>NC_134266.1:66124224-66737125 GCF_031893055.1 Leptodactylus fuscus
ACACGCCAGAGAGGATTGTGGTATAAACAAAGAAACCTTTATATGGAACTTAATAAAGTAATGATGAAGTACAATATGCAATAACATTCACAGCATCAGTAAGGTATAATACTTTAAACGATAAACCTATCTAGAAAATGGCAGGTCTATATGGCAAAGCCCAAGGACAATGTATAACAATCACAAAGCTCAGTCTTAATACAAGGCCTGTTGCCGCGGTTCTGGAAAGAATCTTCTTTCGTTGGTGCACATGAAATATGTCAGAAATGAACAATGCTCCTTTAATTCCTAGCAGGGTAATATTCCTTAGTCCAGAAGATTTGGTACACTGCAGAAAATCCAGTACTGGCTACAATCATCTATCAGCAGCAGCAGGCTCTATCCCTTACAATAGGACATGGCAGCACAGCAGGTGCCTGGATGCATCAAGTCTCTTTTACTCCTTCTGCAGTGCTCAGCTTAAAAAGTTATACTAGACAAGAACAACTCACTCCTGGATCATAGGATGCAGTCTAAATAAGAATGCTGGTGGTAGGTACACTTACAGTTCCAGAGGAATTAATGCTGTCCTGTCCAACAGGCTGCCAAAGGGTTAAGTCTGGAAGAACGTTCCGGTGTAGCAGGGAGGCGCCTCCGTCGGTTGTGGAGAGTATGAATACCCTGTATTTTCGGCAAATCGTCCTGTGGAGTTGGTAACCTTTTCTCTGAAGGAATTAAATCCTCTTTCTTGTTGCTTTCAGCCTCTGGGAGCTCAGGAGATCTTATTCCTGCATCCACCTGTGATCCCTCTCTCCTGCAGACTGCCTGAGCACATGGTCTCCCCTGCCAAGCAGCCCCTCCCATCCTCCAAGGATTTGATAAACAATCACAATTGCTTTCATGCTGCATGCACAATGTTTGCAAACTGTTAACCCCTCGTTGCCTTGAACTGCACACAGGGGTTACACTCTCCCCCTGATGGGTCTGGACATGAGCAGCACAGAGTCCAGAGCCATCACCTGAAAAAAATTTTGAGGTTAGATCATCCTGACTAATCACACCAATAGGCAAATTAGGACCACAGTTATAATACCAAGGCATGGGGGAAAAATACGGCCACGCCCCAACCATACTAGGATGTACCACCCTGGGGACCTCAGTGACATTTCCCTTATTATCATAGGTTAACATCATGGGTGGCCTAACCACTCTCCTCGGGCGTACAGGTGCGGCAGAGATCCCCTCATCAGCCCCAGACACCGGACTGGTGCTTGCAAGCCTCTCTTCACATTCTTCATGTTGAGGGACCCCCCCCTCTTTCACTGACCACTCAGATGAGTCATAAACAATGTCCATATCACTAGGGGGTAATGCAGCCTTTTGCACTAGTTGCTCAGATAGTCCATCTGGAAGATCTGTTTCAGTGTCAACTCTGGAGGCGACTTCCTTATTGGCATGAGTATCAATGACTGGATTGTTGAGTCCCGGGTCGTCATAACCCCATTCATCATCTGTCTCACTATCCCCATCTACTGATGCCATTTCAGTCTCTTTCTCAAAACGTTTACTTCTTCGGGGGGGTCGAGGAGCCTCCGGTATGTCAGAGTTAGATTGAATTGACAGATTGACATTTTGTCCCAGAGGCAACAGATGGTGTCTATGGTAAGTTTTTTCCTTCCGAGGCCCACACTCAGGCCTAACCCGATAGGCAGGTACTCCAGGCAGCTTTTCCACCACAATGAAGGGCTCTGGACACCAACGATCAGCCAACTTATGCTTCCCAGGCAGTCCCAACTGCTCCACCAGAACTCTATCTCCAGGCTTCAACTCATGTTCCCGAACTCTTTGATCATGTCGAGCCTTATTCCTTCTGCCAGACTGTCCTGAAGCTTGCTCGGCCAGTTTATACGCCTCTTTGAGCTCTTGCTGCAGCTGGGATACATACTGAAGATAACTTCTTCCAGAAGACTTATCAGTGGAAACACCAAAGCTGATATCCACAGGCAATCGGGCCTCCCTTCCGAACATGAGGAAGTAGGGGGAGAACCCGGTAGACTCATTTTTTGTACAATTGTAGGCGTGCACCAACTGGCTCAGGTGGCGGCTCCATCGCCCCTTTTGTTTTGACTTCAGGGTGCCCAGCATGTTCAGCAAAGTCCTATTGAATCTCTCAGGTTGTGGGTCACCCTGTGGATGAAAGGGAGTGGTTCTAGACTTCTTGATCCCGCAGACCTCACACAGCTCTTTGATGAGTCGACTTTCAAAATCTCGACCTTGATCAGAGTGAATGCGGGCAGGCAATCCATAATGTACAAAAAACTTCTCCCACAAAGTTTTGGCCACAGTTACAGCCTTTTGATCCTTAGTAGGGTAGGCTTGAGCATATCTGGTGAAGTGATCAGTTATTACTAGGACATTACTGATGTTCCCTTCATCTGGTTCAATGGAGAGGAAGTCAATGCATACAAGATCCAATGGGCCATCACTAGTAATGTTTGTAAGAGGAGCAGAACGGGTTGGTAAGGTCTTCCTCAAGACACATCGAGCACAATCTTTGCAATATTTGGCGATGTCATTCTCCATTTTTGGCCAGTAGAACCTATCAGCCACAAGGTGAGTAGTCTTCTCTGCCCCTAAGTGGCCATGCTCATCATGCAGTGCTTTCAGAACACTCTCTCTGAAGACAGCAGGCAGAACTAATTGCCTCCTCGACCCTCTCTTCCGCCGCTCAGCCTCTCGGTACAACAGTCCATGTCTCATTACCAGCCACTTCGCCTGCTTAGCCAGTAGGAGGGCCTCTTCAGACTTCAACTCCAGCCTCCCAGGCCTCTGGCCTCTATTAATCCACCACCGAACTGTCCCCACTGCTGGATCTTCCTTCTGGGCGGTTTCAATCTGCAGCCGAGACAACCGAGGCAGAGAGTCTTGATTCACATTCGTTACCCAGCAGTACAACGAAGGGATAGCTTCCTCCGAGGCTCCCAGGGAATGCACGTAACCTCGGTTAGAGGCACCTCCGGCTCTTTGTAACTGACACATGACTTTCAGGTCTGGAGCAGGAACCTCTATCCACCCATCCTCATCTTCCTTCTCGAGTTGCCTAGGCAGCCTAGAGAGGGCATCCGCATCAATGTTGGTGGTGCCCGGTCTGTATTTGAGACTGAAATCATAGACAGCTAGGGCAGCTAACCATCGATGTCCAGTGGCATCCAGTTTGGCCGTAGTTTGCACATACGTCAAGGGATTATTGTCAGTGTGCACTTGGAACTTCACTCCGTAGAGGTAGTCATGAAGCTTGTCCACTACGGCCCACTTCAAAGCCAGAAACTCAAGTTTGTGCGCTGGATAGTTACGCTCACTGCGGGTCAATCCCCGGCTGACATAGTAAACGGGTCGGAGAGAGTCCTCATGCTCCTGATACAACACAGCCCCTAGTCCTTCAAATGAAGCATCCACATGCAGTACGTAGGGCTTGTTAGGATCTGCATAAGCCAACACTGGGGCCTGAGTTAGACAAGACTTCAGTTTCTCAAACGCCTCTTCACACTTATCTGTCCACCTTTCTCCAAAGGGTTCATTAGCCTTGAAGTAAGTCTGGTTTGGAGGTTTCTTGTGTGGAGCTGACCCGCGGGGCGGTGGGTACCCCTGGGTAAGATTTGTCAACGGTTTAGCGATCTTGGAGAACTGTGGTACAAATCTGCGGTAGTAGTTGCAGAATCCGAGAAAGGACCGGAGTTCAGCTAGCTTGGTGGGCCTCGGCCAATTCACAACAGCTTCCACTTTAGCAGGGTCAGTGGCAATCCCATCCCGACTGACAATATGTCCCACGTATTTGACGGATTTCTGGCAGAAACAGCACTTGTCCAGGGACAACTTCAATCCAGCCTCCTTCAATCGGTCCAAGACTTTGAACAATCTCCTGTTATGTTCTTCTAGAGTCCTTCCAAACACAATCAGGTCATCAAGGTAGACTAAGACTTCTCTGAGGTTCATATCCCCCATCACGTTGTCCATGCACCTTTGGAAAGTAGCCGGGGCGCCAGTCACCCCTTGGGGCATCCGTAAAAACTCGTAGAACCCTAAGGGACATATGAAGGCAGTTTTCTCTCGATCTTCCTTACTCATGGAGATCTGGTAATATCCGCTTCGCAAATCCAACACTGAGAACCACTGACTCCCTTGTAGACAATCCAATGCCTCATCAACTCTGGGCACTGCATACTGATCAGTGACGGTGCGTTTGTTAAGCGTTCGATAGTCCACACACATACGAATCTTCCCAGACTTCTTTCGTGCAACTACAATGGGAGAAGCGTAGGGGCTATTTGACTCGCAGATCACTCCTGTTTCAAGCAGACCCCTCAAGTGCTGTCGGACGTCTTCAACATCAGCGGGAGCCAACCGCCTGGACCTTTCTCGAAATGGTCTCTCATCAGTGAGACGAATTCGATGCTCCACTCCTTTAGCGAGCCCCAGATCCCAGTCTCCCAACGAGAAAGCTGCTCCCCTCTCCATAAAACCTTGGATAAGTAGCTCTTTCTCCTCTGCAGGCACATCACTGTTCTCAAAACATGGGTCGAAACAGTCCGGGCTCAGCACCTTCCTTCTTTCCTCTTCCTTCTTAGCATAGGCAGCTAGACACGTGGGGTGAATGGAGAGGGTCTGGGGATAGTTGTCTCCCCCAACTTCTTTGCACCATTGGGCTAGCTTGAGGAAGATATTAGCATTAGTTCCCACTATCAGAGGTGTGGATACAGGACCAGCATCTGTCTTCGGACACACCAACGCCAAGATGGGGACTTCTTTTTCAATTCCGGCAACACCCTTTGAGAACCGTAGTGTAACGGACACATATCCTTTGTAAGGGTAACTCCGATCACTCAGTCCCCAGACGACTAGTCCCGAAAGTGGTTGTAGAGGGACATTAGGTAAATACTTCTTGTACCAATCTTCAAAAAGAACTGACACTTGTGACCCGCTATCCAATAGGACATTACAAGGCTGCTCATTGATGTAAGCAGACACCTGAGGGGCAGGTCCCACTAAGCCCCCAGGAAGTTGTACAGTGAAAGTTTGCTGAGGGGTGGCATTCTCCCTTGTTCTGGTGGTCTCTGGGGGGCCGGTATGGGCTTCTACTGGACCCTTTTTCCGTTTCCCGACATGGTACACTTCTGACCCAGAAGAGGAATCAGGCTTCTTGGGACCCCATCTCTTCGGACACTGCTTATACAGATGTCCAAGTTCCCCACACCTAAAGCAGGTTGGTGATCGGATAGGATCTTTCTTCTCCTGTAAGCCGCTAGTGGCTGCTTGCTGCTTCTGAAATATAAGAGCTTCAGTCGTCTTGATGAGTTGGGCAATTTTCTCCCCCTGTTTCTCAATAATTTTCAACAGCTCCTCTTCTCTGCTATTAGACTCGGTGCGTATGGCCACTGTGGCGATTCTCGCAGGGATTTGTTCCCGGGCCGCCAGGGTAGCTTCTTCCTGCCTCACCTCCTTAAGTAACTGATGAAATGGCAGTGGAATCTTGTCCTTGTTGCTACACCTCAACCGCTGAGCGATAGGGTTATGAGTCAATGCCCCTCGCAACACCTGATTCAGACGACATTGATCCACTTCATTAGGGCTAAGTCCTCCTTTTGCCACTATGCGGTGCACAAGTTTATCCAATCTGTAGAGATAGTCAGACAGTTTCTCATCAGATTCTTGGTATGTGGTACGAAGTTTGAATAAGAGGTCAGTGGCGTCTTCAGGCGACCCAAATGCATCTTCAAGGGCCTCCATGTAGTCCTGATAAGTGGCCTGCGGCTTTCCTCTCCAAGCAGCCTGCACCACTTCCATAGCGGGACCTTTGAGACTCTCCACAATTCGCTGCCTTTTCACCCCATCCGAGCATTGCCATTCATCCAGGCATTGCATGGTGACATCTCTCCAGGTTTCGTACCGATCTTCTCCAGAGGGTACTGGGATGGTGCCTGAGAAGATTCTCAACCGACGATAACTTCCTTCAAGATGCACCTTCCCAATCTGGTCGACCAACTTTCCTATGGCAGTAAGTAGAGTAGAAGTAGTGTCTACTGCTCCATCAGACTGAGTGCTTGTAGGATTATGAAAAGGGACAGGACTGGACTCCCCCTGTTCAGATTCTTCATCTTGGCACACTCCCACTTCAGACCTCAAAGGCCAGGTGATTCTCCACCGCCGACCTTGCTCTCGTGGTACAACCAGAATGATTGGTATACAGTCTCTATCTAGGGCTTTATCTGTCATTATTAAAGCCGAAATCATTTTCTGAGAAGTTACATTCTTCCGGTCCACTACCTTAGGACGATTTACTCCATGAAGTGTGCTCACCACTTGTATGACCTCATTATCCAGGGTGTCATGGAACTCTCCAGTCACTGCGAAACTACATTCTGCAGGAATGTCCATCTCCTTACACCATTCAGCCACATCTCTCTCAGCTAAGTTCTCCATTGCAACTGTATAGGGGTTTGTTGGTTTTTCGAATCTCAGCAGTGCCTCCAATGTAACACCCCCTTTGGCCACACCCCCTGGTAGCGGGGCGTTCGGATAAGTATTAGTTGCCGTTCTACCTTGCTTAGCGCAGTGCCTCCACCCTTGTCGGTGATATTCTGGTGCTTCCGGGTTGACAGTACCTTTCTTCAGATCTCTGTCCGGGGCTTGACAAGGGAAAGCCCCGCCCACACCAACACGCCAGAGAGGATTGTGGTATAAACAAAGAAACCTTTATATGGAACTTAATAAAGTAATGATGAAGTACAATATGCAATAACATTCACAGCATCAGTAAGGTATAATACTTTAAACGATAAACCTATCTAGAAAATGGCAGGTCTATATGGCAAAGCCCAAGGACAATGTATAACAATCACAAAGCTCAGTCTTAATACAAGGCCTGTTGCCGCGGTTCTGGAAAGAATCTTCTTTCGTTGGTGCACATGAAATATGTCAGAAATGAACAATGCTCCTTTAATTCCTAGCAGGGTAATATTCCTTAGTCCAGAAGATTTGGTACACTGCAGAAAATCCAGTACTGGCTACAATCATCTATCAGCAGCAGCAGGCTCTATCCCTTACAATAGGACATGGCAGCACAGCAGGTGCCTGGATGCATCAAGTCTCTTTTACTCCTTCTGCAGTGCTCAGCTTAAAAAGTTATACTAGACAAGAACAACTCACTCCTGGATCATAGGATGCAGTCTAAATAAGAATGCTGGTGGTAGGTACACTTACAGTTCCAGAGGAATTAATGCTGTCCTGTCCAACAGGCTGCCAAAGGGTTAAGTCTGGAAGAACGTTCCGGTGTAGCAGGGAGGCGCCTCCGTCGGTTGTGGAGAGTATGAATACCCTGTATTTTCGGCAAATCGTCCTGTGGAGTTGGTAACCTTTTCTCTGAAGGAATTAAATCCTCTTTCTTGTTGCTTTCAGCCTCTGGGAGCTCAGGAGATCTTATTCCTGCATCCACCTGTGATCCCTCTCTCCTGCAGACTGCCTGAGCACATGGTCTCCCCTGCCAAGCAGCCCCTCCCATCCTCCAAGGATTTGATAAACAATCACAATTGCTTTCATGCTGCATGCACAATGTTTGCAAACTGTTAACCCCTCGTTGCCTTGAACTGCACACAGGGGTTACAAAAAAATCAAATTTGCGCGACTATTTCATCCAAGGAGTTTGGACGCAGACTGCAACAGAGACTCGAGCACAGATATGAGCGTAGCCTGAGCTACAATACTCACATAACTCTGGAGATATGGAAACAGTATAGCTCACCGGTTACAGTTACATAACTCCTATCTATATGGAAACTTTGTAGAAGAGGCACAAAAATAAAAAATTAAAATGCTAAAATTCGATTTTATGAAGTAAAGCATACACTGTATAGGTATATAGCTATATATGACTATATGATTTACTAATAGATGATAGTGTGGAGGGGAACAAAACAAGTAAATCAGCACAAATGTAAATAGTGACCAACACAAAAACACGGAATCTCAAAATGAATGCTAAAAAATGAATAAGTAGGTGGAGCTAGAAGAAATTGTCACTGTATATTCCTGATCTTCGTCACTGCTATTGATGAGCTTTATAATGTATATAATATATTCTTCTTGGCTTATCCTCAATTTTTGAACCAGTGACTTTTTGCTTGGGATTCAACCTAATAACACACTGAGCTATTAGGGAATGTGAGAACAGGTTGTAATTTGTAGTATTCAAGAAGAAAAAGATTTTTCCACCACCAGGAGCAAAACAGTAACAATGCAGTTACATGACAAGAATCTGCATAACTAATCGGATACTAAATAGTTGCAAGCAGTGGCATAAGTATCGGGATAGCAGCTGATTTTTTTTTTTTTTTATAGGCCACAACCGCCTGGAGTAATCTCAGAAGATAATGGGCCCTATTTATGTACCGATCCCAGCTCCTGCTCATAGCCACCTCTGCTGCTGAATCCCTTATCACATTGCTGGGACTCCCTGAAGAGCAGAAAGGAGATGCAGCTGTGAGCAGGAGCGGGATTCGGTAAGTGAGGCCCAACAGACACTGCTATTATTGTACTCTGGGGTTTTCTCAGACCCTGGAGTATCAGAGGTCCAGTTGAAGTGAGCGAACATAAAAACCACTGTTACTCACCTTTCCTGCACTCCAGAGTGATTCCTTGTAAACGTTGGCCCTCATTAACCCCTTCCCGCCGATGGCATTTTTTGATTTTCCTTTTGCATTTTTGACTTTCCCCGTTCCAAAGCCCATAACTTTTTTATTTCTCTGCTCTCAGAGCCATATGAGGTCTTAATCTTTGCAGGACAAATTTTTCTTCATGATGCCACCATGAATTATTCTGTACAATGTACTGGGAAGCTGGAAAAAAAATCAGAATGGGGGGGATTTGAAGAAAAAGTGCATGTCTGCAATTTTGTTATGGGATTCGTTTTTACGGCGTTCACTGTGCAACCAAAATGACATGTCACCTGTATTCTATGTTTTGGTACAATTCTGGAGATACCAAATTTATATGGTTTTATTTACATTTTAACCCTTGTGCCAATTGTGCCAATTTTATTTATTTATTCTAAAAGTCGCCATACTCTGACACCTGTAACTTTTTTATACTTCCGTGCATGGGGATGTATAGAGTGTTTTGTTTTTTTTTGCGGGGCCGGGTGTACTTTTTAGTTATACCATTTTGGGGAATGTCTATTGCTTTGATCACTTTTTATTCAAATTTTTATCAGAGGCAAAACAGTGAAAAAATGGTGGTTTGGCACTTTTGACTTTATTTACCGCTACAGCTTTTACTGTAGAGGAAATTTTTTTTTTATAGATTTGTAGAGCGGGCGTTTTTGGACACAGGGATACCTAATATGTATGTGTTTCACAGTATTTAACTACTTTTATGTGTGCTCTAGGGAAAGTGGGGTGATTTGAATTTTTAATACTTTTTAATTTTTATTTTTTTTTACTTTTTTTTATTTTTTTTTGCATTTATCAGACCCCCTAGAGATCTTGAACCCCAGGGGGTCTGATCACTAATGCAATGCATTACAATGCTAATGCATTGCAATACATTGTAAAAAATTGTCATTTCTTTTGCAGGCTGCATAGAGCAGCCTGCAAAAGAAAATCATTGTAGACTGGCCGGGGAACCTTTACAAGGCTCCTAGCTGTCATGCCAACGTGACATTGGCCCTGGAGAATGCTCCAGGCACCGGTGCTCACTGGCAAAATGGGTGCCGCCGGGAAAATGGCGCCTCGGTCAGCTTTGACCGAGGCGCCGGAGGGGTTAATGCCTCTGATCGGTGCAGGCACTGACCGGGTGCATCAGCGCTGGTTGTCTACTGTGTAAAACAGTAGACATCCGGTGGCTATGGCGGCCACCTGGCTCCTGGAGGCCACCATGTTTAAACACCTGGCATGTGCCGTAGTATTATGGCGGACGGCGGGAAGGGGTTAATGACATCCCAGACATAACATGGCCCATGTGACAACACTGCCGACATTGAAGAGGACCAAAGCAGCAGGGAGTGCGCCTAAGCCAGGCAAAGTGAGAAACACTGTTTTTTATGTTTGCACCTCTCCTGGACCTCTGATCATTATACTCTAGCGTCTGAAAAGACTCCAGAGCATAATAATAGCTGAGGTGTGGTCTACTATTGGCCATAATACTGTGTGGAGCAGCCACTATGGGACATAATACTGTGTGGAGGGTCCAGTATGCAACATAATACTGTGTGAAGGGGCCGCTATGGAACATAATACTTTGTAGAGGGGCCTCTATGGGACATAACACTGTGTGGAGGGGCCACTGTCGGACATAATATTGTGTGCAGGGGCCTTTATGGGGGCATAATACTGTGTGCAGGGGACGCTGGGGGACATAATACTGTGTGGATGCCATTTTGGGACATTATAATGTGTGTAAATGGGGTGTTATACTGTGTGAAGGCCAGAAAAGGGGGTGCTATTCCATGGGAGGGGGCCCCAAGTCAAAAATTTGGAGGGGGCCCAGTCTTTGCTAGTTAAGCTCTTGGTTGCAAGTCAAATTTATGTATGAGCTAGCCAAGATGATTGTCTATAAAATAATGGTAGTACATTCTAAGCTGTAGTGGATGGTGGGATGTGGAGTCTGAAAGTCAAAAGTTCAAACCATTGTTACCCTTCTGCTCGTCATTGTAAATAAAAAGGAGCAAATAAAGTAAAACAGTTGAACTGCATGTTGTATCTATGTCCAAAATGATGTTCTTCAACCCCTTCTGTATTAGAGCGTTGGGTCCAACACAAACTATTCTGAACGGTCCTGCAATGTCGTAATAACAGGGCTCTCAACTTGACAAACTCTCTAATACAACATTCCCTTTATTACAACTACTCATCTAAGAAAACAGCACGCAAGAACAAAAACACAGATATTTATTGACCTCAGAGGATGAGAAAAGATTAAAAAAATCCCTGCTGAAAGAGTATGAGAATGTACTTTCTAATGAGGAAATGTATAATGAGAATGTCTTCAGATCAGCTCAGACTGCTTTTTCCTGCCTGTGATAAAAACTGAATCTTAGATTGTGAGAAGTATTTAGCATGTGTTACTACAAAAGCATTTTTAAAGCCATTTATGCCTTCTCATCGCACGATAAAATTAATCACATTGCGCTCTTCACATCTGCAGGAATTAAAGGGAAATCCAAATTTAAAGTATCTAAGTCACACCTGTCTAAAGCTCTTCAGAAACCTTTGGAAAATTGGACAATTTGGATATTGCTTTTATTCTGATTTCATTTTCGCTCAGTAGTTTCTAGGCCTATGGGTTCTTCAATTGGTGCTGGGTATCTGCTAAGCTAAGATTTATGCTCAAGGCTTCTTCCAATGTTTTAAAGATTACAGCAGGGCTGCACCTCTAATGAGGCAAGGTGAGGCGGCGGCCAGAGGGGGCGGCATCCGCAGCAATTTGATTATTTTTTTTTTTCTAAACTAGTGCAGGAGGGGGCCACTCTGAAAACAACCCAAGCTGTCCTCTCCTGTGCTGGTTTAGACCTCTACGTCTCAGCGCAGAGACATCAAGATGCAGACGTGTTATTGCCGGGTGAAAAGAGGAAGCGGCGGGAGCAGGTAAGGTAAGGAGGGAGAAGGTAGGTAAGTAGCATACTTTTTTTTTTTTTTTATAATAGGCTGCTACCTGCTGGTGTATCCCCAGCAGGTAGTGGCCTATTTACCTACCTCCCCGGGCCTGCTCATAGCCGACCTCCACTTCCCCTTCTATTATAGGACATGGGGGGCGGCTGTGAGCAGGCCCGGGCCCAGGCCACAAGCCTCAACTACCGCTATTATTGTACTCGGGAGTCTTTTCAGATCCCCAATTATAATAATGGGAGCACCAGGGGAGGTGAGGAAACATAATAAACAGTGTTACACGCCTCTCTGGGATCCGGTGTTAATCCTAGCTGGCTTCGGGCCTTTATGGTAATATCCCAGATGTCACGTGGTCTGGGACATTACCATACAGGCCCGAAGCCTGTGCTAGCAGTACAGGCTTCAAGCCTGTATGTTAACAGGCTGTTACTGCTAACAGAGGCTTTGGGACTGTATGGTACTGCTAGCACAGGGTTTGGGCCTGTATGGTAATATCCAAGACCATGTGACATCTGGGACATTACCATACAGGCCCGAAGCCTGCTAGGATTAACATCAGATCCTGGAGAGGTGAGTAACACTGTTTATTATATTCCTTCACCTCCCCTGGTCTCTGATTATTATACTCAGGGTCTGAAAAGACGCCTGAGTATGATAATAGTTCATGTTTGGGCAACTGTGGAGCATAATAGAGCTTGAAAGGTCCACTATGGCCCCTATGGCTCAGTTGATCGTTGAGTGTTACCTATGACCTTACTGATGGAGAATTGTTGAGATTAAATAATATTGTCCAAGCGATTTCTTTCACATCACACATCTTGCCAGTGTTGTGCTGTGCGCTCAGTTATTCGCCTCTGTGCTTTTAAAGCTTGCAAATATGAATTTTCTGGTTTGCCAATAAAGGTATCAGACCTATAGTACTTTTGTCTTTTTGACATGAAGTATCAAATATTGCATGATTTTTTTCCAGCTAACACGGTACTACACTATTTTTCCCTACACGCCACAATTTAGCATACATTTAAAAGACACTATGTCTTCACTTTGCTCTTTTTTCACAGAATACAATTCACAGATATATGTTGCTCTCAAACCATCTGTTACTGTGCTGCTCTAGTCAGTCATTCCTCTCCATCCCTCTGTGTCTGTAGGATGTATGATCACTTCTCACTCTGTTCCATCCTCAGTATATAACACATTGCTGCTGCTTCTCCCTGGGTGTTATATATCAGCTGAATCATCGTCTTGGCCGGTCTTCAGTATTCATTGCACAGTCCTATCACCCCTATCTTGTATATTCATGTAATCTAGATAGATCCTTCAGTTCCTCAAACAGAGAGGAGTCACCATCACGCCTACTTATTAAACATTATTTACCTCTGGTTCCCAGCTGTTCTGATAAAGTGGTTACATCCCCTCCCAATGGTCTATATTGTATAAATAGGACTGGTTTGCTACCAATTTTTGGAGCCCAACTCTACTTGGACAAGAATGGGTAAGACAACTTATTTTTTTTGCCTTGTTCTTTATTGTACCTAATGATCTGTTCACTTTTTAATCTAATAAATGTAATGATTTCACCATTTTACAAGTGGTCTTGTGGAGGTCTTCTTACAGCTGGATTTTGTCACTGGTTCCTGGGGCAACTCTATAATAGTCATCCAAGCCACAAACGAACCACAAAATATTAATTTATGCAATAATCAAATAGCTGCTATACTTTGTGCTAGACACCTTGGCAGTGCAGGTCTGGAAGCAGGCCCGGAAGGTGTCTTCCTATTCTGATACCCCTGTGGAAACCCCTTTATGGGATAATCCTGGTTTAACTGACCTCTTTGAGTTGCCTGGTGCCCAGTCCTGGTCACGATATGGTGTGTCCTCCTTGGTGGATCTGCACACACAAGGAGTGTTTGTTACTCCTTAACTACTTCACGTGAGATTCCTCGAATCAATTCTTTAGATTTCTTCAAATACGACATGCCCTTTCCTCAATATTTCCTACGCAGCCAAGTGCCATTTCTGAATATCCGCTAATTGATGTGCTGCGCTCTCAGGGTCCTGGGGGCCTTATTTCCATTCTTTCTGAACATTTAATTCATGTGAAAGCGTCCTTAGCCGAGGCCCCGACTCTGACACGCTGCTGCACCAATATCCCGGAGCTGACAGATGAGACGTTTCAGGACATTTTAGAGTCTCCTCTATACGTTTCACCCTCGGCCAATAATAAACGTATTCAAATTTTTATCTTGCATCAGTGCTACCTGACCCCATTCCATTTGCATAAGATGACCCATCTTTGCTGATCCGAATTGCCTTAGGTATCCCTGTCCTCATGCAGCCTTTTGGCACATGGTGTGGAGTTGTCCAATTGTGTAAAACTTTTGGAGGGGGTTGTGGACCTCTTGGCAGATGTCTTGGATCACCCTGTCCCATTTTCTCCTGAAGTCTGCCTTTTTGGCGTGCTGGAGGAGGAGGTGTGGCAGTATCATACCCGGATTTTCCTTTGGGAATGTTTATTCTACGCCAGGAAGGCCATCGCCCTACAGTGGATGGCCCCACAGTCTCCGTCGATATACCAGTGGCAGAAGCTGGTTAATTCAATTCTTCCATTTAAAAAAATTATATACAAAGGGAGGGGTTGTCCCCAAAAACTTAATGAGGTATGGGGTGATTCCCCCGCAACCCAATACTCTGCCCTCCTCCTACGTTCAGCATTGGATGCTTTTACGTCTTGAGGAGCGATGTCTACCAGGTAGTTCCATGACCCCTGGGGTCGGAATGACATGTGATTACTGACGCTATGATATTTTGTTCTTTATTGTGCTATTGATATGGAGGATGTGTTTGGGCTGAGATGGCATGGCGATGTGGCATATCTTTACTTGTTTATATTTTCTTTGTATTTTACTTTGTGCTCTTTTGTGACCGTAATTTTCCTGATTGCATTATTTGTACTGCTATGTAATCTATCTTCAATAAAACGAGTAAAAAAAAGAAGAAGTTATATTACTACTAGAGATGAGCGAACACTAAAATGTTCGAGGTTCGAAATCCGATTCGAACAACCGCACGCTGTTCGACTGTTCGAATGGGTTTCGAACCCCATTATAGTCTATGGGGGGTAGAGATGAGCGAACACTAAAATGTTCGAGGTTCGAAATTCGATTCGAACAGCCGCTCACTGTTCGAGTGTTCGAATGGGTTTCGAACCCCATTATAGTCTATGGGGAACATAAACTCGTTAAGGGGGAAACCCAAATTCGTGTCTGGAGGGTCACCAAGTCCACTATGACACCCCAGGAAATGATACCAACACCCTGGAATGACACTGGGACAGCAGGGGAAGCATGTCTGGGGGCATAAAAGTCACTTTATTTCATGGAAATCCCTGTCAGTTTGCGATTTTCGCAAGCTAACTTTTCCCCATAGAAATGCATTGGCCAGTGCTGATTGGCCAGAGTACGGAACTCGACCAATCAGCGCTGGCTCTGCTGGAGGAGGCGGAGTCTAAGATCGCTCCACACCAGTCTCCATTCAGGTCCGACCTTAGACTCCGCCTCCTCCGGCAGAGCCAGCGCTGATTGGCCGAAGGCTGGCCAATGCATTCCTATGCGAATGCAGAGACTTAGCAGTGCTGAGTCAGTTTTGCTCAACTACACATCTGATGCACACTCGGCACTGCTACATCAGATGTAGCAATCTGATGTAGCAGAGCCGAGGGTGCACTAGAACCCCTGTGCAAACTCAGTTCACGCTAATAGAATGCATTGGCCAGCGCTGATTGGCCAATGCATTCTATTAGCCCGATGAAGTAGAGCTGAATGTGTGTGCTAAGCACACTCATTCAGCACTGCTTCATCACGCCAATACAATGCATTAGCCAGTGCTGATTGGCCAGAGTACGGAATTCGGCCAATCAGCGCTGGCCAATGCATTCTATTAGCCCGATGAAGTAGAGCTGAATGTGTGTGCTAAGCACACACATTCAGCACTGCTTCATCACGCCAATACAATGCATTAGCCAGTGCTGATTGGCCAGAGTACGGAATTCGGCCAATCAGCGCTGGCCAATGCATTCTATTAGCCCGATGAAGTAGAGCTGAATGTGTGTGCTAAGCACACACATTCAGCACTGCTTCATCACGCCAATACAATGCATTAGCCAGTGCTGATTGGCCAGAGTACGGAATTCGGCCAATCAGCGCTGGCCAATGCATTCTATTAGCCCGATGAAGTAGAGCTGAATGTGTGTGCTAAGCACACACATTCAGCACTGCTTCATCACGCCAATACAATGCATTAGCCAGTGCTGATTGGCCAGAGTACGGAATTCGGCCAATCAGCGCTGGCTCTGCTGGAGGAGGCGGAGTCTAAGGTCGGACCTGAATGGAGACTGGTGTGGAGCGATCTTAGACTCCGCCTCCTCCAGCAGAGCCAGCGCTGATTGGCCGAATTCCGTACTCTGGCCAATCAGCGCTGGCCAATGCATTCTATTAGCCCGATGAAGTAGAGCTGAATGTGTGTGCTAAGCACACACATTCAGCACTGCTTCATCACGCCAATACAATGCATTAGCCAGTGCTGATTGGCCAGAGTATGGAATTCGGCCAATCAGCGCTGGCCAATGCATTCTATTAGCCCGATGAAGTAGAGCTGAATGTGTGTGCTAAGCACACACATTCAGCACTGCTTCATCACGCCAATACAATGCATTAGCCAGTGCTGATTGGCCAGAGTACGGAATTCGGCCAATCAGCGCTGGCTCTGCTGGAGGAGGCGGAGTCTAAGATCGCTCCACACCAGTCTCCATTCAGGTCCGACCTTAGACTCCGCCTCCTCCAGCAGAGCCAGTGCTGATTGGCCGAATTCCGTACTCTGGCCAATCAGCACTGGCTAATGCATTGTGTTGGCGTGATGAAGCAGTGCTGAATGTGTGTGCTTAGCACACACATTCAGCTCTACTTCATCGGGCTAATAGAATGCATTGGCCAGCGCTGATTGGCCAGAGTACGGAATTCGGCCAATCAGCGCTGGCTCTGCTGGAGGAGGCGGAGTCTAAGATCGCTCCACACCAGTCTCCATTCAGGTCCGACCTTAGACTCCGCCTCCTCCAGCAGAGCCAGCGCTGATTGGCCAGAGTACGGAATTCGGCCAATCAGCACTGGCTAATGCATTGTATTGGCGTGATGAAGCAGTGCTGAATGTGTGTGCTTAGCACACACATTCAGCTCTACTTCATCGGGCTAATAGAATGCATTGGCCAGCGCTGATTGGCTGAATTCCGTACTCTGGCCAATCAGCACTGGCTAATGCATTGTATTGGCGTGATGAAGCAGTGCTGAATGAGTGTGCTTAGCACACACATTCAGCTCTACTTCATCGGGCTAATAGAATGCATTGGCCAATCAGCGCTGGCCAATGCATTCTATTAGCGTGAACTGAGTTTGCACAGGGGTTCTAGTGCACCCTCGGCTCTGCTACATCAGATTGCTACATCTGATGTAGCAGTGCCGAGTGTGCATCAGATGTGTAGTTGAGCAAAACTGACTCAGCACTGCTAAGTCTCTGCATTCGCATAGGAATGCATTGGCCAGCCTTCGGCCAATCAGCGCTGGCTCTGCCGGAGGAGGCGGAGTCTAAGGTCGGACCTTAATGGAGACTGGTGTGGAGCGATCTTAGACTCCGCCTCCTCCAGCAGAGCCAGCGCTGATTGGTCGAGTTCCGTACTCTGGCCAATCAGCGCTGGCCAATGCATTCTATTAGCCCGATGAAGTAGAGCTGAATGTGTGTGCTTAGCACACACATTCAGCTCTACTTCATCAGGCTAATAGAATACATTGGCCAATCAGCGCTGGCCAATGCATTCTATTAGCTTGATGAAGCAGAGTGTGCACAAGGGTTCAAGCGCACCCTCGGCTCTGATGTAGCAGAGCTGAGGGTGCACAAGGGTTCAAGTGCACCCTCGGCTCTCCTACATCAGAGCCGAGGGTGCGCTTGAACCCTTGTGCAGCCTCGGCTCTGCTACATCAGAGCCGAGGGTGCGCTTGAACCCTTGTGCACACTCTGCTTCATCAAGCTAATAGAATGCATTGGCCAGCACTGATTGGCCAGAGTACGGAATTCGGCCAATCAGCGCTGGCCAATGCATCCCTATGGGAAAAAGTTTATCTCACAAAAATCACAATTACACACCCGATAGAGCCCCAAAAAGTTATTTTTAATAACATTCCCCCCTAAATAAAGGTTATCCCTAGCTATCCCTGCCTGTACAGCTATCCCTGTCTCATAGTCACAAAGTTCACATTCTCATATGACCCGGATTTGAAATCCACTATTCGTCTAAAATGGAGGTCACCTGATTTCGGCAGCCAATGACTTTTTCCAATTTTTTTCAATGCCCCCAGTGTCGTAGTTCCTGTCCCACCTCCCCTGCGCTGTTATTGGTGCAAAAAAGGCGCCAGGGAAGGTGGGAGGGGAATCGAATTTTGGCGCACTTTACCACGCGGTGTTCGATTCGATTCGAACATAGCGAACACCCTGATATCCGATCGAACATGTGTTCGATAGAACACTGTTCGCTCATCTCTAATGGGGGGAAATGCTTGTTTCATGGGTAGGCAACATTCGATCAAATTCAACTTACCAAGTCCATAGCATTCTGCCAATCAACGCTGGTTCTGCATCGAATCTTAACTTCGAACAGCTAGTAGTATTCGATCGAACACCTACTCGATCGAGTACTACTCGCTCATCTCTAATTACTACATTTACTAACAATGATTGTATGAATGTTTGTTTCTTACCCAGGGGTCCAAGGGATGCATGGGTCTCTGATACTATTCCTCCTCATTGGAGGGGTGGTTTGTGCTGTTTATGGGTACAAACTGGAGCTGTCTGCATTATTAAACCTTCAAAATGGCCATACACTGAATGGAATCACTGAAGAAGATATCATAAACTACCCAAATGTTGGTGAGTGACTATTAGTCAACAATGCATGTATCTTTTCTCCAGTGATTTGTCTCATAATTGCTACTTACTGCCATTAACATCTGATCTTTCATGTGACATCAGCGCGCTTGGCACATAGCTTTTCCTGTTGCAGATCAGTTCATTAGCTATCATTATATTGTTTCACTTTTCCCACTCTTCAGAATTACATTCTAGTGTTTAGAAATAATGTAGAGAATTAAAGGGGTTGTCCAGTTTTGGACAAATGTTGAGATACAAACGTTATTGTTTGTATAATGAAAAGTTTAGAGCTCTGCTTGCTGTCCATGATCATGTGATATACAGTCCATGGTCATGTAATGGGTCCACAAGCGCACAGCTTACTACTAGACTGATGTCTGATCACTGTGCAGTGACTGTAATGGAGTTCATCACGTGGACTCAGTTTTAGTCACAGGAAGTAAGCAGAATGTATAACAGTAAGCAGAGATCTAGAAAACCAAGAGGAATTGATAATAATAAAAAAATAGTATAGCTGCTCATTATGCAATCATTATCTGTCTAAAACTGGACAACCCCTTTAAGAAACAACAAAGCTGAAAGGCTGAAACCTGCAGGATTGTCCCAAGGACATTCTATGACTTTAACATAGGTGAACCTATCATTAGCTGATTTCAGGGCCTCGGTGCATAACAACCAGCATGGTTCTATACTATGCTTCAATGGGCTGAATTTGCAATGCCTTTCACTAGAATGGGGCTGAATTTGCAATACCTTTGTAAGGTCCTACACAATATGCTATTTCTGATGCATCATGGATGATCAGTGGAATTGTCAGGATTCGGAATCCTACCGGACAGATGAGCTATGCTAAGGACAGGTCATTAATATTAACCCCTTCCCGACATGCACCGTGATAGTACGGCGCATGTCGGGTGTGTAACTATGGCGACCGCCCAGGAGCCGGGCGACCGCCATAGCCGCCGGGTGTCTACTGCTTTAAGCAGTAGACGACCGGCTCTAATGGGGACCGATCGGAGGCATTAACCCCTCCGGCGCCACGGTCAAAGGCACCATTTTCTCGGCGGCGCATGGGCGCCGCCATTTTGCGGGTGATCGCCAGCTCCTGGAGCATGCTCCAGGGCCGACGTCACGTTGGCATGAAAGCCGGGAGCCTTTACAAGGCTCCCAGTCTTGTCTGCAAGCTTTTTCTTTTGCAGGCTGGTCTATGCAGTCCGCTCTACAAATCTATAAAAATATTTTTCCTGTTCGGTAAATACCGTAGCGGGAAAAATAGTCAAAAGTGCCAAACCGCCGTTTTTTTCACTGTTTTGATCCTTATAAAAATTTGAATAAAAAGTGATCAAAGCAATAACATTTCCCGAAAATGGTAGAACTAAAAAGTACACCCAGCCCCGCAAAAAAAGACGCCCTATGCATCCCCGTACACTGATGTATAAAAAAGTTACGGCTGTCAGAATATGGCGACTTTTAGAGAAAAATGTAAATAAAACCATATAAATTTGGTATCCCTGGAACCGTACCGAAACACAGAATACAGGGGACATGTCATTTTGGCTGCACAGTGAACGCCGTAAAACCAAAGCCCGTAAGAAAGTCGCAGAAATGCATTTTTTCTTCAAATCCACCTCATTCTGATTTTTTTTCCTGCTTCCCAGTACATTATATAGAATAATTAATGGTGGCATCATGAAGAAAAATTTGTCCCGCAAAAATTAAGACCTCATATGACTCTGGGAGCGGAGAAATAAAAAAAGTTATGGGGTTTAGAAGGAGGGGAGTCAAAAACGAAAAACGAAAATAAAAAAAATGCCATCGGCAGGAAAGGGTTAAAGTACTGTTTTACTCCTTTATACGATCTCGGTGGTTCACAATAAAAAATGTACAATGAATTAATAATTAGAGATGAGCGAACACTAAAATGTTCGAGGTTCGAAATTCGATTCGATCAGCCGCTCAATGTTCGTGTGTTCGAACGGGTTTCGAACCCCATTATAGTCTATGGGGAACAGATACTCGTTAAGGGGGAAACCCAAATCCGTGTCTGGAGGGTCACCAAGTCCACTAAGACAACCCAGGAAATGATGCCAACACCTCTGGAATGACACTGGGACAGCAGGGGAAGCATGTCTGGGGGCATCTAACACACCAAAGACCCTCTATTACCCCAACATCACAGCCTAACAACTACACACTTTACACACTCAATACCACCTCTCTGACAGTAGGAAAACACCTTGAAACATGTGTATTTGGCACTTGCAGTGAGGAGAGCTTGTCACCAGCAGTGAATTTGGCCCTTGTAGTAAGTTGAGGTTGGCACCAACATTTGTTTTGAAAATCAGGGTGGATTGAGCCTCTAACCAGCAGAGTTTGGGCAAATTCATGGTGGAGGGAGCCTCTAAAAACCCCAGTTTGGACCAATTCATGGTGGAGGGAGCCTCTAAAAACCCCAGTTTGGACCAATTCATGATGGAGGGAGCCTCTAAACAGCCCAGTTTGGACCAATTCATGGTGGAGAGAGCCTCTAAAAACCCCAGTTTGGACCAATTCATGGTGGAGGGAGCCTCTAAACAGGCCAGTTTGGGCAAATTCATGGTGGAGGGAGCCTCTAACCAGCCCAGTTTGGACCAATTCATGGTGGAGAGAGCCTCTAAAAACCCCAGTTTGGACCAATTCATGGTGGAGGGAGCCTCTAAACAGGCCAGTTTGGGCAAATTCATGGTGGAGGGAGCCTCTAAAAACCCCAGTTTGGACCAATTCATGGTGGAGGGAGCCTCTAAACAGCCCAGTTTGGACCAATTCATGGTGGAGGGAGCCTCTAAAAACCCCAGTTTGGACCAATTCATGGTGGAGGGAGCCTCTAAACAGGCCAGTTTGGGCAAATTCATGGTGGAGGGAGCCTCTAAAAACCCCAGTTTGGACCAATTCATGGTGGAGGGAGCCTCTAAACAGCCCAGTTTGGACCAATTCATGGTGGAGGGAGCCTCTAAAAACCCCAGTTTGGACCAATTCATGATGGAGGGAGCCTCTAAACAGCCCAGTTTGGACCAATTCATGGTGGAGAGAGCCTCTAAAAACCCCAGTTTGGACCAATTCATGGTGGAGGGAGCCTCTAAACAGGCCAGTTTGGGCAAATTCATGGTGGAGGGAGCCTCTAAAAACCCCAGTTTGGACCAATTCATGGTGGAGGGAGCCTCTAAACAGCCCAGTTTGGACCAATTCATGGTGGAGGGAGCCTCTAAAAACCCCAGTTTGGACCAATTCATGGTGGAGGGAGCCTCTAAAAACCCCAGTTTGGACCAATTCATGATGGAGGGAGCCTCTAAACAGGCCAGTTTGGGCAAATTCATGGTGGAGGGAGCCTCTAAAAACCCCAGTTTGGACCAATTCATGGTGGAGGGAGCCTCTAAACAGCCCAGTTTGGAACAATTCATGGTGGAGGGAGCCTCTAAAAACCCCAGTTTGGACCAATTCATGGTGGAGGGAGCCTCTAAACAGCCCAGTTTGGACCAATTCATGGTGGAGAGAGCCTCTAAAAACCCCAGTTTGGACCAATTCATGGTGGAGGGAGCCTCTAAACAGGCCAGTTTGGGCAAATTCATGGTGGAGGGAGCCTCTAAAAACCCCAGTTTGGACCAATTCATGGTGGAGGGAGCCTCTAAAAACCCCAGTTTGGACCAATTCATGATGGAGGGAGCCTCTAAACAGCCCAGTTTGGGCAAATTCATGGTGGAGGGAGCCTCTAAAAACCCCAGTTTGGACCAATTCATGGTGGAGGGAGCCTCTAAAAACCCCAGTTTGGACCAATTCATGGTGGAGGGAGCCTCTAAAAACCCCAGTTTGGACCAATTCATGATGGAGGGAGCCTCTAAACAGCCCAGTTTGTACCAATTCATGGTGGAGAGAGCCTCTAAAAACCCCAGTTTGGACCAATTCATGGTGGAGGGAGCCTCTAAACAGGCCAGTTTGGACCAATTCATGGTGGAGAGAGCCTCTAAACAGGCCAGTTTGGGCAAATTCATGGTGGAGGGAGCCTCTAACCAGCCCAGTTTGGACCAATTCATGGTGGAGAGAGCCTCTAAAAACCCCAGTTTGGACCAATTCATGGTGGAGGGAGCCTCTAAACAGGCCAGTTTGGGCAAATTCATGGTGGAGGGAGCCTCTAAAAACCCCAGTTTGGACCAATTCATGATGGAGGGAGCCTCTAAACAGGCCAGTTTGGGCAAATTCATGGTGGAGGGAGCCTCTAAAAACCCCAGTTTGGACCAATTCATGGTGGAGGGAGCCTCTAAAAACCCCAGTTTGGACCAATTCATGGTGGAGGGAGCCTCTAAACAGCCCAGTTTGGACCAATTCATGGTGGAGAGAGCCTCTAAAAACCCCAGTTTGGACCAATTCATGGTGGAGGGAGCCTCTAAACAGGCCAGTTTGGGCAAATTCATGGTGGAGGGAGCCTCTAAAAACCCCAGTTTGGACCAATTCATGGTGGAGGGAGCCTCTAAAAACCCCAGTTTGGACCAATTCATGATGGAGGGAGCCTCTAAAAACCCCAGTTTGGACCAATTCATGGTGGAGGGAGCCTCTAAAAACCCCAGTTTGGACCAATTCATGATGGAGGGAGCCTCTAAACAGCCCAGTTTGGACCAATTCATGGTGGAGAGAGCCTCTAAAAACCCCAGTTTGGACCAATTCATGGTGGAGGGAGCCTCTAAACAGGCCAGTTTGGGCAAATTCATGGTGGAGGGAGCCTCTAAACAGGCCAGTTTGGGCAAATTCATGGTGGAGGGAGCCTCTAACCAGCCCAGTTTGGACCAATTCATGGTGGAGAGAGCCTCTAAAAACCCCAGTTTGGACCAATTCATGGTGGAGGGAGCCTCTAAACAGGCCAGTTTGGGCAAATTCATGGTGGAGGGAGCCTCTAAAAACCCCAGTTTGGACCAATTCATGGTGGAGGGAGCCTCTAAACAGCCCAGTTTGGACCAATTCATGGTGGAGGGAGCCTCTAAAAACCCCAGTTTGGACCAATTCATGGTGGAGGGAGCCTCTAAACAGGCCAGTTTGGGCAAATTCATGGTGGAGGGAGCCTCTAAAAACCCCAGTTTGGACCAATTCATGGTGGAGGGAGCCTCTAAACAGCCCAGTTTGGACCAATTCATGGTGGAGGGAGCCTCTAAAAACCCCAGTTTGGACCAATTCATGATGGAGGGAGCCTCTAAACAGCCCAGTTTGGACCAATTCATGGTGGAGAGAGCCTCTAAAAACCCCAGTTTGGACCAATTCATGGTGGAGGGAGCCTCTAAACAGGCCAGTTTGGGCAAATTCATGGTGGAGGGAGCCTCTAAAAACCCCAGTTTGGACCAATTCATGGTGGAGGGAGCCTCTAAACAGCCCAGTTTGGACCAATTCATGGTGGAGGGAGCCTCTAAAAACCCCAGTTTGGACCAATTCATGGTGGAGGGAGCCTCTAAAAACCCCAGTTTGGACCAATTCATGATGGAGGGAGCCTCTAAACAGCCCAGTTTGGACCAATTCATGGTGGAGAGAGCCTCTAAAAACCCCAGTTTGGACCAATTCATGGTGGAGTAGGCCTCTAAACAGCCCAGTTTGGACCAATTCATGGTGGAGGGAGCCTCTAAAACCCCCAGTTTGGACCAATTCATGGTGGAGGGAGCCTCTAAAAACCCCAGTTTGGACCAATTCATGATGGAGGGAGCCTCTAAACAGGCCAGTTTGGGCAAATTCATGGTGGAGGGAGCCTCTAAAAACCCCAGTTTGGACCAATTCATGATGGAGGGAGCCTCTAAACAGCCCAGTTTGGACCAATTCATGGTGGAGAGAGCCTCTAAAAACCCCAGTTTGGACCAATTCATGGTGGAGGGAGCCTCTAAACAGCCCAGTTTGGACCAATTCATGGTGGAGGGAGCCTCTAAAAACCCCAGTTTGGACCAATTCATGATGGAGGGAGCCTCTAAACAGGCCAGTTTGGGCAAATTCATGGTGGAGGGAGCCTCTAAAAACCCCAGTTTGGACCAATTCATGGTGGAGGGAGCCTCTAAACAGCCCAGTTTGGACCAATTCATGGTGGAGGGAGCCTCTAAAAACCCCAGTTTGGACCAATTCATGGTGGAGGGAGCCTCTAAACAGCCCAGTTTGGGCAAATTCATGGTGGAGGGAGCCTCTAAAAACCCCAGTTTGGACCAATTCATGATGGAGGGAGCCTCTAAACAGGCCAGTTTGGGCAAATTCATGGTGGAGGGAGCCTCTAAAAACCCCAGTTTGGACCAATTCATGGTGGAGGGAGCCTCTAAACAGGCCAGTTTGGGCAAATTCATGGTGGAGGGAGCCTCTAAAAACCCCAGTTTGGACCAATTCATGATGGAGGGAGCCTCTAAACAGGCCAGTTTGGGCAAATTCATGGTGGAGAGAGCCTCTAAAAACCCCAGTTTGGACCAATTCATGGTGGAGGGAGCCTCTAAACAGCCCAGTTTGGACCAATTCATGGTGGAGGGAGCCTCTAAAAACCCCAGTTTGGACCAATTCATGGTGGAGGGAGCCTCTAAACAGCCCAGTTTGGACCAATTCATGGTGGAGAGAGCCTCTAAAAACCCCAGTTTGGACCAATTCATGGTGGAGGGAGCCTCTAAACAGGCCAGTTTGGGCAAATTCATGGTGGAGGGAGCCTCTAAAAACCCCAGTTTGGACCAATTCATGGTGGAGGGAGCTTCTAAAAACCCCAGTTTGGACCAATTCATGATGGAGGGAGCCTCTAAACAGCCCAGTTTGGACCAATTCATGGTGGAGAGAGCCTCTAAAAACCCCAGTTTGGACCAATTCATGGTGGAGGGAGCCTCTAAACAGGCCAGTTTGGGCAAATTCATGGTGGAGGGAGCCTCTAAACAGGCCAGTTTGGGCAAATTCATGGTGGAGGGAGCCTCTAACCAGCCCAGTTTGGACCAATTCATGGTGGAGAGAGCCTCTAAAAACCCCAGTTTGGACCAATTCATGGTGGAGGGAGCCTCTAAACAGGCCAGTTTGGGCAAATTCATGGTGGAGGGAGCCTCTAAAAACCCCAGTTTGGACCAATTCATGGTGGAGGGAGCCTCTAAACAGCCCAGTTTGGACCAATTCATGGTGGAGGGAGCCTCTAAAAACCCCAGTTTGGACCAATTCATGGTGGAGGGAGCCTCTAAACAGCCCAGTTTGGACCAATTCATGGTGGAGAGAGCCTCTAAAAACCCCAGTTTGGACCAATTCATGGTGGAGGGAGCCTCTAAACAGGCCAGTTTGGGCAAATTCATGGTGGAGGGAGCCTCTAAAAACCCCAGTTTGGACCAATTCATGGTGGAGGGAGCCTCTAAACAGCCCAGTTTGGACCAATTCATGGTGGAGGGAGCCGCTAAACAGCCCAGTTTGGACCAATTCATGGTGGAGGGAGCCTCCAACCAGCAGAGTTGGTGGAAATCAGGGTGGAGGGAGCCTCTAACCAGCAGAGTTGTGGGAAAGCAGGGTGGAGGGAGCCTCTAACCAGCAGAGTTGGGGGAAATCAGGGTGGAGGGAGCCTAGTATTAGCAGAATTGTGCAACGCTTATGGTGGATGAGTATGAGGATGCGGAGGAATTGGAGAGGTTGAGTACAGACATGGAGTTTCATGTTGGGGTGCTTTACACAGGTGGGCCCAAAAATGAAGGCTCTATCCAGTGGTGGTTCATTTTTATCAAAGTGAGCCGGTCGGCACTCTCAGCTGACAGACGGGTGCGCTTGTCAGTGATGATGCCACCGGCTGCACTGAACACCCTCTCAGATAGGACGCTGGCGGCAGGACAGGACAGCACCTCCAAGGCATATAGGGCAAGTTCAAGCCACAGGTCCAACTTCGACACCCAATACGTGTAGGGCGCAGAGGGGTCGGAGAGGACAGGGCTGTGGTCGGAAAGGTATTCCCGCAACATGCGCCTATACTTCTCACGCCTGGTGACACTAGGACCCTCCGTGGCGGCACTTTAGCGAGGGGGTGCCATCAAGGTGTCCCAGACCTTAGACAGTGTGCCCCTCGTTTGTGTGGACCGGTGAGAACTTGGTTGCCTACTGGAGGAACTGCCCTCCCTGCCGCCAACGTCACATGCTGGAAACATCTCCATCATATTCTGCACCAATTGCCTGTGGCAAGCATTGATGCGATTGGCCCTCCCCTCTACCGGAATAAAAGACGAGATGTTGTTTTTATACCGGGGGTCAAGGATAGCAAAGATCCAGTACTGGTTGTCCTCCATGATTTTGACAATACGCTTGTCGGTTGTAAAGCACCCCAACATGAACTCAGCCATGTCTGCCACAGTGTTAGTTGGCATGACTCCTCTGGCCCCACCGGAAAGTTCAATCTCCATTTCCTCCTCATCCTCCATGTCTACCCATCCGCGCTGCAACAATGGGACGATTCGAAGTTGCCCGGAAGCCTCCTGTATCACCATCACATCATCGGACAACTCTTCTTCCTCCTCCTCCTCCTCCTCCATTAAACGCAGTGAAGCGGACAGATGTGTGGACCTACTCTCCAGCTGTGACGGATCGGATGCTATCCCTAACTCCTCTGTGTGATCTGAGTTATCCCTGATGTCAATCAGGGATTCTCTCAGAACACACAAGAGCGGGATTGTAAGGCTCACCATCGCATCCTCAGAGCTCACCCTCCTTGTGGACTCCTCAAACACCCGTAGGATGTCACAAAGGTCTCTCATCCATGGCCACTCATGGATGAGAAACTGAGGCAGCTGACTTTGTGGCACCCTAGGGTTTTGTAGCTGGTATTCCATCAAAGGTCTCTGCTGCTCAACCACTCTATTCAACATCTGAAACGTTGAGTTCCAGCGTGTGGGGACGTCGCACAAAAGCCGGTGTTGTGGCACATGCAGGCGTTGCTGGAGAGATTTTAAGCTAGCAGCGGCTACTGTCGACTTGCGAAAGTGGGCGCACATGCGCCGCACTTTCACCAGTAGCTCTGGAACATTGGGGTAGCTCTTTAGGAAACGTTGCACCACTAGGTTGAAGACGTGGGCCAGGCATGGAACATGTTGGAGTCCGGCAAGCTCCAGAGCTGCTACCAGGTTCCGGCCGTTATCACAAACGACCATGCCTGGGCCCAGGTGCAGCGGCTCAAACCATATTGCCGTCTCATCGAGGAGGGCATCCCTCACCTCGGAGGCAGTGTGCTGTCTGTCCCCCAAGCTGATCAGCTTCAGCACAGCCTGCTGACGTCTACCAACGCCAGTGCTGCAACGTTTCCAACTCGTAGCTGGGGTCAATCTAACAGCGGAGGAGGAGGCGGTGGCGGAGGAGGAGGCGGTAGAGGAGGAGGAGGAGGGGGGTGTTCTTCTCGTGTCCCTGCCAGGAATGTTAGGCGGGGAGACGAGGTACACCGGGCCAGTTTGGGAAGCAGTCCCAGCCTCAACTACATTCACCCAGTGTGCCGTCAGTGAAATGTAGCGTCCCTGTCCGCATGCACTTGTCCACGCGTCGGTGGTCAAGTGGACCTTTGTGCAAAGCGCGGAACTAAGGGCCCGCCTGATGTTGAGTGACACGTGCTGGTGCAAGGCGGGGACGGCACACCGGGAGAAGTAGTGACGGCTAGGGACGGCATAGCGAGGTGCCGCAGTTGCCATCAGGTCCAGGAAGGCGGGAGTTTCAACAAGCCGGAACGCCAACATCTCCTGGGCCAGCAGTTTAGCGATGTTGGCGTTCAAGGCTTGCGCGTGTGGGTGGTTAGCAGTGTATTTCTGCCGCCGCTCCAATGTCTGAGAGATGGTGGGTTGTTGTAAAGAAGCGCCTGATGGTGCCTTTGATGATGCAGGAGAAGGAGATAAGACAGGAACAGGGGAGGATGAGGGAGAAGTCAACAAAGTGGCGGAGGCAGATGAAGTGGTGTCCTGGCTCGTCCTCTGGAGTGCATCGCCAGCACAGTCAGCAGTGGCAGTGGCAGAGGCAGAGGCAGAGGCAGTGGCAGTGGCGTGAACGGCAGGCGGCCTTTGTCCTGCCGTTGCTGCCTGCCACTGATTCCAGTGCTTGGATTCCAAATGACGGCGCATTGAAGTGGTGGACAGGTTGCTCTTTTCAGAGCCCCTAATCAATTTCGAGAGGCAAATTGTGCAGACAACACTATATCTGTCCTCGGCGCATTCCTTGAAAAAACTCCACACCTTCGAGAAACGTGCCCTCGAGGTGGGAGTTTTTCGGGGCTGGGTACGAACTGGAACATCTTGGGAGATTCCGGGTGTGGCCTGGCTTCGCCTAAGCTGCTGACCTCTGCCTCTGCCTCTAGCTACCCTTTTTGGTGCTGCACTTGCCTCAACATCCACACTACTTTCCCCGCTTGACATCCCCCCTGTCCAGGTCGGGTCAGTGTCCTCATCATCCACCACTTCCTCTTCCAACTCCTGTCTCATCTCCTCCTCCCGCACAATGCGCCGGTCAACTGGATGCCCTGACGGCAACTGCGTCACATCATCGTCGATGAGGGTGGGTTGCTGGTCATCCACCACCAAATCGAACGGAGATGGAGGAGACTCTAGTGTTTGAGCATCTGGACACAGATGCTCCTCTGTTAGGTTCGTGGAATCGTGACGTGGAGAGGCAGGTTGAGGGACAATGAAAGGAGCGGAGAACAGCTCTGGGGAGCAGGGACATTTGGGGTTATTGTTCTGTGAAGCTTGGGAATTTTGGGAGGAAGGAGGACAAGACTGTTGGGTAATAGGAGGAGAGGAGGCAGAGTCTGACTGGCTGCTGGACAATGTGCTGTAAGCGTTCTCTGACAGCCATTGCAAGACCTGTTCCTGGTTCTCGGGCCTACTAAGGTTTGTACCCTGCAGTTTAGTTAATGTGGCAAGCAACCCTGGCACTGTGGAGTGGCGCAATGCTTGCTGCCCCACAGGAGTAGGCACGGGACGCCCTGTGGCTTCACTGCTACCTTGCTCCCCAGAACCATTCCCCCGACCTCGCCCACGGCCTCGTCCACGTCCCTTTCCGGGAGCCTTGCGCATTTTGAATTCCCAGTTAGAAATTGGCACTATATACCAGTAGTAAAAATTGTGGGTGCACGTAACCCCAATATATTCTTTGAATTCCCAGTCAGAAACTGGCACTGTATACCAGTAGTAAAAATTGTGGGTGCACATAACCCCAATATATTCTTTGAATTCCCAATCAGACAATGGCACTATATACCAGTAGCAAGAAATGAGGGTATTTATAACCCCAATATATTCTTTGAATTCCCAGTCAGACAATGGCACTGTATACCAGTAGTAAAAATTGTGGGTGCACGTAACCCCAATATATTCTTTGAATTCCCAGTCAGAAACTGGCACTATATGGCAGTAGCAAGAAATGAGGGTATTTATAACCCCAATATATTCTTTGAATTCCCAGTCAGACAATGGCACTGTATACCAGTAGTAAAAATTGTGGGTGCACGTAACCCCAATATATTCTTTGAATTCCCAGTCAGACAATGGCACTGTATACCAGTAGTAAAAATTGTGGGTGCACGTAACCCCAATATATTCTTTGAATTCCCAGTCAGAAACTGGCACTATATGGCAGTAGCAAGAAATGAGGGTATTTATAACCCCAATATATTCTTTGAATTCCCAGTCAGACAATGGCACTGTATACCAGTAGTAAAAATTGTGGGTGCACGTAACCCCAATATATTCTTTGAATTCCCAGTCAGACAATGGCACTATATACCAGTAGCAAGAAATGAGGGTATTTATAACCCCAATATATTCTTTGAATTCCCAGTCAGACAATGGCACTGTATACCAGTAGTAAAAATTGTGGGTGCACGTAACCCCAATATATTCTTTGAATTCCCAGTCAGACAATGGCACTATATACCAGTAGCAAGAAATGAGGGTATTTATAACCCCAATATATTCTTTGAATTCCCAGTCAGACAATGGCACTGTATACCAGTAGTAAAAATTGTGGGTGCACGTAACCCCAATATATTCTTTGAATTCCCAGTCAGACAATGGCACTATATATCAGTAGTAAAAATTGTGGGTGCACGTAACCCCAATATATTCTTTGAATTCCCAGTCAGACAATGGCACTGTATACCAGTAGTAAAAATTGTGGGTGCACGTAACCCCAATATATTCTTTGAATTCCCAGTCAGACAATGGCACTATATACCAGTAGCAAGAAATGAGGGTATTTATAACCCCAATATATTCTTTGAATTCCCAGTCAGACAATGGCACTGTATACCAGTAGTAAAAATTGTGGGTGCACGTAACCCCAATATATTCTTTGAATTCCCAGTCAGAAACTGGCACTATATGGCAGTAGCAAGAAATGAGGGTATTTATAACCCCAATATATTCTTTGAATTCCCAGTCAGACAATGGCACTGTATACCAGTAGTAAAAATTGTGGGTGCACGTAACCCCAATATATTCTTTGAATTACCAGTCAGAAACTGGCACTATATGGCAGTAGCAAGAAATGAGGGTATTTGTAACCCCAATATATTCTTTGAATTCCCAGTCAGAAACTGGCACTGTATACCGGTAGTAAAAATTGTGGGTGCACGTAACCCCAATATATTCTTTGAATTCCCAGTCAGACAATGGCACTGTATACCAGTAGTAAAAATTGTGGGTGCACGTAACCCCAATATATTCTTTGAATTCCCAGTCAGAAACTGGCACTGTATACCAGTAGTAAAAATTGTGGGTGCACGTAACCCCAATATATTCTTTGAATTCCCAGTCAGACAATGGCACTATATACCAGTAGCAAGAAATGAGGGTATTTATAACCCCAATATATTCTTTGAATTCCCAGTCAGACAATGGCACTGTATACCAGTAGTAAAAATTGTGGGTGCACGTAACCCCAATATATTCTTTGAATTCCCAGTCACACAATGGCACTATATATCAGTAGTAAAAATTGTGGGTGCACGTAACCCCAATATATTCTTTGAATTCCCAGTCAGACAATGGCACTGTATACCAGTAGTAAAAATTGTGGGTGCACGTAACCCCAATATATTCTTTGAATTCCCAGTCAGAAACTGGCACTATATGGCAGTAGCAAGAAATGAGGGTATTTATAACCCCAATATATTCTTTGAATTCCCAGTCAGACAATGGCACTGTATACCAGTAGTAAAAATTGTGGGTGCACGTAACCCCAATATATTCTTTGAATTACCAGTCAGAAACTGGCACTATATGGCAGTAGCAAGAAATGAGGGTGTTTGTAACCCCAATATATTCTTTGAATTCCCAGTCAGAAACTGGCACTGTATACCAGTAGTAAAAATTGTGGGTGCACGTAACCCCAATATATTCTTTGAATTCCCAGTCAGACAATGGCACTGTATACCAGTAGTAAAAATTGTGGGTGCACGTAATCCCAATATATTCTTTGAATTCCCAGTCAGAAACTGGCACTGTATACCAGTAGTAAAAATTGTGGGTGCACGTAACCCCAATATATTCTTTGAATTCCCAGTCAGACAATGGCACTATATACCAGTAGCAAGAAATGAGGGTATTTATAACCCCAATATATTCTTTGAATTCCCAGTCAGACAATGGCACTGTATACCAGTAGTAAAAATTGTGGGTGCACGTAACCCCAATATATTCTTTGAATTCCCAGTCAGACAATGGCACTATATACCAGTAGCAAGAAATGAGGGTATTTATAACCCCAATATATTCTTTGAATTCCCAGTCAGACAATGGCACTGTATACCAGTAGTAAAAATTGTGGGTGCACGTAACCCCAATATATTCTTTGAATTACCAGTCAGAAACTGGCACTATATGGCAGTAGCAAGAAATGAGGGTATTTGTAACCCCAATATATTCTTTGAATTCCCAGTCAGAAACTGGCACTGTATACCAGTAGTAAAAATTGTGGGTGCACGTAACCCCAATATATTCTTTGAATTCCCAGTCAGACAATGGCACTATATACCAGTAGCAAGAAATGAGGGTATTTATAACCCCAATATATTCTTTGAATTCCCAGTCAGACAATGGCACTGTATACCAGTAGTAAAAATTGTGGGTGCACGTAACCCCAATATATTCTTTGAATTACCAGTCAGAAACTGGCACTATATGGCAGTAGCAAGAAATGAGGGTATTTGTAACCCCAATATATTCTTTGAATTCCCAGTCAGAAACTGGCACTGTATACCAGTAGTAAAAATTGTGGGTGCACGTAACCCCAATATATTCTTTGAATTCCCAGTCAGACAATGGCACTATATACCAGTAGCAAGAAATGAGGGTATTTATAACCCCAATATATTCTTTGAATTCCCATTCAGACAATGGCACTATATACCAGTAGCAAAAATTGTGGGTGTATATAGCCCCAATTCTATTGCTAGGGGACTTGCAGGGTATTTCTGAGGTGAAGGTGGGGGGGCACACCGTTGGAACGGTGATTTGGGGTGTATATATGGGGTATACGGGAATACACTGTCAGTGTGTTCCATTCAGGATCCTGGGAAAGCTGGGTTGCGGCGATTGAGCCCGTCAGTGCCACGTTACACTGACAAGCTTCTCCCTGGAATTGAAGTTATATGTAAGCCCAATATATTCTTTGAATTCCCAGTGAGACAATGGCACTATATGGCAGTAGCAAAAATAGTGGGTGTATATAGCCCCAATTCTATTGCTAGGGGACTTGCAGGGTATTTCTGGGGTGAAGGTGGGGGGGCACACCGTTGGAACGGGTATCGGGGGTATATATCGGGTATACGGGAATACACTGACAGTGTATTCCATTCAGGATCCTGGGAAAGCTGGGTTGCGGCGATTGAGCCCGTCAGTGCCACGTTACACTGACAAGCTTCTCCCTGGAATTTAGCTCTTACAAGAGCTGTTGTGGTTGTCTTCTCCTTCCTATCCTAGCCTGTCCCTGCCTACCCAGAATCTAAGCCCTAGCTAGCTGGACGGAAACCTCCGTCCTCGGTGAATTGCAAGCTCAGAATGACGCGAACCTGGGCGGCGCTGTTCTTTTAAATTAGAGGTCACATGTTTTCGGCAGCCAATGGGTTTTGCCTACTTTTTTCAACGTCACCGGTGTCGTAGTTCCTGTCCCACCTACCCTGCGCTGTTATTGGAGCAAAAAAGGCGCCAGGGAAGGTGGGAGGGGAATCGAGTAATGGCGCACTTTACCACGCGGTGTTCGATTCGATTCGAACATGCCGAACAGCCTAATATCCGATCGAACATGAGTTCGATAGAACACTGTTCGCTCATCTCTATTAATAATGCATGGTAAAAATACTTGGTAACTTCGTTTTTAATTTTTGTGGTGCCGTTCCTTCAGCGGTCCCTCTTCATTTCTGTAAAATGGCCGCTAGCTTCTCAGACTATGCGCACTGTGCTTTTGTATACTTGTCAACATTCCTAAATTTGTCAGGACAATCTATATTTTTGAAGGCTGTTTGTAGTGGAAAACACAGGCTCTGGTCTGGAGACTAGTACGGGAGAACAGAGGGGAGTCCCTTGCAGAGCAGGAAAGCGCCAGTGTTAGCCAACAGCAAGTAGCAGATGAGGCCAATGATTCATAAACATCAGGGTAGTACTGGCCCAACTAGAGTGCCAGAGGATCCACCAGTGAGTCTGTATCTACAGGTGGCAACTCTATTTGGACTTATTTTTGAAGTCAAGCACTTGCCACTATAGATATGACACCTGTGTGCCATTACAAAAGCATGACATGATCTGTATAAATGGAGAGTGGGCTGTTAGAAACACTTCCTTTGGTGAGCCCAAAGAAACCCAGTCCAATGCTACCATTGGTAGTATTTTCATACAGAGATTATTTTCTGGCATCTACCACCTCAAAACCCTACTCGAAAAAATGTACCGTGGACATGGCACATCTGTCATGAGTCGACCTGAGGTGACAGCCAAATAGCATAAACTGGGTGACCCGCTAGTAGAAAAAAGAAGCGAGCTGCCCTCTCTTCAGGCGGATTTCGTGGCTGATTCAGCCACGGCGTCCGCCTTGCAGCAGCACTCTCCGTACTAGGCCCATTCATTTGGACCTACTTCGGAGCAGGTAGCCGCGACTGTCTGAAGCCGTGACAGTCGCGATATGTGCATTTTGGTCCTATTCTGACGCGGCTTCCCGTGTCAAAATCAGGACCAAAATATGCCATCCCGTGTCCCATGTGAACGGGGCCTTAGGATGGCAGATGCAGTTCAGTACCAAAGTGAGAATCAGTACTAGATACACCGATTTAAATGGTTAACACTGCGCCGTGTGTTCAACACCACCCCGATCCACACCATCTCCAACCCCACAATCGTGTTCACCAGAGCCCAGATGGTGAGGATGGACTTGGTTGCACTGCCAGGTGGAATGGCACAGGTCAGGAATCGCCAAACACGCAGGATACCAGAAATCATGGTAAACCACACACTGGGATCTGTTACCTGCAGATGTTTCGGTTTGCAGAGTAGATCCAAGGATCCAATAGGCTGACGCGGGTGATCAGCATGTGGCAGCAGAGATTAAAGCATAGTCATACAGTCCAGGTCGTCACCAAGAGGGAAGCACAGTACAGTGGGAAATCCAAAGGGAACGTCAGGCAGGCCAAGTCAGTTACAGGAGTAGTAGCAGAGTACAAAACATTGTTCAGGAAGCTGAGGTCTTTAGGCAAGCTGGAGTCATAAACAGTGGCAGGCACAGTACAAAATCAGGAAGCAAAGGTAAGGTCAAAGGTCAAGGCAAAGGGTCAGAAACACAGCTAATCAGATAACAGGAGAACGCTTACTACCAGGACAAAAGTTCAACTGAATAGCCAGAGCCCTCCTTAAATAGGCTCCTGCCTGCCACTAGACCAAAACCCGGAAGTCCCCCGTCTGGCCCAGGAGGAGTCAAGCAACCCCCTCACATCACTGTGAAGGTTCCGGGCTGCCTCTCGAAACCCAGAAGCAGGGACTCGGGACCACGGCAAGGATAGGGACGGCAGCCTCTACACAGTGCTGCGGAGGCTCTGGCCCTAATCGCAACACCAACAATTTTAATTAGGCAGGGCCCCATCACGCAACCAAAGATCACGAGTTGATTTTTTTTTTTGGAGGGTGAGTCCTTTCTATAGTTTACCTCTGGCAGCAGAGAGGTTAGGTACACCCTGCCTGTGGGATCTGTAGCAGAAATCTGATGTTGAGCCATGCTTTGCACACATAATTAGCCTCATACAATGGGGTTAATCAGCTTGAGACCATGTGCTGTGGATTTATAGGTGATTCTGCAATGGAAACCATTACAGTATCCTCTCCAAAAGCCGAAGTGTGAACATATCCTTGTGCTAAAACCTGCTCTCAGCTCATCCTTCCAAGACCAGGAGTGAGTTTATCATGCTTTACAGAAATGAAGAGGGGACTGGGAATTGGAGGACCTGAACTAGAAAAATTAATAACAAAGGCACCAGGTATTTTAATTATGCATTATGCATTCAGTGTAAATTCTTTATTGTGAAGCAAAGAGCAGCTTTAAATGTCTGAGGGCTTTAAAGGGGTCCTATCTTTTTATCACATTTTTTTCTCCCTAACATGTCGGAATAGCCTTAAGAAAGGATATTTGTCTCCTGCCTTTCCTTTTCTTCTCCGCAATCCCGGTTTTTCTCGGTATGCAAGTGAGCTCTCTTGCAGCACTGGGGGCGGGCCCCAGCGCTCTAACAGCACTGGGGTTATCCCCAATGCTGCCAGAGAGCTCTTAGGTTAAGGCCCCATGTAGCAAAACGCTGCGGAAAAATGTAGCAGAAATGCATTGTGTTTTTCGACCAAGTTTTTCATATAGCATTTGCACAGAGTTTTCCTTTGCAGACTTTCAGCTTTTATTATACCTATATGGAAAACACCGGTGTTTCTGCAGGTATAATTGACAGGCTAAAATTTTCAAAAATGCAAGTGTTTTTGAAACGCAGCTTTTCTGCTTCAGATGTTTTTCTGCAATGTGTGGATGAGATTAACCATAATCCCATTCATTTTCCAGGTACTGTAAATGCAGGATGTGGCGTTACCAAAGTTGCAAAAACGCTGGTTTTTCACCCTTAATGCATTGATACTGTCCAGTTATGTACATACATCAGTGGATATATTCAAATGGAAATATTTGAGGATAGGCTGTGTCACTGGGTACTAGTTATTTTAGTATTATGGCAGAGCAGTCACCCTAAAAAAGGCAACCCCAATACCTCTTATGCCTTTTCTGATTAACACGTATGATTAGCCTTAAAGGGGCTCTATCATTGGAAAAAGTCATTTTTAACTAATCACATCCTTGCATAGCCTTTAGAAAGGCTATTCCACGCTTACCTTTTATATGTAAATTTCCTCAGTGGTTTTTGAATAAGTCTGTTTTTATTCATATGCTAGCCTCCAGCCAGCACAGGAAGTTCCCAGCAGCACTCATCTCTGCTATTCTCTCTTTGCTGTGTGTGCTAGTAGGAAGTCATCATCATTATCAGCAGCAGCAGCCTGTGCTGTATACACTCATAGGAAACAATAGCAAAGAGGGTGCACGATGGTGCACCAAGAGTCTAATTAGCATATGAATAAAAACGGACTTATTCAAAAACCACTGAGGCAATTTACATAAAAAAGCTAGGTGTGGAATAGCCTTTCTAAGGGCTATGCAAGTATGTGCTTAGCTAAAAATGACTTTTCCCAATGATAGAGCCCCTTTAAGAAACGCTATTCCTTTTTTTTTTTTACTGGTCAGTGTGCTATCAGAGTTTTTCCCGGATTGCACACTGAACAATTCATTTTTTATTTTTTTTGTAGATTGTAAACCCGATATATGGCTCACAATGTACATTTTTCCTATCAGTATGTCTCTGGGAGGAATATGAGTATGGGAGGAAATCCACGCAAACACGGGGAAAATATATAAACTCCTTACAGATGTCTTTACTGGCGGGACTCAAACCCAGGACTCCTACGCTGCAAGTCTGCAGTGCTAACCACTGAGCCACCATGTTGCCCCTAGAAAGGCTCTTATTCTCCTACCTTTAGATGTCTTCTCCGCCATTCGATAGAAATCCGGGTTTTCTTCGGTATGCAAATGAGTTCTCTTGCAGCACTGGGAGTGGTCCCCAGCGCTCAAACAGCACTGGAGGCGTCCCCAATGCTGCGAGTGAAATCTCCAGCGACGTCTCTATCTTCTTTTGGAACACCCTCTCCCTGTGTCTTCTTCCGTCCCCAGTTTCAATCTTCTAGGCCTCGGGCAGAGCTGATTGCGCATACCAGCAGCTACAAGAAAATGGCTGCTTAGTCAGCAATTATACTCTAGCATGAAAATACAACCTAGAGTTAAGAGTCATTTACCAGGGCCAACCAGTCAATCAAACAAACATTCTTAAGAGAATTTGTTCCTTGTCATCGCCCAGTGTAGACATGCCAGTGAACACCGCAGAAACAAGTAACCTCTCATTTTTGGGCTGATCACACCTTTTTCAATTCTGAATGGAGTGATGGTCAGACAAGCACACTACATGCTCCATCTATGCACAACAGAGATGTCGCCATATGGTGCGTCTGTAAAATGTTATAATGCTAAATAATGTATAATGTTTTAATTGACAGGTAAAACTTATCCTAAGAGCTGCTCTGAAATAAAAAAAGGAAAAAGTGGCCTGTATGTGGTGGAGCCAGAACCAAGCAAGCTTCTGTTGGTATGGTGTGAGCTTGGTGGAGAAGATGGAGGCTGGACTGTTATTCAAAAGAATTGTCATAGAAGTCCAAGGATCTGGGACACCACTTGGGATTGTTACAAAAAAGGTTTTGGTGATCTAAAACTTGACCATTGGCTGGGTAATGAGCATATCCATTTATTGAGCAAACAAGAGTTATATCGTGTACGTTTTCGGGTGCGCTCTGCATCTGGAATACAGCATGTGGCCAATTATGACTCATTCGCGCTTGAAGGTGAAAATCATTGCTATCGAATTAGGTTGGGAAAGTACTCAGGTAATGCTGGTGATGCCATGACATCTGGAGAGCCCAGTGCAGGACATGACAATATGAAATTCTCCACACGAGATCGAGACAACGACTTATCAGGGTCAAACTGTGCCTACATTGGTGGAGGTGGATGGTGGTATGACAACTGCAGATTCGCTAATCTAAATACAGGTGCTGGCATTTACTGGCATCAGCTATGCAGGGGAGATTGTCAGTCAAGTGATATCCTTATACAGCCTGTTGTAAACTGTAGTGGAGGAGGTGGTGGAGATGGAGGTGGTGGAGATGGAGGTGGTGGTGGAGATGGAGGTGGTGATGGAGGAGGTGGTGATGGAGGAGGTGGTGATGGTGGAGGAGGAGGTGGTGGTGGTGACGGAGGAGGTGGTGATGGAGGTGGAGGAGGTGGTGATGGTGGCGGAGGAGGTGGTGATGGTGGTGGAGGAGGTGGTGACGGAGGAGGAGGAGGTGGTGATGGAGGAGGTGGTGATGGAGGTGGAGGAGGTGGTGACGGAGGAGGTGGTGATGGAGGTGGAGGAGGTGGTGATGGTGGTGGAGGAGGTGGTGATGGTGGAGGAGGAGGTGGTGATGGTGGCGGAGGAGGTGGTGATGGTGGTGGAGGAGGTGGTGACGGAGGAGGTGGTGATGGAGGTGATGGTGGAGGAGATGGGGGTGGTGGTGGAGGAGATGGGGGTGGAGGTGATGGAGGAGGAGGTGGTGGAGACAGTGGTGGGGGAGGAGGTGGAGGTGGTCCAACACCCAATCCATGTTAATGGAATTAAAAACATGTACATATTCTGATACAGCTTTCTAAACACTGGTTAGGTAAATAACTTAGAAATTTAATTGTGATATTCTTCTATATTCCTTCCCTTCCTGGATTTTTAGATACTATTAGATAACTGCTAACTTTGTTTTGTACTATTAAAATTTTCAATAAAAGAAAAATATGTAAGAACTCTCTGAAAGAAAGGAGTTAAAATATGCCTGTGTCTCAAGTTCACTGCTGCCAATGCTCTTGTATCACATCTTTGTTGATGGCGGTGCTTATTCATATGACTGTCAATGAACATGATCAGATTCAGAGATTCATTATTTGGGTATTAACTCAATTTTGCATATCATACTGAAATATTAGAAATTCATTATTCATCCCATCATTATTCATGACTATTATGTCTAATGAAGCCTATCACCATCTAGACATTTTGTTATGGCTGTTACAGAATCAACAATCAGCATAATGCTAACATATGCATTTGCCATTCATTTTGCAACACTATGTGAAGGAACGGAGTGTAATTCTAGACAGCAAGATGGTATTGCCTATTGGGAAGACACTAATCTGTCCTCTGAGTTAAGAGCTTGATTTAGGTCGAACAATCATTTGAGTGACACTCATGTTATTATGAGCCGGCTTATATGAGGTGATGTGCTCTAGTTCTCTCTACATCAATTGTACCTCTGTACATCATTTCAGTCACCTCAGAAATATAAAAAAATAAAAACAAATTGTTAATACCTGTCTGGAATTCTGTGTTCTGAAGTGGCGAAATATACTAATAAGGCAACCACAAATATAATAAATATATCTAATAGGCTTCCACACTCAAGAAAGGCAATCGAAAATACTGTCCACACTTCTATACACTTTCAGAATTAATAGAACATTAGGTATGTTTTTCTATAAATATTGTAGGGAATGAAGCTTGGTAGAAGCAGTGGTGCGGACCAAACAGTCAAGACAGGGACACAAAATATGCAGCAAACCGGTTTAGTTAGAAAAAAAACAAAACAGGAAAATAAATAAACCTTGACTTCAGGCACAAAATGAGAAAACCAAAATACAGCCTTAAGTTCAGGCAAAAACAGAATAAAAACCTGCTCATCTGAGCGACTAATTAAACAGTAATGTTAATCTAAATATACGTGTGGCTTGCTTCCAGCCACATGAACAAAACAAGCACAACTTTATCTCACCGGACTCAGGGTTACAGGACAGAACCATACAGTTCCTTTCACTCCATGGATCTGTATTGGAATGTAAGAGCTGCATCCTTTTCTGGGCCAGTAATGAGCCAAGGACTCACACATGGAGCTGAGGCCTACTCAAGACCCACACTGGACCAAATAAGTAAAAAACCTGAAGGAGATGTAGCATATTCCAGCACTCTGTCTGTAATCTTCTCACATACCCCCCCCCCCTTTTGTTCGGACCTATAGGGGCAGACACTTTTGACCCACATACAATGGGTCCTGGATAGGGCATCAGCATTCCCCTGCATTTTGCCTGCCCTGTGTTCCACAGTAAATTTAACATTTTGTAAAGTCAGAAACCACCTTGTGTCTCTGGCGTTTCTCTTCTTGTGCAGACATCCATGTAAGTGGGGAGTGATCAGTGACCAGTTTAATGTGTCGTAAAAAGATAAAATGGGAGAGACACCGAGCACCAATATAGTGTAGTAATTATAAACACTCTTGATGATGATATGTAGTTAGTCTCTTACCTATTGGTGTTGTGAAATAGTCACAACTCCATATGAGCATATAAAAGGTGTTAAAGCTGCAGCTCTTTCCCTTACACTGTGAAACAGCGTGATGCAATGATAGGTGATTCCTCAGGCAAGCCCGACAGGAGTGGAGGAGTAGGGAGCAAGCGCGCACACCAAAGTATGATCTTTCTTGAACAGTTTATTAAACACGACACGTTTCGGGCATCTGCCCTTTCTCAAGTGTGATACACTTGAGAAAGGGCAGATGCCCGAAACGCGTCGTGTTTAATAAACTGTTCAAGAAAGATCATACTTTGGTGTGCGCGCTTACTCCCTACTCCTCCACTCCTGTCGGGCTTGCCTGAGGAATCACCTATCATTGCATCATACTGTTTCACAGTGTAAGGCCGGGTTCACACGGAGTTACGTGCCGCGAGATTTGGCACGTAGACGCCGCGTGACCCTTTGCGTGCCGTACACGCTCCCATTCATTTCAATGGGAGCGGGGAGCGTATGCGCCGCGCTAGTTTGCGGCCGTGCATTTATTCACGGCCGCAAACTAGCGCGGCGCATACGCTCCCCGCTCCCATTGAAATGAATGGGAGCGTGTACGGCACGCAAAGGGTCACGCGGCGTCTACGTGCCAAATCTCGCGGCACGTAACTCCATGTGAACCCGGCCTAAGGGAAAGAGCTGCAGCTTTAACACCTTTTATATGCTCATATGGAGTTGTGACTATTTCACAACACCAATAGGTAAGAGAATCACACTTGAGAAAGGGCAGATGCCCGAAACGCGTCGTGTTTAATAAACTGTTCAAGAAAGATCATACTTTGGTGTGCGCGCTTACTCCCTACTCCTCCACTCCTGTCGGGCTTGCCTGAGGTATCAGTTTAATGTGTCGGCACAGTAAGTAGTGCCTTAGACCCTATCCAGGACCCAAATCTAACACTACCCTTTGATAGGGCCGGGGCACCACCAATTGCTTAACATTTTCTTCCCGTATTTGGTTGACCCTATACAGTAGGTCCTGGTTCATGGACATATAGGGGAGCTCCTTATCAGCTCCTGGAAACAGGGGTTCACTGTTTATCACTGTTTACATTTTCTCTGGCTTGAGCCAGAATAGGATAACTTTTTCATAAGCACTGCAGTGAGAGGGTCATACAGCCCTCCTTATCATAAGAGACACGGAACACGAGTATGTGAACAAGCACTGAGAAAGGGTAAAATAGCCCTCCCCATCTCTGTATATATCTCAAGCGTTAAACATTAATTATATATTTGCTCCAAATATTTAAGTTTTGTCGCATTTTCTACAGTTACATACAAATGAGAAAATATTATATGAGACTGGGGATTTGAGGTGTTCCTAGACCAGGCTATATCCACATAAAGAGAATACAAACCATTTCTTGGATCCTTAAATTACCAGATTTTCAGTAGTCCATCGATGATGTGCTCCCTTCTCACCCCATTAAAAAGTTCTTTTAATGCATTTATTTATGCCAAGGTAATACCGCTGGCCTTCACATACAACGCTGGTCTCAATTTATGTTCTTATTCCATGGTAAAATGTAATAATCTTCTGAGAGTTTACAATTGTGGCTAAAATGATAATGGTGGACGTCAGAAGACATGCTTATAGTGCTTATGACTGGAGTATATACATATTTATGAGCCAATGGCAATCTTTATTGCATATTGCAACAAGGCCATATCTATCGTCCTTGGTAACCTTCAAAATGAGCAACCCGAGGGATTCTTCAGGTGACTGATGTATTAAACCTAAATAAACAATATATCTCTATATAGATATTCATCAAAAATGTTCCATTTATAGACTGAGTTCCTATAAATAAGAAGGCCGAGCTTTACTATCCACCATTCTCATAGTGAGGTGGAGGGTTTCTTCTGCAGAAGTGAGATCTGACTAGTTCTGTGGATTTATCCTTTACGCTATGTTCACATCTATGCCACAGATCTACCAGAAACCATTGGACAAACATTCCTGCCAGCCCAACATTTTATACTCCCTTCATCGTATGGTAAGCGTGGCAGCCATAATGATTTCTGCATGAAAAGATTGGACAGGGGGCAAAGGTCTCACCAAAAACACAGTAAGGTATCTACTGCTGTATGAGAATGATGTGTCTATTGAGACAGGTTGTTGTAGACAGATTCCTATCAATAAACCCTTACAAACTGGCCATACACATCAAATTATTGTTGGTTGAAGCTACCAATTTTGGCTGACTATCTACTGTATATGGAGGCACTACCAACTTGGAGATGTCATATTAGATAAGGATTAGGGTGTAGATTTCATGATGCCTCGCTTTACTTTATAGATAAGATAAGCCACATGATTGACCCCACAGAGTCAATCATGCTTATGGGGTCCGGAGAGATAGCTGTCTGCTGAATAATCATTTGGCGGACAGCTATTAAATGTTTATGGCTAGCCTTGCATGTCAGATATCACATTGATGTATTTAGTGTATAGACTCTGATGTAATGGCTATGCTTCCGAGAATAAACAGCTCTGTGCAAACAATAAGTCACCAATGAATGCTGTCACCTCTGAAGACCGCAACTGTGAATGCAGTACTATTTTATAATACAAGGTATAACCCAGACTCCGTAAAAGATGAGCAACACAATATAGTTACAAAGTTATTCTGTTTTATGACTATTTATGGTATATATATATATATATATATATATATATATATATATATATATGTATACTGTAAAATGGTGCTTATAGTTGGATATTCATGCTAGAAACTATGCGCTTGTATGTGTAAGAAAAAACACATGTATTTGTAGCAGTCATATACAAGCTACAATATTTCATTGGACTGAATCTCTGTGACAGACTCTCTGCAGCATTAGCCACTGTCTAGTGAATAACATGACAATTACACAGGTCCAATAATCTACTGCCGTCACCAGTATTTTGCCCATTGTGATAATCATCGAGACGCTTTCCAAGCGTTTGCTATTCACCAGCTCGGTTGCCTTCCTACCTTATATCTCACTTGGTATCCATTTATCTGTGGGATCACTGGGTACTAGTCTTTTGCTTCCCCATTGATTCTGCTGTTCACGGTAGAATTGTATAATGACTACAGAAAGATCTTCTGTTTTTTCCTTGTCAAAGAACTAAGATGAATCTATTCATTGTCACTGGACTGTTACATTAGTTCCATGCAGGAAAGGCCGGTCTGCTCAGGGTGAGATTTTTGCTTTTAAGAAGGACGTGAACTAGTATTTCAAAGCAGTCTAAAGAAAAAAGGATATACGGCAAAATGACTTTATAAAAAGTAAATGTAGAGAGTGCGGTGAAGTACTGTCATCTATTCATTGGCTCAAAAGTCTCCCCCTCGCATCTTACCTTGGGACATGGGGGGGCGATTATTATATTATGCTGTTATGAAGTGGTTCTCTGGTTGGAATGGAAAAAAGTGTACCAAGTCTGTAATGTTCTATAGACCAAGACTATGACTAAATGTATCGATATGTTTATCTCCAGTGTATCCAGGATGGGCAGAGCATATATATTGTTCTCTACATACAGTGAAGACTAAATAAAAAACCGGGATATAGGATGGAGCGCTACTGATGCATGATAGGGACTCAAGGATGATTTAAAAGCCTTTATTGGTTCCAGAAGAAAGGGAAATGGCTATGCGTTTAGACGCCGGTCTGGCATCTTCTTCAGGCCAATGCAACATACACTGTCAGAGCATGGGAACCGATCATGTATCAGTAACACTCCATCCTATACACTGTATATAGACCTGTCTGGGTAGGAGCTGCCATTTTTGCACTATTATTATACCTACGGGCGCCAGGTTTTACACATATCTCTGCATACGGTTCATCTGGATATCTAGCTGTAATCTACGAGATCTTTTCTTGAGGACACAATAACTGGAGATTGTTTAGGCTTTAGGGCACCTTAAATGCTTCTAGGGGTCTTTGGGAACTTTTGTACTGATGACCGATCCTTAGGATTAGTCATTTATATCAGTAGAATATGAGTGAGATCCACACAGACCATATAATGAATGAATGTGACTACACTGACTGTGGAGCAGAAGCGTCATGGTGTCACCGGCCTAACTCCTAACAATAACTAACTACTTACTAAAATAAAAATAAAAACACAACAACTTGTTTGTGGATTAAGTAAGGCATTGGTAATTCATTGGTAAGTACCAACACAAACCTGAGGCGGAAAAAAGGGGGAGAAAAGACGTTGAAAAATGGACAAAAAAAACACAGAAAATACCTGAACATTTTTAATTAAAAATTTAAATTATGTAGTGGGCCATGACACCATGTCCCCCCCAGTCTAATAGCCCTGAGGGGCCCCTTCTCCATTAACAAAAGTTACACTACCATTTCACTCAGCTAATCTATGGGTGTCCCAGGTGTTGAACCACCATCGATCGGATATTGATAACCTACCCTAAGGAGCGGTCATCAATATTTAACTCCTGGAAGATCCTATGTTATGGTAGGTACACCTATTTCTCAGCAAGGTCTATTGCAGCCATACAGAATTGTTACGCTGGGTTCACACCTGCGTTCGGCGCTCCGTTCTGTGGTTTCCGTCTTCTGCATGCAAGAAGACGGAAACCACAGACCAGGTCCAGCCGTGAGCGGCGGTGAGCGTTTTATGCTCTCCGCCGCAAAACTGTTTTTTTTAAACCGGACACAGAGTACTGCATGTCCGACTCTGTGTCCGGATTAAAAAAAAAAACGGATTCGCGGCAGAGAGCATAAAACGCTCACCGGCGCTCACGGCCGGACAGCTTTCAAACCCATTCAAATGAGTGGGTGAGAAAGACTCCTGCAGGTTTCCGTCTCCTGCCCCTGTTTTGTGCAGGAAACGGAAACCTGCATAACGGAGACCGGGCGCAGATGTGAACGAGCCCTTACTCTGTTCTCATTTGAGTTATTCTTATGCAGCAAGTATCTTAGAGAAATCCAAATAATGTGGTGTACTAATATGTCACATATGTGCACACAACAAAATTTGGAAGGATTTCAGGGAGAATTCCATGCGTAGTTGCCTTCAATACATTTCAATGTAGATTTGCACTGTAGTTTATATGGCACAGTTGTTTTTCTGCACACATCTGACAGTAGGTCAGTCCAATGGCAGAAATCCTGAGGGTCGGCCTAATTTCTACTGCAGATTCCAGGCCTGACTATACCAGATATACAATCTGCTGTGTGTTGTGTACTTCTAAACCAAGGCTACAATTTATAATATTTCATCACATGATTATAAATAGATAAAAGACCGAAATGTTATGCTGGGCAGAAATATTTTAGGCTTTACACGTAAAATCTGCTATAAAAAAAAATTGTCAGTGTTGCCAATAGCAACCAATGAGATCAGCCCTTTCATTGTAAAATATGCACTGGGAAGATAAAAGCTGCAATCTGATTGGCTGATATGGGCAGATCTTTGATTTAGATGGTCCTTGACTAGGTCCATGATTAACCATAACGCAATGTTTAATGTGCAAAAAACCATAAAATATAAGATACAGACGAGACAATGGCACAATCAAATGACTCATGGCTTAAACAGCTTCTGCTAGAAATTCTCCAGACACAAAAGGCTTTACATGTTCTGTTCTCTGTAAAGTGATTGCCGCTCTTATGTTGAAATTAGCTGAGACTCTTCTCTATTTCATCTGCATTTCTAAGTGTTCCCTCTCATTGCATACACACAAGATTGTTAGAAAAATAGAAGGCGATTGCCCTAACCCAAGTACGTGGGCACAAAGATACTGATTATTGTTTACTCTGAAGGAACTGGAGACACAGTTGAGTTTCTTGACCGGAAACCTGTTTTAGGTTTTAATATTTATGCATGTGGGGATCTCTAAATGAGACTTGAACATAGTTGTATCCACATGTAACAGTATAAGAACCTGCCTGTCATTGTCATGGACCACACAGGCAAATGAATGTGGCTCCCTCATTATACCCTCCCTCAGGCATTCCAAAGGACTGGGGAGCCAAGGCTGACAGTCTTATACATGGGCATCCAACTCCTCTGTGCTTACCACATTGCTCATGATGTAGGGGCCACATCCAGGTACCTTTGGTGGCACCTTATCAGGTGGCTGAGGGACCTTTGTGACTTCTAGTATCTAGGTGGCCTACCCTCAAACAACAGTTTCTTCATCCTCTGGTGCTCAACGCTGTTGATGGATGTAAGAACCAGACCTGGCCCTGAAGCATCTGCCACCTGTGGCTGGATCCTAACTCCATTGGTGCTCTGATCCCTGGGTCTCCTGACACACTGTCCTCTATCTTTCTGATCACTGGACATCCAATTGTGTTGATACACCTGCTGTGCTCTGGGCAGTTGTGCCAGTACTCAATAATCCTGCTGAGCATCCCAAAAAACTGTAATGGGTTAGAGACCTGCACGTTGTCATTATGGGCCACAAAGGAGCATGAATAAAGCTTCTTCCATTCCTAAGGAAAAGGTAGCTGGGTCACCACTTACTATGGTGCTTCTTAAAGTACGCCAAAGGAAGAACACATACACACACTTGCAGGTCTTACAGCACACACCGTTATTGGGGTAGATGTTCAGCACAGCGGTGGTTAACAGCAAGAATTACTGACAAAATGCAGCAAGAGTTACAAGTTTCTCATTTTAATGGTGCACTCAGCAACCTTGTAACAGTGAGAGAAGAAGCCCTGTGGCAACTCACATCCTTCACTCTGTTCATACAGGTGTCATGCTCAGCTCAGCTTCCACTTCTCTATATGCATGTCAAGGTTTTGCAAAGCTAACTTTCGTGTAAAGCCTGGGCTCCTTCCCTGGACTAATACAAACACTCTAGCACACAAATACCAAGTGAAAGAACCGGGAGTTGTAGGAAGATCCCTAATATTAAGTTATAGATTCTATATCAAGGAGCTATAATGTCCAGCCAATGGGCTCAGTGACATTTTGGAAGACTTTTTGGAAGAATCATCATGCTGCCATCTTTGCAGAAAATGCTAGGATTGAAGAAGGCACAATGACTCAGCAACAAAATACTTTCAAGTGACAATGGTACAAAATATCCAGTGCAGCAGTCACCACAATTAACCCTTTCTCAACAGCTACCATACTATTACAGTGTATACTGGAACTTTAAACATGGTGGCAATGTCCATGATCAGAGCCAGCACTAATCAGCTGTGGATGGTGGAAAGGGAACCTGGTTGGGAATGTGGTTGTCTACTTCATTTTTATTGATGAGCTATTCTGAGGACCCATGCTGATCAGCTGGTTGAGGGGGTTGTGGCGATCATGAGAGTGCCATGATCTCGTCACTATCACATTGCACACTGCTTGTTTCATAGCAGCTGTGCAATACAAAGACAATGTTTCCCCTAGAAGAGAATGGGACAATGTTGTAATTACATCATGCCCCTAGAAAACCTGGAGGCATGGTAAATAGTAAAGAGGAGATAGCACTCACAAACGCGCCATGGCTTCTTCAAACAGTTGATCAGCAAGAGTTCAAAATGTCAGACCCATGCTGATCTCTTAGGGTCCATTCACACATAGGAAAATGGTGCTGAATTTGGCGCTGAATTTTCTGTCTTTTTCCCCCCGCGCGTTTTTTGGCACGACTAGTTTTTTGCCAAAAAAGTGTCAAAAAACGTTCACAAAAAACGTGCGGAAAAAACGCCTTGCACTTTTTTCAGCACGCCAAATTCATCGCCATTTTCCTCTGTGTGAGTGGAGCCTTATTGATGACTGATACTGAGCATAGGTAATCATTAACAACAAACTGGACAACTCCTCTAAAGCTGATTATAGTGGATACAGCTTTAATTGATGCAGTCGTCTCCATGTAATCCTTGTATACAAGCTCTGTAGCTCTGTTCTCTACACAGTGGTAGAAGTATACTGAGCGTTATCTCTGCTAAGAGCTTAGAGTTTGTAGAGAGTGTTGTGCCTCCAGGCTCCTGACATCTAAATCCAGTACTGGCTACAAAGAAATACTTTACCTTCCAAGTTTCTAAGTTGGAGCATTTGCCAGCAGTGGAGAAAAAAGCTTTATAAATGTGTTGTGCTTTATTACGTGAAATTTGTATTCAGGCTGGTGACTTCTGTAATATGCCTGTATATAGCTCTGCCAGGATTACACTATAGCATAATAATCATGGAACACTATAATGGATTGCTGTTATGTTGGCCTATAGGAGGAACAATATTCAGACCTGTCATTGGTACACTAGATTACCCTGAGGAAATTTAGATGATAATAGTATGATTCCTGACATGTGTACTAACTTAAATACAGAACAGAGATGAAATTTGAGGAGTGAACAGATGTGTCCTGCTTTAACTTTCTCCTTGACCAGACAATTCCAGCAATTCCAGATGTATGTAATTAAATTAGCAGCTTTTCTGAATATACTACAACAAGGTTATATGCTATCTATCCAATACACTACATGTCCAGTCAGCGGCTGTGATGTGGATATATCTGTAGATACTTCCTCAGTGTAACAGGGAGCAGATGTGTGGACCCACTAGAGGGGTCCTGGTATAGGTGGCTGCTGACCAGGGACCAGACAGTGTCTAGTATAAGGCACTAGAAGGTACAAGCAGAAGGATAGTCAGGAACAAGCCAAAGTTCAGAGGCAGCAGCAGAAAAGCAAGTTCATAGGCAAGTTGATGGGCCAGGGTGGGCACCTCAGGTTCAAAAGGACAGACCTAGGTCATACATGAATAGACAGAACAGGATCAGGATAAGATAAACAATAATCCAAACACAGTGTAGTACAGAGCCCTCGAATCAGAAGAATCAGAAGTTGCATGTTCAATTTTGCTTGGACATAGGTCAGAGGGCTGAGCAGACTAAGGCCTCATTCATATCTGCAATTCCATCCAGGGGAGTCTACATCAGGACCCCCCTCCCCCGAACGGAATCCCGAACGCATTGGCAAGCGGTGCGCCAGTGAAATCACACGGACCCCATAGCCTATAATGGGGTCCGTGTGCTTACTGCCAGATCTCCACAAGGATCATGCGGACAGGAAAGTACTTCATAATCTACTCTCCTGCCCTCATGATTCATGTGGGCAGCGTGTGGCAAGCACACGGACCCCATTGCAGTTGCGTTCAGTATTCCTTTTGGGGGGTCCCCATGCGGACTCCCCTGGACGGAATACCAACACAGATGTGAACGAAGGGTAATATAGGTAGACACTGACAGGTGTACTCATTATGCCTTATGGACTGGACCTGGTGCTACACAGAAGGGAACACACAGTTGCAGGAAGTGTCAGAAATCACATGGTGTGAACTGGAGAGAGTATGTCAATGGGCACAGAGCATTTCCCTTCAACTTTTATTGCCACAGAGCATGTTCCAGGAGAATCACAAGATAAGCCTACTAAGACTTTTTGTAAAGAGATATAACCATCTATACATTATTTCTAGCATCAGGTTTGTGTGCACCTTGGGAGCCAGCGGGCACAACTGAAAAGTTGGACATTACTTCTGTTAGCAAAAACTGAGTCTTCCTATTTCATTCTGTCACTTATGATTCTGTTTGTCCATGGAATGGGGTAAAACCCCCTGAGAACTTGTGTCTGACCTCTACCTGCATAATAAATGCTACAGAAAAAAACTCCCTTCTCTATAAAAGAACTTTGATTGTTACTTTTCGTATGTGCAAAAGCTGTATCTGCTGAGGTTTCCTTTGAGACCTATACTAAATATACACCAGCTTTATAAATATATTATATAGCCAAACTATCTTGGCAGCCGTTTTTAATATAACAGTTTTAAGGCGCTACATTTAAATGGAGGTGTAGCTAGTCACCATAGGGCCTAGGAGGAAAACTTGGCATGTGGCCCGCTCTATCAGGACATAAAGGATTATGTATAAAAGAAGGAAGGAAATTCTCAATAGTCGTAAAAGAAGATCCTTTTTTATGTTTGCTTTATTTAGGTGCAATACAACAATGTGCTTTTGGTTTGTACCAATACCTTCAACAGGTAACTACTGTATACTAACATTCTTAAAGAGGTTTTCCAGGTTGGAAGCATTTTAGCTATGGAAGATCTATCCTCATGAGAGTTATCAGTATCAGGTTAATGGGGTCCAGCACCTGGACCCTGCACAGGTGAACAGCCACCAGAACATATGTAGGGGACAGAGCTTGAAGAAGGTTCCATCCGTTGTATAGTGGTAGTGCGGGAGTACTGCAGCCGTGATCCTATTCATGTGAATCAAATGGAGAAAAAACCCTTCAAGTTCATTGGCATACAATATTTAAGCATTCAAGCAATATTCAAGCATTATGTCTAAATAAAGTAAAAATAGCAAATACATCACAAAAATAGGTATCAGCACCAAAGGCTGTCTGGAATAGCTGATCTGTGCGGGGTCCAGATGTTGGACTCTCACTGGTTTGTTACTGATAACCTATCATGAGGATAGGTCACCAGTGTCACAAATGGCCTCATGCTCAGAAAATTCAATGAATAAAATAAAAAAATCAGACCAAACCAAATGTAGTGCGTCAAAGGAATTAGAGCTGGAACTCCTACATCACTAAGAAAAAGGTATATATGCTGTAAAAGGTATGTGTGTGTGGGGGGGATGGGGGGTAGAAATTTTCTGTGTATAAAATAGTCTATATCTATAAAGTTAGTGATTTGTGGCTACTTACCACCACTCATGACTAAAATAGCTGCAAGTGGAGAAAGGTTCTGAAATTGGGTAGGCCAGTAGTGGAGCACAACAATTTCATCTGCAGGGCATAAAAAGACACAGAGTCTAGATGTGAGACAAGGTGCAGGGGTGCTGGGAGGTGCCGCGTAATCCATGATGAGGTACAGCCTAATCATTAAGACAAGCTCCAATAGCGTAGGGCGTATAAAGAACAGGAAAAAATATGCTGGCCTTATTCCATTCCCCCAGTGTGTTTACTCTTGGAAAATGCTGTAAATGTATTTTTTATTATTATTAGAGATGAGCGAACACTAAAATGTTCGAGGTTCGAAATTCGATTCGAACAGCCGCTCACTGTTCGAGTGTTCGAATGGGTTTCGAACCCCATTATAGTCTATGGGGAACATAAACTCGTTAAGGGGGAAACCCAAATTCGTGTCTGGAGGGTCACCAAGTCCACTATGACACCCCAGGAAATGATACCAACACCCTGGAATGACACTGGGACAGCAGGGGAAGCATGTCTGGGGGCATAAAAGTCACTTTATTTCATGGAAATCCCTGTCAGTTTGCGATTTTCGCAAGCTAACTTTTCCCCATAGAAATGCATTGGCCAGTGCTGATTGGCCAGAGTACGGAACTCGACCAATCAGCGCTGGCTCTGCTGGAGGAGGCGGAGTCTAAGATAGCTCCACACCAGTCTCCATTCAGGTCCGACCTTAGACTCCGCCTCCTCCGGCAGAGCCAGCGCTGATTGGCCGAAGGCTGGCCAATGCATTCCTATGCGAATGCAGACTTAGCAGTGCTGAGTCAGTTTTGCTCAACTACACATCTGATGCACACTCGGCACTGCTACATCAGATGTAGCAATCTGATGTAGCAGAGCCGAGGGTGCACTAGAACCCCTGTGCAAACTCAGTTCACGCTAATAGAATGCATTGGCCAGCGCTGATTGGCCAATGCATTCTATTAGCCCGATGAAGTAGAGCTGAATGTGTGTGCTAAGCACACACATTCAGCACTGCTTCATCAAGCCAATACAATGCATTAGCCAGTGCTGATTGGCCAGAGTACGGAATTCGGCCAATCAGCGCTGGCTCTGCTGGAGGAGGCGGAGTCTAAGGTCGGACCTGAATGGAGACTGGTGTGGAGCGATCTTAGACTCCGCCTCCTCCAGCAGAGCCAGCGCTGATTGGCCGAATTCCGTACTCTGGCCAATCAGCACTGGCTAATGCATTGTATTGGCGTGATGAAGCAGTGCTGAATGTGTGTGCTTAGCACACACATTCAGCTCTACTTCATCGGGCTAATAGAATGCATTGGCCAGCGCTGATTGGCCGAATTCCGTACTCTGGCCAATCAGTGCTGGCCAATGCATTCTATTAGCTTGATGAAGCAGAGTGTGCACAAGGGTTCAAGCGCACCCTCGGCTCTGATGTAGCAGAGCCGAGGCTGCACAAGGGTTCAAGCGCACCCTCGGCTCTGATGTAGGAGAGCCGAGGGTGCACTTGAACCCTTGTGCAGCCTCGGCTCTGCTACATCAGAGCCGAGGGTGCGCTTGAACCCTTGTGCACACTCTGCTTCATCAAGCTAATAGAATGCATTGGCCAGCGCTGATTGGCCAATGTATTCTATTAGCCTGATGAAGTAGAGCTGAATGTGTGTGCTAAGCACACACATTCAGCTCTACTTCATCGGGCTAATAGAATGCATTGGCCAGCGCTGATTGGCCAGAGTACGGAACTCGACCAATCAGCGCTGGCTCTGCTGGAGGAGGCGGAGTCTAAGATCACTCCACACCAGTCTCCATTCAGGTCTGACCTTAGACTCCGCCTCCTCCAGCAGAGCCAGCGCTGATTGGCCGAATTCCGTACTCTGGCCAATCAGCACTGGCTAATGCATTGTATTGGCGTGATGAAGCAGTGCTGAATGTGTGTGCTTAGCACACACATTCAGCTCTACTTCATCGGGCTAATAGAATGCATTGGCCAATCAGCGCTGGCCAATGCATTCTATTAGCGTGAACTGAGTTTGCACAGGGGTTCTAGTGCACCCTCGGCTCTGCTACATCAGATTGCTACATCTGATGTAGCAGTGCCGAGTGTGCATCAGATGTGTAGTTGAGCAAAACTGACTCAGCACTGCTAAGTCTCTGCATTCGCATAGGAATGCATTGGCCAGCCTTCGGCCAATCAGCGCTGGCTCTGCCGGAGGAGGCGGAGTCTAAGGTCGGACCTGAATGGAGACTGGTGTGGAGCGATCTTAGACTCCGCCTCCTCCAGCAGAGCCAGCGCTGATTGGTCGAGTTCCGTACTCTGGCCAATCAGCGCTGGCCAATGCATTCTATTAGCCCGATGAAGTAGAGCTGAATGTGTGTGCTTAGCACACACATTCAGCTCTACTTCATCAGGCTAATAGAATACATTGGCCAATCAGCGCTGGCCAATGCATTCTATTAGCTTGATGAAGCAGAGTGTGCACAAGGGTTCAAGCGCACCCTCGGCTCTGATGTAGCAGAGCTGAGGGTGCACAAGGGTTCAAGTGCACCCTCGGCTCTCCTACATCAGAGCCGAGGGTGCGCTTGAACCCTTGTGCAGCCTCGGCTCTGCTACATCAGAGCCGAGGGTGCGCTTGAACCCTTGTGCACACTCTGCTTCATCAAGCTAATAGAATGCATTGGCCAGCACTGATTGGCCAGAGTACGGAATTCGGCCAATCAGCGCTGGCCAATGCATCCCTATGGGAAAAAGTTTATCTCACAAAAATCACAATTACACACCCGATAGAGCCCCAAAAAGTTATTTTTAATAACATTCCCCCCTAAATAAAGGTTATCCCTAGCTATCCCTGCCTGTACAGCTATCCCTGTCTCATAGTCACAAAGTTCACATTCTCATATGACCCGGATTTGAAATCCACTATTCGTCTAAAATGGAGGTCACCTGATTTCGGCAGCCAATGACTTTTTCCAATTTTTTTCAATGCCCCCAGTGTCGTAGTTCCTGTCCCACCTCCCCTGCGCTGTTATTGGTGCAAAAAAGGCGCCAGGGAAGGTGGGAGGGGAATCGAATTTTGGCGCACTTTACCACGTGGTGTTCGATTCGATTCGAACATGGCGAACACCCTGATATCCGATCGAACATGTGTTCGATAGAACACTGTTCGCTCATCTCTAATTATTATAGGTTTTCCTTTGGGCAGCCACATAATAGACAAACACCCCCTACCTGCACTGTCTGGATGGTAATTGCAGACAGGTATTTGTGCTTTATGGCTGTTGCAAAGAAAAAGATTTATTGGGCTGGCGATGTCTGTAAAGCGCTCCAGAATATGATGGCACTATATAAGTAAGCATAATAAGTAAATAAATACATTTAGCAGATAAATGTCTTTGGCTATTATAGTGTGCAGGAAGTTGTAGCACAGATAGGGAGAAAAAAGGAGCGTGCCTGACCTTCCCTTTGGATTCCCACTGTACTGTGTTGTCCTCGTGTTGACGATCCGAACCGTACTACAACACTTTGACTCTCTGCTGCCACCTGCCTAAGCCTTCTGAATCCTTGGACCTGTACTGCTACCCAAGACACCTGCTGATAAGAGTTCTCAGTGTCTAATTCTACTGTGATTTGTGGTGCGCTGTGTGTTTGGCATTGCCCTGACCCGTACCGCTCTGCCCAGCAGTGTCACCAAGTCCATCCCCACCATCTAGGGCTCTGGAGAAGACCAATGTGGGGTTAGAGTTTGTGTGGCCCGGGGGTGTTGGACACACAACGCCGTATTAACCATTTTGATCAGTGTATCTAGCACAGGTTCTCACTATTGGTATCTGTTATCCTAACATAATGTACTTGAACAATCACTTTAAACCCCGCCATCTACTGACTCTGCCTCAGTCTATACAGTGAAGCTGAATAATTTTAATCCAGATTGTAAACTGAAATATTTCACTGAAAAAATACATGAAAAATTTTTTACAACAAAAACTGATTTAAATTATGTCTAATTTTCTGTGAAACATTTCCTTTATCTTGGCGATTCTGGAACTTTTCTTTAATAAATGTATCATATAAAAAACAATTGAGAAAACACAGCTACCCAACTAGTGGTGACCCGACTGCCGGGAGAACTGAACTATCCTAGGCTAAACTATCACTTGAGGAAATCTTTGCAGTTATACTTTATATCAATATAAAAGCAGCAACATAGATCAAAAGAAGATTTACACCATAACACCCTATGCGGCCATAAATTGCAAACTGATCCTTGGATTGTCTAGCCATTCTTCTTTGTTCGTGAGTTCAGCTTTAATATATCCACCTGTATACAGAACTGGTTAACCTCTATATACAAACAGCAATGCATGTTATTCCAGCAGATTACACTGACTAAATTTCCACAACAGAACAGCTCATAAAATATTTACCGACTAAATTGCTTGGAACATTGTAACTAATAATGTCCATCACTGAGGTGTAAACACCAGATTGAGTGACACAAGGAAGACAAAGTGCGACTACAATTGATCTCTGTGACTTCTTACATACATATAATGATGGACTTATCTCAACAACCCCCATCTGTCCATTCTTTTTCTGAGAGTAAGCTAAAATACTACTAATGTATAAGAGTACAATGTAACATAAAACCACAGTTAATAGCTAAGAGGATTCATCTCTTCTTCTCCTGTCAACATTAACTTAGAATGAATTTGGTGTTTTTGACACTGACAAGTACAAGGCGGTGAAAATTCCTTATAGTCACTAGCCACTAAGGCTAATGCCCCACGAAACGCAGCAGAAAAAAACTATTGCCCGAAAGCATCACGGTTGTTTTCCCACAGAATTTTTTATTGTGTTTTGCTCTGCAGATTATGGCATTATTATACATTATTATACCTATATGGAAAACACCAGGGTTTATGCAGGTATAAGTGAAATGCCCAGCATTTCAAAAAGGCTTTTCTGAAACTGCAGCTTTTCCGCTGCTAATGTTTTTCTGCAATGTGTGGATGGATTCACTAAGATCCCGTTCACTTTGCAAGTACTGTAAAATGGAGCGTTTTTTTTGCTGCAGCATTTCCGCTGTGGCAAAAACACTCATTCAAACTTCTGTATCATTAGTGTCAACTGTGATTCAGAAGCTTGACAGCAGATGGGGTTGCCCTGATCGATACAATACCTGTAGATGATGGAAATGTACCCTATGTAGTATAACTCTGTATTAAGGAGCCTTACATATAATGTTGGCGCAACCTTTTTAGACATGCAGTCATGTATTCCACATGAGTGACTTGCATGCAGACATGATGTGTTCAGCATCAGGTCCAGCACATGATGTGTTCAGCACCAGGGCTAGCACATGATGTGTTCAGCACCAGGTCCAGCACATGATTGTGTTCAGCACCAGGGCCAGCACATGATGCGTTCAGCACCAGGTCCAGCACATGATGTGTTCAGCACCAGGTCTAGCACATGATGTGTTCACCACCAGGTCCAGCACATGATGTGTTCAGCACCAGGTCCAGCACATGATAGTGTTCGGCACCAGGTCCAGCACATGATAGTGTTCAGCACCAGGGCCAGCACATGATGTGTTCAGCACCAGGGCCAGCATATGAGGTGTTCAGCACCAGGGCCAGCACATGATGTGTTCAGCACCAGGTCCAGCACATGATAGTGTTCAGCACCAGGTCCAGCACATGATAGTGTTCAGCACCAGGTCCAGCACATGATGTGTTCACCACCAGGTCCAGCACATGATGTGTTCAGCACCAGGTCCAGCACATGATAGTGTTCGGCACCAGGTCCAGCACATGATAGTGTTCAGCACCAGGGCCAGCACATGATGTGTTCAGCACCAGGTCCAGCACATGATGTGTTCAGCACCAGGTCCAGCACATGATAGTGTTCAGCACCAGGTCCAGCACATGATGTGTTCAGCACCAGGTCCAGCACATGATGTGTTCAGCACCAGGTCCAGCACATGATAGTGTTCAGCACCAGGTCCAGCACATGATAGTGTTCAGCACCAGGGCCAGCACATGATAGTGTTCAGCACCAGGGCCAGCACATGATAGTCTTCAGCACCAGGTCCAGCACATGATGGTGTTCAGCACCAGGGCCAGCTCCCAGCAGTGCCTATAATTCAGCCCTGTGCACACATGATGAGAGCTATCACACTGTTGCACACACACAGCAGAGGCCCCACCTCTACCCACAATCCCCTGACTGAGAGAGGAAGATAGGGGAGGATGTGATCGCAGGAGAGCACTGTGCTCAGCAGACGGGATGTGATTGCTGCAAGGAGTCGGCTTTGTGCTACAGGAGCAGAGAGGGGCAGCATGTCTACTAACCATCTGTAGCAATCTTCTCTAACACACCACTAGAATGTATAGCAGATCAGATCGCTGCTAAGGATACCCTACTAGAGTGCATAGTGATAGCTGAGGTTGCATGACCTATATTTATCTATAGGATGCACATACAGTGTGACCGATAGAAACTGAGAGCTATCCAGTCCTAGTGAAAGACTGAACAGAGATCTGTCACTCATCGTCTCCAATCACATTGCCCAGTGGCCCTTTGAGGGGTGAGGATGAAGGATCGCACCCGGGAGCTGCGTGCTGTGAGTATCTCTGCTCCTATTCGTACTTGTTGCATATGAAAGGTGCCCAGACATGTTGTTGGCATGGGTGAATGCCCGGAGAACATTGGATTATCTCTAGACTACAAGTTGTTATTGTATTTTTTATGGTTGATGATAAATATTTCATTTCTAGGCTGTGTCTTATGTGCTGCGTCTTCTCTAGAGCTGCTCATGCACACTAGACGGATAGTTCAGACTGGATGTGACAAAGCTCAGTCCAAAAATTTTGGATCTTTCATAATAGTGACATGCATCAGAATAAGATGAGAAATAGCTTAGACGTGTTGGTTATTTTTGGACGTTACTGGAAGGCTATGGCCTGTGCTTGGGTGTGATAGCAACAGATGACCATTCATCAAAATGAGCAGGCAAAAAACCTATGTAAAATCTCACCTGTAAGTATTCACACACCCATACACCTACATGTCTATTGGACGTCTTCAGTAGACACTGCGTCTAATGCACTAGTCTAAGTAAAGTTCTTCAGTGTGCCAGTCTAACTTAATCTCTATTCCAACAGCCATACAATATTTGTAAAATGTTGCTTGCATTTTTATCTCACATTTATAAATGGCATTACATCTCCAGCCTTGATTTGCTGTGTCAAATGGTGCCATCTGATGCAGTTGCAGTGCTGGGGGGTATGTGGCTATGAAATGGTTAAGCAGCGCACATCACACGCTGCTGGCTCATTAACAGAATGCATTCCAGATCATCAGCTTCATATGAAGTATCACCTTTAAATATACATTCTAAATTCAGCTCCTGCTGCCTGATGGGAAGAAGTACGGCTCTGATACATTGTGTACATTGCTGTCAGTGCAGTTCCCTCCCTTGTCACATTCACTCCTGCTTGCAGCACAGCATAACATATAATTATAGTGTAACAGATGCCTGTTGCTTAAAACTAGCTTTCAATTAGTGTTATGAAGTCTATGTTATATATCTCTTAGTAGCCATACATCAGAAAGCAGTGTCTTCCAACCTGTTGCTCTCCATTTGCTGCAGAACTACAACCCCTAGCATATGCCTCAGACTATTAGACGGTGCTGGGAGTTGTAATTCAGTAATAGTCGGCGAGCTACAGGTTAGTGAAAGCTCCTTTTATGTCTAATAAATAGCTTTTCATATGATATCAATCTAGATATCAAAATATTAGACTACATTGTATGCTGATGATGGTCCTTGACATCAGACATATAAGTCTGCACAGATACTTTCACATGAGATGTCTCATTCTCCGCCCTAGGTGTGCACCTTCTTCTTCATAAATGGGTTTCATCAAGTCCCAGTGCAAATAATAGCCTCCAAATCACGACTAGAAATATCCATCATGTCAAATCTACTTTTCTTTATCCTCCCTGAACAATCCTTTATGTGCATACTTTGACCTATTAGTCTGAAAGGTTTCTATTGGTCTTTTTATGGATTTTTTTTCAATAGTGGAAGAAGACTATCTTAAAGACAGTGTCCAGCCAGTCTTATGACCATTAAAGGAGGTTTACTCCCCAATGAAATGTTTAGATGGGGTTTTCATCATAGCTGGTGCTCCTGAAAAAAACAAGATCCCAGAGTGCAACTGAATGCCAAGTGCACTGGTAATTCTTTAATGCAGCCTTCTGCACACATCACTTCTATAGATTTAAAATCCCCCAGCCATACCATCTGCGCCGAGCATACACATCCCCCTCCCGCTGAGATGGCAGCCCAGTGTTTGCATGCATGTATCTATGATTACACAGCAGAGCCTATGTTACAGTAAATACTCTGCGCTATACATTGCCGTCTGTACATGTACTTTCATGCAAACCACTTGTGTCACAGACATAAAAGTTTTCCCTGGATTAATTACTGTTATTTTTCCAGACTGGACCAGAGTCAGGGCTATGTCATATGGGCGTTTGACATGCTATTAGCAGTGCAAGGACCTGGCTCTTACATGCTAGTCACGCCTGGGTACTGCAGACAGTGTAAATGGTGGATTCCTGTCACATTAGAGCGGGTATGCTCTGTGAACAGTGCATACATTGTTCCCTAAGCTTATCCATTTCTATGTCACAGGAGCTCTGCATTTCCATTGCTTGTGAAAGCTTACCCGGCACATTAATGCAGAGCCTTCGCCACATAAAACGGCTTTGAATGCCTTCGCGACATTGAACTTGCTGTTTATTATAAAAAGGAAGCTGTTGCATCACTCTTTTTACATGACTGAACCACTTTTAGGCTTTAGCATGGCTGTTACCTACAGAAGTAGCAGAGTCTAGTCTACTATAGAACTCTATAGGGGAATGAGTGGACATAGACAGCAGAGAGCTATAGAAGGACCCCCTTGTTTTCCAGGAGGTCACCCCTCTTGTGTCTAGTTACTGAGAGCGGTAAAACTCATTAGTTCATTCTAATAGACAATAGAAAGCTACAGACATGAGATCTAAAGCTGACCATACACATTAGATGAATTGTACCAGGACCAGCCAATCTTCTAAAGTGTATGGGGACCACCTGAATTTCCTCAATGGCTGATATTCATGGAGATAAGGATTGGATAGTTAGATTTCAGCTGCCCACTCCTTTCGTTTTTGGGAAGAGAAGCCGCTGTTTGGTGTATTTCAGCGGTGTGCTCTTTTCTCAATTTTTAGAAGTTGGCCAACCCTGAGCATCGAAATCCTCATGAAAGAAAAATCCAGCAGAAAGCCACGGTGGAAATGTGAAAAAACTCCTTCTTTATTAGCTAAATCTTCTCATAAAAAATGATGGTACACACATTTACAGGTTTGATGCGTCAGACTGACGCGTTTCGGATTTCCTCCTTTACGGAGCATGCATGGCTAAGGGAAAGTCTGGCAAGATTACTGTCGACTAAATAAGACAAAGTCTACTTTGTTGTTTCCTCCTTGATAGCTGACAATCACTTATCTCTGCCTCCTTCTCATATGTATATGGATGGGAGTGATTTTGCTCAGCACAGCACAGCACTGCTACATCTGATAAACCCAACCCTGCAACAACTGTATAATTTACTGCCTAAGTATATTATAGCTATAAATAGGTCTACCTGTCTAATGAGACAATATCCAGTATCTTCTGCAATAGTTAATATCCGCACACCCACTCTCTATGCTCTAATTAAAACAGGAATATTGCGCGCCCAGCAGATTCTTCCTAGATGCTGCACCATCTAAAGTCATGTAATATAGCTGACTCTCTTTAAGTGACCGTACTGAGATTTATGCAGGCTTATTTGCTATCTCTTATTATGCCATGGGGTTTTGTTAATAATGTGGTGTCATGTAATACTTATGGTAGGATATTGTAATTAACATGCAAGTGTGCACTTGGGAAGGGATAGAAGTCTTGGGTATTTGGCCTGTACATGGTACAAAATGTGAATTATTGTGTGATAGATAGAAAATATAAAAGCCCAAAAATATAATATTTTGACCAATACCCCTTACTTGTATGAAAAACCAGTTTACAAAAATCAGTTGTGTACATGGATGAAGACACCGCAGTCTGAAGTGCCATAGCAAAAATAAAACAAAACTTTGTCCTTGTTCAGTTTTATGCCACCATACCCCCTTCCATTGGCAGTATAAGATGGCACAGCAAAGGAAGGCGTGACAGAAAGTCTTATCCCCACTCCCATGATTAGTATCATTGTAATGCCCATGGAAAGCGGGCGTCTATTCTCATACTACCCTTGGTGAAAGAGGGTGTTCTCTTTGTATTCACAATATGCATGCACAGAAAGATAGGTAGCAAAATGTTTATGTTTCTGTGTTTTTCCTCTTTTTTTTGTCATTAAAATCTAGCATATCATTTTCATGATTAATGTTGGTTTAAAATATAGGTGTTCTAAGGTAGCGATCCTTAAACTAAGGCCCCACGTAGCGAAACACTGTGGAGAAAAATACATTGTGTTTTTTTGCAACGTTGTTTTTCATTGCATTTTCATAGAGTAAAAAGCTTTGTCTTACAGATATGATTACTGCAAACAGCATCAAATGCTAAAAAAATGTAACAAAGAAAGTTCTTATGTCAGCGATCCCTTGCAGCTCTAGTACCACCATTGCCTAGTTCCCCATCAGTATGTAATTTCTGATCCTCTCGGCACACAAAATGCTCAGCCAATGACTGTCAACAATATTTTCATGCCTCTCCCAGTGATTGGTATTTCCTTGAGTTGAGACAGGAGCAGAAGGTAGAGACCAGCAGGGGACCTGAGTAGTGGCAAAACAGGAGCAGCAGGGGATCCGTGAAATGAGTATGAATTTTTTTCTAATATTTCTCCAACATTTTGTGGATGATTGCAAAAAAATATCAGCCAACCCTTTAACAAAAAACAGCTTTTCTGCTGACCCATCCTTGTACAAGCATCCATGTTATTTCCGAATGAGCTTCTGTCTAACGAGAGTTGCCCGAAAAAGATGTTTAGTCTACAGAGGAAAAGATTACACATACAAGTTTGCAAAATGATTGTTCTGTAACTGGGAAAAGTTGGTTTGCTTGATCGGAATTTCTGATTTTATGACCAGTGACAACAATCTTTATATAGCGCCAACATATTCCACATCACGTTGCAACTTAAAGGGGATGGCTATATAATAGACCTTGTACTCTTAAGTATTCTATTACTTGGTTAACAAACCTAGCATGTAAAATATGACAAATTTTGGCCTACATTTACTATTTACACAGACATCAATGTGATGCATCTTTGGCACATCTTGGTGTATCTAGTTTGGGCTAAAAAAAATTTAGACTAGCTGGATGTTTCCATGTGAATTGGCAGAAAAAGGAGGTCTGGCTTAAATGCACCATGATGCAAAAAATAGGCTAGAATTGTGTAAAAAAAATTCTGGTTCAAAGTAAGCCAACATAAAGGTGGTATAAACTTAGACTAGGCAGTCCACAGATGTGCCAGATGTATCATCCAGAATCAGTCACTGTGATAAATATGGTGTATTTTACAACTGCCTAAGTTTGCATTGTAACTATTAGTAAATGTGGGAGACTCTCATAGGTTCTTATTTTGCTGTTATGATCATAACTATTGTCTCTTCCAAGTGCGCTGATGCCATAGCCATAATTTGGGGATTCTTTTGTTATCATATGATTTGATGATAATTTCTTTCAACAATTTTATTCTGCTATATCTCATAGCTCCTGGTTGTCACCTGCTGCTCTGAGCATAATATGAATAGTAATTAGTCTACAGATATTATTGAATGAATCTGAGGATGCTTGAACTGGTCTAACCTACATGGAGTAGCCAGGTCGGTCTACTCAGGACAGGTGTAAATTATTCATGTTCCACTTATCTGTTAAGATAAAAGCCAGGTTTGACAAGTTGGCTTGGGATAAAATAGATGATGAAAAGATAAAGTACAGGATGTATTAACTGTGAATATGGAAAAGAAACGTAAGTGAAAAAAGGAAGAAAAGTAGACCATGTCCACTTCATGTTTCTAACTAGAGATTTGAGATGAGAGAGTAGTGAAATATTCAATATTTGAAATTCGATTTGAGTAGAACCTCAATATTCGACTATTCGATCGAATATCAAATCCCATTATAGTCTATGGGAAAAAAAACCTCTTGTTTCAGGGAAATCAAAATTCGACCAATTGGAGTCACCAAGTCCACAATGACACCTCAGGAAATGATGCCAACACCTCTGGAATGCAAAAGAGACATCTAACACGTCCAAGTCCCACTATCACAGCCTATCAACTAAACACTCCAAACTCAATAGAACCTCTATGGAAAGTGGAAAAATACTTGGAAACCTTCATTCCTCTACATTAGTATGGACAGAAAGACATATTTTAAGCTAAAGAAACAGCAGTAATACCTGCCTGTACCACACATGACAGACTGTGGTGTACATGATCTCATTGCAGCAGGAACATCAGTGACTCTAGGTATCTGATCTGTGGGGACTGACACTTGGCCCCTGGACATATTAGCTGTTTCCTGACATTATAAGTTACAGTAGAGGGGCTCCTATTGAAGTGATAGCAGTGGTGCTGTAGCCCCTTCCACTGTATAGTAGTGGTTCTGGGGAACTGTATCGCAACTCCTATTTCTTGTACACTCCCCACCAATTGCTGTAACTTCCAGCACGTGAACGCTGCCAGAACATCTGATCTGTGTGGGGTCCAGGTGTCAGACCCCCACAGTTAATCGGTATTGAAAATTCTTTTGGGGCCAGAAAACCCTGTTAATACTTGAGTATTCATTAATTTTATACAATTTCCTGCTCTTAAGCAACTTTCTTGAAATCTCGGATAACGGTTTTGTAAGACTTTTATCAGTGTATCAGTGAGATCCAGTCCATCTGTCTTTCATACAGCTGGGAAAATACACTGACTCAGTCTTATCTACTTAATTGATGCCCTCAAGAATACTAATACGTCTTATTCTCAGAGAGGAAACTCTAGGATGATACCAAGTATATTCAAGTAGTAATGACTTTAAAGATTTTAGCCAACCTTAGATGTTAACAGGGTTCATTATTCCTTCTATTATACGGTAGGGGTAACACATTAGTTAGTGCTAAATATCTACTCCAGATAGCTTGTTCCACAAGAGCCATGGCGGCTGGGGAGGCCATTGCACTGTGCTGAATACACTGTCATATTTTTGAATCCATTCCAGGACTTTTTTAGCTTTGTGCCATGGAGTATTATCTTGCTGAAAAAGAACACTGACAGAAAATGTTTACCCTTCCCACAGGAGACACAACGTACCGCATAGAAATACGTCTTCCACTATTATACTCCTATCACTAGGTTTATAATTGACATTAAATAGGATCCAAGCCTTGGAGAGATCCATGGGATTAAGAGGAGGCTGGGATTTATCTGGCTATACATACAAGTACAGATATATAAGTACAGATATACCAACTCTACCATTACTATAATGCATGTCATCTGGTAAGGCTGGTATAACTTGTATACTGTCTGATATTATAGCAGCAAAAGTCGCAGTATCTCAGCTTAGATGTGCCGTACAATTATCCTTTCCTTCTACAAGGATTTCCAATCAAAACAGGATTCTACAGGGTGTATATATTAATATCATATTGTTAGATAATAGTGTAACTGGTCAAAAAATACCTATATTCAGACTCCCAGGTCTAGCTGCATAGATCTGAGTTAGTCCAGTATTGTCAGTCAAGAGGGCCCTCTCAGCTGAAAATCAGGGGAAGCATATGGTTTTTCTTTTGATCGTCCATGTGATCGTCCTATATATATATATATATATATATATATATATATATATATATATATATATATAAATATATATGTCCCACAGCGGCCCCCTGCAACCTCTATTATGCCCTTCAGTGGCACCCTGCAACCTCTATTATGCCCCACAGTGGCCCCTGTGACCTTTATTATGCCCCACAGTTGCCCACCCAACTCTTATGCCACATAGTGGCATACCCCTGAGCTATTATTATACTTGAGGGTCTTTTCAGACCCTGGAGTATAATAATCGGAGTCCCAGAGAGGTGCAGAAACATAATAAACAGTGGTACTTACCTCTCCGGGATCCGATGTTACTCCTAGCAGGCTTCGGGCCTGTATTTTAATGCCCCAGACCTCATGTGGTCTGAGACATTACCATGCAGGCCCGAAGCCTGCTAGAATTAACACCGGATCCAGGTTAGGTGAGTAACACTGTTTATTATGTTCTCTCACCTCCCCTGGGGCTCCGATTATTATACTCGGGGGTCTCACTATTCTTTGCACCCACCATAAAACAATGTAATACAATACAGCCACATGTATGAGGCTCAAGTCAATTTTTTCCATAGAGTAATAACACATAATGTAATTTTTAAGAGATCCCTATTTCCCATTCCAATCTATAGAGGGAAACAAATCGCACTTCAACTAGCAATTTAGCGAATTGCTTGAGTCTTGCGCTTTTCAATATATTCCCAAAGACAACAATTTCTGTGTATAGATGCCACTATGAAACATAAATACTTTCATGTCAATGGGTCGGTAATGACTCTTCTGACCATTCATCATCTTGTTGCTGTATGGAGTTACATGCTGTGTGCTAGCACAGTATGAGAATGATTCTTTACCTGTTGATTGAGATCCAGAGAATATCTTCACAGGAAGAACACTTCATTGCATAGTGCCTGGAAAGCTTCCTTCCTGACGTAAGTTGCTGTGGACATGGCAGAGTGATATGGTAATGGCCCCAGTATCCGCTATTTTCCATTATGTCAATAAAGCCAGGGCACACATTTGAAACCATTAAAGCTTCTTGCTTAGTAAGAGGCCTAATTACTAGAGGGAAACAAATTGCACATTTTACATGTAATTTACTATGACTCATCACCAGAGATCCATTGATTCGAAGATTGTGGAGATATTCTATTCATTCAGGTAACAAGAGAGGGAAAAAGCAAAAAAAAAAAAATTAAAACTATTCTTTTTAAACTGAAAAATACATACTGTATGCGCATATGTTCTAGAAAAAAAAATTATGAGCATAAGTCTGATTTATGGGTAATATAGAATGGGAGGAGATGATTGATATATTGGGTTTAGGGAACACATTTAGTATTTATAATTGGCAATTCGCTCTGCACTTGTGCAGCGGGTGATGTTATTCAGTGACGGACAACCTTCCATGTATAGGGCCAACCACTGGACTCATCAATCCACAGGTAAAAGCTATTGAATTCAATATATTACAGGTTATACCAAATATATTACATCATTATATCAATCAACTTATCTCCCCCAGTGTATATATATACACTGTCTACCAATAAGGACACCCGTGGTAGAATAAAAAAACAACATTTCTTCATATTGAATAGTTGGTAGACCCCAGCAGATGCTTCCTTACGGATGGTATTGAGTGACACAATACTCCCGGATGCCTAATGAAACTCCTGCTGTATGTGAGCCATCTGTTGGGTGCGGTTTCTCTGGCCAGCACTCGTTGGTCTCTATCTCCTAGTTTCGGGGGTCTGCTAACTTGGGGCACATTCCGACAATCACGTTCACCTTCCACTTCGTAATCATATAGGCCACTGTCAATTTTGGGTAATTCAATTCGCTTGCTATGTCCCTTAAGGATTAACCATCTCTGTGGTTAATTACCACAATTACCCCTTTTTCTGCACTCCGTGGCATCTTGCATGTGACTAATGCCAATGTACTAATGCCAATGCTGTTTCCTATTTAACGGAGGAAGGCGTGACGTACATCACGACCTCAGATATGCTCCTCCAGGTCTATAACATTATGCTTGCAGATGCTCGATGTGATGGTTCCCTTTAATATCAGCATGCCCAGTACATCTTTAGGTTCTGCCTCACTACACATTAGAGACTTGTTACCTATCTAATGTCACTGACTTAGATCAATAAAGAATTTGGATATCGTCGGAGCGTGGTATTTTTAGGGTTTTGATGAATGTATTTACATATAGCAAAGCATTTTCTGTGATCATTCACCTCCCTTTGAAGAAATATCAAAGGGTGACCCATCAAATAGAGAACATTACAAGTTATATGTATGAATAGATCTTACGTATGAAAGTTTTTTGATGTTTTTATCCCTTCTAATGTGCCAGCTACGCCCCATATAACCATCAATCGAAATATTTTTCAATATACAACATCGCCATATGTTACAATAAACTGAGCCTATAGCTGTGGTCTCTAATTCACATCTCTCTAGCTTTTGATAAATTACAATTCCCAGCATTGCCCGAAAGACTGTGGTTGTCTGGATGTGCAGTTCTCTTATGTAGTAAAAGATCTTGTAGATTTCAAACCAATAGTCCTCATGGTAAATGAGGAAAGGATTCTATATCCAAGGGTAAGAGTGTCTCAAATTGCCACCAATAGGCAGGGAGCATAGTTACGAAGCACTTGCACTATGCTCTATCATGCGTTATGTGCATGCTTATGTCTCTTTACTTAGTGCAGGTCATTGCACGGTCAATGTTCTACTATTTTTTGGAAGCCTGATCATGTAATGATTCCTTACTAGCTGAACGAAGATGTGATCTAACTAAGCATTGCCAGGGAAAGTCTGACCTGTACATCTGCACAATGCAGTATGTAGAGCTTTAGCATTTACCAAATGGGGGATGATCACTTCAAATGGTTGTAATTCTGGTTTTATACCACCTAGAAAAGTGGTTCTGGAATCACATGATAGCAGAGACATAACGAGTTAAAAACACAGTCAGGAATGTGATTTATATATGCAGCATGAACTGATCTTGGCAACGCATCTCAGCTTTCATGTGCTACCAGAAACAATTATCTAGGTGGTATAAAACCAGAGATACAACCATTTGAAGTGACCATTCCCCCTTTGGCAAATATTACAGATTTACATACTGGCGATACAAATGTGACTGATCAGATAGAGGGTTTTCCTGGGAAATATTTTGAAGCCTCTTTTAATTAAAAGAAAGTTAGATAGGTTAATTAGATAGTTTACAAAAATGTTTCCCTAACACTCCGAAACAATAGCAAAAAACAAGAAAACAGTTACATTTTAAGTATCCATTCCTCATTGGGAAGGAGATGGCTCTGAGAAAAATAGAGACAGCTTGTAGGAGAACTTGTTTCTGGAGGGCAACATGTAGTGATTCCAGACAAGCGGGTATAGCGGGTGATCTGCTTGCACCTATGCCTAAGGTGTCACCCAGTTTAGTGAAGGACTAAGGAACTAAACTTATTGTCATCAGTACAAAAATGAAAGAAAAGCAGAATTGATGTAAACATTGGGTCATTTTCGATCCCTCCAGTCAGTTTCATTGTTAAATCTTTGTGGAATTGTTCTGTGTATGGTCAGTGTAAAAGAAACCTGTTATAGTGAAAGCGCAATCTGATATATAGGGCTTTTATAAAGCAGGAGGAGCTGAGCAGATTGTTATATATAGCAGTTTTATAGTAATAGTTCCCGCTATAACTTGTCATTTGTTGATCTAAACCTCTGCACTTTCTCTCTTTCCTGAGATTGACAGCCGTTACTGTATCAGTGTTCATGCAGAGACATCTGTCAATCACTACGAGACCACCCATTGGACTCCTAAACCCAAAATGAGCAAGAATATAGATCAATGAAGCACATGTTATACAAAATCTCTGCCTACAATAATATACATCAATGTGCTCACCTCCTTCTGCTACCTGCAGATCAGACTGAATTTTCAATGTGACAGGTTCCTTCTTGGGCTCCCAGTTTCATTCTGTAGTCATAGTATGTTTCCATGGCTTTGCTTGTTAATCCAGTGGCAGCATAAGGAGGTGATAATATTTCCAGATAATTGTAAGCTGAACTCATCTTACCATAAAACATGTATGATGCTGTTGAGAATATGGACAACTATTTGGGCACGAAGGACCATTGAAGCTGGTTTCTGTCTTAGGCCTGTTTCACATCTACGTTTGGGTCATTCCAGTCCCCTCTCCACCACACAAACTCCATTATAGTCTATGGGTTCAACGGGTTTCCTAAGATAACCGCTTTTGTAATGGACCCCCCAAACAGAAACCCATGCACAGATTTGAACCAGGCTTAATGGTTATGTGTACAGCACCGTGCAAAGGTTGTAGGTAGGTGCAGGAAAAGTGCTTTAAAATAAATAGTTAATATTTTATTTTTTAATGTAGATTGTGAGCCCCACATAGAGCTCACAATGTACATTTTTTCCTATCAGTATGTCTTTTTTTGGAATATGGGATGGAAATCCATGCAAACACGGGGAGAACATACAAGCTCCTTGCAGATGGTTTTTTGCCCATGGCGGGATTTGAACACAAGGACTCCAGCGCTGCAAGGCTGCAGTGCTAACCACTGAGCCACCGTGTGGCCCCCTTAGTTAACATTTTATTTTTGTCAATTAACAATATCAAGTGAATGAATAAGTAAGAAATCTGGATCACATAAATATTTGGTGCGGCCATGGTTTGCCTTCGAAACAACATCATTTCTTCTGGATATACTTGCAGCCAGTTCATGAAGGAAATTGGCAGGAAGATTGTTCTAAACATCTTGGAGAACTATGCACAGATCTTCTATGTAGGCTTGGTCAAATTCCTTCTGTCTTTCCATGGCATCCCATACAGACTGAATGATGTTGAGATCGGGGTTTCGCTTCCAAGGCTCCTCCTCCAAAGGGAGGTCGCACCAAATATTGATGTGAGTTAAACGTCTCTCTTTGCATTGTGTTAATTTGCATGAATAAAATATTAACACTTCTCATTTTTTAAATCATTTTCCACGCCTGCCTAAAACTTTTGCCCAGTACTGCATGCCTTTGCCTTTTTTTTAGTACATTCTAGAAATCTCCAAATTGTCTTTGGATTCTTTTTCTAGAAACATAGGTTCATTGATCTGTTACTGACATGCAGTGGTACTTGACAAAGTAGTTTTTTAGTAAACATAGTTGACACCCAAAACTCTGGGGACTTAATCCCACTGCAGTTCTTCTCTAGATCCCTATTTTATAGCTAAATATTTCATATTAGAAAGTTCACATTATATATAAAAAATAAAAAAAATTAAACTCTTTTCGTTTGATAATAATAATAATAATAAGAGTAAATTTTATTTATATAGCGCCAACATATTCCGCAGCGCTGTACAATTTGTAGGGTTCAAATACAGACAGAAAGATACATTACAAAGAAAGTAATTTCACACAATGTGACTGAGGGCCCTGCTCACAAGAGCTTACAATCTCAATCTATGAGATACAGGGGGTGACACAAGAGGTAGCAGGGGCTGCATCGGAGGTAGCATTGCTTATACAGTGGTCAGACAGTTTTGTAATAGTGGTGACTGTCATTACAAAAACATAAAACTTTATGAAACGTCACCAGTCGTGTCCTTTAACATGTGTCTTATATTATAATTTAAGGTGTGTGACATATACAAAGAGTTCTACTGTATATGTATCTGCGATTGCAGTCTTGTCCATGAATAGTGAAACCTATGTTCTTAACTCATGGTAGCACCTATAACAAAATTCTGCATGTTGGATATATGTCACTGGCAACATTTTAGGGGATGTCCACACTACCGCTGGTGACCATCAGTAGTGTCCATTTCTACTGTCTGTTACAAGACTTTAGCTATGGACACTAGCAGAACCGTCACAAATCTGTTAAAATCCCATTGAAATCAATGGAATTTTTATCTAGTGTCTGTTAGTGACCATTAGTGTCTGTTTACACCAAATCTGTCACATGTCCATTATTTTTCATGGACAAAAATTCCTGCATGCAGAATTTAATGGTTTAATGATGAACATGAAGAGTCTGTTATTTTTTTTACATTAAAGTCTATAGGTAATGGAAAGTAACGGACGGGCGTCCATTATTACTGCTGTTTTTTTTCTGCACATGCTCAGAAACAAAAAAAAAATGGACAGTATAAAAGCAGACACTAACGGGCACTAACTAATCCATTAAATGGATCAGTTAAGAAAACGGACACATTAACATCAGTTAGTGTCTGTTAATGTTATTTTTTTTAAAGGACCCCCCTTACTTTCCAAAAAGACAGTGTGTAGCATGCAACAAGTAATAGTAAGGCACCAACTAAGTATCAATGTATAAATAACACAAAAAAATCAGTTTTAAATCTAAATAATTTGTTACAAAATTTTATATGTTAAGCATAATGGTATCAGGAAAACACAACACATAAAAACATTTAAAAACAACACATGTCAAACAACAGGAGTGGAGGTCGCATTGGAATGAGCAACTTCAGCAGGCGTATAATCTGTTGGAATCAAGAAGTCTCAATAGTGGTGTGGGGGATGAAAACAGCCACAATTAATATGTGTATAGAAAGGCCCTGTTTTCTGTATATGTAAATATAAAGAGGCTCCTATTGCCCACAGTATCACAAAATCAGAGCACCTAGTTGAAAAATGTTTGTGGCATTGCAAAAATCATACCCACATCACCATTGTATAGTTAGAGCATGTAAAGTTACAGAATCAATGTGAAGTTACACACACATGCCAGTATTACACATGAGCCAGCCTACATAGGGCAACGGAATGTAATGCATAAACATAGAACTTTGCTCACCAACTGCAACCTACACCCTGAGCCCCGACGGCCGTTTCGCCCCTGCTTTCGCCCCTAGTATTGAGATTGCTTTGGGTTTGAGCTAATAGTAAGGTCCTGATATTTAGATATACAGTTAGGGCCAGAAATATTTGGACAGTGACACAAGTTTTGTTATTTTAGCTGTTTACTAAAACATGTTCAGAAATACAATTATATATATAATATGGGCTGAAAGTGCACACTCCCAGCTGCAATATGAAAGTTTCCACATCCAAATCGGAGAAAGGGTTTAGGAATCATAGCTCTGTAATGCATAGCCTCCTCTTTTTCAAGGGACCAAAAGTAATTGGACAATGGACTCTAAGGGCTGCAATTAACTCTGAAGGCATCTCCCTCGTAAACCTGTAATCAATGAAGTAGTTAAAAGGTCTGGGGGTTGATTCCAGGTGTGTGGTTTTGCATTTGGAAGCTGTTGCTGTGACCAGGCAACATGCGGTCAAAGGAACTCTCAATTGAGTTGAAGCAGAACATCCTGAGGCTGAAAAAAAAGAAAAAATCCATCAGAGAGATAGCAGACATGTTTGGAGTAGCAAAATCAACAGTCGGGTACATTCTAAGAAAAAAGGAATTGACTGGTGAGCTTGGGAACTCAAAAAGGCCTGGGCGTCCACGGATGACAACAGTGGTGGATGATCGCCGCATACTTTCTTTGATCAAGAAGAACCCGTTCACAACATCAACTGAAGTCCAGAACACTCTCAGTGAAGTAGGTGTATCTGTCTCTAAGTCAACAGTAAAGAGAAGACTCCATGAAAGTAAATACAAAGGGTTCACATCTAGATGCAAACCATTCATCAATTCCAAAAATAGACAGGCCAGAGTTAAATTTGCTGAAAAACACCTCAAGAAGCCAGCTCAGTTCTGGAAAAGTATTCTATGGACAGATGAGACAAAGATCAACCTGTACCAGAATGATGGGAAGAAAAAAGTTTGGAGAAGAAAGGGAACAGCACATGATCCAAGGCACACCACATCCTCTGTAAAACATGGTGGAGGCAACGTGATGGCGTGGGCATGCATGGCTTTCAATGGCACTGGGTCACTTGTGTTTATTGATGACATAACAGCAGACAAGAGTAGCCGGATGAATTCTGAAGTGTACCGGGATATACTTTCAGCCCAGATTCAGCCAAATGCTGCCAAGTTGATCGGACGGCGCTTCATAGTACAGATGGACAATGACCCCAAGCATACAGCCAAAGCTACCCAGGAGTTCATGAGTGCAAAAAAGTGGAACATTCTGCAATGGCCAAGTCAATCACCAGATCTTAACCCAATTGAGCATGCATTTCACTTGCTCAAATCCAGACTTAAGGCGGAAAGACCCACAAACAAGCAAGACCTGAAGGCTGCGGCTGTAAAGGCCTGGCAAAGCATTAAGAAGGAGGAAACCCAGCGTTTGGTGATGTCCATGGGTTCCAGACTTAAGGCAGTGATTGCCTCCAAAGGATTCGCAACAAAATATTGAAAAAAAAAATATTTTGTTTGGGTTATGTTTATTTGTCCAATTACTTTTGAGCTCCTAAAATGTGGAGTGTTTGTAAAGAAATGTGTACAATTCCTACATTTTCTATCAGATATTTTTTTTCAACCCTTCAAATTAAACGTTACAATCTGCACTTGAATTCTGTTGTAGAGGTTTCATTTCAAAACCAATGTGGTGGCATGCAGAGCCCAACTCGCGAAAATTGTGTCACTGTCCAAATATTTCTGGCCCTAACTGTATGAGTTTAGTGTCTTCACATAGTATGGTCCAGGTAAAACATGGACCAAGACCATTTACATCTCTCCAAGAAAATGGTCTACAGGTCTTAATCTCCTTATTTGACTCACAGTAGATGCCCCAAGGTCATGGCAGGTCATATATTATTAATAAGCTAAGTTGTCGATGGCTTTTTTTGTGGTGGATTATTCTCTCTGGTGTGACAGACGCCTTGCTTCTCTGTTGTAATCTATATGGAGTGTATTTCTCTATTAATGTCACACTAAGTTTCCACTGGTGATTAAAAAGAAAAACGTCCACTTAATGCTCAATATATCATTATTGTCTGTGTAACTGTATGTTATTATAGCAAATATAGCAAATAATCAGTTAAAATCCCAATAATTTTCTCATCTAGTTAAGTGGTTCAGTTATATTTTCACAACAAAAGAAGCCGTTTTACCTCCTCTTATCTCAGTTGGATTCCTTTGGTATAATAAACCTATATAATAACAGAAGTATGTCACGGAAGTATGTCACGGCAGAGCTGGATTAAGTGTAGGGTGTAGACACAATGCAGTTTCTGGTCACTGGTGTTTCATTTCTTACACCCTGTAGGCCTGGATTGCATCAGTTTCAATGTCTTTACATGGAATAAAGTCACACCGGCAGTCGAAGATTAAAAGCTGTTATTAAAGTAATATTGGAGCAGATCTGGTCCTGGAAATACTTTTGCAGACAGAGATGAGAGCAGGAGAATGTCACACGGTACACACACAGCATATTCCAGTGCTAGGCTCCAAGGGGTTATGGTCATGTGTATAGTAGGGTGGGATATTAAAGAACACAAAATGTGCCCTAACTGCATTACTAATATTACCTTATATTGTAGAGGACACCAGCCCTTAAATAGTCAATTGTCAAGATTGCCAATATAGATGTTCTTGCTATACATATTAGGGCTTTGTCACATTTGCGTTGTTCATGTATAGTGTTCTGCTTTGACATGGGAGCAGAGCAATGACTGGGTTATCATGTTTCCATCATGGTCTCTGTAATTTTGCTGGACCAAATAGGACTCCATGGTGGAACCTGCAGCAGAGTCCCCTTCACATACTGTATATATACTAGCAGGAGGACCCATCTGGAAAAGGCACCCTTCAAACCCAAGACAACTGGAGCAGTTTGCTCATGAGGAGTGGCCAAAATACCTGCTGAGAGGTGCAGACGTCTCAATGACAGTCACAGGAATCGTCTGATCGCAGTAATTGACTCAGAATGTTGTGCAAAAAAATATTAACCTCCAGGCCTGTTTCATGAGTTTTATTTTTTTTTTAAATTCTGGTGTTCAAATCCCACCAGGGGCAAAAGACCATCTGCAAGAAGTTTGTATGTTCTCCCCGTTGTTTGCATGGATTTCCGTCCCATATTCCAAAGACATACTGACAGGGGGAAAAATGTACATTGTGAGCTCTATGTGGGGCTCACAATCTACATAAAAAGGAAAAAAAATGTTGCATTTTACAGTACTTGCAAAGTAGATGAAATTCTGGCTAATCCCATCCACACATTGCAGAAAAAAAACCTGCAGCAGAATTCCTGAGATTTCAAAAAACTCAGCATACATTCGGTGAAAATTGCTGCAAAAAAAAAAAACATAAAACTTTTCTCCAGAGTTTTTCGGCTGCAGCTCACTACGTGAGGCCTTAGCCTTAAACAGGTTTGTCTAGGATCCTTGGGTTCATCTGAACCTAGTCAGTAAATTGAAGGAGTTCTGCCTGCTCAAAGATGCTTAGCAGAACAGTCTCAGCCATAACCTTATGCCAGGCAAGAATTATAGAACGTTTTCACACTTTCACAAGCATTGAAATGTTTTTTTTAGTGGTTTCCACATAAACTTGAAAACGGGGAAAAACAGTGGCTCAGTGGACAGCTGGAGTCCTGGGTTTGAATCCTGCCCGAGACAACATCTGCAAGGAGTTTGTATGTTCTCCCTGTGGTTGTGTGGATTTCCTCCCATTCTACAAAGACATACTGATAGGGAAAAAAATCACAAATCACAACCCACGTTTAAAAAATAATAATAATAACCTTGAAATTCCGGGTACATGCATTCTTTTCTTAAAACCATTTTTTGAGGAACTTGTAATATGATCTGTTCTACGATGTAATATGACAAGTGGACCATTTACTTTCATGGCACTCTTTGGCATTCAGCGCACTACAACTGACTTGTCCTGTTGCAAAATCTTAATTTTTTTAATCAAATATTTTAATTTCCCCCTTGGTGTTGGTGCAGGAAAATTGAACATTTACTGTCAGGTCACAGATTACAGCTGATTCCTGTAGGTCCTATGGGGGTACTTTGTGATCTGCTTATTGTCAAAAAACAAACAAGTAGAAATTGTACAAGTTACATTTCTTTTTTGTATTCCACATCGGCGTCTACTGTACATTAAACACTGGACACACCAGCCTTGTAGGACTTTTCATACTAATGTCTTCCAAATGATGGTCAGATATTATTACTAAGTCTTCATGTACAATTGTAGAATAGTCAAGATTGTGTAATTGTGGGATAAAAATTCCTTCATTTGCAGTGAAAAATATTTTACAGAATTAAAGAAAAGTTCCATTATAATTCTCAATCCTCCACTGGATCATCCAGTCCGATATAAAAGATTGTACACAAAAACATGCCTCAAACATAATGAATAAATATACATATATCAACCTTATGAGAAATCTAATTTTATACAAATTCATGTCTATTAAAGCATCTGCTAGTACATAGTACGAGGTCACATTGCTCCTGCTCCTGGACTTTTAGACCATCCCCAGTACATGAATCTCAAAAAATTACTTTGGCGCATGAAATTGAAGTGCAAATATAGGAACCAAGGGTTTGAATATCTTAGAATGAGAATAAGACTCTACTCTCTTTCTTTAGACTCCATGCGCATCAAGTGTGCATCTGATGTGGGGCTGAGTTTACAGCAGAATGCACTTGGATGACACTGGGATATGACTCAATTTGCACCGATGACATGGAACAGGATAGAATTTGCCTGATCACGCTCCGTATCATTGGAACAGAACAGATCTGAAGCCCCAATAGATGTGAATGCCTTACAGATTGTACTCAGATGAAGCATACTGGCAGTGATCTAAAAGTCTAGGAGCTTCCACTGACACACTAATGGTCGGCAAATATGGCCGATTATTGGTTTGGTGATTATGGTGCATTGAAACACATGAAGCAATGTTTTCTTGAGAGGTTGTGTGTGCGGACTATGGGAAACTTGAGTCCTGGCTTTTAGTAACAGGTTTCTCTTGATCTTTGGTCAACTTGATACAATTAGATATGATTATATTTTAGGTCTTTTTAACATAATTCATTACATTCCAGACCCGTCTTGTGAGGAGATGTTGATACAAGTGTATAACCTCAATGTATATAATACAGTGTGACATACTAACATAACCGTCATATGAACTACTTGGGGCACAGAAGTTTAATATACATCAATATTTCTTAACATTTCATATATTTATGTGAAGATTGGTAAATATATTTAGTTTTATGTCTGTATATATAACTGATTATGTTTGATCCAGAGTTTTCTGTTTTGTTAGAGACATATCCCTTCTTTCAGGTGTATAGGGGATGAATTATACACTTGGAGGGAGCCACAGAGGGTTTTACATTTCTGTTGCACATCTGGACCACAGTTATATAGAGATTCTTAATGATACATATGTAATAATACTGTAGTGATCGGACTCACTGTATCATAACTGACTATAATGCACTGGCTCCTAGGCACACAGCCAGAGTTCAGTCGGGGTCGCACCCCCCATACATGGATTGAACTTGGTCTTGTGCAAGGACCCTAAGGTTGCATTCACACTACCGAGGTGCAAAACAGTCAGGAAAAACTTTGTGTCTGTCTTGCACCTAAGGGGCACCTGGTTTCAGAGAGTGTATGGAGGGATCTTGAAAAAGAACAAAAATAGAACATGAACTATATTTTGATGGTCTGTTACAATGGACTATCAAAATAAGGGTCATGTGAATAGCCCCCATTCACTTGCATTGAAAGTAGCTAATAGCCAAATGTAATGGTGCCTTGGTGCTAGACCACGCGCTTCAAGGCATGTGTAATAGAAATAGTCTGTGGCACTGGCCAAGTACTAGGAGTGCGGTGGTTCCCTGTAGCACCCCCATGGGGGAAATTAACTATTAGATAATGGCCATTCAAACCAAAGAGTTGTTTGTGTAAAGCAGGACATGACATGGAAAGAGGCTCTTAAGCTGATCTTCGCTCTAGCCAGCAGATGAGAATCCTTTCCTGATCAGGAGAACCTCTTCTCTTAACTCTAAATAGGTTTTGAAAACCATAGAACCCTTTTAGTACAATTATGATGCGTATGTAATTGATATTATCAGTAATGATTAACCCAATACTGACACACATGGCTTTATGGAGGACCTATGCACATTATACAGTGTCTATAGCTCAGTAGTATGCAGGTCAAATCAAATATTCTTATTTAACACATCAGAAAGTAGGCTAAGTAGCTCATCGCTCATACACCTTCCTTACATGGCTGCTCTCTCTCCCCTGTGATTTGGCCTAGGCATTCATTAGAAAGATGAGATGATAAAATAGCTTTTATGACCAGCAGAAATTAGGCTACACAGCTGGGATGGGTTTTTTGTCTTCTTGAATGCTGTCGTAGAGGAACATTTACTAGTCTTCTAAATTAAGCCCTATGATCTGATAAAACTCTTATTTTGGCTTGATATATGGGTAATTAAAACCCCTGGAAATAACACCATCAGACTTGGATTAGTCAAGATATCAGAGGAGTAAGTCTCAGGAAACATCCTGGATGTCAGATGACAAATTAAAGAAATATGCAGACCAGTATAGGCCATAGGCTTTTCTCCTTCTTCACTGAAAGTAGTCCAAGATTAGTGGAGTGAGATGACCAGTATAGAACATCACCCAATAGAATATCTAGTCCTCAGAAGCCAACTGGTGAAATTCATGGACGTTCTCTAATTGTCCCAACTTCTGGACAAGATGGCTATAGTTCTTTTGGCCAAGCAGATTGTGTGTATAATGGTCATTTTATTTCCTGCTGGCCACATTGTAGGATAAGATAATTATCATGTTGCCATAAAGATTCACCAATCCTGGTGGACTCTGAAGGATTTGTAGCATTCTGGCTTTGGTGGAGCTTTGAATCCCATTTGAGGCAAATTGTGCCTGTTATCCACAAAACTGCTATATGACTGGATTCTTCATAGTGCCTTGAATTTGGCCTTTGATGTACAGTAGCATTCCTACTTTTTTTTTTTTTTTAACTTGGCCTAGTCATTTAACAGGATCATGCTGAGTATACAGTCTCTGTGTCTCTTGATATTCAAACTGTTATTGGTTTTTATGTTATTTATATATAAAATACTTGTTTTTGTGTATACAGTATACATAGATAATTGGTACATACATATATATATATATATATATATATATATATATATATATATACCACTCAGAGACAGGGACACGATATCTGGGGAAAACAGTTTTGTTTGGAAACATAGAAAAATAAACAAACCTTCATGTCAAGCACAGAATAAGGAAACATTAAGTATAGTCTTAACTTCAGGCAAAACAGCAAACAAAACCGTGCTCGTTTAAGCTCTATCTAAACAGTAAAATAAAAACTAACTATACATGTCGCTTACTACTAACCACTAGAGATGAGCAAGTAGTATTCGATCGAGTAGGTATTTGATCAAATACTACGGTATTCGAAATACTCGCACTCGATCGAATACTACTCCTATTCGCAGTAAATATTCGATTCAGAACCAGCGTTGATTGGCCGAATGCTATACAGTGTATAGCATTCAGCAAATCAGCGCCGGTTCTGCAGCAGGCTCGTCCTTGCTAGTCGGCAGAGAGATGGCAGCTTGCTGTTACAAGGGAGCTGACTTTTTCTCATAGGAATGCATTGACCAGCGTTGATTGGCCAGTGAACAGCATTCAGCCAATCAACGCTGGTTCTGCCGGAGGCTCGTCTGTGAGGAGGCGGAGTCTAAGATCGGACCACAGCAGTCTCCATTGTGGTCCGATTTTAGACTCCGCCTCCTCACAGACGAGCCTCCAGAAGAACCAGCATTAATTGGCCGAATGCTGTTAACTGGCCAATCAACGCTGGTCAATGCATTCCTATGACAAAAAAGTTAGCTCCCTTGTAACAGCAAACTGACAGCTCTCCCGACTAACAAGGACGAGCCTGCTGCAGAACCAGCGTTGATTTGCCGCAGGCTCGTCTTTGCTAGTTGGGAGAGCCGACAGCTTGCTATTACGAAGGAGTTTACTTTTTATCAGCGCAACTGCAAGCGCTGTGCAGTTAAAGCGCACGGACCCCATAGACTATAATGGGGTCCGTGTGCTTTAACTGCACAGGGCTCCTCCTAAACACTCTCCTCCTGCTATTCGTGGACTTGGTGACTCTCCTTTAGTGGAATAGTGGTTTCCCCTGAAATGAGCATTTTTTCCCATAGACTATAATGGGATTCAATATTCGATCGAGTAGTCGAATATTGAGGCTCTACTTGAAACGAATATCAAATCTCAAATATTTCACTGTTCGCTCATCTCTACTAACCACACAAGCAAAATAAAGTAACACAGTATTGTGTCACCAGTCTCTCAGAGTTTCAGGACAGACCCTGGCGTGTCCTGAAGTGCAGGCTCTGCAGCCTTTTATGGCCCAGTAATGAGCCTGGGACCTACACCTTGGGCTGAGACCTATTCAAGACCGACCCTGGACCACACATATGTCAGAAACCTGGGGCTGATATACCAGGACACTAACACTTTGCCTGTCACCTTCTCACAATATATACAGATGTGGACAAAATTGGTGGTACCCCTCGTTTAATGAAAGAAAAACCCACAATGGTCACAGAAATAACTTGAATCTGACAAAAGTAATAGTAGTAAAACTAGATGTTGACAAGCCACAAAGATTTTGGGAGAATGTCCTATGGACAGATGAGGCAAAAATCAAAGTTATTGTCAAAGCACATCAGCTCTATGTTCACAGAAAAAATGAAGCATATCTTGAAAAGAAGACTGTCCCGACTGTGAAACATGGAGGAGGCTCTGTTATGTTCTAGGGCTGCTTTGCTGCATCTAGCACAGGGTGTCTTGAATCTGTGCAGGGTACAATGAAATCTCAAGACTATCAAGGGATTCTAGAGAGAAATGTGCTGCCCAGTGTCAAAAAGCTTGGTCTCAGTCACAGGTCATGGGTCTTGCAACAGGATAATGACCCAAAACACACAGCTAAAAACACCCAAGAATGGCTAAGAGGAAAACATTAGACTATTCTGAAGTGGCCTTCTATGAGCCCTTACTTAAATCCTATTGAGCATCTTTGGAAGGAGCTGAAACATGTCGTCTGGAAAGGGCACCCTTCAAACCCAAGACAACTGGAGCAGTTTGCTCATGAGGAGGGGGCCAAAATACCTGTTGAGAGGTGCAAAAGTGTCATTGACCATTACAGGAATCGTTTGATGGCAGCGATTGTCTCAGAAGTTTGGGCAACAAAATATTAAGTTAAGGGAACCATCATTTCTGCCCAGGCCTGTTTCATGAGTTTTTTTTTTTGTTTTTTTTTTAATTCTGTTGAAGTGAAAAGCAATGTCTGACTTTCATTTGGTCATTTTCATAGAATTTAAATTTATTATTAGAGATGAGCGAATATACTCAATCGAATACCTCCGATGCATAGCTCCTGGCGCCAGGGAAGGTGGGAGGGGCAGTAAAAATTTGATGCTCCAGAAGTGTTTATGCACCGGGAGCTATACGGTGGAGGTATTTGAACGAGTATATTCACTCATCTCTATTTATCTTTTCTCAGATTCAAGTTATTTCTGTGACCATTGTGTTTTTTTCTTTTATTAAACGAGGACGACCAACAATTTTGTCCACGTCTGTACTGTTGTACCTGATCTAATCCTGGTTTCTATCACAGTGATACATGTTTGAAATGTAATTGCAATTAAAAAGGAGAATTAAATAAAATCTCTAATAAAGCTAGCTTCTAGGTTATACTTATTTTGACATTGTGTAACTCTTGAAAAGGCCTTCCTTCCAGTAATAACCTCACAAAGCTGAATGACTTTCACCTTCATGTTAAATTTCTGAATGTGTTCCTTTTTAATGTCCGCTTGAAGAATATAACAATTTTAACTTTTTTTTAAATGTTTAGTAACTAAGGACTTAACATCTATTCACCCATAACTGGTGAAACTTCTTAGCAAACCCTCAGGTCTTTTGAGTTTCATATATAGCACCAAGAACGCGTGGTTATCCAACTCAATAAAATAGGGTAAGACACTCACATCATGATGTTCTATCTGTCACATGACAGCTGCAGCCAATCACTGGCCTCAATGGTGACCTGCACACAAATGGCACATGACTTCTGGTGCCAGTGATGGGCTGCAGGAGTCACCTGACAACAAACAGAATGTCTTTACAAGACATGATCAACTAGATTAAGTGTGATAGGTGAGAACTTTATTCCCCAATTTGCACTATTTGCAGCATGCAGCCTCGTTGTTTTTCCTTTGGACATCCCCTATAAGTTCAACCAAGCAGATTTTCCATAGAGGTTTTATGATCCTGCCTCAGGTCTTCTGTTTCACCTGACTGTTCTAATTAGGGCATTAAAAGGGTGCCCTAAAAGATGTCCGACATGATATTTTATAGGTAGACATGAAGAATTCTGTTCTTAGGTAGTAAACACAAATAAATGGCCAAAAAACTGAGAAGTATATAATGTGTGTTTCAGGAACTCAGCCATTCCCTCCTCCTTCTCCTCCACATAGTCGTGTGATAGGCTGTAAGGCAACTGGCTGCAGCACAAGTCTCCCCGCTGTGCCCTGACTGCAGTACAACAAAAATATTGTAAAGCCTTGTCACTTGTCTAAGCATCACCCCCTCTGTTGGTCTCCAGCCAGAGACAGAGTGGATAAGTAGATTAACCTGTTTTCTGCAGGATTTCTACAAGACTATTTATATCAGGCTCATGCAGAATATGCTGCCAAGTAATAAACCATAAGGGCAACTACACCTAAGCTTTCATTTATAGGTTTACTGTTCCTTTCATGTCTGGGATCAATTAAAAAAAGTAATCTGGCAAATTCATCAGGTTCGGCACTAGTTAGATTTTATAATATACCGTTTAGATTTATAAAAAAAATCTGTTTAGTCTGTAGAAGAGGCGTGTAAGGGGATATATGATAAACCTATATAAATATACAAATGGCCCATACAAGAAATATGGGGAAAAGCTGTTCCCTCAAAAGACAAGGGGACACTCTCTGCACCTGGAGAAAAAAAAGTTTAATCTCAAGAACCAATAAGGCTTTTTCACGGAAAGGACTGTGAATCTGTGGAATAGCCTACCCAGGAGCTGGTCACAGCAGTCACAATATAATAGCTTTGATGCTTATGGAAATATATAGAATGTCATGTCCTTTCCCATCCCCTGGATGAACTTGATGGGCATATGTTTTTTTTTTTTAACCAAACTATGTAACCATGTATGATAACCAATACGTGGGAAATATATCTGTCATACACTCCTTATATGATTCTCGTTTTATAACAGTTAAACTATATTCACAAGGCTATGTGGCTTTCTTTTTTTTTTTTTTTTTTTTTTTTTTTTTAACACGGCAGAATTTAATTCAATGCAAGTGAATGGGGGCTATTCACATGACCCTTATTTTGACGATCCATTGTAACAGACCATCAAAATATAGTTCATGTTCTATTTTTGTCCTTTTTCATGGATCCATCCATACACTCTGTGAAACCAAGTTTCCCTCAGGTGCAAAATAGCAGGAATACAGAGCAGTTAGTTCTTGCTATATACGTGCAAACCAGCTTTTACAGGGGTGTCCCCCCACAAAATAGCAGGAATGCATAGCAGTTAGTTCTTGCTATATACGTGCAAACCAGCTTTTCAGGCAGTGTGTAACCCCAAAACAGGGATACAGAGCAATTAGGTCCAGCTATGTACGCTCAATCCAAATATCCAGGGTGTGTACCCCCCAAACCTAGGTGGGAGACACCGAAATGCAGTTAGGCTATGTACGCTCAATCCAGATATCCAGGGTGTGTACCCCCAAAACCTAGGAGGGAGACACCGAAATTCACTCAGGCTATGTACGCTCAATCCAGATATCCAGGGTGTGTACCCCCAAAACCTAGGAGGGAGACACCGAAATTCACTCAGGCTATGTACGCTCAATCCAGATATCCAGGGTGTGTACCCCCAAAACCTAGGAGGGAGACACCGAAATTCACTCAGGCTATGTACGCTCAATCCAGATATCCAGGGTGTGTACCCCCCAAAACCTAGGTGGGAGACACCAAAATTCAGTCAGGCTATGTACGCTCAATCCAGTTTTTCACGGTGTGTACCCCTAAAACCTAGGTGAGAGAGACAGAAATTCAGTCAGGCTATGTACGCTCAATCCAGATATCCACGGTGTGTACCCCCAAAACCTACCTGGGAGACACGGAAATTCAATCAGGCTATGTACGCTGAATCCAATTTGGGTTTTGGAGATGGAACTCCATCAAAGGTCTCTGCTGCTCACACACCCTGCTCAACATATGGTATCTAGAGTTTCAGCGAGTGGTTACCTCGCACAACAGCCAGTGCTTCGGGCAGATTAGGTGTTGCTAGAGTTTATTGAGGCTAGCAGCAGCTACTGTAGACTTGCCAAAGTGGGCACACAAGCGCCGCACTTTAACCAGTAGCTCGTGTAAATTGGGGTACGTTCTTAGAACGCACCAATAATTTGAAAACGTGGGCCATGTGTGGACCATGGTTGAGTCTGGCAAGCTCCAGATCTGCTACCAGGTTCCAGCCATTATCAAATACACCAACCTGCCAGGGCCCAGGTGCAGCAGGGCAAAAAACATTGCCATCTCATCCAGGATAGCATCCCTGACGTCAGAGGCAGTGTGCTGTCTGTCCCTCAAGCTGATGAGCTTCAGCACGGCCTGCTGACATCTCCCCACGCCAATGTTGCAGCATTTCCAGCTCGTAGCTGGGGTCGATTTAACAGCGGCGGAGGAGGAGGAAGGTGGTGTTTCTGCACTCCTGCCAGGAATATTGGGCGGGGAGACAAGGCAGGCCGCCACAGTTTGCGTCCTAGCCTCAACTACATTCAGCCAGTGTGCCATGATTGAGATGTAGCGTCCCTGGCCGCATGCACTTGTCCACACGTCAGTGGTCAAGGGGAACTTTGTGCAAAGCGCAGAACTTAGGGCCCTCCTGATGTTACGGGACACACACTGGTACAAGGCTCATCTCACCCTAAGGGCCAAAAACACTGCTGGTGAATTTTGTTCCGTTCCAAAGGACTCTGTTTTTAGATTTGACTCAGTCGCAGCTCCAGAACATGGCTTGGAAGGCAAGGTTTCCTTTAGTGGCTCCATCTCAGCAGGATGATGATGATGATGATGATGATGATGATGATGATGATGAAGAAGAAGAAGCTTGGTTAAATCTGGTGTCGGAAGGGAAAGTGGTTTCTGATCTACATGTAAAGTACTGGAGCATGTTGTTTGGATTATTAACACCTGATCAGAACCCTGTAGGGGTAATGTAGAGTCCGATATTAGAGGACCGTTACCGGTAGTAGTGGTTGCAGCCAATTCTCCACCTTTTCGGTCCTCTAAATAAAAGTTACCCCCAGGACTTGAAGCCAAAATGTTATCAATTTCCCAATCACAATCAAGGTCAATGTTTGGGTCCTCAGTCCAATCCACTGCATCAATCCCACACAATGAGAGTGATGGTTCTGGAACCACCGTTTTAGGGGCTAACAATTTTAAAGGGGCTAACACTCTGCTGGTGCAAGGCTCAACTCACCCAAAGGGCAAAAAACTCTGCTGGTGCAAGGCTGAACTAAGTTAAAGGGCCTAAAACTCTGTTGATAAAAGGCTGAAGTCACCTGAAGGGCCTCAATCTCTGCTGGTAGCTCAGTTTAAGGACCGCTAGCTTAATTTGGAAGGGCTCACGTTAAGGGCCAGAAAAGTGAATTTTGGAAGGTCTTACCACATCACACACACACACATCCACATTGACAGTTCAGGGTGGGTACTGAAGGATTTCCCATTGCCTATTCCATCTGTGGTTGTCATGGGCAACGTGATTTAAAGGGGCGCTTGTTAATGTTTCTTTAGTTTAAATTTGTGTTTCTGTCCATCCATTTGGGGAAGAAAGAAGGTTTCCAGATATTTCCCCACTTTGATAGCGGGTTTTTGAGTGTGGAAAGTGTGTAGTTGATAGGCTGTGATGGTGGGGTAAAACTGTGACTTGAGCTTGTTAGATGCCCCCAGCCATGCTTCCCCTGCTGTCCCAGTTGTATTCCAGGGTGTTGGCATCCTTTTCTGAGGTGTCATAGTGGACTTGGTGACCCTCCTGAGTCGAATGGTGGGTTCCCCTGAAACGAAGCATTTTTCCCCATAGACTATAATAGGGTTCGATATTCATTCGAATAGTCGAATATTGAGCGGCTACTCGAAACGAATACCGAATATTTTACTATTCGCTCATCTCTAATTCTCCAGTTTCTCCGTTGGGATCTCCTTTGGGTATTTTAATTGAACCAATAAAGGCTATATTTTAATACGTCCCATTTTGGGTAGGTTATACTCCCCTACTGAGTTTACATGATAAATTTTTGGGTACGCTACAAGAAAATCGATAATCTAAATTAATTAGGATCTGCTTTTAATACACACCTATCTGTAGGTGAACCCTTCACAAATAGAATTCTAATGATACTTGCCTATATTTAATCTTCCCTATGTGTCCCTGTATGTGCATTAGATAGTATTGTGCTATTTTTTATCGATAAACACTCTGTCGAATGGAATTGGTTACAAGAATAACCTATTTTGGGTTGTTTTGCTTTTAGCTGCATTTGACGTTGAATTTCCTAGTTTTTTCAATTATAAGGGCATATCCGTCGCCTGTCCATCAGAAGAGATCAGAGCACACATATTAGCTGATAAGTATGGGGGCTATTTCACAAAGCTATGTAATGGCTAGTTCTTAGCATTCCTGTCAGATGTATTTGTTCAGTCAGTGTCAGGCCCTGCAGACTTCACAAGGATTTGGTTTCACTGCTGATGTTAATTACAACTGAATTGTTTGACTGAAAAACCTCCGATCAGGCATCTTTCTGGTTCTGAAAATAACCAGTCTCTTCTGACATAGACATAGACTTGTACATGATGATTTGCTGAATTTTGGCTTTACTGGAGTCTCATCTATAAAAATATAGGTGTTGGTTATACTGGTCAGTCGCATTCATCAGCTTATTTTTCAGTACAGGTTAAAAAATGAAAACAACAACAGGAATGACAATCAAGGTCAGTTGGGGAAAAAAAAAGCGCTGCAGGAAAAACCATGAAGGAAACGTATTGGCGGTTTTTCCAGCAATACTTTTCACAGAAAGTCCACAGAGGAAAACTGTTTACATTCTGCTTCCATTATACCTAGACGGAAACCGCCAGCGTTACCATACATGTAATTGACATGATGCAATTTGCAAAAACTCATGCGTTTTTCAATTGGTACCATTTCCGCTGCAGATGTGTTAATGTATGGATGGAATTAACCACAATCCCATCCCCTTTGCAGTTAGGGCGAGTTCACATCTACGCCTGGTCTCCGGTTTAGCCAATCTGGCTGGTTTCTGTGTTCTGCCCCGCAAAACTGGACAGGAGACGGAAACCCGGCGGTCAGCTTTCACACCTATTCACTTGAATAGGTTTGCAAAGGTGACTGCCTATGAGTGTCTTCTGCCTGTCTGCAGGGAAACCATTTTTTTTTAACCAGACACAAAGTCCTGCATGTCTGACTTTGGCTAAAAAGAAACGGTTTCCCCGCGGTCAGGCAGAAGTAGCACACTGACGAAGCAGGGTGCGAAACACGTGTTGGGGCTCTGGGTGGAGGTTGCAGTGGTAAGCATACTCCACAAGGACTCAATTTACATTTTGGTTATACTATGTAGTCAGGCTTAGATGTGTTTTACGCTAGGTTCACACCTACGTTCGGCACTCCGTTCTGTGGTTTCCGTCTTCTGCATGCAAGAAGACAGAAACAACAGACCGGGTCCGGCCGTGAGTGGCGGTGAGCATTTTATGCTCTCCGCCTCAAAACCGTTTTTTTTTAATCCGGACACAGAGTACTGCATGTCCGACTCTGTGTCCGGATTAAAAAAACCGGTTTTGCGGCGGAGAGCATAAAACGCTCACCGCCGCTCACGGCCACACAGCTTTCTCACCCATTCAAATGAATGGGTGAGAAAGAGTCCTGCAGGTTTCCGTATCCTGCCTCTGTTTTGTGCAGGAAACGGAAACCTGCAGAACGGAGACCGGGCGCAGATGTGAACGAGCCCTTACCTGTATAAGGCACTCTTTGTACAACAGTTATACAGTATGTACTCCTTCTCCCATATGATATCATCTATATGTGATTGATACTTACCTTTCATTATACTTCATCATATTTGATTTTGCTTTAGCTGGGTGACCCCATATATTTATATGATTATTTTTATCACCCACACCATATGGGCTTACAATGGATGTACATCTAATTAATTAATGGGCATAATACAGCAACAGTACTGACTCATATATGTTGTCTATTGTGATCTATATGTTACACTGAGACCTCCATTCGCATTTTCGATGCAATTCTTTTTTAATTGTTTTTAACCGTTTTGTCTTTTCTTTTTTCTTGATATGTGTAATATTAATAAAATTATTTTTGTATTAAGAACTACTTTTGTTATTTATAGGTTTATGTAGAAGAAGCACACGGGCGGTCACTTTTGAAAGCTGACCGCCGGGTTTCTGTCTCCTGTCTAGTTTTGTGGGGCAGAAGATGGAAACCGGCCGCATTGGCTAAACCAGAAACCTGGCGCAGATGTGAACCCACCCTTAATGTAAAATTCCACGATTTTTTGCTGCTGTGTTTCCGCCATGGCCAAATCGTTATGTTTACACTACGTGTCACCCCGGCATTCGGCTGAGGTCCCAGCTCTTTTTGTTGCAGATTTTTCTGCAGCTTATGGAGCCAAGAAATGGCTACAAAAGGAATGGGAAATATATAGGTAGTACTTATACTTCTACCTTCTGCTTAATCAATTCCTGGCTTTGACTCAAAAAACCACAACAAAATTTGCCACAAAAAAAGTTGCTTTTCCACAACGTGGAGCCTCAGTCTTAGCCTCCAATCACATGACCGTGTGCTAGCCATGGTTTTAATGACTAGCACCCTTCTCCATTCTAATTTTAGAAAAAAACACAGACAGCACTGCCGGCACCTAGCACATTATCCCTTATAGTAAGATGTATTCAAACATAGGGATATCTAGACAATCACCTTATAGTGTATTATTAATACCCAATCATATATCCAATGAATGAGGGAACCAAAAGCAGCAGGAATCTCCGTACAAGTACGTAACATTAGGGAAACCAGGACCAATCCATTCAGTAATGCAATCAAAATGGAAAGCAATAATAGATCCGCGCTTACCCTCACACAAATGTTTATTCAAGCCTTCAAGAGTACACAACGCGTTTCGGAACAATATCTGTTCCTTTTTCAAGTGTCCGTTCAGTCAGCATAACAGACAGATTAAAACAGTCCTTTGCCAAAAATCCACAAACTTGGAGTAGTATATAATAATAATAATAATAATAATCTGTGTGCAATAACTACAGAATGTTTCTGTTAATATTTTTGTGTTCCTTGGACCACTTATGTTGGAAATTGGTGGGAGTGGACTGATTAAGCTTGCTCTTTTATATACTCTTCATTTTATCCATGTTATGCTGACTGAACGGACACGAAAAAGAAACAGATATTGTTCCGAAACGCGTTGTGTACTCTTGAAGGCTTGAATAAACGTTTCTGTGAGGGTAAACGCGGATCTATTATTTCTTTCCATTTTGATTGAATTACTGAATGGATTGTTCCTGGTTTCCCATTCTAATTTTAGGGACCCATACACACAGCCTTGTATTATCATGAGTACATGTGGGGACTGTGGGCCTGAAAGCAAAACACAGGACACTCCTATCCCTGTCCAGTTTTCAACCCTGTTTCTCAAGAGGTACCAGAGACTCTTAATAATTTTACATTTGTTCTCAGCCATTGCACATGCTAGCATATGGGGAGAAGTGTTTTTTCTCTTGTAACTTGTATAATGTAATATACATTTACTGTGCATATTTGATATGCATTATTATAGATTGTTAGTAATCATAATAAATAATCTCTCATGGTAAAGGCAATGTCTAAAAAAAGAGACAGCAGGAAAAATGCTGAGAGAGGGAGATGGAAAAATTCCTTTAAAGTGGACCTTTCACGTCCTTTGGCACATGCGGTTAATACACTGCTAGAAAGTCAAGAGGTCGCTGAATTCAGCGCAATATCTGCTTTCCCATTCAGCGCCGTTACCATAGCTCTTCAGTGTCGGAATGGCGTTTCTGACAGCCTGTGAGGAACGCCACTCCTCATGGTAGCGTCTATTGTGCTGTACTGTGAGAGGGGGCATTGCTTACCACCCAGCCATGACGCTGAGTGGTGAGGAATGCCCCCTCACACTCCTGGGAGTACTCTTCCATAGAACGGGATAGCTTTTTAGTGGTGTATTACACCGCATGTGCCCGAGGACATGAAAGGTCCTCTTTAAGTCCCACCCTGAACTCATCAGCAGTTATGCCCCTATCAGCAGTGATTGATTGAGATGGGAATAACCCTTTAAGATGTATATCCTGTATTTGTGCCTTTTTGAAGGCTTGTACACAGCATTCCTCATTTTGCTTATTTGTCAATGAAAATAGGCATAGTTTATCTGTAGTAACATTTCACAATACATTTCTGGAAAAATGGAGCAACTGTTTTCTGGGCGGACTAGAAAAACCCGAAATATCTTAAATCCATGGAACCAGTTTACTTGAGGTATATTTGGGAAAGCTGTATTATCTTATTATGCACTTGCTCCTTTTAAGTTAATTAGACCCATGAAAATACACCTCAGAATAAAAGGGGGCTCAGCTAAAAAAGGACAAAGAGTGACACATATACCAAATTCTCCCAGGTATGGGGTAAGCTACTAAGAATTTCCAATTAAGAAATCTAATTAAGAAATCGGCATAAAATGTTATAGGATCAAGAAAAAGAGAAATCGGCATCACTCCGCGGACGTGAATAAAAAAAAGTCCTTTATTCCATCTGATATAAACTTACAAAAACATCAAAAACAAAGACAAAAAAGAATAACAAACATTAAAAAACGCCAACGCGTTTCGGGACGCACAGTCCCTTAGTCATGGCATCCTAAGTCAACATACGTAAAGGCTGGTATATATACTGCAACCACAGGATCAAAAAGTCATGTGATAGTGATCAATAAAGATAATTAGCACCTGTGTATCTATTTCGCAATTCAATATTAACAACAAACAAAACAAAACAAAAATACATATTAATTCCTTTATACATATAGAATTAGATGATCACAGGATAAAAACAAGACACATAGCCAGGAGAGGTAAAGGCAAAACATAAGATAATTCGTGGTGTAATATAATGAAAGAGCAGAATACAAAGGGTCATTCGACTACTATGACTCCATTCATATCTTTTAGTCCGGTCACGTGATGTATATAGGCCAATGATGTTGTTTTGTACAAGATAGACCAATGGGAAGAAGAAGATACACAGTATTCATTCATGACTAAAAAAGTCACGTGATGGTCTGGAGTCAATAGAATTCCACTATGTCGATGTAATAAAGTTCACCCACGTGGTATACCCAATGTAATTGCCTAAGATGAAAAAGCAACACACAGGTAAGAGCAGGAAAGAAACGCTCCATATAATCAACGGCATACAAACATGAAAGGAAAACCTTACAAAAATCATCACCGAAGGTAAGTATTATAGTACAGTATATAGAAGTACGAAATCTAAGAGATGTGACTATACATAATGGTAATAATAATAATCAGCCACCCATCTCTAGATAAAAATATATATAATATACTGATAAAAACGGAATCCGAAAAATATCACAGCTACTATGACTCCATATATATATTTTTCAATCTAATTACGTGATGAATATAAACCAAAAATATTATTTTAGATTCGTCAAACAGACAAACCAATAAAAAGGAAAGATACACAGTATCCATTTATGACTAAAAAGAAAATCACGTAATAATCTGGAGCAAGTAAGATGCCATTTTTTCATACAGCGGATTTTACCCACATAATATACCAAATATAATACCCTAAAATAAAGAACAACACTTAAAAAAAGGGGGGGGGGGGAGGCATAAGAAAAACGCTCCATATGAATAACAGCGTGTAGATGCTAAAAAGAAAATCCTTTTAGACAACTCACAAACGTGAGTGTAATAATATAATGTATAGAAAAACTAGATTTAAACAAATATATCTATACATAATAGACAAAAGGTCCCCAAATAAAGATGTTAAGATGTTAAAAAAGTGTTTCTTCTATTAGGATAAGGATATAAATTAGTGGATATAGGTAAGGTCCGTTTTAATATTCATCCCATATGGTACTCTGCAGTTAAATTGTAGGATCCAATATGCTTCCCTAATAAGGAGGTTTTTCCTCCAATTACCACCTCGCACCGGTTTTTTGACCTTATCTAAACCACAAAAGACCATGGATTCAAGATTACCTGCATGTACAGTAGAGAAATGTCTAGACGCACCTGAACAATTCTCTAAGCATCTTTCACCATCTGATATATGTTCTGATATGCGCACCTTAACAGCCCTAATGGTACAGCCAATGTAATCTAATCGGCAGGTAGTGCATTTAATGCAATATACCAAGTGGTGAGAATCACAGTTCATATGTGAACGTAGTCTAATCGAACATTCCGAAGCATAACTACTTACATGATTGGATCTAAGAACGTGTTTGCATACCATGCAACGTCTCTTACCGCATGGAAAAAATCCCTCCTGAGTAAGCCATTGATTGTTGGAACATACATTGGACTGAAAAAGACTAGGAGATAACAAATCACTCAAAGATTTTCCTTTTCTGGCCACAAAAGATACTCCCTTTCTAGAATTTTGTTGGTAATGTCATCAGTGCACAGAATAGGTAGGTTTTTTTTAATTATATTACTAATTTTATTAAATTGCGTACTATATGGTGTCGAGAAGACTATATTAGAATATTTACCAGTGATCTGCATTTGAGATTTTTCTAATAATTCAGAACGATCTCTATTTGAGACTAATGTATCTGCTCTATCAAGAATCCCAGATGTTATACCCAGAAACCACAAGGTGTTAATAGTTGGACAGGCACAGTCTCTATGAAGACTAAGAGTAAGTGACCTATGACATGGGTGGCTTAGGGTGAGGCTTCTGGGGTAAAAAATAGGTAATATATGGAAACAGAGAACAAAGGTGTGTACTATTCAGAATTAGGACGCTATAGTTAGGTAACACCATACATCTTTTCCATCTGCTGGTTTTTTGTTTTTTTATCTTTTCTATCCTGCGCAGAGTTTACCTCGATTGTGACTGTGCGCACCGGGAAACTGATCCTTACATCTGGAATGGAGAGTAACATACAAAGGGTGTGGGAATAGCTAGTGATGTAGCCTGGTACTGTGTAGAAACCATACTGTATCGACCACGGCAACAACAAGTTGTATGTGCATACACAATACACATCATACGTACAATCATTGTTATTATATTATGTTATGTTTTTCTGTATGACTAGTACTTTTCATAAGACCTATCACTGATCTTGACAATATGAAATAATATCCTCCAAGCAATGTGAAGACCGGAGATGACCATAGTCATTGCATAATTGCTGACTGGAAGATCTTTCTGCTGCCAGTTAACTACCGATCTCCCATTACCATGTGTGTCTGACCACGATGAATGTGCATATTACTGCCCATAGAGGATGGAGGGATAAGTGGTTGCCAGACATTCCCCTATATCCCAGGGGGAAAGCAATGTAATCAGTCTGCACTCTGTAAGGTTTATTATATACAGTACATATAGCTGTTGTATAATGGCAGTACTACATAGAATTTTGTTGCATATACAGTGCCTACAAGTAGTATTCAACCCCCTGCAGATTTAGCAGGTTTACACATTCGGAAGTAACTTGGCATTGTGACATTTGGACTGTAGATCAGCCTGGAAGTGTGAAATGCTCTGCAGCAAAAAAAAATGTTATTTCTTTGTTTAATTTTTTTTTAAATTGTGAAAAGTTTCTTCAGAGGGTCATTTATTATTCAACCCCTCAAACCACCAGATTTCTGTTTGGTTCCCCTAAAGTATTAAGAAGTAGTTCAGGCACAAAGAACAATGAGCTTCACATGTTTCGATTAATTATCTCTTTTTCCAGCCTTTTCTGACTATTTAAGACCCTCCCCAAACTTGTGAACAGCACTCATACATGGTCAACATGGGAAAGACAAAGGAGCATTCCAAGGCCATCAGAGTCAAGATCGTGGAGGGTCACAAGGCTGGCAAGGGGTACAAAACCCTTTCCAAGGAGTTGGGCCTACCTGTCTCCACTGTTGGGAGCATCATCCGGAAGTGGAAGGCTTATGGAACTACTGTTATCCTTCCACGGCCTGGACAGCCTTTGAAAGTTTCCTCCCGTGCCGAGGCCAGGCTTGTCCGAAGAGTCAAGGCTAACCCAAGGACAACAAGGAAGGAGCTCCGGGAAGATCTCATGGCAGTGGGGACATTGGTTTCAGTCAATACCATAAGTAACGTACTCCACCGCAATGGTCTCCGTTCCAGACGAGCCCTTAAGGTACCTTTACTTTCAAAGTGTCATGTCAAGGCTCATCTACAGTTTGCTCATGATCACTTGGAGGACTCTGAGACAGACTGGTTCAAGGTTCTCTGGTCTGATGAGACCAAGATCGAGATCTTTGGTGCCAACCACACACGTGACGTTTGGAGACTTAATGGCACTGCATACGACCCCAAGAATACCATCCCTACAGTCAAGCATGGTGGTGGCAGCATCATGCTGTGGGGCTGCTTCTCAGCCAAGGGGCCTGGCCATCTGGTCCGCATCCATGGGAAGATGGATAGCACGGCCTACCTGGAGATTTTGGCCAAGAACCTACACTCCTCCATCAAGGATCTTAAGATGGGTCGTCATTTCATCTTCCAACAAGACAATGACTCAAAGCACACAGCCAAGAAAACCAAGGCCTGGTTCAAGAGGGAAAAAATGAAGGTGTTGCAGTGGCCTAGTCAGTCTCCTGACCTTAACCCAATTGAAAACTTGTGGAAGGAGCTCAAGATTAAAGTCCACATGAGACACCCAAAGAACCTAGATAACTAGGAGAAGATCTGCATGGAGGAGTGGGCCAAGATAACTCCAGAGACCTGTGCCGGCCTGATCAGGTCTTATAAAAGACGATTATTAGCTGGAATTGCAAACAAGGGTTATTCCACAAAATATTAAACCTAGGGGTTGAATAATAATTGACCCACACTTTTATGTTTAAAATTTATTAAAATTTAACTGAGCAACATAACTTTTTGGTTTGTAAGATTTATGCATCTGTTACTAAATCCTGCTCTTGTTTGAAGGCTCTAACTTATTTGCATCTTATCAAACCTGCTAAATCTGCAGGGGGTTGAATACTACTTGTAGGCACTGTATAATGCATGTACACTCTAGGGGTTTATCAGAACGTACAGCGTGTCAGCTAAAGATTTAATCATCCCGTGGATGAATGCAATGGCTGTGTGGGAGGCAGTGACATGGCTGCTCTAGTGATGATGTTACTGACAACAAGCAGCTCCAGGTACTAGGGACATGCTCTTCATCTAGGCGAAAATAAAGGACTATAATCTGAGATATCGCTACAGGAAAGCAGCTATGTGTGATTTGTGTTTTGCTTAAGTGATGCTATTTTCTTAAGGTATGCCCATGAGGTACATACGTTGTGTTAATGAAGTGATGACTCAGTGGCTAAGATAACAGAATACAGAGGCGTGACAAAGGAGAAGAACCGTGACCTTGGGAAGTTCGCTCTGTCAAGAACACAGAACTTACATTCAGCTGTGCAGTGAATACATTCCCAGGGATGCTGCAATGAACATCACATTACTGTGTCTATTATATGCAGCTATCTTCTGGGAGTGTCCATGTGTCCAAGAGATTATCTGGGAATAGCCTAAAAATATTAAAATAAATGTCAAAGGTATCTGCTCTGATATAAACCTGCTTCGTCATAGTAAGATGCTTGACCTTGTTTTTGCCTTTAGGGGTATGATTGTGAAAAGACAAGTCCCTGCATCTTACTAAGGGCTCGTTCACATCTGCGTAGCCCTCTCCGTTGTGCAGGTTTCCGTTTCCTGCATAAAACAGAGCAGGATACGGAAACCTGCAGGAGTCTCTCTCACTCATTCATTTGAATGGGTGAGAGAGATGTCCGGCCGTGAGCGGCGGTGAGCGTTTTGCGCTCTCCGCCGCGAAACCGGGTTTTTTAATCCGGACACAGAGTCGGACATGCAGTACTCTGTGTCCGGATAAAAAAATCCGGTTTCGCGGCGGAGAGCATAAAACGCTCACCGCCGCTCACGGCCAGACCCGGTCTGTGCTTTCCGTCTTCTGGCATGCAGAAGACGGAAAGCACAGAACGGTAAGAAGAACGCAGGTGTGAACCTAGCGTTAAGTAGTCAAGTACCCTGACTGTTTGTTTTTTTTCTTTTTTGGCATATTCAAGTCCAACATTTTGCACCCTTCACTAGATGCGGTCTTATTTTGTTCTCTAGCTCCTATGGTTCCAAAGCAAATATTTGCTGGTTTCACAACCCAATATGCTAATTATGCTCTCTACTGTACAGTGGCGGCCCTGGGTTTGAGCAGATTCTAGGAACCGGCTGACAACAGAGAGCAGTAGAACAAGCAGTCTAAATCTCACACAGCACTGAGAGATAGATCCTGGGCACCTAAATGCCACCAGTTCCAGCCGCATAGTCGGATGGACTTTTGCTGAATTTGGGGCTCAAGTTATCACCACAGAAACATAAGATTTAAATGCTCCACTAATTGAAGTTTACCCAGAACGCACAATAAACTCACAAAGCAGATCAAAACCAGGGGGATGAATCAGAAGAATGAACACGTCTAAGCCAAAACTTAGTCCAAGAGGCAACAACAGAGCCTGAATCATAAGACAAGTGTATTTCTAGTAATCCACAGGTCAATAATAGAGAAGTTCAGCATAGTTATCAGGGTATGGAAAACTCACCATAGTACAACCAAATAGCAGACACCTGAATGAGCAGGAAGAGAGTTACAGGTTGGCACGTTGGTGGATGTGGTGACAGGTCCTCTTTACCATAGAAAGATGTTTTTAGAATGCTGCACACAGGCAGGACTGTAGCTCTCAATCGGACGCAACCATTTCTTAGAAACCTCTTAACTGGGCTACCTTTTTGCAATTTTACTCCCTGGTTGAACTGCTTCTTTCCAGACTTTTGCCCTACATACAGTATAAATGGTCAGTAACACTTAAGACAATGTGCACTCATTTAATAGTAGTCCTCATTATTAAAAATGTAAATCACTGGGAGAAATTTATCATTTCTGTGCACTAGAAAATTGACATAAAAAAAAAAAAAATCAAACCTTGGGTTTCCAACTTTTTAAGTGACATTGTTGCAAACATCCTGCACCAATGACATTTTCAAACCATCCTCACCACTTTCCTTCTGAAAAGGGGGATCACTGTGTATTGTAGATTTATCAGCAGTTACCCTACTTTTTCTGGCATAATTGATGACTGAAATTAATGTGAGCCAGATTTCAGTCAAATTACACCAGTCTTAATAAGGTAAAAATTGAAATGGCGCACCATCTCACCCCTTCCTCCTGAAATTAGAAACTCCAGGCGAATGGGGGGGGGGACGTAGTCAAGTGTAACAGAAAAAAACCATACTCATCGATTACCAGAACTCTGGTGTCTGCCGCCAAAGCCCATGAATGGTCCACGGAAGCACTGCGCCCCATGTGACCAGTGAGGCTGATCAGCAGCCTCAGCAGCCACTGGAGTGGGACCAGTGACACTTGTGAGTAATATTACTGGTCGCTTTCTAGAAATAACTGAGGCCTCTCATTGACCTTAGCAGTCACATTAGGAGCAATGTTTTTAAAAAATTAGGCAAGGTGCACGACCAAAGAGGCTGCAGTGGCAAGTGAGTATGTTAAAAGTTGTTTTGTTTTTTTTTCATGCTCATCCAATTCCTGGAAATACCCTTTAAGAATAATGTCCCATAGGAGATTACCTTGAGAGGTTATCAAACACAACAAACAATGTTATCCAATATTGCTGACACAGCTCCCTGTTCTCTTCGCTGTTTCTGCCTGACATCAGAGACCGCTGGTTCTCATCCACATGACCACTGAGGACCTATCAGTAGTCTCTGACATTAGGCAGAAGCACAGAAAAGAACGGGGAGCCACAGCAGAATCTAGGGGATCTGAGTAACATTGTTTGTTGTCAGTGGCGTAACTAGGAATGGCGGGGCCCCGTGGCGAACTTTTGACATGGCCCCCCCCCCATCCCAACTGACGCCGAAGACCTCGACTGACCTCTCCTCCGCACTCTATTATGTCCCTTACTGGCCCCTGCACACAGTATTAACCCCAATAGTGTCCCCTGCACACAGTATTAACCCCAATAGTGGCCCCTGCACACAGTATTAACCCCAATAGTGGCCCCTGCACATAGTATTAACCCCAATAGTGGCCCCTGCACACAGTATTAACCCCAATAGTGTCCCCTGCACACAGTATTAACCCCCCGCCCAGCCAGGATCGGCAAGTGAATAGGGCCCGTAACTGCCTATTGAAAAAAAACCGCAGCGGTAGCGGCTGTCACCGGGCCCCCTAATGGCCCGGGCCCTGTGGCAGCTGCTACTGCTGCTACCACGGTAGTTACGCCACTGGGTACATGCCTATACGCCACATTGGACATCTATGCTAGTTATAAACTGGTATAGATTTCCTGTATAACTTACACCTGTTTTCTGCCATGATTTTTTAAGCCTAGAAATCCCCGCTCGATCCGCCATACCTCCCCGGATACTGGTGAAGAAAGCGGCTAGTGAGGTTATTAACAGTGGATGCGTCACATTGTCACCCATCTACAGATAATAGAAATCCCTCATAACTGTAATATATAGTACAGTATAGTATAATATAATATATTAAACAAGTGCCAATGGATTTGCTATACTGTATCCTCAGTTGGTACTCCTTACCCTCAATCTATCTGCCCAGGTAAGGCTGGGTTTACACACTGCGGCAGTCACTCACTACCAAACCCATGCCACATGGGATAGCCTATCACACAATTTTGGAGGTAAAACTGAGGCTCTGCCAGTGCCCACTGCTAATGGCTGTGACTTGAAAGAAACTTTCCATGGTATTCACTTATAATGTATAACTCCAACCACAATGTTATCCTGATGCTTAAGACTCCCTATCCAATGTACATAATATAATGTGCTACAGTATTTTACTATGTGGTGTCCTGAAAATATTCAGATCACGGTTATTCAGCATTTATAAGGTCACGCCTTGCCTTACAGAGAGCTTTCCTTTATTGTCTACCATCAATACTAAAATTTAAAGCGAGTCCCGTGTAGAGGTCTGAAAGTGGATGCAAGGATGTGGGATGATATTAGATAAGATGGCTCATCTCACACTAAGAGCCTTTCTTTATCTTAGGAGCAGATGAAGACATTTAATCCACATCTGAGTTAACCCTTTCCTGCCCGTGGCTGGTGACAGACTTTTAATGGTACCAACAAGGATATCAATGCTTGTGATATAGAATAAGTTATTAATTTTGTAACATGAATCAAGATGTGGCATGAAAGGTAAAAGTAGTAAACCTAATATGAATATATTGACCTCACAAATGGAACATGGCTGACTGGCCTCAGCAGTAACACAGAATTTGTGTTGGTTGCAGCGGTCACTTGAGACAAATGGAAAGTCCTTGGCACAAACAGAAGTCGCCACTGGAAACCGCCAACTTTGGGGATGATAGTACATTTTTTTGTTTCATTGTCTCCCCCATCACCACCCAATTGCTACACATAGAAGTCCCTTAGAAAAAACTCAGACAACCCCTTTAATACACAGAAGGATTATGGTTGGCAGGACTTTCTTAATACAATAAGCAATACTTCTGGACTATTGGAACATATATTTATTTATTTATTTATCACTTTATCACTTTCCCAACAACTATTTCCATCAAGCAGTCAGCATTTCTATTGTGGCACAACACGTTTTTCTTTTAGCGACGGTGTGAAACCACAGCGGTAAGACAGAATGTATTTACCCAAATTACTACTTTTTTATTATCTTTGTACACAATGTTCAAAGATCAAAGTGTACTTTATACAGTGAAATGGTTGATAAAATGACAGTGGCTCAAATAGGTTGCTATGGGAAAGTAGACACTTTGTTCTCTTAGATAGAATTGATATATGAGGTCCTAGATATCTAAATGATACTACTGAGCATGGACACTGTAACAATGACAGCACCTGTGCCTCTTCTTAGGCTCGTATGGCTGGAATACTGCTAACTGGTCCATGGAGACACTTCCACATATTGTTCTAGGCTGTTAAGATTCAACAGATAAGGAATGATCTTTGGATACGTGAACTAGCTGGGAAAAACCTCTTTATGGCAACTCCTATATATGTAAATAATAACCAACTGCTTTCAATACTTGAAGGGGTTTTCTAGCATTTTGAAATGTTTTACCAGAATTTGCAATGGTGTAAAATCACAAAAATGGGTTCTACTAGAATTACCATTGGATTGGCTGCTCTTGGTCTCCAGTGATGCCATTTTGACATAGACTTGTGACCACTGTGGTCAGTGACTGGTTCCATCCATGATCTCAGTGGTGTCCACTATGACTAGGGATTAGGCCATACGTTACATAATACTACAGAGAAAGCTAAAGGGCTCTAATTTGGCAGTAAGCCAGACATTTATTGGCCTATTCATTCTGAGCATATGTTATGAACAAATATGTCGAGTCAGAGATCAATTTTGGTTGTTAGAAAAATGTTACTAACTTCAATTTATTGTATATTTACTTTAATAAGAATTCAGTCACTAGCTTTTTAATGAATATACTTCTTCTGACTGACCATGGCTATCAGCCCTTTATGAAGTAGTCATAGTCGAAGTAGGTCTGAGTCAGGATGTCAAAAATAGTGGAATTGGAAAGGACAGTTTGGCCTATCAACTCCACAGCACTGGTTAGATCCTCACCACTTGTCAAAAAATGATACAACATATAAATAGGTTTTAAAGGGGCTGTGCCCGGTTTACAACTTAAACCCTATCCATAGCTTGTAATACAATGGACGCCTGAATGCTGAGACCCCACCATTGAGAAGAGCCAGAATTCATTGTACCCCTACATGAATGGAGAAGCAATCACACAGGCAATCTGCAACTCCATTTATCTCTATGAGAAAGAATGTTTTGGTGAAGTTGACTGTTTCCGGTAGTCCTATAGAGTTGAATGGAGCAACTTGTGAATAGGGGATATGGTGTGAACGTGACACAACCCCTTTAAGGTTAATAAATTAGCTCATTGTCTTGTTGCCTCCATGGATTTCTCCAAGGTGCTGAAACTGCAGTCCTGGACCTTGATTAGAACCAGTGTAATTCTGTTAATTTGTTTCCTTGCTTTGTCTTCTATCCTGATAAAAGACTTTCACAAATCAGGCCTTTGTGTGTGCCTCCTCAGCACATGACACATGGCACATTAGCACAGGGATGCTCTCTGTACAGCTTGTAGCAGATCAGCTGGGGGAGGTACATGCACAATCCCTATCTAATCGCTCACCTTACAAGGGTTTTTCTCCTAAAGCCTGCATTTCTTTTTGTTTCATCTCCTGCCTTTAAATGGAGCACAAATAACCTGGCATTTTAATCAATATATTTATAGCTTGGCCTATTTTCCCAGCCTTCATGTTCCAGCTGGATGTCATAAGTATATAAGAGTTTGGAATAATCCAACCTGGATATACTCGGAGTCTGAAAGTAGAAGTAGGTGCAAACATGAATTATATAGGACAGATCTATATATAATAGAGAGCCATGTATGAGTTTTTTTTTTCTCGTATGAAAAAGAAAAAATAGAGATGAAAATGTATGAGACTAAGGCCCCTCGCTGCCAAAAAAAAGGCTGTGGAAAAAACCATGGCAGAAACGCACCATGGGTTTTTTTTGCAGCATTTTTCACAGAAAGTCCACAGAGGAAGACTGTTTCTATTATACCTATATGGAAAACACCAGCGATTCAGGGCTTATTCCTATCTGCGCCCCGATCTCCGTTATGCAGGTTTCTGTTTCCTGCCCGAAATTGGACAGGAGACGGAAACCTGCAGGCATTTTTCAAACCCATTCATTTGAATGGGTTTGAAAAGTGTCCGGCCGTGGGCGCCAGTGAGCGTTTTGTGCTCTACGCGGCGAAACCGTTTTTTTTAACTGGACACAAAGTTGGACATGCTGGACTTTGTGTCCAGTTAAAAAAAAAATGGTTTCACTGCAGAGAGCACAGAACGCTCACCGGCGCTCACAGCCGGACACAGTCTGCCAGGTTTCCGTTTTCTGTTTGCAGAAGACGGAAACCTGAAAACAGAGATCGGGCACTGGTGTGAACCCAGTGTCAGTAGGTATAATTGGTGTGAAATGCTCATGTTTTTTAAATCGTAGCATTTCCGATGAAGATTTTTTTCTGCAACGTGTGGATGTGATTAACCAGAATCTCATCCACTTTGCAAGTGATGTAAAACTTAGCCTGCAGCCAAAATCCTGCGTTTTCGCAACATGGGGCCCCAACCTAATACACATACTAAATGGTCACTTCTTTAGAGACCCTGCCTTTTTGCCATTGAATCCCTGATAAGAATATTAGACACCAGAGTAAGGTATGGTCATTGGTGATAGACAGGCTGGGAAACAATTTCAGAAACTGCCAACTTTGTGGGGATTTCACCTGAAATAATTTTGGGAGTACTCGGAGAATGGCGTGATCTTGTCAAAAGTCATTCTGACAAACAGGCAATGCACAGTCAAGCAAGCTGCAGCTGAATATAATGCCGGAGCTCTGACTAACATGTCATAGCACACAACTCTTGTCTCCTTAGAATGGATGGCTATAACAGGAGGAGGCCAATATAAGAATCATTACTGGCTAGAGTAAACAGAAAGCTAAAACTCCCCTGGTCAAAAGATCACAAAAATTGGATTACTGAGGAGTGAAAAAACATTGCCGGGTCAGGTGAATCCATTTTTGCTATTGTGTTATGTTGATGGGAGGATCAGATTTTTGTGCAAACAGCAGGAATCATTGAACCCTTCTTGTCAGGGTTCATTGATTCACAGAGGTGAAGTAATAGGATGGAGAATGTTCTCTTGGCACACACAGGGTCCTCTCAGACTTGTGAATGGAGTTTTGGACAGCAATGTCCAAGTTCACTCCCTCATGGTAACTATCTTGCGGCAGAAGGACACATTCAGCAGGCCATACACCACAACCGTTATATAGGCATTGATTAGTTCCAGTAACATAACAGCAAGCTGTCTTGGCCTCCCTGGCCTTTACAGTCCTCAAACTTCAATCCTATAGAGCATTTCTGGGACAAGGTTGAGTAAGTCAGTACTTCTATCTAATTTACTGCAACTATGAGACAATCCTGTCTCCATAGCTAAGATTCCCGCACAACAATTGCAATACCTAGTGGAATCTAAGCCTTAACTAAATGCTGTAGTTTTGATGGCCAAAGGAGGTCCAACATGATACTAGGCGTGACGCTAATAAAGTCGACAACCGCCTTGCAAAACCTATGTGAGGTGCCAGGCATTTCCCAACAGGAGTTCCCGACAATCATAGTCAAGGACAATCATAGTAAGGAATAGCTGATCAATATGCAATGTTTTTCCATCATCAGTAAATACAGAGTGCAAAATATGTATCAAAACCAAAAGTGACTGTAATAAACCTGCACTAGACAGATGGGTGACAAAATGAAAGAAAAAGCTGCTAAACACTGCAGCAGTCAGGTGTTGTAAGACAATTGGGTTTATCTCATGAGACCAACCTCTTCTCTAAAAACATCTATGGCTATATATGGACTGGTAAAAACAGTCTGTGTACCAGCCAGGTGTACGGCCTGCATTCGACTTGGATGAACTGAGCTCAGCATTCCCATTCAGCGAAGCTCTTTTTGCTGGCCTGAGTACAGTCTGGTGCAGTGGCGTAACTACCGCCATAGTAGCGGAGGCAGCTGCCACAGGGCCCGGGACATTAGGGGCCCGGTGACAGCCTCTACAGCCTGACAGCCTGCTATCATTATACTCGGGGGGGTCTTTTCGGACCCCCGAGTATAATGATTGGCGGACCGGGAGAGGTAAAAAACATAAAAAACATGTTACTTACCTCTCCACGATCCTGCCAGGCCTCCTTCCTGACGTCCTTTCTGACGTCACATGCGTCCCAGGTCATGTGACATCCGACGTCATTGAACAAGGACAGCAGCGGAGAAGACCACGTAGAAGCTGGGAGACAGGTAAGTAACAGTAGTTTTTTATGTTTTTATTCCCCCGGGTCCCCGATTATTATACTCTGGGGTCTGAAAAGACCCCAGAGTATAATAATTGTTTATGGGTGTCCACAGTGGGACATAATACTGTGTGAAGGGGCCGCTATGGGGCATAATACTGTTTGCAGGGGCCACTAAGGGACATAATACTGTGTGCAGGGGACACTATGGGGAATAATACTGTGTTAAGGGGCCACTATGTGGCATAATAGAATGTGCAGAAATGCGTAGGAGGGGGTTGGTCGAGGTCTTCAGTGTCGGTGTTGGTAGGGGGGGCCCCATGTCAAAAGTTCGCCACGGGGCCCCGCCATTCCTAGTTACGCCACTGGTCTGGTGAAAGAGTCCTAACATACAGTCCTATGAAAAAGTTTGGGCACCCCTATTAATCTTAATCATTTTTAGTTCTAAATGTGTTGGTGTTTGCAACAGCCATTTCAGTTTGATATATCTAATAACTGATGGACACAGTAATATTTCAGGATTGAAATGAGGTTTATTGTACTAACAGAAAATGCGCAATATGCATTAAACCAAAATTTGACCGGTGCAAAAATATGGGCACCTCAACAGAAAAGTGACATTAATATTTAGTACATCCTCCTTTTGCAAAGATAACAGCCTCTAGTCGCTTCCTGTAGCTTTTAATCAGTTCCTGGATCCTGGATGAAGGTATTTTGGACCATTTCTTTCTACAAAACAATTCAAGTTCAGTTAAGTTTGATGGTCGCCGAACATGGACAGCCCGCTCTCAAATGATCTGAAAACAAAGATTGTTCAACATAGTTGTTCAGGGGAAGGATACAAAACGTTGTCTCAGAGATTTAACCTGTCAGTTTCCACTGTGAGGAACATAGTAAGGAAATGGAAGACTACAGGGACAGTTCTTGTTAAGCCCAGAAGTGGCAGGCCAAGAAAAATATCAGAAAGGCAGAGAAGAAGAATGGTGAGAACAGTCAAGGACAATCCACAGACCACCTCCAAAGAGCTGCAGCATCATCTTGCTGCAGATGGTGTCACTGTGCATCGATCAACGATACAGCGCACTTTGCACAAATAGAAGCTGTATGGGAGAGTGATGAGAAAGAAGCCGTTTCTGCACGTACGCCACAAATAGAGTTGCCTGAGGTATGAAAAAGCACATTTGGACAAGGCAGCTTCATTTTGGAAACAAAAATTGAGTTGTTTGGTTATAAAAAAAGGCGTTATGCATGGCGTCCAAAAAGAAACAGCATTCCAAGAAAAACACATGCTACCCACTGTAAAATTTGGTGGAGGTTCCATCATGCTTTGGGGCTGTGTGGCCAATGCCGGCATCGGGAATCTTGTTAAAGTTGAGAGTCGCATGGATTCCACTCAGTATCAGCAGATTCTTGAGAATAATGTTCAAGAATCAGTGACGAAGTTGAAGTTACGCCGAGGATGGATATTTCAGCAAGACAATGATCCAAAACACCGCTCCAAATGCTCAGGCATTCATGCAGAGGAACAATTACAATGTTCTGGAATGGCCATCCCAGTCCCCAGACCTGAATATCATTGAACATCTGTGGGATGATTTGAAGCGGGCTGTCCATGCTTGGCGACCATCTAACTTAACTGAACTTGAATTGTTTGTCCAAAATACCTTTATCCAGGATCCAGGAACTGATTAAAAGCTACAGGAAGCGACTAGAGGCTGTTATCTTTGCAAAAGGAGGATCTACTAAATATTAATGTCACTTTTCTGTTGAGGTGCCCATACTTTTGCACCGGTCAAATTTTGGTTTAATGCATATTGCACATTTTCTGTTAGTACAATAAACCTCATTTCAATCCTGAAATATTACTGTGTCCATCAGTTATTAGATATATCAAACTGAAATGGCTGCTGCAAACACCAAAATATTTAGAACTAAAAATGATTAAGATTAATAGGGGTGCCCAAACTTTTTCATAGTACTGTAAACTTCTGCTGCAGAGGACATCTAGGATTATATGATGCAATTTCGTGGCTTAGTGATGCTCTCCCCCATTGTAGCAGATGATCAAAAGTAAGTTCCTTTAACAAAATGGAGTAAAGCAAGACCTTACTTTCCTAATATCACCCAGGGGAACAGTATAGCAGGCGTGGGAAGCACATCAGCCTGAGACGGATCTGTTCTTAGCAAGTAAAGCAGATGAAATTATAGTAAGAAAGTAAAACATTCAATTTATTAATTCTGGAATAACCGGTCAAGAACTAGGTTAAGGTGACCAGTAAACTAATTTAGATGCAAACCATTTAAAGGGGTTGTCTCTTAAAGACAGGAGCCCTATTATGGCCATTAAGTGGGAGGTCCTCTGCTTGGGAACCCCCAGAATGGAAAATCGCTCAAGATAGATGTCTGGATTACCTTAGTTTTTGCAAGCATTGTCTGTGATGAGACAACCCCTTCAAAGAGGCGATCACATCCACGTCACAGTCACATATCACGAAATGGTGTTGGCGAAGTCTTCAAAACCAGACAGAAATGAATCAGTATGGAAAGGTTTGTATGTTCTTCCCATGTTTGGATAGGTTTCCTCTAGCATACTGAAGACACTGCTGAGAGAACTAGCCTTCTGTGAATATTGGCCTTACTATGTGTACTTCTTGGTATAGGGATTTTATATTGTAAGAAATGATGGCCAAGTGACTGAAGAAATAAATCATCTGTACAGCAGACTGTGCCAGCTCAATATAAATTACAGGCAGAATGTATTGGTCATATTGTTGTTACATACTGTATATTATATACTTATTCCTCTTACTTCTATAGCGCCAGCATATTTCACAGCATTTTACATACAGTCCTATGAAAAAGTTTGGGCACCCCTATTAATCTTAATCATTTTTAGTTCTAAATATTTTGGTATTTGCAACAGCCATTTCAGTTTGATATATCTAATAACTGATGGACACAGTAATATTTCAGGATTGAAATGAGGTTTATTGTACTAACAGAAAATGTGCAATATGCATTAAACCAAAATTTGACCGGTGCAAAAGTATGGGCACCTCAACAGAAAAGTGACATTAATATTTAGTAGATCCTCCTTTTGCAAAGATAACAGCCTCTAGTCGCTTCCTGTAGCTTTTAATCAGTTCCTGGATCCTGGATAAAGGTATTTTGGACAAACAATTCAAGTTCAGTTAAGTTAGATGGTCGCCGAGCATGAACAGCCCGCTTCAAATCATCCCACAGATGTTCAATGATATTCAGGTCTGGGGACTGGGATGGCCATTCCAGAACATCGTAATTGTTCCTCTGCATGAATGCCTGAGGATTTGGAGCGGTGTTTTGGATCATTGTCTTGCTGAAATATCCATCCCTGGCGTAACTTCAACTTCGTCACTGATTCTTGAACATTATTCTCAAGAATCTGCTGATACTGAGTGGAATCCATGCGACTCTCAACTTTAACAAGATTCCCGATGCCGGCATTGGCCACACAGCCCCAAAGCATGATGGAACCTCCACCAAATTTTACAGTGGGTAGCATGTGTTTTTCTTGGAATGCTGTTTCTTTTTGGACGCCATGCATAACGCCTTTTTTTATAACCAAACAACTCAATTTTTGTTTCCAAAATGAAGCTGCCTTGTCCAAATGTGCTTTTTCATACCTCAGGCAACTCTATTTGTGGCGTACGTGCAGAAATGGCTTCTTTCTCATCACTCTCCCATACAGCTTCTATTTGTGCAAAGTGCGCTGTATTGTTGACCGATGCACAGTGACACCATCTGCAGCAAGATGATGCTGCAGCTCTTTGGAGGTGGTCTGTGGATTGTCCTTGACTGTTCTCACCATTCTTCTTCTCTGCCTTTCTGATATTTTTCTTGGCCTGCCACTTCTGGGCTTAACAAGAACTGTCCCTGTGCTCTTCCATTTCCTTACTATGTTCCTCACAGTGGAAACTGACAGGTTAAATCTCTGAGACAACGTTTTGTATCCTTCCCCTGAACAACTATGTTGAACAATCTTTGTTTTCAGATCATTTGAGAGCGGGCTGTCCATGTTCGGCGACCATCAAACTTAACTGAACTTGAATTGTTTTGTAGAAAGAAATGGTCCAAAATACCTTCATCCAGGATCCAGGAACTGATTAAAAGCTACAGGAAGCGACTAGAGGCTGTTATCTTTGCAAAAGGAGGATGTACTAAATATTAATGTCACTTTTCTGTTGAGGTGCCCATATTTTTGCATCGGTCAAATTTTGGTTTAATGCATATTGCACATTTTCTGTTAGTACAATAAACCTCATTTCAATCCTGAAATATTACTGTGTCCATCAGTTATTAGATATATCAAACTGAAATGGCTGTTGCAAACACCAAAATATTTAGAACTAAAAATGATTAAGATTAATAGGGGTGCCCAAACTTTTTCATAGGACTGTATATCTCACAATTTCACTGCACATTTTTTTTATTTGTGTTTTTTTCCAATACAATTCATGAGGATCCATGAGGATATGTCATATCTGGCATGATGTAATAGTGCTGGTAGACCAGGAAGATATCTGGAACACCACAGGGCAGAGGAGGAGGGGAGGAAGCAAATGCAAGATCCTGGGACACTTGCCTAGCATGCTAGCAACCCTACTCCTATGATGCCAGTGTAAACATAGCCTAACATGTTTCTGCAGGATGGTGTGAACTGATATTACTAATTCATTTAAAAATAAATGATGTCTTTTATCCCTAAATATGAGGTTCACAGTGTCACAACATTGTCTGTAATCCATGCCCCTGTGCAAAAAAACTACATGACATCTTGAAATTGTCCATGTTGGATTTTCCTGCTTCTTACATGTTCACTGCAATGAAGTTGTGCCATATACTGCCATAATTCTGCAAATATCACTGCAGAGCCTTAACTTTATGACCAGCTTTAGAATATACTAAATTTGCTTTTTAGAATTTTTATTCCATATCCAAAAATTACATTGATATGATTTCCAGGTTACTTGCAAGAAGTCAATTCACTATTTTCATTGGTCCCTGCTATAATGTTATGAGAGCTGCAATCTGATTGGTTAATATGGGCAGGGGCTGTGTTTTGTAGGTTATATACACACGACCATAAAGTCCATGTGCCACCCCTGACCCACGTTCCCATAAATATTGTTAAGTGAGCCCAGGCTGCAAAACAGATATGTATAGGAGCTGTCCTGAGTTTGGCCCTGGCACACACCCGAGCCCGTGACATGGGGCCATGACAATATAATGAGTCAGTGTGCTAGCCATGAAAAACACAGCTAGCAAGCTGACAATGCGCACGTCTGAGTACATGGAGCTTTAGGATGTAGAAATTTCCCATTCTGTCCGCTATGCCAGCACCTGCCATCATACATTAATCTATACGCATAAGAAAGCATTAGTACAAAGCATTTGTGGGTATAATGAAGTCATTCACGTGCGGAAATTGATTTGCAGACCTAAAAATAAGTAGAAAGATAAAGGAAATGTCTATGGATTTTATGGTGATTTTGCTTGTTAACCATCACACTGCTGAACCATATTAACAATTTGGTACTATGGCATACTTATACAGACATAGCAGCATGGTTAGAAAATGGAATTCTCCTGATAGGTTTGCAAATGTAACATCATTTGTAACAAAATAAATGTAGAAATACAGGGTGGGCCATAAGTATGGATACATCCAGATAAAATTGAAGTGGTTGCTGATATCACTTTACCGTGTGTGGCATATTATTACATGGGAGGGGGGAACATTTGAGGCCAGGTGGTGCCCATGGCGGCCATCTGCAAAGCCGCCATTTTGAATTCAACTTTTTTAATGGGAAGGGGGTCATGTGACACATCAAACACATGAAGAATTGCACAAGAAAAGCAATGGTGTGCTTATTTTTAATGTAGCTTTATTCATTATCGTTGTATCCTGTATCCGTTGTTTCAGGTGCCCCACATCCTGGACCTTCACAGAGTACACCATAGCCAAGGGAGTGAGATCCGGAGACCTTGGGTGTATCCATATCTGGGTGTATCCATAATTATGGCCCACCTGGGAGTATCCATACTTATGGCCCACCCTGTATATGTAGCACCTATGTCCTGGTGAATGTCACAGATGGACAGTGGCGTAACTACCGTGGTAGCAGCAGTAGCAGCTGCCACAGGGCCCGGGCCATTAGGGGGCCCGGTGACAGCCGCTACCGCTGCGGTTTTTTTTCAATAGGCAGTTACGGGCCCTATTCACTTGCCGATCCTGGCTGGGCCGGGATCGGCAAGTGACACCGCGGGCCCCACAAGGGCTATCATTATACTCGGGGGTCTTTGCAGACCCCCGAGTATAATGATCGGCGGACCGGAGAGGTAAGGGAACATAAAAAACTGTTACTTACCTCTCCGCGATCCTGCCAGGCCTCCGTCCTACTGCTGTCTGACGTCTCTGACGTCACATGAACCCGGCATGCTTCCCGGGTCATGTGACGTCCGACGTCATTAACGAAGGACGCGAGAGGAGGACAGCACAGCACAGGAGCCAGGGAACAGGTAAGAAGCAACAGTGTTTTTTTTTTTTTTATGTTTTTATTTCCCGGGTCTCCGATTATTATACTCTGGGGTCTGAAAAGACCCCAGAGTATAATAATTGTTTATGGGTGTCCACAGAGGAACGTAATACTGTGTACAGGGGACACTATTGGGGTTAATACTGTGTGTGCAGGGGCCACTATTGGGGTTAATACTGTGTGCAAGGGACACTATTGGGGTTAATACTGTGTGTGCAGGGGACACTATTGGGGTTAATACTGTGTGTGCAGGGGACACTATTGGGGTTAATACTGTGTGTGCAGGGGACACTATTGGGGTTAATACTGTGTGCAGGGGCAAGTAAGGGACATAATAGAGTGCGGAGGAGGGGGTCGGTCGAGGTCTTCGGCGTCAGTTGGGATGGGGGGGGGGCCCCATGTCAAAAGTTCGCCACGGGGCCCCGCCATTCCTAGTTACGCCACTGCTGATGGATATAGAATTAGCACAAGTGCTGATATCTCAAAAGTCTTTCTACAATGTCTTTAGTCTAAACTGCCTGAGCTGCACAATTTAATGGTTTTTGTAAACCATACAGTGTCATACAGGATTTGCAGATATCACAAATTAGCAATTTGGAGCAATCAGGGTGTTGCAACATAACGCTTTAGAGCAGCAGTGGTACTGGTGATACATTGTCTCAGTAATGGAGATATCCCTAACCTATAAGTGATGGCTTGGTTGATATACTGGGAAATACATCACATTTTTTTCCGCAGTGTTTTTCATTGCATTTTTTTCTCTGCAGTTTGTCTTCCCTTATTGAATCTGTAGGGAAAATGCAAGCATTTGTGCAGGTAAAATTGACATTTTGCGTTTCTCAAAACAAAACTTTTCCACTGCGCTGTTTTTTCTGTAATGTGTTGATGGGGTTAGCCAGAAACTCATTCACTTTGCTGGTACTGGAAAACACAGCATTTTTTCTGCTTCATTTCCATATCAGGAAAAACTTTTTGAAATAGCAGCATTTTTTTTTTTATTGCAGATTTTTCAGTGTTTTTTTTTTGAGCCAAAGTAAGGAGTGGCTTGAAAAGGAATGGGAAATATAAAGGAAGCATTAAGGGTTGGTTCACACTAGCTTATGTGTTCCGTCCGCAAGGAGCCCGCATGAGGACTGAATACAAGCACAACTGCAAGCGCTGTGCAGTTAAAGCACACAGACTCCATAGACTATAATGGGGTCCGTGTGCTTGCCGCGCACTGCCCGCACAAATCATTCGTGCGGGCAGTGCGCTGCAAGCACACAGACCCCGTTATAGTCTTTTGGGTCTGTGCGTTTTAAATGCACAGTGCTTGCAGTTGCGCTTGTATTCCGTCCGGAAGTCCTCATGCGGGCTCCTTGCGGACGGAACACATAAGCTAGTATGAACTGGGCATTAGAGGCTCCCCTTCTGTTTGGCTCAAAAAACGCAGCAAAATCTGCAACAAAGAACGCTGCGTTTCCACAACTTGGGGCCTTAGACTAAATTGGCCTTTCTAAACTCCTGTTTCAGCGATATGTGCCATTTTCTTGTACACATTTGTGCCTAGAAACAGAAGAAGCATAGCAGAGACATTTTGATATTAAATATCCAGAATAGCTGATCACAAAATCGACTCCTTTTTCATGAACCTGCAAAAAATGGTATCTTTGATTTTGTCATAAATACAGTGTAAAAGAGAAGTGTTTGCATTTTAGGTAGAACATATGAAATAACTGAGCCATGGTAAATTCTGATTTACTATATGTGTGTATATGTGGAACCGCTTTTTATTGTTTGCATTGATGCCCTATTTGCGTCCATGTCACAGTTGTTTTACCACTGTATATATTGACTGAAGCTCGGAAGTTAATCTATCGCTCTTCTGTGCGCTGTGTTTGCTGTGTATTGCCGTCTTCCATATACACACTAATGGAGCTGATTCCAGAGAAAGATCCTGTCATGCTGGATTTCAGCTACACTGTAATCCAGAAGTAGGTCACAGGCTGCTTTCTTTCTGAAAGCCAAGAGAGGCCTGGTTGGTTAGAGCAGATCCCGCAGGCTTGCACAGAGGATGCCGGCAATCCCATTGCACTCTGGGGGAGGCACCATCAAGGCCAGAATCTGAGAACAGATGGGCTTACACCAAGAGCAATAATAAAGGCACCATTACAGTGCAGAATGGAAGGAAGTATACAAATGAGAACGCTTTAGTGGTACACAGGGGATGACAAAAGGAATTTGTAAGACGCATACCCTCTGCTTGTCTCATATTAACTCCCTTGTTACCTTTTGCACAATATTTCTTTACTAGATTGCTCGCCACAGCTTGTTATGCAGGCCATGACTACTTACTATTAAGATGTCCACTTTTCCCATTAACATATACATTCATCTCAATCAAAATCTCAGTTCCAATGCGAGATGAATGGCTGCCAGACAGTGTTGATTCCTCTTATCTCATGAAAAACAGTCGGACAGAAAAATCAATCTTCATTTTTTGAAATACATCAAAAGCATCTAAAATCTATAACCAGCAAGATTATATTTTGTAGACTGAGGATAAGGCATCAATGTGCAGTTGTGGTACAAACAAGCGCAGTAAAGTACTCCGAATCTCTACCGCCCTGCACAGTAATTTTTTTTCATGTGTCTTTTATTGGTGGTCCTCGTTTTGCCCATAACAAAAAAAAAAAATTGCAGGTGAAAACATTGATTTGCATTGAGTTCACTATGTTGTGGTTGTTTGTAGCACATCAGCATCACAGACGTACAAGTGGCCTCATCCTTAGAATGTATCTTTTCTTAATAACTTTTTGGATGTTTGGTGATTGTTTGCTCTTTAGTTACCCACTGCCTGCAATAGAGAAGAAGGAATACTATGGAATTACTTAAGAGGCCACGTTTGTCTTGCTAAGAACTCCGGAGAAAAATATGTAAATAAGGGCTCCTTGGTGGAAAAAAGGGAACATTCCCTAGTCCCACCTTTTGGAAGATAATTCCTTATAGATCAGGGTTAACATTTTCAGGATAAGAAAAAGCCCCAACCCAGTATGCCCAAAGTAGGGATTCTTTAGAAATGTTAACAAAACTAAACTTTACTTGAAACCTCCGTCAACAGTTATATAATGGTCCCCTCAATGCTCCCACATGTAATATAATGGTCCCTTCAGTGCCCCACGTGTAGTATAATAGCCCTGTCAATGCCCCACATGTAGTACTGTATAACGGCCCTCACACTCAGTAGAAGGACTTCTTTAGTGCCTCCCATGTAATGGCCCCTACATTACCTCACATATAATATAATGGCCCACATGGCACCTTCACATGTAACATTATAGCCACACACTGCCTTCACATATAATGCTCCCACATATAATATAGTGGTCCCCACAGTACCTCCATACATAATACAGTATAATGGCGCCTTTAATGCCCCCACACTGATGTTTATGAAGCGAGAGGAATTCATTACTTACTGCTCTGCTCCATGCTTCCTCTCGGCTTTGGACCCTGCAGTGACATCAGCACTGGGAGCCTATATCAGACATAATGTGGAGAGTGGAGTGATTAGCACTGAACATGGCTTACCACTGGCTTCTCGGGGTGCCCATAACTGGAGTGAGTGCACTCCCTGCCTTCATTCACATGGCAGATCTCCTCCCCGTGGTCACCATGGGCCAGGGGACGTGCCTTCTGTTACCCACTCTGACCCGCCCTGTTTACCAATGCAATGCATCTCTACCACTCAGGGAATGGGTAGCTACCCTCTGTTCTACCTCTCCCCTTATAGTTTTGATTTGGCAGCTCTCTGGGTGTATACTGTGGTGTGCCTCTGAGACCTGCTTAAAGAGGACCTTTCAGGCCTTTGGGCACATGTGGCATAATACACCACTAGAAAGCCGACAGTGCGCTGAATTCAGTACACTATCGGCTTTCCCATTATGTGCCCCTGCTGAAGAGCTATCAGTGCGGTACCGGAGCTCTTCAGTGTCCGAAGGGCATTTCTGACAGTCAGTCAGTAACTCCCATCCTCACAGTAGCGTCTATTGCGCTATACTGTGAGAGGGGGCGTTCCTTACCGCCCAGCGATGACATCCTTCTGATTATTTTGTATAGCATAAGCTCCCTCTAGTGGTGCCTGTGGCTTGCGCTATGTTAGGCTCCATCTAGTAGTCACCGCGGCCAGAAGTATGCCAGCACCGGCATCCAGTCGCGACTAGCCGTTTTTTTGGACCAGAGCCTCCGTGTCAAATTCCAGTCCAAAAAACTCATGTGTGAACATGAATCTGTGAATTAGTGAATCTGACCCCTTGTTCATTTACAAGGCAGCGCATCTAATCTCTCAGGTGAGACAGAGGCCACAGGTCATAGTTTCATTATAAATCCGTAAAATCGACACATTAGACCAACCCTGTCCTTTGTATGACTGTCTATAGATATTTTGTAATCGGTCCAATAATTTATGACATTGCTCTAAGCTTTATAATCTCTATGGGATACCTGACAGATAATATGTTCATGATGTGTGGTGGGTTTAATTAGCAGAAACCCGAATTCTGCCCTTTGTGAGTCGGTTCAGTGAATCTGTCTGCAGAAATGAAATAATCTATAGTAAATTCTCCATATAGGAATCATCATGAATGGTCAGTTGCGCACTCTGTTCTTGCTTTCCACTACTTAGAGGAGTCTATTGTTGCCTGTCTGCATATACCTCATTTTCCTAATTGCATTAATTACTCAAGGCTCTGTAAGCTTCTTTATTCACTAATAACTTGAAAGATTCTTATCCCATTACTCCTTTATAAGACTGACTCAGAGAGTACAAGACAGTAGGCGTGTGGAATAAGGTCATTTTGTAATGGCCTTGGTGATATGGTAGATTCATTAAACAATTCCAAATGGGCCTGGATGCCTTTCTTGAAGAGAACAATATTACAGGTTATGGACTCTAGATTTTAAGGACACGTTGATCCAGGGTTTTTAAACTAATTACCAGATTGGAATTTTTTCCGCTGAAATGGGGCAATTGGAATGAGCTTCATGTGTTTTTTTTTTTTCCTTCCCCTGGATCAACACTGTAGGGGATTGTAGGGTTATAGGTTGGACTTGATGGACTGATGTCTTCATCCAACCTCATCTCTATGTAACACCCCTTCAGACCTCACTCTATAGAAAGGGTGTGTGTATCTTTAAATTCACTATGGCGCAGTGCCTCCACACGAATCTTTCTTGGAGCTCTATAGGAAGGCAGGAGGGTTGTCCTCTTCTGCCAGGGGTTGAATCGGGAAACCCCTGCCTAAGTTCAGTACACACAGAAATAGGGGTAAAACAACCGGGGGATATTTATTGGGATAGAAGTAAATAGGAATGTGCTCAGGAGAGCAAATTGCAAAAGTAGAAATGTAAGATAGCATATAACATAACATTTAAACAATCCAGCAGTTGCTCCTTTGTAACCATGAGCTATAAATGCATGCCAGGCCTGCCAGATATAACAGTATAAATGGATCCCCTAATACTCTAAACTCTGGGGAACACAGGGTTAATGTACAATGACCCACACACAGTACCTAATTCTCTCACACAGATACGTTGACACACACACTCCACATAGCTAGCTGCATGTACCAAATCTCCCCTAATAAAGCTGCAGCAACATATATAACAGTCCATCAGTTGGGGCCCTGTTGCCGCGGGCGTTGGCGCACTTGCTGGAACCGTTGGTGCACTTAGGATTACTGTCCTCAGAAATAGTTCCCACAACAACTCTATAACACAGTTCAGCAGTGGCTGCTCACAATTCCCAGATACATAGGTGCATCCACTTCCAGAATTCTGCTTCACTCTGCAGCAATCAAGTCCTGGTTAAGTGGGGCAGGGTCCGCCTGTGGGATGAGACAAGGGGTCTCTCCAGAGCCAAGTTGTAGAGCTGTCCAGCTGCAGGGTGACCTCCTCTCCTGGTCTTAGCTGCTGTGCTGGCAGGACTGTCCCTGGAGCTCTGTCCTGTGTCTCCAGGTGCTGGACTCTCTGCTCTCCCAACCATGTGGTCCCCTCATCTCCTTCCTGCTCTTCATTTACCCACAATCCCCTTCTCCCCCAATCCTCTTCAGCTCCTCCCCTAGGTTGCAGGGACACAGAGAAGCAGGTGGGGCTGGGATAGGTAATCCAGGGTGTCTGTACAGTGTTGCCTACTGCTGTTACTTTACCCCTAGCAGAGGTTACATAACTATGATATATTTGCATGTATCTAGTGTATAGAGTACACCTATGGGCAGTATGAGACAAGAGTCCGTGTGCACACCAGATTTACCAGCCTGTACAGCAGGGGTCTCAAACTCGCGGCCCGCATGCGGCCCCCCCGAACAATTTTGTGCGGCCCGCACAAGCCTAGGGACGCCGGATCCAAGTTGAATCTGGACGTTTCACCATTTTGCCCACAGGCAGTTTTATATACTGCCGGAAAGCTGACAGTGCGCTGAGTTCAGCACACTGTCGGCTTTCCCGATGTGGACCCAGTGTGAAGAGCTTACGGTCCGGTACCGTAGCTCTTCTATGGTCAGAAGAGCGTCTCTGACACTCAGTCAGAGACGTCCTTCTTCACAGCACAGCCAATCGCGCTGTGCTGTGAGAGCCGGGAGGAACGCCCCCTCCCTCTGCTCGCAGTACTCGTCCATAGACGAGCATTATCAGGGAGACGCTCTTCTGACCATAGAAGAGCTACGGTACCGGACCGTAAGCTCTTCACACTGGGCCCACATCGGGAAAGCCGACAGTGTGCTGAACTCAGTGCACTGTCAGCTTTCCGGCAGTATATAGAACTGCCTGTGGGCAAAATGGTGAAAGGTCCTCTTTAAACATTGAGGTGGAATGAAGGGGCTCATGACACTGGGGGCAGACGAAGGGAGGGGGGAGAACGGCATGACACTGGGGCAGAAATGGAGGGACATGAATCTGGGGGCAGAGATGGAGGGACATGAATCTGGGGCAGAGATGGGGGGACATGAATCTGGGGGCAGAGATGGGGGGACATGAATCTGGGGGCAGAGATGGGGGGACATGAATCTGGGGGCAGAGATGGGGGGACATGAATCTGGGGGCAGAGATGGGGGGACATGAATCTGAGGGCAGAGATGGGGGGACATGAATCTGGGGGCAGATGAAGGGTGTATATGTAACTGGGGGAAAGATGGAGGGGGGACATATAGTTTACGGGTGACTGTAGGAGGATTATACAGTGTGGGGGCACATGGAAAATGAATGGGCGGAGTCAACATAAAAGTGGGTGGAGCTAAATTTGCCGCGGTGCGGCCCGCCGACTGGCTGGGATCTTGCTCTGCGGCCCACATGCTGAGTTGAGTTTGAGACCCCTGCTGTACAGTATACCAGGAGATGGACTCCTCGCATTATAGTTATCTATGATGCTACGAGTCCCTACGTCTCTCCTAGATACTGTCCCATAGTGAGTACAGTATGGGGCAATATGTATCTGGGAGGCAGGGACTCAGGAACAGAGAGTAATACAGACAACACAATACAGACAATAACATATGTTCATATTATTGCTGTGGTCTTACATTTTAAAGTGGGATTTTACAGGATGGATTTTTACCTTCCCAGTGCTTTATCTCTACCCAAGGCACAGTTGTAGGTGGGGGAGTAGTAGCATTCACTACCGGGCCTAAATGCCCCTGGGGGCTCAAATGTCTCTCAATAACATAAAACACCAGTTTTAAAGAACACATGTGAGAAGTGGGGACCCCATTACATATTTTGCATTGGGGCTCAGGAGCTTTAAGTTACACCTCTATCTCTAACAAAATGATTTCCTTCATATATATGTCTGGCAAGTGCTCATCTAAATCGGCATGCAAAGTCTCTTGCACATAACATTAGACCACACACAGCAGAAGCAATGCTGAAGAGAGATGAGCGAACAGTCTAATATTCGATATTCATTTCAAATAGCTCCTCAATATTCGACTATTCGAACGAATATCGAACCCCATTAAAGTCTATGGGGAAAAATGCTCGTTTCAGGGGATCCCACTCTTCGACTCAGGAGAGTCACCAAGTCCACTATGACACCCCAGGAAATGATTCCAACACCCAGGAATGCAACTGGGACAGCAGGGGAAGCATGGCTGGGGGCATCTAACATGTCCAAGTCACTGTATTACGTATCACTGTATCCCTGTCAGCTTGCGATATGAGGGAGCTGACTTTTTCCCATAGGAATGCATTGACCAGTGTTGATTGGCCGAAAGCTATACAGAGGCTCATCTGTGAGGAGGTGGAGTCTAAGATCGGACCAGAATGGAGACGGCTGTGGACTGATCTTAGACTCCGCCTCCTCCGGCAGAACCAATGTTGATTGGCTGAATGCTGTACTCTGTATGGCATTTGGCCAATCAACGCTGGTCAATGCATTCCTATGCTGAGATGTAGCAGAGCTGGCCGTGCACTCAGCTCAACTACACCGGAGATGCAGATGAGCTCAGCGCACGGCCAGCACCTCTACACTGGAGATGAAGCAGAGCTGGCTGTGCGCTCAGCTCGGCTGCATCTCCGATGTAGCCGAGCTGAGCGCACAGCCAGCTCTGCTTCATCTCCAGTGTAGAGGTGCTGGCCGTGCGCTGAGCTCGTCTGCATCTCCGGTGTAGTTGAGCTCAGCGCACGGCCAGCTCTGCTACACTGGAGATGAAGCAGAGCTGGCCGTATGCTCAGCTCAGCTACACCGGAGATGCAGCCGAGCTCAGCACACGGCCAACACTGCTACACCAGAGATGAAACAGACCTGGCCATGCGCATAGCTTGGCTACACCGGAGGTGCAGCTGAGCTCAGCGCACGGCCAGCACTGCTACACTGGAGATGAAGCAGAGCTGAGTGTGTGCTGAGCTCTGCTACACCCGAGATGTAGCAGAGCTGAGTGTGCGCTGAACCCTACTGCACACTCAGCTCTGCTGCATCAGAGATGTAGCAGATCTGAGTGTGCGCTGAACCCTGCTGCACACTCAACTGCATGCATCAGAGATTCATGCATTATCTGACCAGCCATCGGCTTACTTATATTACTAGCCATTTTGCATTCCATGAACATATTGGCCACACAATACCATGTACTACAGCAGTGCCAAATACCTGTCTGAATGGTCAATGTTGCATCATTTCCTTATGATAAAGTCCATACATTTATGGTTTTCATAGTTTTTATCAATTGCGCAATTCTTTCTCTTTGTATCTTCTCTACTAATAACTTGCATATACTTTATACTTTATACAAGGGGACACATCATTGGCAAAGAGTAACTTTTGATCAATGACAAACAAGCAAATTATTGCTGATGTGCATACAATGCAAACGTGTACACTGACCAATGACTGCAGATTTTATTTGCTATAACTACCCCCTTCCCGACATGCGCCGTAATAGTACGGCGCATGTCGGGTCTGTAACTATGGCGACCGCCCGGGAGCCGGGTGGCCGCCATAGCCGCCTGGTGTCTACTGCTTTAAGCAGTAGACAACCGGCTCTAATGCCTCCGATCGGTCCCCAGACCGATCGGAGGCATTAACCCCTCCGGCGCTGCGGTCTAAGGCGCCAGAGGCGCCATTTTCCCGGCGGCGCATGGGCACCGCCATTTTGGCCGGGATCACCGGCTCCTGGAGCATGCTCCAGGGCTGACGTCCCGTTGCCATGACAGCCGGGAGCCTTGTACAGGCTCCCAGGCTTGTCTGCAAAGCCTCTCTTTTGCAGGCTGGTCTATGCAGCCTGCAAAAGAAAGGATGCTTTTTTGCAATGCATTGCAATGCATTAGCATTGTAATGCATTGCATTAGTGATCAGACCCCCTGGGGTTCAACACCCCTAGGGGGTCTAATAAATGCAAAAAAAAAAATTAAAAAAAAGTTAAAAAAAATATAAAAAGAATTAAAAGTTCAAATCACCCCCCCTTTCCCTAGAACACATATAAAAGTAGTTAAAAACTGTGAAACATATACATGTTAGGTATCCCCGCGTCCGAAATCGTCCGCTCTACAAATCTATAAAAATATTTTTCCTGTTCGGTAAACGCCGTAGCGGGAAAAATAGTCGAAAGTGCCAAACCGCCGTTTTTTCACTGTTTTGATTCTGATAAAAATTTGAATAAAAAGTGATCAAAGCAATAACATTTCCCGAAAATGGTAGAACTAAAAAGTACACCCGACCCCGCAAAAAAAGACGCCCTATGCATCCCCGTACACTTAAGTATAAAAAAAATGACGGCCGTCGGAATATGGCAACTTTTAGAAAAAAAAATTTTTAACACCGTTTTGGAATTTTTTTTAGGGGTCAAAATGTAAATAAAACCATATAAATTTGGTATCCCTGGAACCGTACCGAAACACAGAATATAGGGGACATGTCATTTTGGCTGCACAGTGAACGCCGTAAAACCAAAGCCCGTAAGAAAGTCGCAGAAATGCATTATTTCTTCAAATCCACCCCATTCTGAATTTTTTTCCTGCTTCCCAGTACATTATATAGAATAATTAATGGTAGCATCATGAAGAAAAATTTGTCCCAAAAAATTAAGACCTCATATGGCTCTGGGAGCGGAGAAATAAAAAAGTTATGGGGTTTAGAAGGAGGGGAGTCAAAAACGAAAATCAAAAAATGCCATCGGCGGGAAGGGGCTACTTACTTGATATTGTCCCTTTAGGCACAGATCAGTATTATGACCAACGGGTGACAATAGCAGGTTATACCAGTAGTCATTGTTCCCATTGTTGTGGCTCTCGGTTGCAGAGTTACATAAATAATACATCCCTATTAGTACAACTATGACAAGGTGTCATCTCCATCAGGGCTCCATGGGAATACTAGAGATACTTCACTGACATCATTTGCACATCATTGCACTGTTAATGTTGTTATTGTGCCGCCAATATGTTTCCCATAGTACGGTAAAAAACAGAAAATCAACACAACCAATTTTTTTTTTCACATGTGTTATGTGTAAAAATGTTAGTGCCGGACAGATTTGGGTCAGTTTGCCTGTACTGTAGGTGGGATTGTGACCTCGCCCACAGTTTACTTGGTAGATAGTAGAGCGCTTTTGTTCTTGGTTACCTGGGTGTAATTACTGTCTATATGGACTGGTGTCTCTGAGAGCACCTGCAGCAGGAGGCCAGTGACGTGAGGGCCAGGAGGGGGGGGGGGCCACACCAGATGTTCCCGCAGACAGATGGTGTTTCATTTTGCAGGCTGCCTTAACCAACACGGAGTGTTTCAATATATTAACTCCTTCAGTACCACCATTTATTTGTAGCAATGATTTCTCCATCTCATTATTGTAAGCCTATTGATTCTGCTTTTCATGGTAAAGTAATACTCCTTGGTGACAAGTCAATTTGATCTAACTATCCCTATATAAGAAAAAGCAATCTAAGACATTTTCTCTGTAGTACTGTAGTACTGGATTTGGATTAGGATCCACCCATGAAGACAACTGATATCCATGAATTACAAGCACATCCATCATCTGGCACTATAGGAATTGCTAATTAAAGGAGGGAGTAAAAGTGGACAATCCCTTAAATTGGGTAATAACATAGAGTAAAACAGAGTGGAACATTGCTTGTCTTAATGGTATCAAGCTGTTAGAAACTTCACTTTAAGTCACTATACAAGAACATACATTAGTGACAGTCTGGCTCTCGCTTAAGGCTCTAGCTTTTGTCCCTATGGGAACTGATTGAAGGGTCACAGCTCATTCTCATTTTGGTAGGCATGGTGCAATACACTTGGACATGAACTTGGATGACGGGGTTGTGTGATCCCATTCTCATTTTTGCTTTGGGGCCCTGCTTTCCATGAAGTATCTTTACTAGTAGACATTCAAGAAAATTTCACGTTTCTATTGAAATAGATCACGTTTAAGGAAAATGTGGAATAAAATGACAACTACCTAAAATGTCATCTACAATGTCTTGATGTTCTGAAGCCTTTGTGTTCTGTGGCATTGTTTGTAGCATGTCTTATGCTGTGTATAGCTGGCTCCCCTGGCATGCCATCCTCTTGTTCAGCATCCACAGTAATACATAAGTGGGAGGAAAGATTCATGTGCAGTTCAGCTCTTGTAGAGAGGATGATATATGACAGTGTCAGCTCTGCTCTCTCACGGCCAGTAATTCTCTTGTTGTATTGTGAGGGAGGTGGGAGCGACACTGCCTTCCCACATAACATCAAGTACCCAGTGACAGCTCCTCTCTGGTAATCCAGCAAGAGCTGCATTGTAGTTCTTCACAGGGAATACTGCAGCATTCATGTATGTCTGTGCCCACATCTATAGCAGTCTCTGATTCATTCACCCCTGGAAGTGGGTCACCGAGCCCCCACAGTCCGTCATTGATTTAAGGCTAATGAATCTTCAGGGAATCTATCCCAATTCTTTGTGGATAAAACACTTGTGGATAAAAATCAGAAACCGAATGAAAATATATAAATTTTTTGCCCATATCTACTTTCATGTGAACTGTACCAATGATATGTTATATGGCAAGATGTTGGCACCAAGTCTAATTTTACCAACAGCCCTGGTCAAGAAGCCATCCTAGTAATTGTAGTGATCACAGTGCAACTATTGGCTTGTTCTGTGTATAAGGGCTCATGCATTTGGTCATATTATGGATCAGGGTCATAAGGTTTTGTAATATAACAGCCATAAATTGCTAGGGGTGCAAACTGTGTGGAGGTTTTATGTGAAGTCCATGAGAAAAGATAATGTAGTATGACAGATTTTTGCTACTACACTGTCTACCAATAAGTATTTGGACACCTTTGCAAATGAAGATATCTGCGGTTGTGATGTACGTCACGCCTTCCGCCGTTAAATAGGAAACAGCATTGGCGCATTGGTATTAGTCGCATGTAAGATGCCTCGAAATCAGAGTTGTCTGATTTCGAGAAAGAGGTCATTGTGGGGTGCCACAGAAATGGTCGATACTTAAGGGACATAGCAAGCGAACTGAATTACCCAAAATCAACAGTGGCCTATGTGATTACGAAGTGGAAGAAGAACAGTGATTGTTGGAATGTGTCCCGAGTCGGCAGACCCCCGAAACTGGGAGATAGAGACCGACGAGTGCTGCCCAGAGAAACCGCACCCAACTGTTGGCTCACATACACCAGGAGTTTCATTAGGCATCCGGGAGTATTGTGTCACTCAATACCATCCGTAAGGAAGCATCTGCGGTAGTTACGCCACTGATCTGCCCACTGACTACAAGACATGGTCATGTGAGTTCAACTGTGCAGGTCCAACTGCAGTACATGCTGCAGACATAGTCATGTGACCACAGCTATCCCTACCACATCTGTAATAGGGATAATTGTACAAAGCATTTTGTTAAAGGGATTGGCTGGGATTTTTTATGTCCTTAAGATGTGCCACTAATATCTGATTTGATGGGGGCCAACATCCAGCCAAGCTGTTCAGGGCTACATCGCATCCTAGTACTGTACAGTGTATATAGTGGTCTAGTCACATTACTGCATCTCAGTTCCCCTTGACAAATGCTACATCTGTATGTATGCTGTATTTGCAGAGAAAATCCCATTCTTTAGATTTCAAGTTCTTATTGTATTTTGTTGCTTTACCGTACCACATTACTTAATATAATTGTATTCTATGCTTTACTTATTAAGGTATATTTACACTGCTTTTTCAGATGAATTTCAGAGCGTTCAGTGTACCCCTTAGTGTCTCCATTTTTTAAAAATGGGAATATGTATCATAGTTATAGTGCAAATGTTCTGGCACAGGGAATAGAATTTTATGTTACAGGAAAACAGAAGCGGGATGTCAATTCTTGGTGCGGTTTCAGTGCAGAAACCATGCTGTAGCCACAGAGGGTAGCCACATGCAGATTAGTCAGATGAGATGGTGTTAGATATTTGCATGTAGACCTATGGTAGTTCAAACTGCTAACTCGTGGCAGATATCTAGTCTCAGGCTTGGATTTCTACCATGGATTCTGCAGCTTATTTTTTTTTCAGCGATGCATACCATAATGCAATTGGACTTTGAATTACTCATTTTCGATTCATCTTCTGTAGTTATAATTTTGTTATAATTTGTATTTATTAAATTCTAACCAGTTGGCATTCTTAGGGTGAATTCACACTAAGTATACGCTGAGCTGATTCTGAACGTAAAACACGTTCAGAATCAGCGCGTACAAAGCAGATCCCATTGCTTTCTATGGGAGCCGGCATACGAGCACTCCCTATTGAAATGAATGGGCTGCTTTTCTCCCTATTGGTTTCAATGTGATACGCGCGTATCACATTGAAACCAATAGGGAAAAAAGCAGCCCATTCATTTCAATCGGGAGCGCTCGCATGCTGGCTCCCATTGAAATGAATGGGATCTGCTTTGTACGCGCTGATTCTGAACGTGTTTTACGTTCAGAATCAGCTCAGCGTATACTTAGTGTGAATGCACCCTTATATGATAAAGCTGTAAAGTTCTCTGTGAACCCATTCAACATCAGAGACCAGAAACCTAGCATGCAGTCTAGTAAAATACCCTGATATAATAAAGTGACAGTAGCATAGTGTGGGGAGGAGTAAGGAGGCACTCCGAAGGTTGCAGACTGGCATATTGGTAATGGTTGAAGGAGCTGTCGGGTACAAGGCCTGGGCTGTAGATACTGCAAGAAATGTGATAAGCTGAGAAATAAACAGGGCAGTGTGTCAATGACTTCAAGGCGGCTGCTTATTCTCTTTCCAGCTGTTATCAGCTCTCTTGAGTATGTAAACAGGATGACTTTTCCTGACAGGGGACTTGTGTATTCTTTTAGAGACAGTCATTGATCTGTCTTAACAAGCCCGTATCCCTACTATAGGCGCCACTTCTGTGTATGTTGCCCATTACTCCATGGTACATAATGTGTTAGTTTGGACAACTTAAACATTAAGTTTAAAAATGTGATTTTTTTTTTTTATATCAAATTTTAAAATCTTAAATCCACCAATTCTAACTATATGCATTCACTAAATAGTTACCATTTAACTTATTCCACTGCAGTTGCCTTTTGTTCTTTAGCCCCCACCATTCCTGAGCAATATTTGCTGTTATTTTCAGCACAATTATACCCTCTGCCTTTAGATATATTGTTGTTCCTGACACTCTACTCCAACCCAGGATCATCTATCTGACAGTAGGGAGCCTGATTGTACTGAGAACTACAGCAATGATTGCTCAGGAATGGTGGGGGCTACAGAAAAAATTCCACCTGTGCCAGAATCTGCGGGTGGAGATGGAGAAAGGTCCTTTTTAAATAACTAAAACTTTAGATAAAAGTCTTATATTTGTAGGTTGGCTACCATCTAACAAATATAGGCCATCCCACCTAGTCTCATACATTGTAGACCGTAAAGGAAGAACCAAACAATAAGATTGTCTGGACTAGATACATAAAAGTGAGTTGTCCTAAGTAATAAGTACAGATGAGGATGGATTTTCAGACACAAAAAACACAGATTTTGAAGGAATGAAACTAGAACATACAAGCCCATATTTGAAAAAAAAAAAATGTGTGTGCATTTGCCTGATTAAAATGAGAGTGGTGGGCACAGTCTTCAGACTTCCAAAAAATGAATGAGGAGGTTAGACAGAAAATGGTGCAAATTTTGGTGCAGATCTTTTCATTGAAACTAATAGAGGGTGGGACCTTATGGGCTACAATTCATTTGAGCAGGCCTTTTCACCCAAGCAACACAGCCACTTCAAACAACTGATCAGCGAGGGTGCTACATGTTGACTATGGATATATCAACCTAAGTATAAGTCAAAAATATTTTTATCTGTCAAGATGGGGTGCTGAGTGCTGGGGTGCTTTGTTTAATGAGAAATAAAATGAACTTTTTTGATTTCAGCAAATGGCTGCAATGAAACAAAAAGTGAAAAATTTAAAGGGGTCTGAATATTTTCTGTGCCCACTGTATCAATTGTTTCACACAACAGACATCCACCGGCACTGTCCATGAACAACTATGGCGTGGCTTTACAGAAACATCGTGTAATCACAATACGCAAGGATTGCAGTGTATTATATGAGGAATTAAACCATTGCATGTTATAGTCTCCAAGGGGAACTTAAATTAGCCTAAAAGAAAAAGTTTAAAAATATTTAAAAAATTATATATATATAGATCATCTCCCTTTCCCAATAACAATCTTGTGTCAATTTTCACGCCCTCTAAATACCAGAGAATAAATTTTGTTTAATAATTTAAGTCCAACTTTCCAGGATAACATATAGAATATTAAACGGTGTCATTAGAAAGTACTACCTGTCCCACATGAAACAAGCCCCAAATTAGAGGGGTTGCTTAGGAAATGGGCAAATCCCTCTGGAGATTGGGAAGATGTGACATTAAAAAATTGATATATTATTCCAGAACTCCATTGTCCATCACCTGTGTCTGTTCCACTGGGGAAGGGTGAGTATGCTTGTCCAATTCCTGAACCCCATTAAAAGCTATGGCTTATATTATTGACTGGTGTTGATTCCGGGACAGATTTAATTGTTGAATATAGATCTCATCAGTCATCATGTACAGTATGTCAGTATCACTTAAGATTTTATACCTCTATTGTGAAGATGTTTCTTAGAGGTTACTGTTAGAGATGAGCGAACACTGTTCGGATCAGCCGATCCGAACAGCACACTCCCATAGAAATGAATGGAAGCACCTGGCACGCAAACTTTGCCGGTGGCCGGCCGCTTAACCCCCCGTGTGCTGACCGCTTCCATTCATTTCTATGGGAGCGTGCAGTGAGCGTGCTGTTTGGAACGGCTGTTCCGAACAGTGTTCGCTCATCTCTAGTTACTGTGTATTGTATGGCTCGTACTATGTGTTCCTTTCATTAGTAATGAAGTCATTGAATTGAATTACATGAATTACAAGTTCATTAAATAGCTAAAAAATCTATAAGCGATCAGCTACATCAACAGGGGACCTAGTCAGGAGACTATATGGACAGAAATCTTTTTCGTGGCATCATCTTGTGAGGTTCCAGATGTAGTTCTTTATATCCCATGATACTATAGGTCTTGCTGTCTTCTGGGAAATCACAATGGCTGGCATTGTAAGATCATAACCATCTGCCGTATATCAATAAGAAGCAGTGACTTCATTTCTAGTGGTTTCCTATTGATAGTCTGGCATGTTGGGAACTGTAAGTCCCCATGGGCAAATAAACCATGCAGCTCCTACTGTAAAAGATCTCTGATGTAAACCTATAAATACATCATGTGGTATCTTAGGTAATGTATCTACGTATATAGTCACTTTCCTTACTACAAAATTGGCCTTCTGGGAGACAAGAGAATTTCCCATTCAGAGAGTCTCAGACAATAATAAATATGCTCATGTACATAACGTCCTATGATGGGAATATAGGATTACATTTAGTAAAGGGATTTTTTTTCTTTCTTTACAAAGACTGACTATAATTATGTAAAAGAAATTGAAATAAAAAACTAGAAAAAAATATCAAATATCTCTTTTAACTTATGGTCCAGGCCACTTTTGACCCAGTTCACATCTGTGTTCGGTACTCCGTTTGGATAGTCCGCTTGGGAAACCCCCGAACGGAATACCGAATGCATTAAAAAACGGTGAGCAATGAAACCACACGGACCCCATAGACTATAATGGGGTCTGTGTGTTTCATTGTTCACCGCTTTTTAATGTGTTCGGAGATGGTGGTGGACTTTGGGAAACGGAGGAGTGCTCCGACCCCGGTGGAGATCCAAAGAACATGTATTGAGATAGTCAGGACCTATAAGTATCTGGGTGTGCTCCTCAATAATAAACTAGACTGGGCTGATCACCTGGAGGCGCTGCACAGAAAGGGCCACAGCAGACTCTACCTGCTCAGGAGGCTGAGGGCCTTCGGAGTCCAGGGGACACTTCTTAGGGCCTTCTTCAACTCTGTGGTTGCCTCAGCCATCTTTTTCGGTGTGGCCTGCTGGGGGAGCAGTATATCAACCAGGGACAGAAATAGACTGGACAGGCTGATCAGGAGGGCCAGCTCTGTCCTGGGGAGCCCCTTGGACCCAGTACAGGTGGTGGGTGACAGAAGGATACTCTCCGTGGTGACCTCCATGTGGGAGAACAAATCCCACCCCATGTATGAGACCTTGATGGCACTCAGCAGCACTGTAAGTGACCGTCTGCTTCACCCCAAGTGTGAGAAGGAGCGCTATCGCAAGTCCTTCCTTCCAACCGTGACCAGGCTGTATAATCTATATCAGAGCAAGTGAAGATCTCTCCGCACAGAGAACTAATGATTATGAATGTCCTCCTTCTTTCTTCTCTGTTCCTAAGCTGCTATGGACTCCTAGCATATCTTTCTCAGCATATGTGTGTCTACTACTTCTGTAATATATTACTGTGTATTATCCTGTATCTGTATTACTATGCAGCTGAAACATACTGAAATTTCCCCACTGTGGGACTATTAAAGGATTATCTTATCTTATCTTATTCCGTTCGGGGGCTTCCCAAGCAAACTCCCCAAATGGAATACCAAAATGTGAGCCAGGCCTTACCAACGATAATAATGATCTCTATTTATATAGCACTACTTATTCCATGAAACAAAGCTACATATATAAAAAGAAAACTTATCTGAAATTCAACAATAGGAGTGAGGGTCCTGCTCACAAGAATATAAAATCTTAGAGGAAATAGAGTGAGCACAAGAGGTGTAAGTTATTTTTTTGTATAGTGATCCAGCTATTTTTTATAAAACAAGGTAATATGCAAAAGGTTCTATGAGCCAGTCACCGGCCAATATCTGTGTGTGCACAAATATAAAGTATATATCAGTGCATGAAGTAAAGGGGGAATTGGTATTGGATGATGGGACCAGGTTCTGAGAAATAGTGTAAAGGTGGAGATTAGGGCATGTGAAGGTGGGGTTTTTATGGCATGCTTAAAATTGTGGGTATTGGGAATGGATCCGATTGTCTAGGGTATCCCAATCCAGAGGACTGGGCAACTTGAGAAAAGTGTTGGAGAAAGGAATATGAAATTTGGTTCATAGAGGATTTTAGTCTTCAATCTCAGACCAGAGAGCACAGGCAGGGTGGTAGACAGAGATGAAGGTGGAAATATATTGCAGAACAGCACTGTAGAAGGCTTTGTGGATGAGAATGGGTGTATAAATAGTATAATGTAGTTCTCAGCAACCAGTGTATTGACTGGCCTCAACTGGTGGCATCAGGGTAGCAGCTGGACAGAAACCAAGAGTTACAGTAATCAACATGGGAGAGAATCAGAGCAACAATAGAGGTTTCTACTGTAAGGAGAGAGTGGATTCATCAAGGAATATGTAGCTTCAAAAGATCCTTTACGTAGTTGGGGCCTAAGCTGACCCAAACATGAGCCTCCCTACTACTCTCACATAACAAATGATATCAGAGAGGCGGGGTCATAATTCATGTTGAACGTTATCATTGTCAATGCCTTCTTCCGCCAGGAGATACTGTAAACCACCACTAGAGGAGTCTGGCAGCAGCTCACTCTACGATCTCTGTTAAAAACATATAAAAACTGGCAGGGGCATAAGTGCTGAGGGAGCAGTCGCACTGGGGCTCAGGAGCCTTAGGGGCCCCATAAGCACTGGCATCAGTATCAAGATTGTAACTTCCACCTTACCCATAAACCCACAGATTACCCTAAGCACCCTTACCCTAAACTAAGGTTGATTAAACTCCGTAGCTCCTGTAACCAATACTATTAAGAATTCACAGTAGGGATGAGGTCAGGGGGCCCCGGACACAAGATTGCAACGGGGCCCACAAGACTTTAATTACGCCACTGCGAACTGGGTATGTATGAGTAGGTGGGTCAGTTGACAGCTATTTAAGATGTAGCTTGTCTTCTTCTTCTTCTTCTTCTTCTTCTTCTTATATGCCTGTTATAGTTATCTCATCACATTACATAGCATGGTCACTTCTGGGGCGGCTTTGTATTGACCTACAATATTTCCAGAACTTTTTTCTAAAATTGAGCATTACATACAAAATACAATGTCTCAATTTAAGCTGTTTCTGGTTATTATTTGAAATAACCAAGATGACAGATGCTTAGATACCATACAGTGACCTTACATTGTGCTTTAATATGCTAAGTCTCTATTGCTTCAAGCATTGCAATGTTGCGCACTCAGGCTTGGGGCCCAATGGAGCATCCTAGTTTAATTTGAGTGGCCAAGCCAAGCCTGGAGCTTTAGTTTAGACCCATGAACCTAAGAACATGGTTTATTAGCAAAAACTGAATTAATTCAATGTCAAGGTCACGATAATAGACATATGTGCGTCATAAATTATTAAAATTCTCAGCACCCGTATACAAGGATTATTAGTCATGAATATTTATTTTTTCCAGGGATTAAAAGTCTGTTTTTCACAAAAGATAAAATTTGAGTTAAACATATATCTAGTAACATATTTCACCACATTTCTATTGACTTAAAGGGAAAAAATATGTAAAAGGTTTCTTTGATAGTTTTTCTTGAGTATTTTTCCTTAAGATGTACAGTATCTGTCGCCTACACACATCACAGGAAGTCATTTAATGTGCTGAAAGAATAATCAGCCCATTAGATCACTATGAATAAGCAACGGAGCACAGGTTGAACTTGATCGACCTCCAGCTTGACAGACCTTAAAGTGTACCTGTCATTTCATTAGACTTCTCAGGATAAGCTGTTATGTGTGTACATAAGGAGAGTTTCACTATTTCTGCTCATTATGACTTTTCTGGAGTGTTTCGCAGTTTCGCCTCTTTATGTTGCCGGCTCTATACCTGTCTCTATGTCACGCAGTCCCGCGACATACAGTATATACAGAAGTACTGATAGTGTATGTGCAGATGTGAGCAAAGTGCTTTAGTTGTAATAAAAAGCTTCATACTCAGCTCTAACATAAGCCCGTTTTCTTTATCTTGTACTTACTGGCCACTCCACCCCTCCCCTCTCCATAGACTTCTATAGAAATGAATCATCAAAGAGATGTGACTTGTAGTTTGTGTCTAAAGGGGTAGAGCAGTGATTTTCACAGTGAAAGTCATTTTAGTAGAGGAAGGAGAATTGGAAATAGCCTGATAAGAGAAGAAAAAGCAGTTTCCTGATGATAAGATATATTACAGGTTTCTTATAATAGCCTGTACTATTCATTTGTGCAAAGTTGCATCTATTATTTTATGCAAAGTGTGTTGAAAAGACTATGCCTATGTAAGATGAACTTGAGAGACCTCAGGCTGAAGGGTTGCATAGCTAGGTATTCAGGCCTGGTTCACATCTGCATTCGGTATTCTGTTCGGGGAGTCCACTTGGGGACCCCCTGAACGAAATACTGAATGCATTAAAAAGCAGTGAGCATTGAAAGCACACGGACCCCATAGACTATAATAGGGTCTGTGTGTTTTATGTGCAGTGTCCGCACAAGTCATGTGGAGAGAAAAGTACTTCAAGAACTACTTTCCTCTTCGTATGATTCTTGTGGACACCGCATGGAAAGCACACAGAACCGGACGGACACGGATTGGAGTCAGTATGATTTCATTGCTCACCGCTTTTTAATGCATTTGTTATTTCGTTTGGGGGGTCCCCAAGTGGATTCCCTGAACGGAATACCGAACACAGATGTGAACCAGGCCTCATTTCAACCAAGAACAACATCTGGAAAAATTCTGAAAGTTTTCAGCCCACAAAAAGCGTAATAAAGTAAAACTTTTGTAAAACTTATTTGTAAAAGCATAAAAAATAGGTACCAGGTTCAGGAATAAAGAGCTATAGAAAAAAACTCACAGATTTGTCCTGTACGTACATATGCACAGTGGTGTCAGCAGACGAGACTTCCGTCCCTTTCTCATGGCAATTTTTTTTTTCTATAGCTCTTTATTCCTGTACCTGGTACCTATTTTTATGCTTTTACAAATAAAGGCTAAGTTTTACTTTATTACGCTTTTTGTGTGCTGAAAACTTTTAGAATTTTTTCTGGTTTGTTTTACCCCAGCCGGGGGGGGTGTATTTTCGTGCACTCAAGATGCTGCCGACTCTCGATATATAGGTGAGCTGTGGACTATTTTTTCTTTTTACTCAAGGACAACATATGTGTAAAGTTTCCTACGGGTCACCTACTGGAAGGTGCCCACAGTTTCTTCCCACACTCTAATAGCATAAAGTTAGCCATAGTCAGGGCCGGCTCCAGGTTTTTATGGGCCCTTGGGCGACAGAGCCTCAGTGGGCCCCCTTGTAAAGGAGGCGGGGGGAGTCGAGACACTGTGCGTCGTAGATGAAGCAAGTAACGTCATGCAGGAGTGTGGCGTCACCAACGCCATACCTCCCAATTTTTAAAGAGAAGAAAGAAGAGCAAAATGTGCGGCGCGCTTTGCGCGCCGCGGCAAATTTGGCTCCACCCACTTTTGTTGATTCCACCCATTCTCATTCATTTATCATGTGCTCCCACACAGTACAATCCTCCTACAGTCACCCGTAAATTATATGCCCCCCTCCATCTCTCCCCCAGTTTCATATACACCCTTCCTCTGCCCCCAGTTTCATGTCCCCCCTCCATCTCTGTCCCCAGTTTCATCACGTTCTCCCCCTTCATCTGCCCACAGTTTCATGTCCCCCGTCTCTGCCCCAGTGTCATGCTGTTCCACCCCCCCATCTGCCCCAGTGTCATGCTGTTCCCCCCTCCCCTTCATTTGCCCCCCAGTTTCATTGGGCCCCCTCCATCTTTGTCCCCAGTTTCATGCCGTTCTCTCCCCACCACCTTCATGTTCCCCAGTGTCATGCCGTTCCCCCCCTCCCCTTCATTTGCCCCCCAGTTTCATTGGGCCCCCTTCATTATGTTCCACCTTTATATTTAATACAAAACAAACACTTATACTCACCTTCCATCACTCACCTTCCATCGATCCCCCGACGCTCCTCTCTCCAGTCACATACGCGATTAAAGCAGGAGCTGTGAGTTCAGCTCCTGCTTAGCTGCGGCCCGGCTTGCGTGTGTATGCGTGATGACGTCATCGCGCCTACACACGCAAGCCGGGCCGGAGCTTTAAAGTAGGAGCTGAACTCACAGCTCCTGCTTTAATCGCGTATGTATTCCAGCTCATCGGCGGACGGACGCCGATAAGCTGAAATCTTGACAGGCAAGTGCCGGGGGGCCCCCAGAGGCTCTCTGGGCCCCGGCACTTGCCCGACTATGCCGTGCGCTGACGCCGGCCCTGGCCATAGTATACTGTATAAAATTAGATTGTGAGCACCATTGAGGGCAGGCTGATGTGAGTGATGATGGTATCTGTACAGCCCTGCGAAATATGGTGGCTCTATATAAGGAGCATAAAGAAATGTAAGAGAAAAGAATAAATGACCTCAAGTTAAAGTTCATTGACCACCAAATGAACCAAATAAATTTATGAATTGCAATGTCTTTTTGCTCTCAGTACCAAAGTCTTGTACAATTTACTAGTATTTGGTACCTGCCTGCTATTGTAATTATTCCTAGTTCATGTGCTATGGCTGTCTATATGGATACTTACAGTACTTTATATATGGTTTAGAATGAATGTGCTGCCATATTCTATGTAGGAAGTTACAGAAGTAAACAGAAAACCACTTGTTTTGTAGGCTAAAGACAGTGATGAAGATGATGAAGTGGCTGTCAGCTTGGATCGAGACCGCTTCATGGATGAATTCTTTGAGCAGGTATGATGTTGTGTGTGTATCCAATCTGTCTGTCAGAAAAGTCTTATATTTTCATGCGATATGGGTTTAAAATTGACGTCCTATGGGCATAGTTATTGGGCTATTTATCAGAGGAAGTTCTCAAAATTCTCTATAAGGAATAATTTAGTTGAAGAATTGCTTCTCTTCATTTCTGAGCGATTAAACATTAATTTATTGAAAAGATTCATTAAACATTCCACTTTTATCCAGGCAGTGTAGACGCCCTGTAAGCAGAAGCTTAACCTTCTTGATCCTGTAATTTCTTCATTTACATTGCTGCTGGTATATTTATAGAGGATAATCCATCTGTACATTTTCAGGTGGAGGAGATCAGAGGTTTCATTGACAAGATATCCGAGAATGTAGAGGAAGTGAAAAGAAAGCACAGTGCTATCCTCGCTTCTCCCAACCCAGATGAGAGTAAGTACAGCTATTATTATATTTTTATATGTATTTGTAAGACAACTAATAAAAAATGTGATCAATCTCCAACCTCCATATCCATGTTTCAGGTTCTCTAGTAGGAAATCCTTGAGTTTCTCATAGTGTGCATTCTGTGAGGCCAGAATTATTTAGAGATGATTATCAGGGTTACCAAAACCAAGCAGACCCTCATTGAAAAGATATCCAAGCACCCCCAGAGCTATGAGCATACACTGCATGAGCTCACTACATTATTGTCTAGAGGTAGGGTATGTATTCCCTAGAACATTGCTTCCCAACCTTTTTAAGCCAAGTGCCAAGTTTCCCCAATGGATACCATGGTGTCCATAATGTGACAGATCCTGCTCTCGATCTCAAATGTGAAAGCAATCTATCATGCACAGAGCTAAGCAAATCCTTTTTACTGTAGGAGCACATAAAGTAGGCACACATTAGAAGTTCTCTCATTAGATCAGAGCTTAGATGTCCTATTCTCTCATTAGATCATAGATTAGAAGCTATCCATCTATTCAGCATAGTCAATCCTGTGTTGTATAGGAGACTCACCCTCTTAAACCTGAACGACATCTGACTTTGGCAGCCACTTTGACTCAGTTTTTGAAGACAGTGGGTGTTTTGGGTAACATTAGTTCCCCGGGATCCTCAGAACCATAGCTCTTGCTATTTCTGTCACTTCTAGAACAGTGGTTCTCAGCCAAGGCATGTACCCTCGGAGACTGCATGGCGACTATACACATACTACAGATTGAGAACCGCTGCCCTAGAACACACGTGCCAGATTATACATATCTCTTCAAAAGACCATGTCTTGGAGAAGGCCACTTCCTTATTCAGACAAGATTCGCTATGACAGATTTTTAGTTCCAACATATATTAGATACTTGGCTATGTTTGTTAGGGAGACCACACCCTTAGAGGACAACTTTCCAATGGGTGATCTTCTCAAAAAGGTTTCACTGTGAATCACCTCATTATGGGACACTAGATAAGTAAGGCTTTGTGTGACAGAGATTGTTCCCAAGCTTTGGAGTCTTGAATTTCTTGTTGAAACCAACAATCACACTTGTATTTTCGGAGAGTGTGTGCTACATGATCCCTACAGCTCAGGTACTTCATCCATATAACATTTCTGATAACTAGAAGTAGATCATAAGGCAAAGACATATCCCCAAAATGTTGGAGTCCTCATGGTACAATATGATTTAATAACACGTTTCTCAAAAGGGATTCAATGCGGTGTTGTTTGTGCCATATTTTCACTTGAAACCTTGCGGCAATAACTGTTACATAAGCCTTCATATTGGCCCATCTGGTCCAGTTAACAAAAACTCAGGTACTGTACATATCTAGTGTGACTAGTTTTATTAGAGGCAGCTCTGTCAACTTCTACTCAGAAGAATAAAGACAAATAACCCCGAGGTTTATCAAACATCATTTATTTATTTCACCTTTCTTTCAACTTCTGCACATTACCAGCATTATAGATGTAGCAAATATGAAATACAAGTGACACCAGACCATAGTCATAGGGAATGAAATGCTGGAATACTTACATTAGATGTGTGTGTATGTGTGTATATATACATAGTTCATGTATTAGAGTTTTGTGGAATTTCTGTGCAGGCTGGACAGACTATTGGCAGGGAATTGATGGACTACCCTTCATCTAGTTATCTAGGGCACAGTTAATGTTAATGAACAGACAGCCTTAGTTATTTTCATAAAAAACCCATACAAGTTAATGGAGAGACCCATGCAAACACAGTCATCTCTATCTCAATTGTGACTGCCAATGGGGTTCAGAAGCCCCTTGTTTTCTAGACAGATGTTGATCCCAGAGCTTGGACCCATATCTGTTGGAAAGGTATGACATATCCTTTGGGTATAATCATAATTGTCCATCTGTGAAAACCCTTTTAGGCTAAGGCCCCACGTAGTAAGCCGCAGTGAAATAGCACGGTGGAAAAACCGTGTCTGAAACGCTTCACAGTTTTACCAGCAGCACTTTTGACAGAAAGTCCACAGACCGTTTTCTTTTGTGGATTTTCTGCTTCAATTATATCTATAGGGAAACCGTCAGCGTTTCTATTGGTATAATTGACATACTGCAATCTCCAAGACAAAGACAGTTTTTCAAATTGTGAATTTTTCTGCAATATGTTGTTGGATTCATGGTTTTTGCCATAGCGTTTCTGCCGTGCTTAAACCTTGGCGTTTGCGACACGTGGGGTCCCATCCTTAAAAAGATTATCCTACTCATTGAAAAATAGGTTCTTTCATGTTCTGTAAGTGCATGTTCAGTCTTGTTGGTACATTCCCTGGTTGCAGAGATATTGGTGCTGTTAGTTTCGGTTACCAATATCACTGTACTGTCAGGGGTGCTGGTCTCACAGCTCAGTTTTATTGATGGGCGGTGGGCAGCATCCCCTTTACACTGCAAAGCTTTAGCGGAGTTCCATCAGAGTTTTTTCCTCAACACCCACCAATAACACTGAGCTGCAAGGCCAGCCTTCCTGGCAGTATGGTGATATAGGACAAAAAAACTAACATTACGCATATCTCTGGAATGGGGGAAGATACCAGCACTGAACTCAGCACACCAACAGCTTTATAACGGTATATGGCAAGCTCTGTGCTAGAGTATATTAACCCATGTATGTCTAGAGTTCCATTATTGGAACTCAAAAACAATACAACCTCTGGTATAAATGGGTTAAAGGGCCTCTTTCAACCATGTTAATTAACAAAAAATGAAGCGATCTCATGTTTTACAGATCCCTCATTCCAGCACTGACAGCCCAGTCTCTGCCATGTTTAGTCCTTGCCAATTCAGGGGTCAGAGCAGTTCCATGCTGGTTGTGTGCAGGTCGCTATTGAGGCCAGTCTTTAGCTGTTACCTGAACACAAAGCATCATAACCATTACGGCTTCCTGACAAGGACTGAAAACAGCAAGGACCAGTCTGTCAGCACCGGAATGGAGGATCTGTAAAAGGTGAGTTAGCTTTATCTTATTTAACTCCCACACTTTAAAGGAAGTCTGAGACCAGGACCCAGTATATCAATCCAGCTCTGTAGATAGATAGGTTAGTCACCTGAATAAAATAGTGTTTTCCCTGTGTGAATCACTGCCTCCATTACTGAGATATTGCTGGTTTTGTTATTATGTAAATGATCTCTTTGGAGCAATGAGGACAATATCACTGCTCCAAAGAGACAAGCGACAACACACTCATTGTTATAAAGAGTGCATTGGTATATTTCCAAAATGATGATATCTCTGCAACAGAGGCATCAATTCAAAATGGGAAAGACATGACTTATACGTCAGAATGTGGACAACCCCTTTAAGAAACCAATATACATCAGATTAACTCCTTAACACTCTTCGCTGTACAAGTGCAGCTCAGTTATGGCACCAGATCAGAAGAACATCGGCCCATGTTAACCCCTTGTCTGATATTGTCAATGGTGACCACAGCATCTAAGGGGTTGTTCACAGTTGTTGGCCCCCTCATTGGCCAATTTGCACTACAACTACCATGTGTTGACAGCTTAGTCAATAAGGAAAATAAAATAAGTCCTGACCTTTCGAACATGTTAGCACAAAAACATTATTATTTTTGTTTTAAGTATTTTTTCAGAAAAAAAACATAAAAGCTATTTTTGTTAAGAGTATATTCATATTGACCAATAGAATTAGGTTAATATTCTGCTGTACAATGTACACAAAACCGATCATTATTTTTATTTTTCTAACTTCCTAGAAGGAGTTAGTAAAAATGATTTAATAAATTATAGTCCATCACTAGGAAAATAAAAAAAAGTTATGGGTTTCAGGCTATAAAAAAAAAATAATAATTGGTTGTTGAAAAGACCAAAACTAGGGGGTGCTCTCACTACCAGATCACTTAATGAGTATGCAATAAAGCTGGGAGGAATAGTGTTAGGGCTAGTTCACACGGGGCAAAATGGTCAGGATTTTGACGCAGAGTCCATGTCAAAATCCTGCCGCCTCCCATTGAAATCCCAGTGCACTGCATCGGCATCACGTCCCGGATTGAATGTGTTCACACGAAACCCTGTGTGAACTAGCCCTTATGGCCTGCTTTATTGTACACATTGCCAGTAGTAGTATTTTTCATCTTCTAGCATAGTAATTATTATTTTGAAGCGTCTGAATGTCAATATTAGCAAGGAATTGTTTACATCCAAAAATTTCAGACTATGATGGATAAATAGATGTGGTGTAGGTAGAGCCATAGAGCGGTGAATCACATTCGGATACAGATTACTCCAGGTCAATATCGGTCAACAAAGGTAGTAGAAAAACAATTACCCATTTCTGCACAATTGACAAGAAAATAACTTGCCGTTGAACAAAGTAACAAGAACTTTCTGGGGCTTTTGTTTAGTTAAGTTACCTTTAAGTGCCAATGGAAAGTATTTAAGCAAGTCTTACGCGCTGACATTTTCTGTGTGGGCAACCGTATATAATTTGTTTGTCTCACTAGAACACAAAAGGAGCAGGTTTGCTAGTTTGATTGCTTTTCTTGCGTTGCAAAAACCCATTTGAGGAATAAAGTAGTGTTTTCTTACTGATGAACTGAAAAGGTATACACTTACATCCTTCTATTAACAGTGTGTGGGATTTGTTTCACATTGCAACAGACCAAAGTTCTTGGCTGCTATCTCCTCCTAGAATTCTACTTCGCTACAGTATCAAATTGGTGCCTTTAAATTATGTTTATCTCGCTGGCACTTTGGCAAAGACTTCTGGTCTGAGTATGAGTATGAGGAGTCGTACCTTACAATTGCTAATCTGAGTGGAGTCCTGCAGTGTAACAATAGTGATCCTTCTATATAGGACATACAAAAAAAGCCACAAAAAGACAGATGTATCCAGCAGTCAAACCCGTCGTTAAAATTTAGCTTTTATTTTAAATCTCGGAATATCATACAGTTCGTAAAACTTCAAATTTGGTAGCCCATGATGACAGAATAGAAGGGAGCGTCTAGCTGACACGTTTCGGAGCCTTTATCAGCCCCCTAGCAGGCTATGAGTAAGGGGCTGATAAAGGCGCCGAAACGCGTCAGCCAGACACTCCCTTCTAGTCTGTCATCATGGGCTACCAAATTTGAAGTTTTACGAACTGTATGATATTCCGAGATTTAAAATAAAAGCTAAGTTTTAACGACGGGATTGACTGCTGGATACATCTGTCTTTTTGTGGATTTCACCTCAGGCCGAGAGGCTGTTATATCCGTGCACCTCCCACTTACATGTGACCAACCACAGCAGAATAATACATACCTTGCCCAGGATACGTGAGTGAGCTGTCACACAAAAACAATTTTCTTGTGCATACAAAAAAAGCTACTGCTTAAAGAATGTTATCCTCCTTTGCGAATATATAGTGAGTTCACAATAAAAATTGTCAAGTAGGAGCAACACAGTGACTCAGTGGTTAGCACTGCAGCTTTGCAGCACTGGAGTCCTGGGTTTGAATCCCGCCAGAAACAACTCTGAAATGAGTTTGTAAGTTCTCCATATACCACATACTGATAGGAAAAAAATGTACATTGTGATCCCTATATGGGGCTCACAATCTACATTAAAAAAAAATAAATAAAAAAAAATTGACAAGTATATCGTTTAAGCAGAGGTGACAAGAAATCTCTTTTTTAATGCTTTACATTGTAATTTACTGACCGGAAAGCTTCAGGAAAATAGATAATGGCCGACACGTCATGGCATAGAGGAGGCCGCTGAGGCATTCATTGCTGCATCTGAGCATGGCTATATAACCATAGCGTTCATTGGTTTATTCCCAGCGTGTGTATTCTTATCAATCCGTCACACTTGCCTGTCCATTGTGTCTCTTGGTTCTTGCATCTCGTCATAAAAGTCCATGAATGAAGGATTACATGTTTTTCGGGGGTTTGTCAGTGGCTGTCACTATTACCAATTAAGCCAGGATACCTTTCACTCCATTTTCTATATGTAGAGGCTCAGGATGAACAAGGGCTTGTTCCTACTTCTCTGTTTGAATGGTATAATTGGATTTTGAGTCTCTTCTAGCCCTATGTTCCCTAGTGAGATGCTGTCTTGCCTCAGGCCCTGATGTATGCTACCATTTTACGCATACAGCCTTGTCGTATTTGGTAAGAAATATGTCACGTACTCATATACCATTTACATCTGCGTCTGTGAGTTGCTTCAGAATATTCTATAGAAATATTTTTACTTTTAAATTTATGAAATGAGAAGAGATATGAAAGATATCCCGAGATTGATCAGCATTTATATGTCTGCCACACAAGAATAGACTAAGATGTCCAGACATATATTTTTAATCTCTGGCACTATCAAATATGTATTGTTTCTTCTCCATATTCTGTCATTTTTGCTCTCATTAGCGCTCACGCAATGATTTTCTACTTGAATTATTTAAAATCCTTTGCACTTGGGTACCATCTACAGACTGGATGCCATGGGACGCACTCCACCGCTTTAACATATGCAGATCTTGGTTGCTAGGATCTGCCTTTTTAAGCTTTGAAGGGGTAAAAGCCCTTTTGGGGAAATGTATTAATGTTGTATAAAGAGCAGTCTGAGTTTTAAGTCTATTTTTTTTTCTCTGGAATATTACATGCTTAAAAATATAACAACAAGTACCAGTATTATAAACAGATTTTTGGGATTTATGGATAAACTTAAATGCATCAAAAACTGCGCCATATCTACTCGTATTGGTGTTAATGTAATTTAAAGCACACCTTTTGGATAACATTTAGGACTAGTTCACACAGGGCCAAAGGGGCAGATTTTGACAGCGGAATCCACGTCATAATCCGCCCCTTTACAATGGTGTGCTATGGAGACCACTAGAGTTATTTTTTCCGGTATCGGCAACTGCGAGCTGCCCTTTCTTCAGGCGGAAGCTGTGACTCACTGAGCCGTGGCTTCCGCCTGGCAGCCGCAACCTCGGGCGTCGGCCCATTCATTTGAGCTGCCTCCGGGGTGGGAGAAGCCACGACCGTGACATTGTGGCAGGCGGGTTTTGACCATATTTTGACTTGACTCCCCAAGTCAAAATATGGTGAAAATCCGCACCACCACCCCCTGTGTGAACGATCCCTTAAGAAACTGGCAACATATAATAAATCAAGCAGTGTTCTATAAAGCATTGTGAAACTCAAATAAAATGATGGTTCCTTATGGTAGTTGTCCAGGATAAACTTGTTTTTTTTTTATATGTAATTGTGTTCACACGGAGTTGTTTTGGTCAGGAATTTGGTCAGGAAACTGACTCAAATTCTTCCTCCAAAAAATGCCTCACCATACAGTCCTATGGTGAGGAGTTTTTTTGAGGAGGAGGAATTTGAGTCAGTTTCCTGACCAAATTCCTGACCCAGAAAACTCTGCGTGAACTCAGCCTTAGGCTGGGGAAAGTGGGAAAAAAACAGATACGCACCGGTGTATCAAATGCTCAGGTGTATCCCAGGTAGATCCGTTATTGCTGCTTCTGGTGTTTTCTTGCGGTGGAAGTCCTCGCCCACATGGTGACATCCCTTTCCCACACAGCACTGTGACGTGACATGTCCTCTGCTAATACCACTGATGGGACTCATTGGTCACGTGCGGCTAAGCTTCTGCTGGAAGAAAACAACAAAGTAGCCAGACCAGACCATGCTGGAAGACAATGGAAAAAAAAGGTCAACCCTTTTAATCTGGAACTACAGTCCAAAACACCAAAATCACAGGACAAGATATGGCTCTCCTGACCTCAATTGGCATGATAAATGCCCATAGATGGAACCATACAACCATATGTATGCAGTAGGTCAGCACAGCCACTACATGGAAAGCAGAGCTATCTGCTTCTAGCTCTTTTCTCTGTACAGTGACTTTTCAGAATAGCTGTCCAGCGGAGTATTTGGGTTTCAGACCCTGCCAATGTGATATTGATGATTTATCCTAAGGATACGTTATCTATATCATTTAGACTAGGGACTAGTGATCTTAACCAGCAATAGACGTGTAAGATCATTGAATTATGCATTGCTACTCTTCCTCCCCATGTAACAATAGCAATAATCTTGAAGACTATATTGTGACGTTTGCTTTAGCAATGTACTGCTGGGGCACCTTTATGACTTGCCAAGCCCAATGCCATACATTGTATTATAAGGACCTGTGTTAGGCCCAATGTAACATCTGTATTAATGACCTTATGGATGGGGTAGAAAATAAACTGCCTGATTCTGATAATAAAACAAAACATACATTAAGCTTAATAACGTGGCAGCATGGGCATGAACAGTGGCGTAACTAGGAATGGCGGGGCCCCGTGGCGAACTTTTGACATGGGGCCCCCCCTCCCCAAACCGATGCCGAAGACCTCGACTGACCCCCTCCGCCAGTGGCGGATCCAGGGTTTGCGGGGCCCTGGGCAATTGACTTTGGCGGGGCCCTACTTACTGGGGGTCTCGCACTTCTAACCTGTACTTCCCAACTGTTGAAGACTAGAAATTAGGCCCCGCCCACTTTTATGTTGACTCCACCCATTCTCATTCAATTTTCATGTGATTCCACACAGTATAATCCTCCTACAGTCACCCGTAAATTATATCTCCCCCCCATTTTCATATACACCCTTCATCTACCCCTAGTTTCATGTCCCCCCCTCTATCTCTGTCCCCAGTTTCATGCCATTCTCCCCCTTTATCTGCCCAGTTTCATTCCCCCCCCCCGTCTCTGCCCCAGTGTCATGCCGTTCTCCCCCCTTCATCTGCCCCAGTGTCATGCCGTTCCCCCCCTTCATCTGCCCCAATGTCATGCCATCCCCCCCCTCCATCTGCCCCAGTGTCATGCTGTTCTCCCCCCCTTCATCTGCTCCAGTGTCATGCTGTTCTCCCCCCTCCATCTGCCCCAGTGTCATGCTGTTCTCCCCCCCCTCCATCTGCCCCAGTGTCATGCCGTTCTCCCCCCTCAATCTGCCCCAGTGTCATGCTGTTCTCTCCCCTCCATCTGCCCCAGTGTCATGCCGTTCTCCCCCCTCCATCTGCCCCAGTGTCATGCTGTTATCTCCCCCTCTATCTGCCCCAGTGTCATGCCATTCTCCCCCCTCCATCTGCCCCAGTGTCATGCTGTTCTCTCCCCCTCTATCTGCCCCAGTGTCATGCCATTCTCCCCCCTCCATCTGCCCCAGTGTCATGCTGTTCTTCCCCCCTTCATCTGCCCCAGTGCCATGCCATTCTCCCCCCTCCATCTGCCCCAGTGCCATGGCATTCTCCCCCCTCCATCTGCCCCAGTGTCATGGCATTCTCCCCCCTTCATCTGCCCTAGTGTCATGCTGTTCTTCCCCCTCCATCTGCCCCAGTGCCATGCCATTCTCCCCCCTCCATCTGCCCCAGTGTCATGCCGTTCTCCCCCTCCATCTGCCCCAGTGCCATGCCGTTCTCCCTCCTCCATCTGCCCCATTGCCATGCCGTTCTCCCTCCTCCATCTGCCCCATTGCCATGCCGTTCTCCCTCCTCCATCTGCCCCATTGCCATGCCGTTCTCCCCCTCCATCTGCCCCAGTGTCAAGCCGTCTTGACACTGACACATATTGTAGCCGCGATGTGATGACGTCATCACATCGCGGCTACAAATGCCGGAGGCCGGAGCTCAGCGTTAAAGCCGGAGCTGAGCTGTGACAGCTCCGGCTTTAAACGCCTATGTATTTCATCTCATCGGTGTCCTACCGCCGATGAGATGAAATACATAGGCGTTTAAAGCAGGAGCTGTGAGCTCAGCTCCTGCTTTAACGCTGAGCTCTGTTGGAGTCGGGACATGCCGACCGGGACCATTTTGTTAGGTCCCGGCCGCGCCGCGGGGCCCCGCTAAGCGCGGGGCCCCGGGCGGTTGCCCGGCTCGCCCGGCCCTGGATCCGCCCCTGCCCTCCGCCGCACTCTATTATGTCCCTTAGTAAGCCCTGCACACAGTATTATGTCCATTAGTGGCCCCTGCACACAGTATTATGTCCATTAGTGGCCCCTGCACACAGTATTATCCCCAATAGTGTCCCCTGCACACACAGTATTAACCCCTATAGTGTCCAATGCACACACAGTATTATTAACCCCTATAGTGTCCAATGCACACACAGTATTAACCCCTATAGTGTCCAATGCACACAGTATTATTAACCCCTATAGTGTCCAATGCACACACAGTATTAACCCCTATAGTGTCCCCTGCACACACAGTATTAACCCCTATAGTGTCCCCTGCACACAGTATTAACCCCTATAGTGTCCCCTGCACACAGTATTAACCCCTATAGTGTCCAATGCACACACAGTGTTAACTCCTATAGTGTCCAATGCACACACAGTATTAACCCCTATAGTGTCCAATGCACACACAGTCTTAACCCCTATAGTGTCCAATGCACACACAGTATTAACCCCTATAGTGTCCAATGCACACACAGTATTATTAACCCCTATAGTGTCCAATGCACACACAGTATTAACCCCTATAGTGTCCAATGCACACAGTATTATTAACCCCTATAGTGTCCAATGCACACACAGTATTAACCCCTATAGTGTCCAATGCACACAGTATTATCCCCCATAGTGTCCCCTACACACAGTATTAACCCCTATAGTGTCCCCTGCACACACAGTATTAACCTCTATAGTGTCCCCTGCACACACAGTATTATTAACCCCTATAGTGTCCAATGCACACAGTATTATTAACCCCTATAGTGTCCAATGCACACACAGTATTAACCCCTATAGTGTCCAATGCACACAGTATTATTAACCCCTATAGTGTCCAATGCACACACAGTATTAACCCCTATAGTGTCCAATGCACACAGTATTATCCCCCATAGTGTCCCCTACACACAGTATTAACCCCTATAGTGCCCCTGCACACACAGTATTATCCCCCATAGTGTCCCCATATGTCCCACTGTGGACACCTATAAACATTTATTCTACTCTGGGGTCTGAAAAGACCCCAGAGTATAATAATCGGAGACCCGGGGGATTAAAACCATTAAAAGAACAGAGACAGTTACTTACCTGTTCCTGTCGGCCGCCGCTCTTGTCCAGCTTTAATGACGTCAGACGTCACATGACCCGGGAAGCTGGCCTGGGTCATGTGACGTCAGAGACGTCAGACACGAATGACGGAGGCCTGGCAGGATCGTGAAGAGGTAAGTAACACTGTTTTTTATGTTACCTTACCTCTCCGGTCCGCCGATCATTATACTCGGGGGTCTGCAAAGACCCCCGAGTACAATGATAGCCTCTGTGGGGCCCGCGGTGTCACTTGCCGATCCCGGCCCAGCCAGGATCGGCAAGTGAATAGGGCCCGTAACGGACTTTAAAAAAAAAAAACGCAGCGGTAGCGGCTGTCACCAGGCCCCCTAATGGCCCGGGCCCTGTGGCAGCTGCTACTGCTGCTACCACGGTAGTTACGCCCCTGGGCATGAACATGGCAGATGAAATGTAATGTAATTTAATATTTACTTCTGTTAGACCACACCTTGCACATGAACTTCAGTTTTGGGTTTTACATTCTAAAATGGATATCGGAGAACTAGAGAGGATTTAAAGGAAGGTAGCTGTATTATTAATGGCATAGAAGGTCTGTGTTATAATGAGAGGCTTCAAAAATTGGGCGTGTTCTTCTTGGATATTCTTTTTCGAATAGAGGAAAGGCAGTTTAGGCAGGTTTCACACTACCGTTGGTGTCCGCTCAGCAGGTGTCCATTTAAAAAAAACAAAAAAACGGACGACTATCATAACGGAAACAAATGGACAGTAACTGATGGCTATAAGTTACTGTCGGTTATATGTACAGTATGTTGCCCATAGACTTCAATGTTCAAAAAAAAAAGGGCATTTACTGCTAAAATCTTGTACGGACAATAGCCATGGACACTGCTGAGTGGACACCAACGGTAGTGTGAACGCCCCCTTAGACATCTATCTAGGAAGGGGTTCTTTACAGAGAGACCCAAATGGTGAAATGTCTCATTCCAGGAGATTCCAAAAACTGTGCTGAAAAATTTGGTTTATACACCAATATATACGGTATATTACAATTATAGGAACTAGACTTTTTTTAAAAAAAAAAATAATAATTTGATTCAGAGATTTATTCTGGTTGCCAAGCTTCCTTAAATCTGGTGTAAAATAATAAAAGGTCATCAATATTTAAGTCCCAGAAAACCACCTGTTTTATTCAACTGGTTTTATGGTACTGGAAAAGTGAATATTGGCAATAAAAGATCTGCGGAACAGCTGCTTTTTCAAAAAACGGTGTGAGTTATTGAGAAATGCAGCATGTTAATTTTAGGGATGGAAAAAAGTGGAGAAAAACGCAGCAAAAACTCAATTATAAAAATGCTGCGGGTGAAAAAGCAATGTTATTTTACTGCATTTTTTTTAACTGCATTTCGCTACATGGGTCTTTACCCTAAGTTTATTTTGTGTGATGCTAACCAAGGTAAAGTGAAAATCTAAGGGACTATGCACACAACTTTGTTCCATCCAGGATACATGGTCTGTATATGGGCTGTATTTCCTGGACTGAACTCAGTGGTGTGCATAAAACTCACTTCATTATAGTCAGTAATAAGGCAGGGATCTCCCGACCATGCCGATCTCTACTGTACTATACTGATAGTTTTGTTAGTTTGGTTCAGTAGAGACCAGGCCATTTAGGAGTTCACTACATGGGACAGAGTATTGGCTCCTCTCTGCTATGTTGAGAGCATTCTGCTACAGTTGGTCACGGTGAATATTTGACTTAGCGGTTTCAGACACCCCTGGAGGGACAAGTCATTTTATATAAGTGGCTTGGGTGCAACAATATTAATAGTGCCAGGTGGAGCATGCTATGATAGGTGATAGTCTGTCTTACGTCTGTAGCAGCACAGAAGGATAGGTCTGTAGCCTGAAGGATTAGGCTTAGGGTTTGTCCTTATTTTTATTTCAATCTATTTTGTTTTGTTGTATCCTTTTCATTAAAATTTGCAGAGGTACAGCCTCAAACCTTATTGGCCCCATTAATAGCCACTGGATAAATTTCAATTAATTAATTAAAATATAATTGATCGATTAGATGTGGCGATCTCTGCCTCCCATTGAAAACAATGGAAGACGTATTCTGGGAGGAATCTGCTCCGGATTCAGGGGGAAATCCCCTGCAAATTCCTCCTTGGGAACATACCCAAATTCTTCTATTATTCCTACCACTTGCGTATGTCAGACACATAAAGCAGCAACTTACAGTGACAATAGCTTCAACACCAAAAATGATGACCCAACAATGACTTCACGCATGTCTCTGCGCAATACTTTGGGGCCTATACAATCCACAACCTTCTTGCACTTTTGCATTATTCCAGAGCCACCATTTTTGTTAAAGAGAGTCTGTCACCAGGGTAAAGAATATTAGACCTGCAACACAGTGAGGTAGGTCAGGTTCACCTGTACATTATGCTTTTTTCCAATGAAAATTCATGTCACTGTTGCTGAGATATTCATTTATTTCACAAAATACAAATGAGAAATCTGGAGCCCCGAGTGCCCCTCAATACCCAGCAACACCCTACTTCCCCCCTCTCTTCTTTGAGTGATAGGGCCAGGATGCTAAGCTGTATTACAGCAGTGTGGGTAGCAACAGAGCCGCCCTCAGTGCTCCAGATTGCTCATTTGCATATTCTGAAATATATTAATATTTCAGCAAAGGAGACATGAATTTTCATGAGCAAAAAGCATTACAATCAGGTGAGCCTGATCTATCTAATTGTGTTGCTATTTTAATATGCTTCATCCTGGTGAGAGACTCTCTTTAAAGGGAGTCTACCACTTTCCCCGAGCATATTCAAATGCTATCACTATATTACAGAGTATATTACAGTGATATATATCACATCTTTGCTGCATAGGTCACTTTTGTAGAATTCAGGAAAAACTACTTTAAATTGATAAGCAAATGAGACAGTTGGTGCTTTAGGGAGAGACCCTCATCTCTGCAAGAACCGCTCTTGCTTCTCAAGTAGAATGCAGTGGGAGGATCAACTCTTACTGCAAACAGTGCTCCAGGGCTGACGCCCCGCCCTCAGTGCACCAACTTCCTCATTTACATATAACTTCAAAATTATTTTTCTCCAAATCTACAAAAGTGACTTACACAACCAGTGGCGTAACTAGGAATGGCTGGGCCCCAAGGCGAACATTTGACAGTGTTTTTTATGTTCCCTCACGTCCCCTGGGCCTCTGATCATTATACTCTGGGGTCTGAAAAGAATAGCATGATGTAGAATGATAGCAGTGTATGTGGGGTCCTGCTCACACCCATCTCCGCAGAAGGGGAAGCGCAGGCAGCCGTGAGCAGGAGCTGGAATCGATAAGTAAATAGGGCCCGTTACCTGCTGGAGTTACTCCAACAGGTAACGGCCTATTAAAAAAAACATCACGGACCCGTCAGGCCCCCCAATGTCCTGGGCCCTGTGGCAGCTGCTATCACTGCTACCCCGGTACTTACGCTTCTGTACATCACCCAGCTATGTTATCACTGTAATGTGCTCTGTAACACAGTGGTGACAGCTGTATATGTTTGGGCTGGTGGTAGACTCCCATTAACTATTACACTTGTAATAAGGGGGTGTGGCTTCATTTTTCGCAACATCTTTTGGCCCACACGATTGTTGTTCCCATGTGTGCCAGCAAGCCTGACGTGACATTTAGATAAATTTGGCACAATTTTCACCATTTTCACCGTCTCCTCAATGCAAGTATCATACAACACTATAAAAGGCTATAGATAACTCTCCTCCCGCCTGCTGCTGCGTGACTATAAAGCACACATTGCTGTCACCCTCCTTCTTCGCTTGCTTCAGGATTATCTCTGACAGAACAGTTGCTGTTTATTTCTGTTATGAGACATCAAAACATATTTTGGTTTTATCCGAAATGCAAGCGTGGAAATGCCAGAAGAGGATTCCACAAGCCAGGCAAAGGGATGAGTGTACATTCAACAGGGGAGGGGGTGCGTGCGGTGTCAAGGCTGGGGGTGGGTGTTCCCTATGCTAGCTGGTGGCGAGGGCTTTGTGTGTGTCTGTGAATCATGACTTTGTACAGGTGGCAGCTGCTGAGTATGTCACAGGGAGGTTGTGACTCACTGCGGGAGGCCCGACATTACTGAATAGGCACCCAGCTGCTACAATACTACCCACGCACTGCCGCTGGGCCACGCAGCGTCATCTCTCGGAGGGATGAGCTGCAAGCCTTGAAATGTTGCTGAGCCAAGACATGTCTGGCTGGCTGAAAGGTGACAAGAAGAAGCTCTGCAGCTTTTATTCTGAAAGGGTTGTTAAATCTTTAAGTGCAGCTTAAGAAAGGAGCTATAAAATCAATATTAGTCATACATGCATATCCAAATGTTTTAGACTTTCTATCACCTTGAAAAACACAACAATGAAAAACACTGTACTGAGTACGCGAAGCATTAGGATGTATTCAGATGCACATGAAAGACATTGTTTTAAAGGGAGTCTATCATTGGTATATTCCATTTTTAGCTGACAACACATTGGAATAGTCTTTACAAAGGCATACCTCCCAACTTTCAAAGAGGGACAAAATTCTCCGCCCACTTCTATGTTGACTCCGTCCATTCTCACCCATTTTTCTTTGTACCTCCACCCAGTGTAATGCTCCCACATTATAACTTCCACCTCCAATTGTCCCCCCAGTATGAAGTCCTTCTCCTCATGCCTCAGTTTAAACTGGGAGCAAAGAGAGGGGACATTAAACTGGGGCAGCTGGAGCGGGACAGTAAACAGGGGGCAACTAGAGGAAGACCTTGTCCTGCTCCAGCTACCCCCACAGATTAATGTCCTCCTCCAGTTGCCCCAGTTTAATTTCGCCCTCCATCTGCACTCCCAGTTTAATGTCCACTTCTCCATCTGTTCCCAGTTTAATGCCCCCTTCATTGGCCCCTAGTTTAATTGCCCCCTTCAACTGCCACCAGTTTAATGTTCCCCTTCATCTTCCACCAATTTAACGTCCCCTTTCCATCTACCACCAGCTTAATGTCCCCCTTCATCTACCACCAGCTTAATGTCCACTCTTCATCTGCCACCAATTTAATGTTCTCTTTCCATTTGCCACCAGCCTAATGTCCCTCCTTCATCTGCCACCAACTTAATGTCAGCCTTCATCTGCCTCCAATTTAATTGCCGCTCTTCATCTTTCCCCAGCTTAATTACACCCTTCATCTGCCACCAGCTTATTGTCTCCCCTTACATCTGCCACCAGTTTAATGTCTCCCCCTACATCTGCCACCAGTTTATTATCCCCTTCATCTGCCACCAGCTTAATTGCCCCTCTGCATCTGTCCCCAGTTTAATGCTCCCAAAATAATTACCTCCTTCATCTGTCCCCAGTTTCATTGACCCTTTTCATCTGTCCCCAGTTTAATTATCCTCTTCATCTGCCACCAGTTTAATGTCCCCTTATCTGTCCCCAATGTCCCTTCCCCAAAGTTTAACATAATAAAATCACTGATACTCACCTTTCCTCGCTCCCCTGCTACTCTGGTTCCTCTCCTGGATGGTTCAGAGACCTGCAAGTGCGATATGAGTGATATCATCAAATTGTGTGTAAGGATTGGAGTCAGGGACAGGCAGTGCAAAGTGACACAGCTGGGAAAGCAACACTGTGCAACCAATGACAAAAGGGGTCGTAGGCCCTGCGGCTATGACTATGCTGTAATATCTGAGATGAGGCAGACCAATGCACTTCCTAATTGAAGTGCGCCTACCACGACTCCTTACACTTCTATCCCAGCAGCTAGGATAAAGGGAGAGGAGGCCCTGAAAGTCCTAGGGACTGGAGTCACAGGGGTCACACCTAAACAGAAAGCACAGTGTAACTGCAATGCAAAACAAAAGACTAAACAGCATGGAACCAGGGAGGACCACAAGTCCCAGCAAGACACAGAAGAGAAGGCGAGGTCAGACGAGCAAGAGGTCGAGCCAGGAGATATAATAAAGGTACCGAATCAAAAGACAAGGGATAGTCAAAAATACAAGCCGGGTCTAAAAACCAAGTAACATATGGAATACAAACAGACAGGGAATCAGACTGAGCAGGGGGACCAGGAAACCCAAAGTGAATGGCTGGCAAGGATCCATGCTTGGGTGGGGTTTAAATAGCAGCAGAGAACACACCTGATGGCTAACGGCATGGAGACTGAAGGCAAGGAAAAGATTAACCCTTAATGACCTAAGCACACCCAATAGAACTCCTAACACGCCTCCCAGGGAGACGCCGCGCAGCAAGGAGACCGCGGCGACTCCGTATCCTGACATTGTGCTTACAACGTCCGGGGCTGGAGCATAGGGAGGGGAACAGTGGTGAAGCAAGAGCTGTTGGCTCCTGCTTCACCACTGTATTCAACTCATCTTTGTTCTCTCAGGACACAGATGAGTTGAATCTGCGACATACCTCCCACCGGCCGAGACCACAGGATAGGATCCACAATCGGAAACTGTCCTGCAGAATCCGGGGTCGGTTGGGAGGTATGCAAAGGCTATTGTAATCCAACTTTTCTTTTCCTTTTTAGCGCCTCTGTTATTAAATAATCCCTCTTTTTTCCATTATGCTAATAATTGCTCATAGGGCTTTCCCCCTGTGCCCCAAGCACAGACTCCTCAACCCAACAAGGCTGCCACCATTTGCATATACTGATGCCCCCTGGATCTTCAGCCATCCTCTTTGCTACATCAGCAGCTGACACTCAGTTCTTTGGGAATTCCGCAGAACCGATCAAAATCCTTCTTCAGGTTTGTGCAGAGCCGCAGCACTTGCACACAAATGTTTTGCTTTGTCAGTTATAAACACAACTAGCAGACTGAGCCTTTTTTTTATGGCCTCGTACACACATTCGGGTAATATCACAGGATCATGTATAGGGCCATGAGTCCTGGGGCAGGCCCTATTCCGCCCTGCTTTGTGGGCCATGGGTTATATGGAGGACATGCACATGGATATCACCCATGTCCGTCCGTGCCATTGTCTCACAGACCTGTAGATGCGATTATGGGGATAACGTTCATCCTTAGGGAGAGACCACCTTTTCAGGTGTGTGGAGAATTATACAGCCATAGTTGCTCCACTGCAAGAGAACATGGGAAGAATATTCAAATCTGTCTCCCAAGATGTAAACAGGGAGACAGTGCCTCTGTTATGCTGCCCTCTATGGGCTGCGCTGATGAAGTCCAACCAGACAGAAACGGTGCCATCCATAGCTGAGAAATTGATTTGGTTATTACCCCACATTATGCAGAAAAGACTTCTGGGAAAGTCGGGCATGATGTTCAGGGTGCTTCCCATAGAGGGTGGCACAACAGAGGCACTGTCTCCCTGTTTACATCTTGGGAGACAGATTTGCATATTCTTCCCATGAGACCTGTAGATGCACAGGGAACAGGCTTAAAGAGAACCTTTTATCAGATTGGGCACAGGCAGTTCTATATAGTGCTGGAAAGCTGACAGTGTGCTGAATTCAGCACACTGTCAGCTTTCCAGCAGTATATAGAACTGCCTGTGCCCAATCTGATGAAAGGTCCTCTTTAAGAGAGGAGTGAAGGAGGCCATGGGCAGGAAGAGGGATTGGTAAATGAACAGTAGCCATTACAGGAATTGCATATTACAAAGAAAATAAAAATCAAGGGGGCTGCCGGGGCCCTGTAGTGGCTGCTATGAGGTTAGCTCCAACCATTTTTCTCTGTAATTTTTGGTTGCCATCTCATGTATTTACGGTAAGCTCCATTGTTATAAGGTACCTGAATTTTCATGAAAAGTTAAAGTATGTACAGGGTCTTCCTGGAAATCTGTTCTATGTCTGGTCTATGGCCAAAGCCATAGCAGCGATTTGCATTACTGCTATGGCTTTGCATGATGATTAGCCTCCGACACAACGGGGTTAATCAACCTTGCACCACAATCCGCAACATGATAGAGCAGGACGCTCTATTTTCAGAAGTGATCCTCGCTGACTCCCATCGAAAATATTGGGAGTTAGATTCCGGCCCTGATTTCAAGACAGGATCCCCCTCTAAATCTGATTAAAAATTTACACCCCCCCCCGAGGTTTTATATACCATGGATTTTGCTTGCCTTCTCACTAGATGTTGGCCTCCTTAGCTAGAATCCTATAGATGCTTGGACTGTCTTTTCTTGCACTTTGAGACTCTGCAGATTGTTGTGACCTGAACAATTCCTGCGTACTATAATATTTATTAGAAAGCAGGGTGATAGCGGGGTGTGCAGAGCTTTGTGGAAGTGGCAAGATCTAAATTATTTACCATTCTGAAACTGCACTTACAACCTAGAATAGAGCACACATCTCTTCCATGCTCCCTTCTCAGTAGATGTCTGCCCTTCTTCATTTCTTCATCTGTTTAACCATCTTCTTGTATCCACAGTTTTTTCAAAGTACATAATCTTTTTCTCTGTCTCAGTTTCATTATGTGTTTCAAAGCCTCCTCCTCGTATCTTCCCGGCTTTGTTCTTGGAAATGACATGGCAGTGGCAGTATTGTGGATACTATAATGTTTGCAGATAATTACGCTTCTATAGTCAGAAATTGCAGTCTGACTCAGAGCCCAGTAAGTAGGTAGTATTTCTGCCACTCATCAGTATGGTCGAAGCAGGCCAGAGCCTTCACATCCTTTGTTGAAAGGATAAATGATCCAGTCTAATTTGTTAGCAGGGCAGAGGGCATTATTTCCATATATCTGATAAATGGGCCATCATTTCCATTAAACATTTGTTCTCTTGCTTTGGGTTTCTTTCCATCAAGGTCATAAGAAGTTCTGAGGACTCAAAACAAAATCAATACTAGCTCCTTCCCCGGATACAATCTGGATTTTAGCAAAGTCTCTTTCACACGATCATCTCACTGGTCCATTTCAAGTGCATAGAGCCTTTTTGTATGGCTGTATCCTGTTAGACTCTGTATAAATCCTACAGATAAAAAGGGCATGTTTTATCTTATGTCATGTACCTGTGGCTATACAGCTCCCCACTAGGGACCTATACAGCTCTGGGGCATGTAAAACTAGTAAATAGAATAGGCAATTCAAAATTTAAGTTGTAGAGAGTTTAGTTGTTTAGTTCAGAGAGTTCAGAGTTGTAGTGGATTAGAAAACAGCACATCTATATTCCATAGACCATGCAATACATGGTATCTCCGGCATTTGTTTACTTGGTTCAGCTTCCTGCTATGTAACTTCCACACTAACCCCTCTCACTTTACTCCTCCCCCATTCCTAACTCCTCCTTCTCGACATATGCTTCAGGTCGTTGTCCTGCTGGAACACTACAACACTACATCATCCTTTTCATACTCATAGTACTCAAGTGTATGAATTAACTTGTCTTGTAGGTGTCAGGATCTCAGTTGTTTAATAAGTTATTGTGTGTTTTTGGTGGTGTTCGTCTGGGGATTTGAGAAAGTATCCTGTGGTTCTTTGGTCGGTTCACTTTGCCACTGAGCTGTTGAGTTAGTGGTTGGATATCTGCCTCAGTGCCTACTTGAGCTTACTTTGTGTCTCAGTAGATGCGAGCTTCAGGTGTGTGTAATGGTCATCAACCTATCAGGTCTTTCCGGGGTCTGTAAAAGGCTGACTGCTGTCTTCAGTCCTTGCTGGTTTTCGTGGTTACCAGCTAGGATTCTTGGCCCAGTTTAGTAGGAGAGTTCAGTGCACGTTGTATGGTTTCAGGAGCTGAATTGGAAGTGGTGGGAGTTTTGTTCTGTGTGAGAATCTGTTTTACCCTCAACATTCCTACTCAATCCCTGTCCTGCATTTCTTGCTGCCTGTCACTGTTTTGGTATTAGTGTGTTTCTGTTTTGGGTTTCAGGTTTGTTTTTCCCCTGTCCTGTGATACCCTTTCCTCACTACTCCACTACTCCTCTCCTCAATTCCTGTTGTGTGTTTTGTGGTTGTGCTTCACCTGTCAGTTCTCCAGCATGTCCTATCCTAGTTAGTACTGTTTGCAGCTGCACTTATTCTTTTGTTAAGGGTGACGGCCTCTAGTTTCTCAGTCCCTAGCCTCTTTCAGCTCTCATCCTACCTGTCTTTGAGAGCCAGTAGTTGTCAGGGCCAAGCTTAGCTGGGGTTCCGCTGACCAACACCCTTAGGCAGGGCCTAGTCAGCCCCCGTGCGCTAGGGACAGCTTACCTACCCCATTTCCCTAGTAGTGTAAGCAGCATTCAGTACCAAGGTTGTTCGAGGATTGACACAACCGTGACAGTAGGATACTCACATATAGCTCAACATTGAGACCACCATCAATCCTGGTCAAGTATTCAATGTCTTTCACTGTGAAGCAACCCCATATCATCAGGCTAGGTATAATTTAATCATACAATAATGATAATTTGTAGGCAGATGTTCATCATAGTCCTAATGCTCACAAAAGTGGATTCATAGCTAAAATAAGTCCATATATGAACCCTACTAAAACTGCCATCTACAATTTCCATAACCCATAATAATTTCATATCATGTGGATTACTTCTGCTTGGTCATTTTGATATCTAAAAAAATTAGACTCGCCCCTAAGGCCAGTTCTGCGATGACGTTGGACCTGATATATTACATAAAGATGAAATAATTGATTAGCGTCACTGTTACTTAATTTTGTGATAACCTGAAAAGGTAATAATGGACCTAATACATTCTGAGCAAGAAACATGAATAAGAAATAGAAATTTGAAGAAAAAAGAAATAAAACAAGAGCCCATAAGCATGATGTGAATGGAGCCTAAGCAGAGATTGTTCCAAAGCGTTGTATAGGATGTACAGCCCTTAATGTCCTGTAGCGTTCTCACTCTCCACCATAATTTATGCATGAGGTACACCACAGGAAAGCGCTTAGAATAAACACAGAAGGCATGTCACTTCAAAGACTCTGGTAACTGACTACATCACAAAAATAGGTCAAGGTTAACGTTTCCAGTAGCAGTGATAACAGTATAGTCAGTTATGGTGTCATATGAATTTTGGGGTATTCAGCACATCAATATTGCTTATGTCATTTGTTGTGGGAAAAGCGACTTCATAAATTCTCTAAAGATTGCTAATTTTCAATTCCTAATGTAGCTATTATTATTGGAGTTGTTTTAATGGAGTATGAGGTTTGCAATTTAGCAGAAGCATAGCTAGGGGTTCAGCACATATCCAAGTGGGCCCCCCAATATTAACACCATACAGTGACCATATAGAGGTAGAGATCAGCTGTACACAGGGCTCTGCAGACCACTTAAATGAATAGCGAACAGATAAAATTTAGTTACTTAGGTCTAGTTCACACGGAGTTAAATTAAACTCTGCATTTCTACATTCCATCGCAACATTCTGTGATAGATTAGGCCCAAATGAATGGTCCGGAGCCTCGCGCTGTGGACATCGCGGCTGATTCAGCTGCGGAATCCGCACCAAGATAGGGCAGCTCACTTCATTTTTCCGCTACTAGCTAGTAGAAACAAGAAGCGAGCGGTTCCCATTAAGACATCTTTGGCAGCAGATTTTGAGGAGGATTTCGTGTTAAAATCCACTGCCAACTTCCCCCGTGTGAACTAGCCCTTACAGGTGACCTCTCTCACTGTAATTGTTCACATTCTCTGCGCCTTCTATCTGGACTTGTCAAAGGACAAGTCATTTTTACCGGCTGTGACTTGTCCTCACCTACACAAAGTCCCCATCCTGCTACTACCCCAAATTATAACGTATATAATATAAAAAAAACCCTGGAAATTAATATTACCCCCTGTGTGTATCTTTAGATTAATAATACTTCCCCCTTAATATATAATACCTCCCATGGGCCCCTTAAATTAGTAGAGCCCCTGTGTGCCCCCTCAATTAATAATACCCCTTATGGCTTTAAATTAATAGCAATGAAATTAATAATGCCCTTTAATTAATAATGCCCATGTGCCACCTAAAATTAAATGGTTCGTCCAGGATTTAAAAAAATATATACAGTCAGCATTTCTACTTAGGGCTCGTTCACATCTGCGCCCGGTCTCCGTTCTGCAGGTTTCCGTTTCCTGCACAAAACAGGGGCAGGAGACGGAAACCTGCAGGACTCTTTCATACCCATTCATTTGAATGGGTTTGAAAGATGTCCGACCGTGAGCGCCGGTGAGCGTTTTATGCTCTCCACCGCAAAACCATTTTTTTTAAATCAGACACAGAGTCGGACATGCAGTACTCTGTGTCCGGTTTTTAAAAACCGGTTTCGCGGCGGAGAGCATAAAACGCTCACCACCACTCACGGCCGGACTCGCTCTGACAGCTTTCCGTCTTCTGCCGACAGAAGACGGAAAGCTGAGAACGGAGACCCGAACGCTAGTGTGAACCTAGCGTTACCTGTATACTCCCCTCTGTTCCTGGACTAGGCCGGCTATCTCTTTCCCTACTTTGTAAGTATACAGAATAGCTACAGTGGTGATGTCACATCAACAGGACTCAGTGCTGCGATTAGCTGCAGTGATGTCACCATTGCAGACACTCTGTATACAAATAGAGCAGCAGAGGCGGCCAACGGCCCAGGAGTGGAGGGGAAGATATATACTGTATGCTAGGCTATCTTACACTACACTACTGCCTGCAAATATATTTTTTTTATTCTGTCAGTTTTTTGGCTCAAATTAAACTAGAATTCTGGCGCATTCAGTTTAAAAAATGTATAAGCTAAGCTTTTTCCTACTTGTTTTACTCCATTATAGAAGCAGAACAATGAAACGAACAAAAGAGCTAGATTCATTATAGAAAGACACCAACAGTGTCTAACAAGCCATCATAATGGCATTCATTAGAGTTTATATAATGGGACCCCATATGTTTAACAGAGTCTGTGACAGAGGATCCTAATACAGTCTCCAAGAAAGATGTGAAAAATTCTCAGCAGACTTTGCGGCTTCAAGGGTTTCCCTACCTAAATATATTTTTCAGAAAAAAACCTCTCGTCTGCTGTCAATATTATGACAATCCAGTTCTGAGTTGTGTCTAATAGTCTGTCTGCCAGGAATATACTTCCTAACAACCAGTGCACACCACAGCTTCCTGAATGGCAGGGTTTGCTCAAGTCTTCAGATCAAGAAAGAAATGTCACAGAACAAAGAAGAGAGAGAAGGTAAAGGCACTTCAAGGAATGGTCTCACTATGACAGTACATTTCATACACACTATTAGACCATATCAGTGGCAAATAGAAAAGGATTGTGCGTTTTAGTTTATTAAAATTATTATTTAATACTTATTATATAAAAAAAAACAATATTCTCCTCTTTCCGGGCCTCTGTTTTCTGTGCCAACAGCACCATCCATCTGTATACAGGTGCCCCGGCTGACCAGTGAGGTCCCATATGAGTGAGGGGACTGCAACAGCCAGTCTTAGGTCTCAGTCATGACCTCTTCACAAATGACATATGACAGCTGTTAAGAGGTCACCATTAAGGCCTGTGATTGGCTGCTACAGTCACTGAGCACAAATAGCTTTGAACCAGGACACAGACAGCCAGACCTATATACAGACAAATGGAGCTGCCACTGGTTTGATTTAGCTATGAGCCCCTTAGTAGCAGTATTACATAATAAACAAATGAAACAGATACCCCCTTTAACTCCTTGGGACCTCACCCATGCCTCACATTTTTAGATACCCTCTTTTTCTGCTTAAGTCACATGACTGGTCAACAGTGTCACGTTATTTAGTTGTTATTCTTTCTCAACGCCTTTGGCTGGCATATTTGAAGCAGAATCTAAAAATATCCAAGTAAATATGCTAATATATACACAATGGTTCTGATTAATTAACAGCATCAGACCGGTATCATGTGATGTATGTTACCTTTCCAATAGAAGCCTGCCCAGGGGAGGTAAGTAAAAAGAACAAACACTTATACTCACCTTTCCTGGGCATTTGACGGTCCCTGCCATACTCTTTTGGCATCTACTGGGCTCCAACTGACCTAACATATCCTGAGGCCCAATCACATTCATTAGTGGTGCCCCCAGGGTGCACCACATCAGTCGCGAGCCTGAAGAGAACGCTGGAGACAGCCGAATGCCTTGAGGATGCTCAAAAGATGTGAGGCAAGGAGAGTATGAGTGTTTGATATTCTTCTTCACCACCCTGGGCCTCCAGGAGACCCCAAAAATAGCACTGGAATGAAAAGGGATCCCGAACCTCACAAATATTAATCTAAGTTAATTTTGTGGGGTTCACCTGAAGCAGTTCAAGGCTTCCAAATCATATTATACTGGGCAGTGGAAGCTCTAGGCAGCATTTTATACTGTATGGGGCCTCTGGGGAGAATTTTATACTATGTTGGGGCACGGTGGAGCATTATACCGAGAAGGGACTCTTGGGAACGTTTTATACTGTGCGAGGCCACTGTGGAGCATTATACTGTTTGGGGCCATTGTGGAGCATTATATTGTGGGGGAAGGGCTCTTCGGAGCATTTTATACTGTGTTGGGCCAATGTGGAGCATTATCATGTGAGAGGCCACTAGGGAGCATTATACGTTAGGGAAGGTCTCAGAGGAGGATTTTATAGCATGTGGGGCCACTGTGGAGCATTATACTGTAGGAGAGGGCTCTTGGAAGTGTTTTATACTGTGTGGGGCCACTGTAGAGAATTATAATGTGTGTGGAACTATATATATATATATATATATATATATATTCTATAGTACTATAGGGGATGACTATACAGAGACAATACTCAGAAATATGCCGCGCTGGTTGCTATGTAGTCAGCACATATGCAAGATAATTAGTAAAAGATCATTCACCTAATGAAGTCTTGGCCGATATGGAGATACATTGCAGAATTTAAGCAGAATATGAACATATACTTATGAATTATAATATTTGTAGGGATTTCAGAAGCTTGACCCAGATTTGTGTATAAATGCTGTTGTCTTCCTATAATAACCTATTTTAGGGTAAGGCCCCTTGTCTCCTTGTTATGTGTCCACTTCAGAAATATTCTTTATCAACTAGCAAATGTCTCATTACTTTCCATTCAAGCAAGGTTATTGCAGTTTACCTTGAAAATATAACTCAGAAAATTCATTGCTTAACCAGCACAGCCCAAGTGAGAGATATTCTTTGAGAATGAATGGTTTAATAAAACAAGGCTAATAGGCTTTCCTATATGACTCCATATAAGTGTGTCCAAGGATTACTGTAGTGTAAAATGTGGTTGTTAGGTGTGGAGAATCTGTGCTGGAAGAGTTGGTATATCTGGATATTTTTTTAGTATATTTTATTGAAATAGCCCTACCAGTATATTTATCAATGCAGGTGTCATGGACTTCTAAAAGCTCAACAAATTAATTTTTTTTTTTTTTATTTGTATGATTTTCATCTAGTAATTCCATGTTTGTATGTTCAACCTATCACCTGGTAAAATATAAACCTAGGACATCTTTTACAAAAAATTACCCTTCTTCCAATATGCATTTGAGGATAAAAGTCCACAATTAACAGCTCAACATTTTACATGTTCTAAGTCATTTATTCCTGCAGAGGCTTAAAATAACAGAATAGTTATACTTACTGTAAAGCCAGGTATCCAACGGAGAGCTTTGGTTCAGGTCTCTGGACTTCTGGAATCTTCTGCCTACATGTGAGTGATGCAGCGATCCTCTGTCTGAATGGAGTATCACTGCTCAGCCATGGATTGGGCAGAAGATCAACCAAGATGCTACAGTATAGGAGAAAGGACTGGTTCACATCTGTGTTCGGTATTCCGTTCAGGAATTCTGCTTGGGGACCTCCGAACGGAATGTCAAAGACATTGACAAGCAGTGAGCAATGAAAGCACACGGACCCCATAAACTGTAATGCGGAGGGGAAAGTAGGTCATGAAGTGCTTTTCTCTCTGCATAACTCATGTGGACACTGCATGGAAAACACACAGACCCCATTATAGTCTATGGAGTTCATGTGCTTTCTTAAGCTCACTGCTTGTCAATGCGTTTAGTATTCCGTGTAGGCCGTCCCCATGCGGACTCCCCAAACGGAATACTGAACACAGATGTGAACCAGGCCTATAATGGCTGGTATTGTATAATAAGATGTGTGGTGATAAATAATGAGCAAAACTTTTCCAAATATTTTTTCACTGACAAACTTCCTATTACAGACGTATTTCTATGAAGGTTGACATATTGTACTATTATGCAGATCCTTGTTCCAGTCTCCTCAGGAGAAGATAGATAAAATGACATAATACAAGGTTTGAGAACCATTTCAGTTTTATTGGAAGCAGAAACAAAGAGGATTGAATTGGCCAAAAATCTAAAAATATGAGTATACCACCAGAAATTTATGTAGAGTGCTGAATTGGTGAAGGCTATATATATATATATATATATATATATATATATATATATATATATATATATATATATATATGCATTGCTCCTACAAGTGGAATGTTTTCTAGTTTCTACTGCAATAGTCATTTATTCCTGTCACGTTTGAGCTGCCCCCCTGTGTCGGTCCATCAGCGCTCCATCCCTGTGTCTTGCTGCTATTGCTTCCTGTATATAATAGGACAGCTGCTGCTTGTCATCACCTATTCTCAGCCTGCTGATTCTCTCCACAGAAACCAAGGCTGAGTTGGAAGAGCTGATGTCGGACATCAAAAAGACAGCCAACAAGGTCCGCTCCAAGCTGAAGAGTGAGTGCTCACCACCTCTCGCCACCTTTCCTCTCATCTGCTAAAAGTCTTCTGTTGTCAAGCAGCTTTGATGATTGTTATAGAAACTTGTCTTTGGCGCTGCACACTCTGATTTATACCATGTAAAATAGCACATGTATATGGCAAAGTCTAAGCAAAAAATGATACAATGTTGCAATGACCACTCATCTGTGCTAGATCAATGGTAGACATCTTCAGCACTCCAGCTGTTGTAAAAGTACAACTACCAGCATGCATACTTGCTTTGCTGTTCTTGGCACACCCATGAAATTGAATTGAGCATGTTGGGAGCTGTCGTTTCACAGCAGCTGGAGTGCCGAAGGTTGTTGACCCCTGCAATAAATTATAGTAGTCAAAAACTGTAAAAGCAGTTACCTATATAACCCTTACGCCCAATGGCTAACTTCTAATGTGTATCATGCCGGATGTCCATTCCTTCATGAGATGCTCTTGTCTGTAGTTCAAAGCAACAGTGCAAAGACATACATGGCAGCGCGCTCTGAGACAGGGACAATTTATCATATCTTGTGCTTCTGAAATACGAAGCATAGAAAATTCACAATTTTTGATACAAGCGTTGTTTGTTTTCATCCATTTTCTTCTCCACTCACCACTTTTCAAAAAAGTAAGCAGAGCATGGAAGAAGACAGCTCAGGGCAGGGACGCCTCGGCTCAACAAATTTATTGTAACATATACCAAAATACTGGTGCAAGCTATAGCTGAACCAAACACCAGTGTCTGATATAGGTCTCAATTCTGGTGAATGGATCCCCCCACAATGCGCCTGGGTAAAGAGATCAGTGCTTCGTTATGTTCACGTGGTGGAAAATAAAGAGGAAATCCTCTTCATTTTCCGCCGCTGGCATTTTTGCCGTGATCTAGGTACTGAATTCCTATACAAGTAAATGTTTAGCAAACTATCTAACTAATTAATTCCAAAATATTATACGTAAAGTCCTGCACGTACCCGAATCTGGGGTAAATTATTAGTATGATGGGTCCTACGCTATGAAGAAATTGTGTAATTCTCCATTTTCTTCTTCCTGGGTTTATGAGAACATCTCAAGAATAAAAAATAGTTGTGTATAAATACAGTAATGGTATCTGCCATAGTGCATACAGTTAGGGCCAGAAATATTTGGACAGTGACACAAGTTTTGTTATTTTAGCTGTTTACTAAAACATGTTCAGAAATACAATTATATATATAATATGGGCTAAAAGTGCACACTCCCAGCTGCAATATGAGAGTTTCCACATCCAAATCGGAGAAAGGGTTTAGGAATCATAGCTCTGTAATGCATAGCCTCCTCTTTTTCAAGGGACCAAAAGTAATTGGACAATGGACTCTAAGGGCTGCAATTAACTCTGAAGGCGTCTCCCTCGTAAACCTGTAATCAATGAAGTAGTTAAAAGGTCTGGGGTTGATTCCAGGTGTGTGGTTTTGCATTTGGAAGCTGTTGCTGTGACCAGACAACATGTGGTCAAAGGAACTCTCAATTGAGGTGAAGCAGAACATCCTGAGGCTGAAAAAAAAGAAAAAATCCATCAGCGAGATAGCAGACATGCTTGGAGTAGCAAAATCAACAGTCGGGTACATTCTAAGAAAAAAGGAATTGACTGGTGAGGTTGGGAACTCAAAAAGGCCTGGGCGTCCACGGATGACAACAGTGGTGGATGATCGCCGCATACTTTCTTTGGTCAAGAAGAACCCGTTCACAACATCAACTGAAGTCCAGAACACTCTTAGTGAAGTAGGTGTATCTGTCTCTAAGTCAACAGTAAAGAGAAGACTCCATGAAAGTAAATACAAAGGGTTCACATCTAGTTGCAAACCATTCATCAATTCCAAAAATAGACAGGCCAGAGTTAAATTTTCTGAAAAACACCTCAAGAAGCCAGCTCAGTTCTGGAAAAGTATTCTATGGACAGATGAGACAAATATCAACCTGTACCAGAATGATGGGAAGAAAAAAGTTTGGAGAAGAAAGGGAACGGCACATGATCCAAGGCACACCACATCCTCTGTAAAACATGGTGGAGGCAATGTGATGGCATGGGCATGCATGGCTTTCAATGGCACTGGGTCACTTGTGTTTATTGATGACATAACAGCAGACAAGTAGCCGGATGAATTCTGAAATGTACCGGGATATACTTTCAGCCCAGATTCAGCCAAATGCTGCCAAGTTGATTGGACGGCGCTTCATAGTACAGATGGACAATGACCCCAAGCATACAGCCAAAGCTACCCAGGAGTTCATGAGTGCAAAAAGGTGGAACATTCTGCAATGGCCAAGTCAATCACCAGATCTTAACCCAATTGAGCATGCATTTCACTTGCTCAAATCCAGATTTAAGGTGGAAAGACCCACAAACAAGCAAGACCTGAAGGCTGCGGCTGTAAAGGCCTGGCAAAGCATTAAGAAGGAGGAAACCCAGCGTTTGGTGATGTCCATGGGTTCCAGACTTAAGGCAGTGATTGCCTCCAAAGGATTCGCAACAAAATATTGAAAATAAAAATATTTTGTTTGGGTTATGTTTATTTGTCCAATTACTTTTGAGCTCCTAAAATGTGGAGTGTTTGTAAAGAAATGTGTACAATTCCTACATTTTCTATCAGATATTTTTGTTCAACCCTTCAAATTAAACGTTACAATCTGCACTTGAATTCTGTTGTAGAGGTTTCATTTCAAAACCAATGTGGTGGCATGCAGAGCCCAACTCGCGAAAATTGTGTCACTGTCCAAATATTTCTGGCCCTAACTGTATATAGTATCAGCCAAGCTGCATAAATATAGTTATAGTAGGGCAGAAATGCAATAATATTTGATAGTTTATACTGGATTAATATTAGTCAGTGCATGAATACAGCTAAACTCTCTGACATAATACATACATACAGTAACAGTATAAGATAACACATACACCAATAGCATTAATGTGAACATTACCTATACAAGAGTGCATAGATACCTTACAACTGCCTGCTCAGAACACAGACCCTCCAGACAAGATTGAAAAAAGATATGTTGGTTAATACCAACAAGGGATAATAATATATTCTATTCCTCAATTCTTGCTTCTTATCTGCTTTATAGCAAAAATCCTATGGGTTAGAGCTATGAGTTGTGGCTACTGTTTAACTACAAGAAGTCTGCTATGCTTCCAAGTCTTACAGAGAGATGACTTCTCGTAAAGCAAAAGCAGAATAATTGTAAAGATTACTATACCACCAGTACAGGGTGGGCAAAACACATGTGACTGGCCCCCTATTCCAGGTATACCAATATTATAAGATAAGATAATCCTTTAATAGTCCCACATTGGGGAAATTACCATCACACAGTGACGAAATAAGCGTTTCGTAGACCATTTAAGAGAATACAGCACAGTAATTTAGTGACTCTAAGCAGTGGCGTAACTAGGAATGGCGGGGCCCTGTGGCGAACTTTAACAAGAGGGGGGAATGGGGGTGCAAGCTGTGTGCGAGCAAGAGGGTGCGCCCCCACGTCATCCTCTTTGCTCACACACAGCCTGTGCCACCTCCTCTTGCTCACATAGGGCAGAATGGGGGGTGCAGACTGTGAGCAAGAGGGGTACATGGGTGTGCAGGCTGTGTGTGAAAAAGGAAGGAATGGGTTTCTCACACACAGCCTGCACACCCATGTATCCCTCTTGCTGACAGTCTGCACCCCTCCATTCCCTCCTTTTGCTCACAGCCTGCACACCCATGTACCCCTCTTCCTCACAGATATCCTTCAACCTATTCCCCTTCATTGTACACTGACCTGTACAATCTGGATAGCTCCGCCCACAAAAGACACTGATTCTATCTTATTTGGTTAAAGGACCTTTGATGACGTCATCTCACAGGTCCTGTAACCTGCTAGTATAGATACCAGCACAGGGCTTGGGAAAGCGGGCAGGAGATAGAAGTTTCTCCTGCCTGCTGTCATTATGCCTGTTGTCATTACGCAAGTGCCAGGAGGCAGGGGCCCGGATAGCAGACCTTTCCACGATCCGGGCAGGCTTCAGGCCTAGTCGTCTGACGTCTCATGACCCCGGCCTGCGTCCCGGGTCATGTGACATCTGACGTCATTGAAGATGTACTACAGCGGAGGCTGACAGCGTAGGAGACGGGAGATAGGTGAGTAACAGTGGGTTTTTTTTATGTTTTTCTCCCCCGGGTCTCTGATCATTATACTCTGCGGTCTGAAAAGACCCCAGAGTATAATAATTGTTTATGGGTGTCCACAGTGGGGCATAATACTGTGTGCAGGAGCCACTATGGGGTATAATACTGTGGGTAGGGGCCACTGAGAGACATAATACTGTGTAGAGGGGCCACTATTGGGGATAATACTTTGTGGAGGGGCCACTGAAGGACATAATAGTGTGTGGAGGGGCCACTTAGGGATATAATACTGTGTGCAGGGGCCACTGTGGAACATAATACTGTGTGCAGGGTCCACTAAGGGACATAATACTGTGTGCAGGGGCCACTATGGGACATAATACTGTGTGCAGGGTCCACTATGGGGTATAATACTGTGTGCAGGGGCCATTATGGGGCATAATAGAGTGCGCAGGAATGCGTAGGAAGGGGTCGGTCGAGGTCTTCGGTGTCGGTCGGGGGGGGGGGGGGCCATGTCAAAAGTTCGCCACGGGGCCCCGCCATTCCTAGTTACGCCACTGGCAGGGAGTCTATATTTTGCTGCTCTACCATCAGTTTCAGCTGTATTGGTGTCCTTCAGAAGTCAATACACTTTGCCCTCCCTTGTCACTACTCACCCTCCTTCACATTAGCTACATGTTTGCGAGAAAGTTTATGGAAAACGTCATGATTGCTGAAAAGATTTAGGAACATCTCACATGGAAAATTTTTGCCATCACTACGGCCTCTTCACTAAATACCAAGCACAGTGCTGTACATTGCTTAGGAGCTTTGGTTGATATTGTAGCTTAGCTCTTAGCACCTCTGCCACTTTGAACAGCTGATCTGCGGGACTCCTGGGTATAGGACCCCCACTTATTTAATCTTGATGACCTATCCGAAGCATAGGTTGTCAATATTTAACTCTTAGAAAACCTTTACAGATGCGGTCCATGGGAATGACCACGGTTATCAATCAATCGGTAGTGCTACCGAAAGTCTTTATGTAGCCCAGACCTTAAAAAGAGGAAAGGATTAAGTGGTTGCTAAATGGATGCAGTCTATTCAGTCCATGCCTCCCAGTAAGCGGCTGTTAGAACAAGTCTTATTCAGATACATTTATTATCAATTACTGAGCGCGCTCAGTAGCTCTTCAATTGATAATTTGCGCTTAAACACTTCCAATTATATAAAACAGAGCTGTCCAAATGTATTTAACTTTATTATGTGCCGGCAGGCTGAATAGCATTCATTTATTATAGAAGAGTCTATAGAGGTTGTTAGAGATCTGCTGCAGTCCAACTTATGGCTTGTGAAATACAGCCCCCCCCCCCCCCCCATTAAAAAGAATAGAAAGCATCATTCTTTCTACTTTACTATCTATATAAATGCATAGTATAGGTTTAAACTCTGCGTTCCTTAGCAGCTGTTGATGTATTGGGTGTAATGTAGCCAGAACGGTCTATGTAACCCCTATAGTTTGTGTTGTGCTCTCTCCTCTATATAATTGCTCATCTTCTCTCTTCCCAAATGTTCCTTGACCGGGAACAATATTCCAGAGGATCCACCAGAGGTTGTTGTGGCAAACAGACGTACGTTTGTAGAATTTTGGCAGGATACTCCGTGCCCTGCCTAAGCACTTCTGGTGGGAGTGGAAACAGTCACTATGTTGGGATGCTGCTCTGTACTTCTGTCTCTGGCACTGCCAATGGCCCACACTGACCCAGCATTGGTTCCCAAACTGTAACAGTCTTTGACTGCTTACTATCTTCTATCCCAGCAAAAACTTTTGAGCCTACTTCTGCAGCAAACCTATGAAATCAAAATCCTCTGGTCCCTGCATCCACTCCATGACAGTCGGACAATACACTAAGGCTCCGTTCCCACGGAGTAACACGCCGCTAATTTATTTAGACACGTAAACACGTGTCAGAGCGAGGCGCTTCAAAACAGATCCCATGGATTTCAATGGGTGCCGGCTTACGCGCGCTACACATTGAAATCAATGGGAGGCTTTATAACCCATTGATTTCAATGGGTAGCGCACATAAGCCGGCACCCATTGAAGTCAATGGGATCTGATTTGAAGCGCCTCGCTCTGACACGTGTTTACGTGTCTAAATGAGCGGCATGTTACTCCGTGGGAATGGAGCCTAAGGCTTCCCGTCAAACTGTGTCTGTCTACAGCCCACTGGTACAAGCCAAACTGGCTGTACTCAAGAATGTTGCGTTCGCACACTATTAGATATGCGTCTCTGCCACCTCACATAATCTGGCCTCACATGCTGCTACTGGCACCAAACTCTTATATTTAATACTTTTCTTCTGACAGTTCTCTGGCTCTAGAATATGAAGGCTATTGCCCTTAATCTGCCCCTTGCCAGTTCCCTCTCACAGCACAAATGAATATAGAGATTATACAGAGTTCTTCTTCTTTTGTCTCTTTTTCCCAACACTTTTTATTGACTGAAAAGCTTTTTGAACAAAGAACCTAAAGGCACTACAGGGTGACGTATACTGAGGGAGTTATAGCTTTCCCTTAATATTATATACTATAACGATAGATAGATAGATTGATAGATAGATAGATAGATAGATAGATAGATAGATAGATAGATAGATAGATAGATAGATAGATAGATAGACATGTGATTTTGATATGTGGAAACAAAAGTGAAAAGGAAAACCAAAAACTAGTTGACAGATATTTATATGACAAACTTATTCTCATGATTTTTCTTTTTTTCAGATATTGAACAAAGCATTGAGCAGGAAGAAGCCATGAACCGCTCTTCTGCTGACCTGCGCATCCGGAAAACACAGGTAAGAAAATAAAACACTATGGGTTAAAACCATATACTGGAATTATCAAATATTTTTGGATTGTCGTAACCAGACAGAACATTTGAGATGACAAATACATTCTCTGTAAAGCGGGGCAACGTAGGGACTCAATGGTTAGCACTGCAGCCTTGCAGTGTTGGAGTCCTGGGTTCAAATTCTGCAAGGAACAACATCTGTTTATATGTTCTCCCTGTGTTTGCGTGGATTTCCTCCCATACTACAAAGACATACTGATAGGAAAAAAAATGTACATTGTGATCCCTATATGGGGCTCACAATCTACATATGAAAAAAAAAAAAACATTCTTTGTAAAGCATTCAGCTGTTACTCCTGACTCTAGGTTTACACTAGCGCTCGAGCTTCTCCATCCTAGATTCCATTCAAGGAAGACTGGTGGACCCCATTATAGTCTGTGGGTTTCCGTGTGTAACCACTTTTTAAGTGCTAGTGTGAACCTAGTGATACTTGACAACATTTTAGGCTGAGTTTTAGAGAATCTCTGCTTTGGCATATGGGAGGAATATGCAAATCTGTCTCCCAAGATGTAAATAGGGAGACAGTGCCTTGTGTGTTATGCTGCCCTCTATAGGAAGCACCCTGAACATCATGCCCGACTTTCCCAGAAGCTTTTACTGCATGATGCCGAGAAAAGCAGGAAGTGAAGAGAGCACAACAGCCTGCAGGTTAGTGAACAAGCGTCATGGGAATACCCCTTTAAGGAGTGACAGTATCTCGATAATCTGGTCTCTCAGCCTCTCACTTCTACCAAGTCAGATCTCTCTACGCTGTGCTGACGAGGTCCAACCAGACCGAAACGGTGGTCAGTAGCTGAGAAACTAACTTGGTAAAAATCCCACATTATGCAGTAAAGGCTTCTGGGAAAGTCGGGCATGATGTTCAGGGTTCTTCCCATAGAGGACAGCATAACAGAGGCACTGTCTCCCTATTTACATCTTGGGAGACAGATTTGCATATTCCTCCCATGATCCCTTACAGTGGAGCGACTATGGCTGTATGTCTCCACACACCTAATAGGTGGTCTCTCCTTAAGGAATGACATTATCCCCATGCTTGGGCATAGAAACTTTTGGGTGTGGGGCAACACAGTGTCTCAGTGGTTAGCACTGCAGCCTTGCAGCACTGGAGTCTTGGGTTAGAATCCCCCCAGGAACGACATCTGCAAGGAGTTTGTATGTTCTCCCTGTGTTTGCGTGGATTTCCTCCCATTCTACAAAAACATACTTAAATGGAAACAAAATGTACATTGTGATCCCTACATAGGGCTCATAATCTACATTTAAGAAAAGAAACTTTTGGGTTTAGCCAATGCAGAAAAAATATAATATCAGAGAACATCCCACCTCACCTCCTGCGTGCTCGACCCGATCCAGTCACACCTCATCCCCAAACTCGCTGAAGTCATTACTCCAGCCCTAACCCATCTCTTCAATCTATCCCTAACCAATGGATCCTTCCCCTCAGCCTTCAAACACGCCACTGTCACTCCTATACTTAAGAAACCGTCCCTCGACCCTTCCTCTCCTGCCAACTATCGTTACATCTCTCTGCTCCCGTACGCCTCAAAACTTCTTGAGCAGCATGTCCACTCCGAACTCTCCTCCTATTTCTCATCCAACCTGCTCTTTGACAGTCTACAGTCAGGCTTCAGACCCCGGCACTCCACTGAAACTGCCCTAACAAAAGTCACTAACGACTTGCTAACCGCCAAAGCCAAGCGCCATTACTCTGTCCTCTTCCTCCTCCTCGACCTCTCCTCTGCCTTTGATACAGTTGAACACTCCCTCCTGTTAGAAATTCTCTCATCCCTTGGTATCTCAGACCTGGCCCTTTCCTGGATCTCCTCATACCTCACTGACCGCACATTCAGCGTCTCCCACTCGCACACCACCTCCTCACCACGCCCTCTCTCTGTAGGTGTCCCCCAAGGCTCCGTCCTAGGACCCCTCCTGTTCTCCATCTACACCCTTGGCTTTCAGTACCACTGCTATGCCGATGACACCCAAGTCTACATCTCTGGACCGGACATTACCTCCCTGCTGGCCAGAATTCCAGATTGTTTAGCGGCCGTAGCCTCCTTCCTCTCCTCCCGCTTTCTCAAACTCAACATGGAGAAAATGGAGTTCATCATCTTCAGCCCATTCTGTATGGCCCCTCCACCTGACCCATCTATCAAAGTTAATGGAACCACAATTACCCCTGTCCCACAGGCCCGATGCCTTGGGGTAACCTTGGACTCTGACCTATCCTTCAAGCCACATATTCAAGCCCTCAACACCTCCTGCCGCCTCCAGCTCAAGAACATCCACCGAATTCGCCCCTTCCTCACCCAGGAAACTACCAAGATGCTCGTCCAGGCCCTCATAATCTCCCGCCTAGACTACTGCAACACCCTTCTCCATGGACTCCCAGCAAACACCCTCGCCCCCCTCCAGTCCACCTTAAACTACGCTGCTCGCTTCATCCACCTCACCCCCCGATCTTCATCGGCTGCTCCCCTCTGCCAGTCCCTCCACTGGTTACCCATAGCCCAGCGAATTGAGTTCAAGCTACTAACGCTAACATACAAAGCCATCCACAACCTGGCCCCTCCATATATCTCTGACCTCATCTCCCGCTACCTGCCCACACGTAACCTCAGATCCTCCAATGACCTCCTACTCCGCTCTGCTCTCATCCACTCCTCACACAACCAACTCCAAGATTTCTCCCGTGCATCCCCCATACTCTGGAACTCCTTACCACGACACATAAGACTGATCCCCACAATCACAGGCTTCAAGAAGGCCCTGAAGACTCACCTATTCAGAAAGGCCTACAACCTCCAATAACACTATCACCACACCACCATCTATACAGTATCCCCCTCTCCTGTCTCTACCCCCCTTCCCCATAAATTGTAAGCCCTCGCGGGCAGGGCCTTCTACCCCACTGTGCCAGTCGGTCACTGTTAGTATTATATCTACCTGTATATTCTGTGTATTGTATGTAACCCCCAAATGTAAAGCACCATGGAATTAATGGTGCTATATAAATAAATAATAATAATAATAGATCATGGCTAGCTTTTCGCATGCTACAACTGCAGATCCTTCAGAAAGTGCCCAACATATCCTTTGGATAATACCGTACCTCCATAACCCTGATACTATGGCATAACTGAGCTATTGAGCACTGGTAACACTTATATCATGACAACAGGAATCTATTGATTTTCTTTATATTCTCATTTCTTCCTAGCACTCAACATTGTCTCGCAAGTTTGTAGAGGTGATGTCTGAATACAATGCCACTCAGTCAGATTACCGTGAACGCTGCAAAGGCCGTATCCAGAGGCAGCTTGAAATCAGTACGTTTTTGGTGTTTATTTTATATGTGGTATTTTTATATATTGATCTTAATATTCACGTAAAATATTGTAAAGCTCTAAACTTGTCAGAGAACTCATTGCATTTACATTCTGCAGATAAATCCTAATTTTTGCTGACTAGTAAGATGGTCATTTAATGGGGTTACCCTACATAGGAAATAATGACAAATTACTTAGATATACCCTAAATTCCTGAATGGTGGGGTCTGACTTCTGAGACTTTCACCAATTCCTAAAAGGAAGGGACTAGTGTCCTGGTTAGTTTTTAGTGAATTGCAACTAGTACGGTATAGCATTGTGTAAAGGTGAAAACCAAAATAACATAGAATAACTGATAAATAAATGATTTTGGGACCCAGAACAAGAGTCCCATGTTCTCCAGTTTGAATGGTGGAGTTGACATGCATGCACCCGGTTGCTTCATTCATTCATTGATTATGGGGTTGACAACAATAGATGAGTATAGAGTTTGCCTCTTTCCATTGGCTCCATAGATTTTAAAGCAGCAATAATATGCTTGCAGGACTCTAAGTCAAACCTCAGGGAGGAATAACAGAGAGCTCTTGCATTCAGCGGGGTTTCTATGAATCAAGCAGTTTTCACCTATCTTAAAGATAGGCAATGAATGTCCTTTATGGTAGGTTACAATTTTTTCTATGAATATGTGTGATTACTTCTATCCATTTAAGTAGCCATGGATGAGAGGTTTAGTACATTGTAAGGTTCCAGGAGGTCATGTCAGCTCAGAAGATGTCTGATCATTTTCATGAAGGAGACATCATCCCTGCCACAACTCATATTTATAGTGACAGCCTGCTGAGTGCATGACAGACACAGGAAGAACAGGAGACAGAGGGATATCTCTTGGGGTTGGATATGCCCTTGAGTTCTGCCAGAGGTTGTTCTGTGCTTTGCAGGACTAGCCTATTATATATATATTGGAAATGAGAAGTCTCCTATTTGCTAATACATGAGAACACCATGGCAGGAGAAGACTAATAGGAACATCACCCTGTGGGCTATAACTGACTTGGTGTCATTGCTGCTGATTTGGATCCTGTGTTGGAAGTAAGTAGGAAGAGCAATCGACATGTCCTACTTGTGGCAGTCATCTGGGTTTCAATAAATGGTATCTAAATGGAAATTTAAGGATTCTTGTCAATTTTTTAAGCAGACATGTCTGGACTGAACAAAGTTTAAATGGACCTGCAACTTTGGAATTTTTATTTTGTAAGCTTACCAGATGAAAAATGGCAAAAAGGGACAACACGGTGGCTCAGTGGTTAGCACTGCAGCGCTGAAGTCCTGGGTTCGAATCCTGCCAGGAACAACGTCTGTAAGGAGTTTGTTTGTTCTCCCCGTGTTTGCATAGATTTCCTCCCATTCTACAAAAGACATACTGATAGGGAAAAAATGTACATTGTGATCCCTTTATGGGGCTCACTATCTACATTAAAAAAGAAAAGTGGCAAAAACAAGTGTTCTGTCACAGAGCGTTATGAGTGGCCTAATCTTTACAATGCTTGCCGCCAGCTTTGTTTTTACTGTGATCACACTTTTTCCACCTATACCTCCTCCTGCATATAGTACAGGCAGACTTACTGTTTGTTATATGGTAATTTGTCAACTTCCTCCTCTTCCTACTGTCCCTAAATAAGGACTATAAGGGACTACAAGGCATTATATAGACAGCTTGTTGCTAAATGTGAGAATTATTCAATTTCCACTTCCAATGTAAAGCCAACACTTATAGGCATTTTCCCATGAACAAAAAAAAAATACCTAAAGTTGTAGAGAAATAACATTCAAAAATTTAAAATTTTTAAAGATTTTCTCTAACCATCTGAGGGCCGGCTCACACCAGCGCCCGGTCTCCGTTATGCAGGTTTCCGTTTTCTGCCCGAGAAACTGAACAGGAGAGGGAAAGCAGCAGACAGTTTTCAAACCCATTCATTTGAATGGGTGTGAAAAGTGTCCGCCTGTGAGCGTCTTCTGCTCTCCGTGGCGAAACCTTTTTTTTTTTTAACCAGACACAAAGTCGGACATGCAGGACTTTGTGTCCGGTTAAAAAAAAAAAGTGGTGACAGTCTTTGGTCTTGAACAATTGCCAATGGACACGACCATGAATGCAGAAACTTTCTATGGTCTGGGACTTGTCAGAAACCCATCTATGATTTCCATATTGTGACTGTATGTCGGATCCCTGCCTGTATCTGTGTGAGGGGAAATTATGGCTTGGCTTTTGACAAATGTCAAGCCATAGAAAACTCCTGTGTTCATGGATGTATCCAGCAACCTAACAAGATTAAAATCTGACACCACTAAGATGTTTAGAGAGGAATCTCTACAAGTGAAACATTTTAAAGAATTTGTAGTTACATGTACAGCTTTTGTCCACACGGTTAAATATAGGTACGCTTGTGGGAAAAGCCTTTCCATGCAGGTCATCTCTGAGGGCTCCAACACACCCTGTGATCTTCTTCTGTTCATAGGCCCCTTTTAACTGCTATTTTTTCAATTTGAAATCCTGTTCTAATTAATAGTATATATCTGTAAAGCGTATTCAGCTAGTGCTGAACTTCGAAGGAAGCTGTCACATTGAACAATGGGTCAGATCTGTAGACAGGATTTTATAGCACAGGAGGAACTGAACAGATTGATGTATAGTTTTTAGGAAAAGATTCAGTATAATTTGTATTTTATTTATTACCTGTCAGGGACACTAAATCTTGGTACATCTTGGTACATAAGGGCCTGGGGGTGGTTTAGTGTCCTAAATCGACCTGGCAGGTTCCCTTTGCTCTTCCTATGCTTAGTTGTTCAGTGGGCCATGGTACTCTGTGACTAGAAAGCAGTCACATAACAAGATTATATTCAGAGAAACTGATATCCAGGTCTTTACTTAGGGTTTCCTCAAAGATCAATGTTTTTGGTTAATGTACTGCCCATGTGCCCCATCGACACCACAAGGACCCATTAAATTGTATATGTTTATTCACACATCCTTCTATTGGTGGAGACCAATGGTGTGTATGGAAAATGTGGAAGCACTTACTACTTTTGCACTATTTACAGAGAAAACTCAGTCAATGGGTCTGCGAAAATGACTTATAAAACATGGATCACATCTGTATGCAATACTTTGGTTACAGATCCAAATACAAGTAAAGCCAGTAGTACATATGTGAAAACACGTAAAAAGATTTACAATGCAATGTGGACATTGTGGGTCGGACTGGGGTGTCTAGGGCCCACCAGTGGAATTGTTTCTAGGGGCCCACCGCCAGGACCCTGCAGATCAGCGGCGGTACCAAGACACGACGACTAAAGGTAATAACATGTAGGGAGCCATGCTGCTCACCCACTATACCATGTGCACTACCTAAATGTACTGCTACACCTTTTATGGAAAGTGAACAGCATGGCTCCTAGAAATGCTACTATTACCTGTAGCTGCTCGGTCCTGGAAAATTCTGATCTGTAGATGTCCTGGCTGTTGTATCATCGCAGATGTAATATTGATGGCTTATCCTAAGGACAGACCATCAATATTAGAAAGATGAATAAATACGTTAGGGCTAGTTCACATGGAGATACATGAACTCGGTGTGTGAATATTCCGTCGCAGATGCCAGGCATTTCGTCGTGGCATCCCGCTTCAGATTAGGCCCAAATGAATGGGCCAGAGCCTCGCACCGCAGATGCTGAGACTGGAACATGCGGACAGAAAAGTACTTCATGATCTACTTTCTTGTCCGCATGTTCCGTACAGAGACCGCACGGAAAGCACACGGACTCCATTATAGTCTATGGCGTCCATATGCTTTCACTGCACACCGCTTGCTAATGCTTTCGAAGTTCATTTGGGGGGGGGCCCATGCGGACTCCCCGAACGGATTACCAAACGCAGATGTGAACCAGGCCTTATACATATACCATATATACATTATTATAGCATATATACACACATATACATTTATATACATTCATATACCATATATGTCATATATATACTTATATGAATGTATGAATACTATATATACTCACATATATACATACACTCACTCCTACACATTATTATAGTATACTGTATATACATACCTGTATACAAACATATAGTACTCACACAAAATACAAGACACAAACTTTAAACAAATGTACACATACACTCACCGGCCACTTTATTAGGTACACCATGCTAGTAACGGGTTGGACCCCCTTTTGCCTTCAGAACTGCCTCAATTCTTCGTGGCATAGATTCAACAAGGTGCTGGAAGCATTCCTCAGAGATTTTGGTCCATATTGACATTATGGCATCACACAGTTGCCGCAGATTTGTCGGCTGCACATCCATGATGCGAATCTCCCGTTCCACCACATCCCAAAGATGCTCTATTGGATTGAGATCTGGTGACTGTGGAGGCCATTGGAGTACAGTGAACTCATTGTCATGTTCAAGAAACCAGTCTGAGATAATTCCAGCTTTATGACATGGCACATTATCCTGCTGAAAGTAGCCATCAGATGTTGGGTACATTGTGGTCATAAAGGGATGGACATGATCAGCAACAATACTCAGGTAGGCTTTGGCGTTGCAACGATGCTCAATTGGTACCAAGGGGCCCAAAGAGTGCCAAGAAAATATTCCCCACACCATGACACCACCACCACCAGCCTGAACCGTTGATACAAGGCAGGATGGATCCATGCTTTCATGTTGTTGACGCCAAATTCTGACCCTACCATCCGAATGTCGCAGTAGAAATCGAGGCTCATCAGACCAGGCAACGTTTTTCCAATCTTCAATTGTCCAATTTCGATGAGCTTGTGCAAATTGTAGCCTCAGTTTCCTGTTCTTAGCTGAAAGGAGTGGCACCCGGTGTGGTCTTCTGCTGCTGTAGCCCATCTGCCTCAAAGTTCGACGTACTGTGCGTTCAGAGATGCTCTTCTGGCTACCTTGGTTGTAACGGGTGGCTATTTGAGTCACTGTTGCCTTTCTATCAGCTCAAACCACTCTGGCCATTCTCCTCTGACCTCTGGCATCCACAACGCATTTCCGCCCACAGAACTGCCGCTCACTGGATGTTTTTTCTTTTTCGGACCATTCTCTGTAAACCCTAGAGATGGTTGTGCGTGAAAATCCCAGTAGATCAGCAGTTTCTGAAATACTCAGACCAGCCCTTCTGGCACCAACAACCATGCCACGTTCAAAGGCACTCAAATCACCTTTCTTCCCCATACTGATGCTCGGTTTGAACTGCAGGAGATTGTCTTGACCATGTCTACATGCCTAAATGCACTGAGTTGCCGCCATGTGATTGGCTGATTAGAAATTAAGTGTTAACGAGCAGTTGGACAGGTGTACCTAATAAAGTGGCCGGTGAGTGTATATACATATTAAATAGAAAGATTTTACCAAAATAATATACTCACATTTTCCAGAAGAGTGAACCATCACAGCAGACTGCTTCCAGTCTTCCCCACATGCTCCAATGTGAGAGACGACTCACTGTGAGGAGGAGGGGGAGGGGGAGGGAGGAAGTCCGGGCATCACAGCAGGTCCTCACAGGAAAGCAGCCATAGCTGCAGCAGGTCAGTGAGAGGATTACGAGCAGCCATTATAGCTGATGCTGAAGCTGCACACATGCCCTCCGATATATACTTTTCCTGTATATCGGGAGGACACTATGTGCAGCTTCAGCATCAGCTAATGGGGGCCCGTGCGTGTTGAGGCAAATGCAGATGCATTGGTCAGGTGCTCGATTGGAGACCCCTGACCAATGTATCTGCATTAGTACAATGAGGGCTTAACAGTCGGGGCTTGGGGCCCACCGGGGGATTCACCGGTTCCCCGATGGGCCACTCAGACCTTGTGGACATTCATACCAATGGAAACAATCTATTTTTTGTGTACACAATACAGACATGGTCATCTCAATAAGTCTTATTATGCACATAAGTCTCTTTATACAAAAATCACAATTTCATAAATTAGAACATTGAAATATATCTAAAAATATTATTTTATGAAATTTGCAATGAGCAGGCAGAAGTTAGAAGGTAGAACATGTCCTAACTTGTAACAGATGACACCCGCCACAATCTGGGCCGTCCATCTGGCTGTGCTTTGTGGCCTGTGGTCCAGATCACTTTGCATGATTAAAGTTTGGTCTATATTGATGATTATTTATTTTCGTGTTTTACTTTTGTTTTATTCAGAGTATATTTTATTTGCTACATGTCTAACAAAATATAGTAAAATACCTATCAATAACAACATGATAAATCTAGTAGCCACCCAGATCACCACTAGTAGTGTTACTTTATTACACCAGTGCAGTATATAATCATATTAACTTTGACTCCCTCAATTTACTCATATTGTTGCCTGGGTTTCTCGCAGAGCCAACCATTGTGTACTATGTCATATACATCCATTTTATCAAGTAGATATTTCTGTAAACATACTGACTGTACATACAGAGCATTGACCATTAGAAGACATGAACAATACTTACATGGTGTTTCTTTTATGTGTACTCAGCTGGGAGAACCACAACAAGTGAAGAGCTGGAGGACATGTTGGAAAGTGGAAACCCAGCCATCTTCTCATCAGGGGTACGTTTCCTTTTATGAAGTTTACACAGGGTCAGACTTGCATTTTTCACCTAAAAAGAACATGTGCACTTTAAACTGAGTTTACCACCTCTAAAATAATTGCTAAATAGAGATGGGCAAATTGGTTCATACCGAGCTAGGTTTCACCTGAATAATACAAATTGTTTGTGTTTTTTTTCAAACCCCAAAAAACAGAGATTCATCTCGGTCGAACTTAAATGGCTGCAGCATTATATAATAGGTGGAGGTCAAGAGGAGGTGAAAAAAATAAAAATACGTTCATACTCACCTTCAGTTACATGTTTTTGTCCTCCTCGTGGCAATTGGCACTCTTCGATGATGTCATCAACCCGGGCTCAGCACTGAGGCCTGTAATTGGTCAAGCCAAGCGTCACCATTAGGTCTTTCCTCTGTTATTATGAATTACATGACAATTGGGTGTTACCACTCCCTTTATCACAGGCAGCACTGATCAGACAGTGTCAGCTACACACTGATTCAGTGACTCCCAGTTGTCAATTTATTCATAAATTTCTAGTAGAAATAACAGAGAAAAGGCACAACAGACAAGGCAGGAAAGGCTCAGTGACCAGCACTGTTAACTTGGGTTGGAGCTAAGGCCAATATCTTCATGGTGTTTGTATGTTCTTCCCATGTTTGGATGGGTTTCCTCCTGCACTCCAAAGGCATACTGATAGGGAATATGGATTATGAGCCCCACTGAGAAATCTGTGAATCCAAACCCGGCAATACAGTTCACCATCTCTATTTAAATGAACCATTAAATGTAAAGTAATGTTCTAGTTCTACAAGTTGTGTAGAAATGAACTATAGATTGATAGTAGTTTACATTGTTGTATAATATTATCAGTTGTGTATGGTGATTGTGTAAGAGTAAAGTCTTATATATATATCTTTCCTAGGCGCGGGATTCATTGTATTATGTTTTGAGCAATCTCATTCCTATACATACATGTAAATCTAGCAAGTATGTATTCTTCACCACTATAACATAATTATCTTCATCCTAGAAATCATAATAATAACTCAGGTATTTTATATAAGTCACCAAGTACATATAACTGCATCCGCCCAGTACCCTAATAAAGTGATTTCCAATCTTACTCCAAACCAGCTAGAGGGCCCACTGAGGAAGCTAGATTTGTTTACCACAGAATAGTGATATCATACAGTGGCGTAACTAGGAATGGCAGGGCCCCATGGCAAATATTTGACATGGGCCACCCCCTCATCCGACACCAAAGACCCCAAATGACTGCCCTCCTCCCCCCCCCCCCCCGATGACCCCGACCCACTCCCCCATTCTGCACGCACTATTATGCCCAATAGTGTCCCCTGCACACAATATTATCCCCCATAGTGGCCCCTCCACACAGTATTATCCCCCATAGTGGCCCCTGCACACAGTATTATCTCCCATAGTGGCCCCTGCACACAGTATTAAGCCCCATTGCGGACACCCATGAACACTTATTATACTCATATATATCACATCCCAGAGTATAATAATTGGAGACCCAGGGGAGGATACAAACATAAAAAGCACAGCTTCTTACCTCTCTCTGGCTCCTGTGCAGTCCCTGCTGATGTCGTCCATCTTCAATGACGTACCGGATGTCACTGGACCCAGGCCTATGTCACAACGCATAAGGACGCAGGCCCCCTTCATGTGACATCAGGGACGTCACACAAGTAGGCCTGAAGCCTGCCTGGAGCCAGGAGAGGTAAGTAACACTGTTTTTTTGTTTGTTTTTTATAAATTTTATTTATAAACTTCGAACAAACAGGGAAAAAGCAAACAAAGTGTGACAACACAGAAACACAAAAGAAAGAAAAAAAAACAACTAAACCCAGTAAGGCCCGGCAGTTAAGCAAAGGGCCAATGTCATAAAGAAAACAGACGGCTGTCCAAACATGCAAGGTAGGGAAGAGGGAGTGGAGGGGACTAGAAAAGCAGGGGAGGAGAGAAAGGAAAGAAAAACAAGCAAAGAGGCAGAAAAAGGAGAGAAAGAAAAAAAAAAGAAAAAAGCGAAGAAGAGGGGGGACCCCGGGCTCAGACCACGAACAAGTTACCAGTCAATGAGACGCTCCTAACCCATAATGTCCCTGTAGGGACGGGAGCCCTGGAAGAGGATCCAGGGGGTCCAGGCCCTAAGGAAAGCCTCGTGGGTGTTACGAAGAGATGCCGTGAGGTCCTCCATGGACTGGATATCCTCCACTTTACGAATCCAGTGACAATGCGAGGGGGGAGTGGGGGACTTCCAAAGGGCAGAGATGCAGGCTCTAGCCGCATTAACCAAGTGTCTTATACCGATTTACGGTATGCCTGAAGGGAGGTCTCCGAGAGATGCAGCAGAAAGAAGGCCGGGGTGTTAGGTATGGTAGTTTGAAAGATTTGGGAGATCAGACGGTGAACTCCGGACCAGAAATTCCCCAAAACCGGGCAGCTCCAGAACATATGAAGGAGCGTCCCCTCCTCCGAACCACAGCGCCAACAGAGTGGAGAAGAGGCTGGAAAAAACTTGTGCAGCTGGGATGGGACATGGTACCATCTAGTGAGGATCTTGTACCTCGCCCCTTGGAACTTGCACGCCACCGAGCTCTTATGGGCGAGCTCCAAGACCCTAGCACAGTCCGTGTCCGACAGGGAAAGGTCAAGATCCACCTCCCACTTACTTAAGAAGGAGGGTCTATGGCCCGGAGGGGGGGAGACCAGCAACATGTAAGATTCAGACAAAGAGTGCCGGAGAAGACCTGAGCCTACACAGGCCTTCTCAAAGCTCGTGAGAGGCCTATCAAAAACACCAGAGCTAGGCAGTGAGGCCAGAAAATGGGAAAGCTGCAATACTCGCCAGGGGCCTAAGGGGGGGAAGATTCGGGGCAGCAAGGAGGTCTCCGTGAGAAAGCCAAGCACCCCCAGAACGGAAGTGCAGGGCTCTCTGCATGCCCGACTCTCTCCAGAGTTTGAACGGACCAGAGGCAAGCCCAGTCGGGAAGGCAGGGTTACCCATTATAGGGAGCAATGGAGACGGGGAAGGAGAAAGGCTGTCCTTCTGGAAGAGCGCCCTGCACACCTTAAGGGTGGGCCCAATGGTGGGGTGAGAGCTCAGAGGAGAGGGGCGAACATGGTCCATCCAGGGGAGAAGATGGAGAGGAAGACTCGAAAAGGAGCCCTCCAGGGAGACCCACTGCTTGTAGGGGGAATGGCGGCACCAGTCCAATACCCGCTGCAGAAGGCAGGCTTCATAGTAGCGGCGGGGGTCAGAAGTAACACTGTTTTTTTATGTTCCATCACCTCCCCTGGTCCTCCGATCATTATACTTGGGGTCTGAAAACACTCCCGAGTATAATAATAGAGTTTGTGGGGCTCACGGACTCACTTACCAATCCTGGCTCCTGGTCACAGTGGCCTCCGCAGAAGGAGCAGCGCAGGCGGCTGTGAGCAGGAGCCTGGATCAGTAAGTAAATAGGGCCTGTTACCGGCTGGAGTTACTCCAGCCAGTAACGGTATATTAAAAAAAAACATAAAAAACGCAGAACTAGAGGCTGTCGCCAGGCCCCATAGCAGCCGCTACCACTGCTACCCCGGTAGTTACGCCCCTGTCATCAGACCACAGTGTCCAGGGGATAGCTCATTGACAACTCCTCAGAACAAAAATCCTGAAAGGCCAAAACTTTGTACAATTATACAGTATACCTGCAGTATGATCCCACTACAAAGAAAAGATGGCTGCTTAAGACTACACTGTGCATTATCACCACCTCTTGTAGCCAGCTACAAGACGTCGCCCCTGCCTTTTTCTAGACCTTCTGCATTTCCACAGCCCCAGGTTTGTGGTTCCTGTAAAATAATAGAGTTCTCGTATCTCTTTTTAGATCATCATGGACTCTAACATTACTAAACAAGCTCTGAATGAGATAGAGACTCGGCATAGTGAAATCATCAAGCTGGAGAACAGCATTCGAGAGCTGCACGACATGTTCATGGACATGGCAATGCTTGTAGAGAGCCAGGTGCGTAAATTGCCATGGTCATTTTTAATCTGTATCATGGTCAAGAGGGGCAGCTCATGGCTGAATACCTCAACTGTAAAATAAAAAAAAAGTGTGCTGAAATATACTAATAAACCTCCCCATATTCTTCCTTTACTATAATATGATATAGGATCGATGTTGCATTTATTGGGTATATATATATATATACACATAAAATGGAGGTGCTCTGGTCAACAATTTGCACTTGGGCATTGGGTTTCTCACCCTCCCTCCTGTCTTTACTTCCCATGCTGCATGTGGGATGAGCGCTCAGCTGGTAGGTGCAAGCTGTTTATATGTTGTGTTTTGTAGTGTTTGTTTTTGTACCTATGTGACTCTCAGCTTTGTAACTACTGTGCCTATGTGTCCTGTTTTCATGGCAACTCAAAATTCAGCTACTGTAGGTGTGCCTAGTTTATATTGTTTGCATGCTTTCTGCTCAATTCACAATATATAAATGGGCTTAAAGAGGACCTTTCACATCCTCAGGGCACATGCGGTGTAATATACTGCTAGAAAGCCGATAGTGTACTGAATTCAGTACACCATCGGCTTTCCCATTCTGTGCCCCCGCTGAAGAGCTATCGGTGCTGTTACCATAGCTCTTCAGTGTCAGAATGGTGTTTGTGACAGTCTGAATTCAGCGCACTGTCAGCTTTCTTGCGGTGTATTACACCGCATGTGCCATGAGAACGTGAAGGGTCCTCTTTAAGGCTGAGGCCCTATATTGTGGAAACGCAGCTTTTTTTTTATCGCGGATTTTGCTTAATTTTTTTTGAGCCAAAGCCAAGAGTGGCTACAGAAGGAATAGGGAATCTATAGGAAGCTTTTACACTTCTGCCTTCTGCTCAATCCACTCCTGAATTTGGCTCAAAAAACCGCAGCAAAATCTGCAAAAAAAAAGCTGCTTTTCCAGAGGGTGGGGCCTCAGCCTATATGGGCTGCTGTAAGGTTGGTTTCCCCACACTGTGTCGGCAGTGGTGATGAAAAGAATGGCAGCACAACTCTAATCTGTCTGTCATACCCAAAAACTCCAAACTTCCAGTGGCAGTGTGAATAAAGCCTACAATGAATAAAAAAAAAGTGTGCTGAAATATACTAATAAACCTCCCCATATTCTTCCTTTACTATAATATGATATAGGATCGATGTTGCATTAAAGTCTTGGCAGAAACCCCTGTATTTACCAAACCAAGTATTCATCTATAGGGAGATATTTTCCAAAAGGTGGTGTTAGAAGCAAATTTCTATTTTTCACCAGTGAGGTCTTATTTGCATATTTCTTACCCAGAATTCTTAGCAGGGCAGGCATAGTCTAATAAGACCCTTTACTGTCTCTCCATCATGAGAGACATTGCTCCTTCTGACCATCATTTTGACTAGAAATACAATAAGATCTGGTGAGCTCTGGTGGTAGCCATGACACAATGGACCAAGAGAGTGTTGTAGCTTCTGTTACAAAGAGAGACCACGGTAGAGTGAACAAAGACTTAAGAACTTCAAGTTTTAGTCATGATACATACGGGATGCATACGGCCATATCCAGGATCCGTGTTACACAGATCACATATATGGTGTCCATCGTCTGTTACGAGCCCATACTAAATAGCAGATTGCTTGTGAGTGGAGATCTTGTCCTGCTTTCCGTGTTTTGCTTCCTATCTGGCCTTTCAGTCCCATTTTTTATTCTTTGGCATAATCTTGTTATATTGGATAATGAACTCACTTATATTGTTGCCTCAATACAGGTTAAAGCTGAAAGGAGCAAGTGGGGCTGAAAGTCAGCCACAGAAGAACAGGTAACATGCAAGTGATGAAGATTTAACAGCAAAGTATTAAGTAACTCTTTTTCTGGCCCTCTTCTGTTATCCCTTGCTCACTCTTCCTGTATCACTTTCTACTTTCTCTATCTTCACACTGTGGTCTTCTATTACTATTGTCTTGGACATGTCTCTTGTGGACTTTCGTACATCTTTTCTGCATTGTGTTTTCCATGTCCATCACTTATGGTCATTTGAATGTTTGTATGACCTTTTTTTATTTGTGTCTGCTTTATTTTTATTTTTTTACTGGATTGTGCTTTAAATCTTCTATTTTCTCCGTGGTCGGTCTTTTCCTTCTTTGTAAACCATGTCTTCGATATAAATTTCATTCTCGTACTAACCGATAATGCATGCTTCCTCTCTTGCCATATACATGGCTATGGCCACTTGCATGTGTCTGATCTTGTATGTCGCTTTTTTGTATTTCTCCAACTTCTCTGTGTTACTTTCTCTCTCTTGATGTCTTCCGAACTTCTCTGGCTCCTTCTTTTTGGCCTCTTCTGTTTCTCCTTTTCCCTGCCCCCTTCTTTCTACACACCATCAGGGAGAGATGATTGACCGCATAGAGTATAACGTGGAACATTCGGTGGATTATGTGGAAAGAGCCGTCTCTGACACCAAAAAAGCCGTCAAGTACCAGAGTAAAGCCAGGAGGGTAAGTAGAACGTCATAGTCATATTCTTGGCTGTAGAGTCGCATCTAGAAATGTCCCACTATTAGTCAGTAGGTCTTTTGGGCATCAGTGGTATCAGCATGTGATGGATACGTGCAAAGGTTGTGGCTTATGTTATATACTGGTGGCTACTACTACTGGTAATGGTGGTACATGTGTTACTACAGTGTCCATTTAATTTTAACTCTCACTGTTAACTCACTTGGTGCCTTGACTTTTATAGCATAATATCAATGTGTCATTTAACATGTTGAAAACCCATTTTAGCATGTTTTATTGTTGTAAAGATGCCTTGGCATCCTACAACGTGGTGAGGAACACTTACTGACCACTTCTATTCTGTCTCTTGTAGAAGAAGATCATGATCATCATCTGCTGTGTGGTGCTTGGGATTGTCATTGCATCTACATTTGGAGGAATATTTGGATAGAGAACAGAACAGCAGCCACAGATTGCATGTTCTGGACATAACAGGAAATATGCGGTTATCAGTGCAAGCCGCACCTGAAGGTGGGGGACTGACAGCGAAAACACGCTTCCCAAGAGGAGAGCCCCTCTGCATGACTACCCTGTGTGAAACCCAGCGCACGTACCCAGGGAGAGACTGTTTGCTGCGGGAGGGGGAGGAAGGGGTTTTAAAAGCCAGACCAATGACTTGGAATTGGATGCAAAGCGATGCCCGTGCTTCTTCCTTCCATGAAGAGCATTCTCCAGCAATGGTGGATCCGGTTTGGTGCTTTTAGGGATCAATATAGGGTTAGATTTCCTGTGCTGCCTTTATATTCTGTCCCCCCATGCCCACCAGATGCCTTTTGGGTTTGGAGAAGGATCTGTCTCTACCACAGCCAACTAGACACCAGTGTTGGGCCTAAGTGCCAAGCATAGCCAATTTTATTTCCACCACATTCCTCCCCCTCTGAACAAAAAATAACTTGGGACAGCGCGCTGGGACAGACCATGTTGGCCTCCCCTTTGCATGACAGGGGTTCAGTGTTTGGTTAAACATTTTAAGGTTGGAATATGTTTTGTGTGATCCTCGCCCTTTATCAACACCTCTCCAGGAGAGGGGCACATACCCATTTTTGTATCATGTGCATACATTTCCTTTTGTAACCGTGTGAGCAAGGTGTCCACCTGTGTGTGTATATGTCTCTCTAAACCACATATGCAGACAAATCGATGTGTGAGGACACTCCTGTGTACTGGAAGCTGTGCAGATGTTACGGTGGGCCAGGGCAGAACCATCCCTTCAGTTGATGATGATAAACCAAGCCCTGAGGTGCCTTAAGGCTTGCACCAGTCGGGAGTTAACCCCTTTTAGAGCTGGGAAAATTTTGGTACTTTTCCCAGCTGTGAAGGGATTAATCACCAGCATGCTTTGTGAGGAGAGTTTTTATATTCGGTGTTATATCTTCCTGGTGTATTTTGTCTGCAGCCCTTCTGTGGCATTTAATAAATGATGTGAGTTTGGGAACATTTGGCCGTATCTTTCTTCTTGTTCCAGCCGTCAACGAACTCAACAGGTTACTGATTCTCCATTGATAGATATTCAGCAAAAAAGAGGATCTGACAGTTATCTGGATACATCTCTTTTAGGGCCCTTTCACACAACCATGTTAGGACCAAAGAATAAGGCCATAAATCAGACATATAACCAGTCCGACTGCAGCTCCTGTGAACTCGTCTTAGGCCGGGTTCACACGGAGTATTCTGGCTCGTCATTTGGTACGTAGATGCCGCGGGAGGATTTGCGGGCCGTATATGCTCCCATTGTTTTCAATGGGAGCTGGTACCGTACACGCGGCGCTATTTTGCAGCCGTGATTTTGCGGCGGCCGCAAAATAGCGCGGCGTGTACGGTACCGGCTCCCATTGAAAACAATGGGAGCGTATACGGCTCGCAAATCCTCCCGCGGCGTCTACGTACCAAATGACGAGCCAGAATACTCCGTGTGTACCCGGCCTTATAGTATCATAATGATTGATGCTGTAAGCTTCAGAGCTATCATGACTGTACTGCCTTGCTCTCACACAACACTGAGCATTACCAATAGCTTTATGGTAGTTCTTACAGGAGCCATGGCTCGTCCGGCCATTACAGACTGTATTTCTAAGATTGTGTGGAAAGACATCGAGTAAATTGTTGTATTGCCAGGAAATAATAATTCTTGAGCCCTGTTTCTTTGAACTCTGTATTGTGCTGTTCTCCTACGTATACACTGTATATGAATAAATTGACAATTGGGTGTCACTACACAATCTTATCAAGAAAAATTGATAATTTGATAATTGTAATATCCAATTGTTGATTCATTAATTAATTTTAGTAGGAATATCACTAAAGACACTTATAAGAAAAAATTATTCTCAAATTGTTATTTCATGGGAAGTGCAGATGTGTCCAGAGTAGTAATAGCTCACTACACACATTATACAAATCATATCTTCTCCAGCTGCAGTTCTGTCTGTAGATCAGTGTTAGACTCAGCTGAAAAGCTACACGGGGTACAGGGATGGATAGCAATCGCTACTGGGCCCTGGATCCTCAGGGGCCCATAGGTGTTGCTGCAACATAAGAATGCACCAGTATCATACATAGCACATGCTAAGTGGGACCCACATTACAGTTTATTCATTGGAGCCCAGGAGCTACAAGTTATACCTCTGGTTACAGCCAAAAAAGAACTTTAGAAAAGTTGTCAGTTGAACTAGAGACACTCGGTATTGACCATCTGGTTGCTTTCCGATTGTCAGTATTTTGCATCAGTATTTTTAAGCCAAAAGAAGGAGTGTAACCTACACAGTAAAAAAGTGTAAGGGAAAAAATTGCACTTCTTCCAAGTTTCAATTTCCAAATGCTGAAAGAAAATGCTGAACAAAATTCTCTCATGTGGAATTGGCTCAGGAAAAGTAATCCACACAGGATAATGTACTAGAGATACATGATATCCACACTGCTCTTCTTAAAGGGTTAAGAAAGTACATAAGTTGTTGTTTTTTTTTGCATATAGTATCTATGAGGCACATTCATGAATACACCCATACAACCCATAATGCACCATCATTCCTCTGCAAAGCATTTAGCCTACAGCTTTCTTCTAGGGTTGTCTATGGTTGTCATCATATTCCTATATTAGAGAATATAGATGTAATATGTGGGGTAGGTTCAAATCGATTGAAATATGTGCAGATAATGCTTTGTTGCCTCTGCAGAAATAAAAAAATCACCTGTTGGAATTACTCCAATGAGAGCAAGAAAGTTTATCGTCATTCGACCCTTTATGTTGTCTTCATAGTGAACCTTCCAGTCTCTCATTTAGTAAATTCCTCTATGTTTCCTCCTGGAAACATATGAATAAGGCTACATTCACTTCTGCATTGGAGTCTCCGTTTGGAGACTTTGTCGCAGTGTACGTCCAGAATCAGCAGACGAAAAAGTCCTGCAAATTTTGTGTTCAGCAGTTTCAGTTTTAAAAGAATGGACACCTGACAAATCCCATTCTAGTTAATAGGGTCAGTATTAGAGATGAGCGAACACTAAAATGTTCGAGGTTCGAAATTCGATTCGAACAGCCGCTCACTGTTCGAGTGTTCAAATGGGTTAAATGGGTTTCGAACCCCATTATAGTCTATGGGGAACATATACTCGTTAAGGGGGAAACCCAAATTCGTGTCTGGAGGGTCACCAAGTCCACTATGACACCCCAGGAAATGATACCAACACCCTGGAATGACACTGGGACAGCAGGGGAAGCATGTCTGGGGGCATAAAAGTCACTTTATTTCATGGAAATCCCTGTCAGTTTGCGATTTTCGCAAGCTAACTTTTCCCCATAGAAATGCATTGGCCAGTGCTGATTGGCCAGAGTACGGAACTCGACCAATCAGCGCTGACTCTGCTGGAGGAGGCGGAGTCTAAGATCGCTCCACACCGGTCTCCATTCAGGTCCGACCTTAGACTCCGCCTCCTCCAGCAGAGCCAGCGCTGATTGGCCGAATTCCGTACTCTGGCCAATCAGTGCTGGCCAATGCATTCTATTGGCGTGATGAAGCAGTGCTGAATGTGTGTGTTTAGCTCAACTACACCGGTGGAGTAGTTGAGCTAAGCACACAGATTCAGCTCTGCTTCAATCAGCGCTGGCCAATGCATTCTATTAGCTTGATGAAGCAGAGTGTGCACAAGGGTTCAAGCGCACCCTCGGCTCTGATGTAGCAGAGCCGAGGGTGCACAAGGGTTCAAGCGCACACTCGGCTCTGATGTAGCAGAGCCGAGGGTGCACAAGGGTTCAAGCGCACCCTCGGCTCTGATGTAGCAGAGCCGAGGCTGCACAAGGGTTCAAGCGCACCCTCGGTTCTGATGTAGCAGAGCCGAGGGTGCACAAGGGTTCAAGCGCACCCTCGACTCTGATGTAGCAGAGCCGAGGCTGCACAAGGGTTCAAGCGCACCCTCGGCTCTGATGTAGCAGAGCCGAGGGTGCACAAGGGTTCAAGCGCACCCTCGGCTCTGATGTAGCAGAGCCGAGGCTGCACAAGGGTTCAAGCGCACCCTCGGCTCTGATGTAGCAGAGCCGAGGGTGCACAAGGGTTCAAGCGCACCCTCGGCTCTGATGTAGCAGAGCCAAGGCTGCACAAGGGTTCAAGCGCACCCTCGGCTCTGATGTAGCAGAGCCGAGGGTGCACAAGGGTTCAAGTGCACCCTCGGCTCTGCTACATCAGAGCCGAGGGTGCGCTTGAACCCTTGTGCACCCTCGGCTCTGCTACATCAGAGCCGAGGGTGCGCTTGAACCCTTGTGCACACTCTGCTTCATCAAGCTAATAGAATGCATTGGCCAGCGCTGATTGAAGCAGAGCTGAATCTGTGTGCTTAGCTCAACTACTCCACCGGTGTAGTTGAGCTAAACACACACATTCAGCACTGCTTCATCACGCCAACAGAATGCATTGGCCAGCACTGATTGGCCAGAGTACGGAATTCGGCCAATCAGCGCTGGCTCTGCTGGAGGAGGCGGAGTCTAAGGTCGGACCTGAATGGAGACTGGTGTGGAGCGATCTTAGACTCCGCCTCCTCCAGCAGAGCCAGCGCTGATTGGCCAAATTCCATACTCTGGCCAATCAGCGCTGGCTAATGCATTGTATTGGCGTGATGAAGCAGTGCTGAATGTGTGTGTTTAGCTCAGCTACACCGGTGGAGTAGTTGAGCTAAGCACACAGATTCAGCTCTGCTTCAATCAGCGCTGGCCAATGCATTCTATTAGCTTGATGAAGCAGAGTGTGCACAAGGGTTCAAGCGCACCCTCGGCTCTGATGTAGCAGAGCCGAGGCTGCACAAGGGTTCAAGCGCACCCTCGGCTCTGATGTAGCAGAGCCGAGGGTGCACTTGAACCCTTGTGCACCCTCGGCTCTGCTACATCAGAGCCGAGGGTGCGCTTGAACCCTTGTGCACACTCTGCTTCATCAAGCTAATAGAATGCATTGGCCAGCGCTGATTGAAGCAGAGCTGAATCTGTGTGCTTAGCTCAACTACTCCACCGGTGTAGTTGAGCTAAACACACACATTCAGCACTGCTTCATCACGCCAATAGAATGCATTGGCCAGCACTGATTGGCCAGAGTACGGAATTCGGCCAATCAGCGCTGGCCAATGCATCCCTATGGGAAAAAGTTTATCTCACAAAAATCACAATTACACACCCGATAGAGCCCCAAAAAGTTATTTTTAATAACATTCCCTCCTAAATAAAGGTTATCCCTAGCTATCCCTGCCTGTACAGCTATCCCTGTCTCATAGTCACAAAGTTCACATTCTCATATGACCCGGATTTGAAATCCACTATTCGTCTAAAATGGAGGTCACCTGATTTTGGCAGCCAATGACTTTTTCCAATTTTTTTCAATTCCCCCGGTGTCGTAGTTCCTGTCCCACCTCCCCTGCGCTGTTATTGGTGCAAAAAAGGCGCCAGGGAAGGTGGGAGGGGAATCGAATTTTGGTGCACTTTACCACGCGGTGTTCGATTCGATTCGAACATGGTGAACACCCTGATATCCGATCGAACATGTGTTCGATAGAACACTGTTCGCTCATCTCTAGTCAGTATGTGACCACTATTATACTGGTCCTCCTATCTGTTGTTCTGATTCTCCAATGGACCAGAATAACTGATAGAACCTAGCGTAAATGGACAACTGGATGCTACCGGACATGGCCAAGGTCCTGCACACTGTGATATTGTCCAATCAGTGCTGACCATTTCAGACTATAAAAGGACACATCCGATTGACAAGTGGAATGGTAATGACCATTGCCAATTTATTCAGGTATTTCCAGGGGGATCAACAGAATAGCACAAAATAATATTCTATGAAAGGATTTTCCAGCATTGTTATTTAATAGATAATACATGTGTTAACTTAAAAGGGTTTTCCATACTTGGAGTTGTACTATTGATGACTATATGTGCAGAGTGCTGTGGGATATGGTGGCAATATATAAGTAAACAAAATAATAATAAAAATACTGATAGTGATCTGTCCACAGATAGGTCATCAGTATCTGATCTGTGGGGGTTTGACAACCAGGCCCCAACATAGATCAGCTGTTTCAGCAGTGCCAGAAGCTCATGTAGTGGATGGGGAGCATGTGCAGGCCACTGCTATACAAGTAATAAGAGCAGTGCAATTCCCCAGAAACTACCACTATACAGTGTATAATTGCGGTAATGAGTAACACATATTACTATATATTTCACTTCTATGGTTATGGCCATTACATTGAAATTGTTTGGATTACTAGCCTGAGCATACAGGTAATGGATCGGATGTATGTCTACCCTAGTTTCCATTTAGACATGAAGTACAAATACCTTAAAGCACCATCTAGTGGTCAAAGAATTTATTGCTATCATTTTCCTTTTAAATCTACAATCCAGTGAATATTTTTATTCTTCTGTCCATTAATATAGGGCAGTGTTATCTGATGCAGAGGGAATTAACTCGCCCAGGGATGAACCCAGCCGCTTTGCTGCCTGAGGCGGACTATACAAAAAAAAAAAAAAAAATTGAGTTTACATGCTACTAGCTTCACATGCTGCTATTGTTGCACAATAAACATACACAAAGTTCTAAAATGTTTTTTTTAAGAATTCATCTTACTGTATTATTTCAGTATCAGAGATCAATAACAATGAAAGTAACTTAACAGATGTTCTGTTTGGTGGATGGACAAGCTCACATGGCCCCCATTCTCTTTAATAGGAGGCCGCAGACAGCTATCTTAGGCACTCCCATCGAGGTGTAAGAGTGCGGGTTCGTCCATCCTGTGGTCTGGCTGAATTCCCACCCAGTGTGTATGTGGGGGGAACAACCTCCATCATTTTGGTGAATACAGTGTCTTACAGGTGACATCTCTGAATGGGGTTACTCCAGCAGGTAACAGCCTATTAAAAAAGGAGCCACCGTCACCTTCTCTGCTTTACCCACATCTAGGACGTCTGCATCTCAGTGCAAGAGAAGCTATGACGTCATAGCATCACCACCTGCGCCGAAATGCAGAGGTCCCCTAAGCCAACCCAGGACAGGTCCCTGTAGCCTAGTGAAAATAGATTTTGCTGCACACACTTTTTTGTGATCAAAGGAATATAGAGATTTATTTTACAATATAGTTAACGCCTTTTGACACAATGCAAAATATTGGTATAGAAAGACAGGCTAGATCAATTGGATATGCCGTTTCAGTTCTTAGACCTTCATCAGAAGCGATCTAGTGTGGTAGCAGGATCAGTATAAGTGTCAAGGCATGTAGCCAGGTCCCTGTAGCCTGTCCTGGGCTAGTTTAGGTTAAAAAAAAATAGCATAAATGCCACCCCTCCTAGGATTAACGGATAGTGCCGACTGAGGCGCCTGCCTCACTTCACCTCATTAGAGGTGCGGCCATGGACTCGCCTGGTGCTTTCTGCATCTACTAGAGAAAATGAACAGGTCTCAAGTGGTTGGCAGCCTGACCTGCTAATTCACATGGCAGCCAGAACTCAGTTTTTCTAGGGAAATCTATCGTATGCGGTATATGGATCCACTCACCACACCATGTCCAAGAGCACAATGGAGACTTTAAAATAATAATAATAATAATACAGTACAAAACATGAAAACTACTGGCTCCCTCTAGTAGTCTTCTACATTTCACATCTTGTGATGGTGAGGGAAGCTGCATGGAAACAACTGAACTGATATTACAAAAATATGACTACCTGTATGTAAAATTAATATTTCAAGACCCCGAGCTATGGGAACATCATTGTCAGCAGCTCACTGCTCTATCCAGTTACAGGAACATTTCTCTGCAACCAAACAAATTATAAACCCTACCTATAAATGTCCAGACAAGCAGTGCGTGTTCTTAAGGTTCACCTATCCCCAACATGGCGGCCTCCCTATGGAGAAACTGGACCTACCCTGGTATTAAAATGTAAGTTCCCTGTCGTCCTCAACAGCGGCACAATGTGGGGTATTTCTGCCCCTGTGTGCTGGTAGGACAGGCGGATATTTAATTAGCCAATCAAATGCGTGGCAGGCCCTATAAGAGGGCACAAGAACCTCCCCTCTGCGTGTTTTTTTCTGTCCTGTGTGGACAGAGGACAGGTGGGAGGACTTGTGTCCTCTTAGAGAAGCTCAGCAGGATCACTCACCTCCTGAGCGGTTGTTTTCTTCTTGTCACCTTCTGTGCCCTGCGGGGAGAAGGTGCTTGTTAGCCATGTGTGGCTACCCCCCTCTATCCCCCCTCCCCCCCTCTCCTCCGCTTCCCCTGCTCCTTGTGACTTACCTGACATTTTGGTGAGAGTCCGGGGACTCCGCATGCCGCCTCTGGTGGCCGCGCGGACTGCCGGCGGGTGGAACCACACTGTTGTGTATCCTGTTCCCCGCCGGCCGCTGTAAGCGCGCACTTCCGGTTTCGCCGGAAGTATCATAGCGCCATGGCAACGGCCTGGCGCTGGCGGCCGCTCACTCAGGGAAGATTCAGGCCTTATTAAAGGCCGGAAAAGACGGGGAGATGTGGGGGTAAGTGCCCGTGTTAAGGGCCTCTTGGTGGGGGGGAATGTATATCTTTGCAGACCCCTGATTACAGGGTTAGTTGTCTGGGCAGGTTGCCTCACCTGCTTTGATTGTGGCTCCGCCCACTTCCAGCCGGCCAGAATTAAGAGGCTGGCTGGCCTGGTGTCAGAGACCTTCCTGCAGTATCTGCTGAAGGCGTGCGATTGTGGTGTTCATTGATCTTGAACTCTTTTCCAGTTTGCAAACTTTATTGGGATCCGTCACCTCTCTGTCCGGTCTACAGGACCTGGTAAGATTTACCCTTTTTTTAAAAGCTGGTATGATGTCATGGTGACAGTGTTGCATGGTCTATTATCTCTCTCTGTAGGATATGTCATCCTCTACTACCCCTCCTGGGGATGGTAAGAGGAAAACCTCTTCCAAGAGGAAACATCTTTCCTGCTTCGATTGCGACACACCGCTCCCTGATGGTAGGTAGCGGCTTGAAAGGTTGTGCCCTGCGGGGTACTACTGGTCCTATAACTTGCCTATTTTCAGGCTATGAGTGGGCCCGTTGTCGCGGGTGCAGAGGTCCTCCACCTGTGGAGCCCTCTCCCAGAGATATGATGGCATGGGTCAAGGAGATGGTGAGTTTGGGCATCGCTTGGGTAAATAGTTTTTCCCTTGCTTGTACTCTCCTTTTTGTTTTGCAGGATGATTCCCTCAAAGGGATCCATTGCACCTTGTCTCAGCTCACCAGGAGACCATGCTCTGAGCTCCGTTCCTCGTCTCTCCCCCCCCCCCCCCTTGTAACACCTGCGGGTGGCAGAGGATGATTCCTCCGAGGACGACTCAGTTATTCCAGCAGAACTGCGTTCCATTATGAACAAACGGGCAGGCTGCTGAAGTCCATCCGGTCTACAGTGGGCCGAGATGTTGACGGGGAAGCCTCCACGTCTGCCTCTGGGGGACATATTGCCTTCCATGCGGACGCCACGCTGACCGACCTTATGGCGCAGCAGTGGAAACAGCCAGAGAAAGGACATTCGCTTTCCAGGATCTTCAAGAGTTTGTTTCCTGTTAACACTACCCAGTGGGATTCCTGGGGGCCTCCCCCGAAGGTGGATTTGGCCGTAGCAAAGCTGTCCCGCAGAACCCTGGTGCCCTTGGAAGATGGTTCAAATCTTCAGGACCCTCTGGATCGTAGGGCGGACTCCGTTCTGAAGAAGGTCTACTCAGCTTCCTCCGCGCAAGCCTCTGTGGCCATAGCCTCCTCTATGGTTGGTGACTTTTTGCGCAACCGCTTAGCCGCCTTGGAGCGGGATATAGACTTGGGCGTAGACAGAGATGAGATTCTGGCCTCTATGAAAAGAGTTCATAGGGCTGCAGATTATTTGGCGGAATCCTCCTGCCATCAATTAAAAATCTCCGCCAAATCTATGGCGTTGTCTACTGCGGCCCGTAGACCCCTTTGGCTAAAGCCTTGGCGGGCAGATTTTGCGTCTAAAGCAGCACTCTGTGCTCTCCCCTTTGAGCCGGGAAGGGTGTCTGGCCAAAGCTTAGACGCCATTATGGAGGGATTAGCTGAAGGTAGGGGAAGGTCCCTACCTCAAGCATCCAGGGGCAGACGTGCTCCCTCTAGAGGCAGAGGTTCTTCCTCTAATTATAGACGCCCTTCCCAACAACGGCGTTTTAGATATCGCCCTAGGGGAGCTGGTCGTGGCGCTTCCAAGGAGGACACCAAGAGGAAGCCTGAGTTTTGACGTGGGGCAGCTCCCTGTGGCCCCCCTTCCTGTGGGAGGACGTCTTTCCTCCTTTTCCAGAGCATGGTTCACCCATATCCAAGACCCATGGGTGTTGAAGATCATACAACACGGGTATCACATCGACTTTCATCTTCCACCTCCAGATCGGTTTGTTTCCACCCAAACTCTTCCACCTTCTCAGCAGGCCAGTCTAGAAGGCTTGGTTGCCGAATATGTTACCAAGGGCGCCCTGGAGAAGGTACCAGCCTCAGACCTCGGTCTGGGAGTCTACTCCCCCGTCTTTCTGGTCCCCAAGTTGAGCGGCGGTTCCGTGGCTCAGTGGTTAGAGCTGCGGCCTTGCGACCACGGGGTGGAGAGTTCAAATCCCCTCAGGGCGTGTGCACCGGGGGCTGGAGGATGATAGATCTGAGGTACCTCAATCGGTTTATCAGGAAGAGGTCATTTCGAATGGAAACCGTGGATTCCGTGGCTGTGTTTCTTCAGCCAGGAGAGGTGATGGTTACCCTCGATTTGATGGACGCCTATCTACATGTCCCCATTGCTCATTTCCACAGGAAGTTCCTCAGGATTGCCGTCGCTATGGCCGGCCACAGGGAGCACTATCAATTCACAGCTCTGCCATTCGGCATCACATCCGCCCCACTGGTATTCACCAAGGTGATTTCTCCGGTCGCCGCGGCCCTCAGACTTCAGGGTCTTTTCATCGTCCCTTATCTAGACGACTGGCTACTGAAAGCTCAGTCTCCTGCTGCCCTCCTCCAGCAGCTCAACCTTGCCATCAACTTCCTACAGGAGTTAGGATTATCAATTGGGAGAAGTCTGAAATCGTTCCATCCACCTGAAGAAAATTCCTCGGATTTATAGTGGATTCAGAAGCGATGCAGATCTTCCTCTCCAGTCCAAGGAAGGAAAGAATCCAAGCCAGTGCACGATTCCTATTGCGCACTCGGCAGGTAACCATCCGGACCGCCATGAGAGTCCTGGGCCTGATGTCATCCTCGGCCAGGGCGGTGCCTTGGGCTTTATGGCATTTGCGTCCCCTGCAGATGGAAGTGTTGAGAACCTGGAACAGGTCTCCACGGGGATTGCACAAGAAGATCTGCCTTTCTCCCGCTACCCGTCTTTCCCTCAGATGGTGGATACACCTGAAAGACGGAAGGTCCACGGTCCCGACAGTGTGGACCCTGTTGACAACAGATGCATCCCAGTGGGGATGGGGAGCCCATTGTCAAGACAAAACTGTACAAGGACGATGGAGATGTCCGGAGCTGGGGTCATCCAATCTCAAGGAACTCAGAGCAGTGTACCTGGCCCTAGTACACTTTGCCCCAGAATTGAAAGGCAAGTCTGTCAAAAACCGGTCAGACAATATGACGGTGGTAGTCTATATAAACAAACAAGGGGGCACCAGGTCACCAACCTTGCTGAGAGAGACGAATCTCATATTTGCCTAGGCGGAGAAGAATCTGGTCCAGTTATCCGCTGTTCACATAAAGGGCTCCCTGAACATAGTAGCGGATCAGCTGAGTCAGGGTATTACCGTATCAGGAGAATGGTCTCTCAATCCAGACGTATTTCAACAGATCGTCCAGAGATGGGGTCTCCCGGAGGTCGATCTTATGGCTACCCGACTCAACGCCAAGGTGGGGACCTTCTGCTCTCTGTACCAGGAGGACAATCCCTTGGCGGTGGATGCCCTGTCCATCCCATGGAGGTTCAGGCTGTTTTACATATTCCCTCCAATTCCAATCATACCGAAGGTATTGATAAAAATAAGACAGGACCAAGCCTCGGGAATAGCCATAATCCCGTTCTGGCCAAAAAGGGCTTGGTTTGCTCAGCTCATACAAATGAGTCAGGGCATATATTGGAGGCTTCCCCCACTCCCAGACCTGGTAACCCAAGGAGAGCTGAGATGCCAGGATCTGAGGAGACTCAACCTGACAGCCTGGAGGTTGACCAGTCCCTATTGAGAAATAGAGGACTGTCACAAGCCGTCTTGAAGACCCTATCCAGCGCCAGAGCAGATTCGACTAACAGGAACTACCGTCGAATAGGTAACATCTTTAATGCCTGGTGTCTGCAGCATCAAGTGGACTCCACCGATCCCCCTACGGAGGCGATCCTGGACTTCCTTCAAGACGGACTAGACAGAGGTCTTGCTGCGGCCACACTCAAGGTACACGTAGCGGCCCTGTCCGCCTATCTGGGGAGGCGTTTGTCTCAGGATCCTTTACTGAGCACCTTTATTAAAGGGGCAACTAGGCTGAGACCAGTGGTAAACACCCCTGTCCACCAATGGGACCTTATTCCGGTCCTGAACGCCCTATGTGGCCAGCCATTTGAACCTCTGGAAGAGGTCTCCCTCAAGTCGCTAACCGGCAAAATGGCGCTGCTATTGGCAGTCACACCTGCCAAACGCGTTAGTGAACTACAAGCTTTGTCCGCTGAGGAGCCATATACCACCTTTTTCTCTGACCATGTACAGCTTAGGTTCCTCCCTGGGTTTCGTCCCAAGGTGCCATCTGCTGTAAACAGGAACCAACTGATTTCCCTTCCAGTATTTTTTCCGTTCCCTTCTTCTGCTGAAGAAGAAAGATGGCACAAGCTGGATGTGGTTAGATGCCTGCAGATCTACTTGCAGCGCACTCGCCCCTTTAGGTGGACTGAAAACCTGTTGGTCAGCTACACGGGGAAAAACAAGGGCGCCAAAGCCGCCAAAGCTACAATATCCCGGTGGGTTACCGAGACTATTAGAGTCGCCTATACCGCCCAAGGGCTGTCGGCTCCATCTTTCCTTCATGCCCATTCAACCAGGGCAGTGTCCACTTCACGGGCAGAAAGAAGTGCTTTGTCTGTGGACCAAATATATGCAGCTGCCTCTTGGGCATCTGAATCCACCTTCATTCGGCATTACCGCCTGAAGGACCAAGTGGCAGATTCCACTGCCTTTGCCCAGACCAGTTTAAGTTCGGTCATGGGTTTGTCCCACCCATCTTGGGGACCTGCTTGCTATATCCCCACATTGTGCCGCTGTTGAGGACGACAGGGAACGAGTGATTATGAAGATAATCTTGTTTCCCTTAGTCCTAACAGCGGCACAAGATTTCCCACCCTGGGAATCATATCTTATGTATAAAACTGTATATAAATGTAATGGAGGTACTTTTGTATTTACACGCAGAGGGGAGGTTCTTGTGCCCTCTTATAGGGCCTGCCACGCATTTGATTGGCTAATTAAATATCCGCCTGTCCTACCAGCACACAGGGGCAGAAATACCCCACATTGTGCCGCTGTTAGGACTAAGGGAAACAAGATTATCTTCATAATCACTCGTTATACTTACACTTAAACAACCCCATGACAGCCCAGAATATGTTGCAAGGATTTATTTCTCTCCACATCACTAAATGCACTTTAACCCCTTAAGGACACAGCCCCATTTTTCAAAACTCCCAGGTCATTTTATATGGCAATAACTTTAAGATGCTTCAACTTACCCTTGTGATTTTCTCAGAGCACGTTTAGGCACACGGTAGCACATGGATAAGGAACGCCACTGGGTTTGAAAAGAAGATTTTACTAGAATAGCTTTCAGGGGCCATGTCCACTTTTGGAAACTATTCCCCTCATAGAATTTATCAAATGGTATAGTAAAAGTATTTTGACCTAAGTCGTTTCACAGATTTCATTCAGATGTGTAAGTGAAAAATTACTAAAATGTCAGTTTATCCCCAAGTTTTCATTCCTAGGCTGGTCTTACACGACCGTACTACATGTACGGTCCACAAGTTGCTGATCGGTAACATAGGCTCCGCAGATGTCCTTGTCCTGCCGCACTCGCCCATAGAGTTCTATGGGCGAGTCCATGCATTGCCGCAATTCACGGCCATTATGGACATGTCCTATAAATTGCGGACCACGGTTGCGGCCCGGCCACATCACAGATAAAATATCTGGTGGTGTAAGAGGCCACATTGAATATAATGTATCCGCAATTGAAAACCCTCAATTGCGGACTTACATTATGGTCGTGTAAGACCAGCCTTAATGGTTAAAGGAGAAAAAGCTCCCCACAGTTTGTTACACAATTTCTCCTGAACACAGCAATACCCCATGCGCGGTTGTAATCTGCTGTACGGGTACATGGTGGAGGGCAGAATTGAAAGAGCGCTATTTGGCTTTCGGATGCCATGTCGCATTTACAGAGTTCCTAAAGTACCAGTACAATGGAAACCCCCAAAGAGTATCCCCATATATCTCTCACAGAATTTATCCAAGAGTATAATGTATGAACATTTTAACCTAAGAGATAGTTTCCAAAAAGAAATGTGCAGTGGATGATGCACAATGAAATGTTTCCAGATATGTTATTTCAGTGCTCAATACGTCATGCTCCGCTTGTGCCACTGTGAAAATTCTACTCTACAGTTATCATGCTCGGTTTCCTTATTTTGGAAACTCCCTATATGTTTGTTTTGTTTTTTTATTCTGAGAAGTAGAACATATTTCTTTTTCTGTTGATAGAGTTGGTGGAGAGCTTATCTGCAGGGCTAAATGTGTTATATATTGATCCTGCTTAGGGGCACACATGGCTTTATGATCTCTTCTTATACCATATAATTAATTCCAATGTTTTGTTTGCTTTTTTTTTTTTGCTTTCCACAAAGTTCAACTTGTAGGTTAAATAATGTATCACTGTTAACCTGTTAAGGACACAACAATACCAATATATAATGTTTTTTTATTCATTTTATTGCAATTTTTTACATAATAAATCATTTTATATAGGAAAGTTGTGCCTTAACGCACCATGTCTTACTATTACGTAATGGTAAATAGCTGACACCTACATGTAACACTGGTGGTTGGAGCTAAACTCTCCTCGCTATTAGACTTGTAAGCTAATTTCCTAAAAAGACCATTAAAAGATGATATCAATATACAGCAGAGATACGGTAGATTTTTTTTATTATCATATAATGGTAGTATGACTTGCGAATTTTTCCAAATTTCCATCAAATGAACTATTTTTTCATAAATAAATGCAAAAAATATCAGTCAAATTTTACCACTAACATGCAGTACAATGTGTTGTGACAAAACAGTCAAAGTCACTTGGTTAAGTTAAAGTGTCTCAAAGTTATTGCCACATAAAGTGACACTTTAGTTTTAAATAAAGGGTCTGTATCCTTAATGGATTAAAAATGCAGCTGCTTTCTGCCTGATAAACCTCTTTGATGTTCCTGACACTTGGTATCTCCTTTCTAGCTAATTTGCTGTTCATTCCTTGTTACTAAGGAAGTCAGTCCATAGACACCTTTTGACAGGCAAGACGTCTTCACAGTGAGCAGAAGGAAAAGCATATGATCTCCCTAAACAGTGAAGGCAGATGGGAGGGGGTCGATTCTCCTCACAGCCTCCTCACACATCTGCAAATTGCTTGCTCTCTGCAAATGTCTTAACACTCTGCAAATATTGCAGCTTACAATGTAAGAAAAGGCTTATATGGGCTTGTATCCACTGCTGGCTCACTCTGTGATTACAAATGTGATATTATGCACATATATTAATTACAAGCAGGTTTACTAACTGTGCTCAGAGATTGCTATTTTCCATTGTCAGGGATCATGTAAATTGCAACATGCCTGCATGTATTTCCAGTCCAGTGTTCCTGGATCTCCTATAGTGTGTTCACTTAGTCTTTTATCAGCTATTTTCCATTGTACAATTACTCTTGGCAGAATTACAGGTATATAAACCAGTATTAGTACCAATCGATAGAAGGGGGAGAGGACAAGCTGCTCCTTGTTGTATATACCCACAGCCTCAGACACAAATGTAAAATGTGCTGTAGGCATAATGTGATTACTAAAAGAAGAAAAACTGATAACACTCCATGTATGAAGGCTTATACAGTCATAGAACCGACTGTTGACCACTGATTAGTCCTTTGGGGTGACTGCGGCGTTTAGCTGAATGCAGTGGTTTTCTCATTGAAAAACAAGGACAGCCTCACAGTTGTACTTGGTTCGGCAGCTCACAGGCTGTGTGACAAATAAACATGAGGTGACATGGCCTGTGAATCAAGAGTGCCACTGTCGCTACAAACAGCTGATCAACAATGGTCCAGGGTTCCAAACCCCTGCTAATCTTTGACTAGTAAACAGAAATGATGTGTGCATGCGGCAAATTTAAACCATGCTGTTAAAGTAATCTTAGCGAATAGTCTACATCAGGATAACAAATGTGTTAAAAGTTTAATATTCACAGAAATTCTCTATAGTTTTAGTTGATTTGCAAAGAGGTGTCCTGGCCAGCTGCAGCCTTAGTGGGCACAGTACACACCCCAGGGTGTCAGAAAGGCACTTCAAGTCCAAAGAATAGAGAAGCACACAATCATACAGTATTTACTACTGTATCGTAAGACTTCCCACAAGGAAGAGAGTCACTACATAGAGGCTAAAAATGGGGTCTTCTCTTGCGTCCACTGAACTTTGTGTCTGCCCGAACTTCTCTGCATTAACAAAAAAAATAAAAAACTGGTTAACAAAAATCAGCAAAACTTAAATTCATAGTAATCATGTACAGTAGTGATAGAGCACCCATTAAAGCGGATTCACATATAAGGCTCTATTCACAGAGAGATTTATTAGGACTGGTGTTTTAATCTTGATAATCCCTGCACCACTAGGACTGTGCGCTGGCATATATTTCAGGCACCATTTAAGCCAGTAAACTGATATAGGATCAGCAATATGATAGGGCCAGTGACCCCACCCATGCTACAGCCCATGTCAGGAAAGTGGCAGGGGTGGTATAAAAAAAAGAAACTAAGTTGCAACTTTTTTATGCCTTGTATGCCATTAAACTAAAATATCCCTCATTGCATTTATGGTATATAGACACAACATACACTTCCAAGGAGTGCAACTGCCTGCCCACACTAACCACTAAAAAAAGAAACGTGCCCATCTACATAGAGGAGAGCAACTATAACAGCCCAGTAATGTGAACCGAGGCTTACAGTCTACGGAGCAAATTTACTAACTCATCTGTGCCAGTTTTCTTGAGTAGATGGGTGTAAATGAGCCACATCTTTGGAGCATGACCTTTTTCTTACGACCAAAGATGTGCCCTATTGTTAATTATGTGCCTTGCCCCCACAAATTTACTATACTTCACATCAGGAGCGATACCTGAACTCTGTGCCTGAACCTAATAGTTGTAGATCTCAAAGCTGCTGCCTGGGAGTTATTAAAAGGTCCAGCCTCTTAATTCAGGCACATCTCAAGACAGCCGGGGATTTCAATAAAGGGTATTCCCACGAACATAACCATATATAGATTTGTAGACAATTAAAAAAAAACATTTTTGCAAATATAAGTAATTTAATTTTGCTGAGTTTTAATAGTCACTACTGAGATTATTAGAGAAAATAAATTGTCTTGGTCATTCACCAATGAATACGACCATGAATGCAGAGCCTTTCTATAGTCTGGAACTTGTCTAACTGAGCCTAGGTTTCCTTTCAATGGGCCGTGTTGTCAGGTAGAAACAGTACATGTAATAAGACGATAACCCCGGCCACAATAAGAAAATCATAACTGGACTTCAAAGTATTGAAAGTTTTTGAACTCATGGTTGTGTTCATTGGCAACCAATCAAGGTAACAGGTTGTCACCACTGAGATTATGAGAGAGAATCTTTAGTCTGCAAATTTTTTTTTTTTAATCTATTTATAGTTACAAAAATGTTTAACTTTTAAATTGTCTATACATTTAAATATGGTCATATGTTCATGAGAAAACACCTTTAAAACGGGAGTACAGACAACCAGTCTTAAAGTCTCTCATTCATACAAAGCTGCAACTTCAAGTCATGAGTGAGAAGATCCACATCTTCAAAAGGCAGTACATATAAAATCTCTCCTCCAGATAGAACTCACTGACTGAGCTTTAAGAGATTTTCCCCTCAAACATGGTTTATCCCAGTCATCAGACCCCAAATCGATCATATGTCACATGGGTAAGCAGAGAGGTAGTGGGGATATATTGACCATCACCAAAGTAGATAGCCAAGTGTGTACAGCAGTGGTGATGTATGTGCGCTATCACTCCATTAACAACTTCCATTTTCACAAACAATTTTTTTTTTTTTATTGTTCCCACAAATATAAAATAAAATAATGACGTTTGCGAAGGTGTACATAGGTGTACAATCCTTATGCGATATACTTACTTTCCTTGTCGTCTGCGTCGTTCCTTTTTCTCCATTATCCAGTCTTTGCTTTTCTTCACAGATTTCCCTCGGACATTTTTGAATCGTATCCTGTGTCATAAAAAGGCGTTCTAGCTTTAGAAAGGTGTATTAATAAATGTCAGAGGAAGGAAAACATGCGAGCAGCACCTTGGAGCAGGCATGACGTCTAACCTCTTTTGCTGTTTGTCCGTCTAGAGAGCTGCGAGGGGACCGCACACCCTTCCAGCAGGTACAGACAGACATATGAATATCACTGGTGCACAGCTACTACTTATGACGTATAGTCACCAAGCACAAGAGCTGACATCACTACCATCAGATTATAGTAGACAGGATCACAACAGAAGTTCACACTTCAATGAATCAGCTTCAGTCTATTGCAGCCTATGGCCTTGACTATACTGTAAATGATATTACTAAATGCTATTAACACAGCACAGGAGAAGCTCAGACAAGAGGGCCGCCCACATAACCATATACAGAAAATAGAATTAAAAAAAATATATAAATAAATAAATAAATGTGTGTGTGTGTGTGTGTGTCAATACATTCCTTTTGACACATATCAGATCTCACATATAAGATTAATCTGGACTTTCCCAAGTTTCCTCTAAGTTTTCAACTAAATACAGTATATTGTCATTAAGCCAAAGTATAGAGAAATACGTGCCAGGTCCGTAAACAAGAAGTTCTGAAACAGTTACGCAAATGCCACTTTTTGATTTTTTTTTCCAGCTTCCCAGTACATTACACATACCGTATTTTACGGACTATAAGGCGCACTGGACTATAAGGCGCATTGCCCATGAGCGCCTTATAGTCCGTCTCGGTTCATATATAAGGCGCACCGGACTATAAGGCGCAGTCCGGTGCGCATTATATGTTATTGAAAGCGGCGGCAGGCAGACTTTGCCAGCGGCCGCTTAACCCCCCACGTGCCAGCCGCTTCTATTGGAAGCGCTCGGCAGGCGAGGAGGGGCTCTATCAGCAAAATCATGCTGATAGAGCCCAACCGTAAAAGTTATATCAAACTACCCCCCCGTTTTAACATAAAACCCTGAAACAGAATGTGAAACTTACCGAACGGTGCAGGGTGGGCGGGCATTCAGGCCTCCTCTTCCTCCGATGTTCCGTCCTCCTCCGACGCTCGCGAACTGATAATGGCCTGGGCGCATGCGCAGTAGCCGTAGTAGAAGCATTATGATATTGCGCATGCGCCCAAGCCATTATCAGTTAGCGAGCGCCGGAGGAAGTGGTCAGGACATCGGAGGAAGAGGAGGCCTGAATGCCCGCCCACCCTGCACCGCTCACCCTGCACCGCTCGGTAAGTTTCACGTTCTGTTTCAGGGTTCTGTTTCACGCCGACATGACAGCAGGGCTGCCGGACACTTCCCATTCATTTCTATGGGAGCCGGCATGCGAGCACTCCCCATAGAAATGAATGGACTGCTTTTTTCCATTCATTTCTATGGGAGCCAGCATGCGAGCGCTCCCCATAGAAATGAATGGACTGCTTTTTTCCATTCATTTCTATGGGGAGTGCTCGCATGCCGGCTCCCATAGAAATGAATGGGAAGTGTCCGGCAGCCCTGCTGTCACGCCGGCGTGTACGGCTGTGATACACGCTGGCGTTCTGTAGTGTGAATGCACCCTTACGGTGTCTTTTATGTATGTATGGAAGCGGCACGCAGACTTTGCCGCCGCTTCCATCCATATATGAGGCGTACCGGACTATAAGGCGCACTTACGATTTCTGAGGAAATCGTAGGTTTTTATGTGCGCCTTATAGTCCGGAAAATACGGTAATATTTAATAAAATATATTAAATAAATATTAAATGAAAATAGGCTGTACAATAGGTCATCAGTAACAGATCAGTCAGGGTCCAATACACGGACCCTGCATCGATTATTTGTTTCAAGCACCCAAAGCCATGTAAGTAGGTCTGCGGCCAAAACGAGCTCTGCTCCTAATCGAATGAATGGAAGCAGAGATACAGTTCCCGGCACCAATGCTACATTGTATGGATAAGACGCAGTCTGCGGAGTACAGATACCCAAGCACTGTAGTGGTAGCCCCTGGAACTACAGTTTTGTTCCCATTCACTTGAATAGGAGCAGAACCAGTTACAACCGTACACCTGGTATACGGCTTCCAGTAGATGAAATAGCTGATCAACCAGGGGTGCGTGTGTGAGATTCCAATCAATCCGATACTGATGACCTATTCTGGAGAGAAGCCATTAGTATCCAACTTTGCTAGGTCCTGGACAACCCCTCAAAGTTCTAGCACATTTATCTAGTCTGTACAACCTATATGACACAAAAGACTTATTTATTACCTCTCATTGGTAAAAGATGCTTGATGCTTTGACCCTTGTTCTGCTGACTCATCACCCAGACCCTATAAAAAGGGATAAAGTAATATCCTCACAATTGAAATACATTCTGTCAAGATAAGCAAACTCACATATAGGAATAAATAATGATGGGGATCTCCGCTTTTAATAATTATGTTTTAAATAGTCACTGTCACTTTAACAAACTCTGCATATATGAACAAACAGTACATGCAATTATAAGAAACTTTGTAACAAATAAACTGTACCAAAGACAAATGCCTCTTTCTCCTCTTATCAGACTCCAATTACTTCTAGTCTAGTCTATAGAAGTCTATGGAAAGGGAAGGGGTGGAGGGATCAGGATGTACAAGGGATAACAGAAGAAAAACAGTCTTAGCCTAGTGCTGGAGCTAAAGAAAAGCTTACCATCATGACCAAAGTGCTTTACTCACACAAGTACATGTCAGTATTTCTCTATATATGTCCTGCATGGTTGAGTGGTTGTATGAGTGGAAGACAGCTATAGAGAAGATTTTTTTTTTTTTTTTTTTTAAATGTAGATTGTGAGCCCCACATAGAGATCACAATGTACATTTCCCTATCAGTATGGCTTTGGAATATGGGATGGAAATCCATGCAAACACAGGGAGAACATACAAACTCCTTGCAGATGGTTTTTTGCCCTTGGCGGGATTTGAACACAAGGACTCCAGCGCTGCAAGGCTGCAGTGCTAACCACTGAGCCACCGTGTGGCCCCTATAGAGCAGATTCTACCTGCAGTGTATGGCAGCTAGTCTTCACCCACCAGCTCATAAAGAACTAAAAAAAACCTGATATAGTATGCAAAGGTGTAAACTGAAAACTGCATTAAATAAGTCATGCAAAGGCCAGAAATAATACAAATACATTTCTACAACTAAATGACAGGTATGCTTTAGGGTCTAATATCTTCTGCCTAACTCTGCTGGGAAAGTGATACTTCTCCTGACCTCACTGCCACATTCATTCTGACAAAGTTTTTCCCCCGTTTCTCTGTGTCAGTGACATAATAAAGGGGCTGGCCGTCTTCCTCAGTTCATTAGCTAAGTTAAGCAACTGTGTTGGGGCCATCGGAATACATAGTGTAGGGTAAGGATGATGCAGGGAACACCTTAGATGCAGTAGTTGCTATTGACTTTGTCATCCAAGGGTTAAAACACCTGTGAGTAAGCCATCACCATGTACATGTCATACATGTATGGCAGGGTGTGTTAATGTATCACTTGTCATGTAGTACATTCAAAGCATGGTGGGGGAACAAAATGAGGCTTAATAGAATAATGAATAACATGTATTAATATTGATAGAACCTACCTTAGGCAATACTCCAGATACACCTGCAAACAGGCACAAGAAAAACCTAAAAAGAAACAAACAAAAAAAAACACCATAATATTATTACAGAAAAAAAAGCTACATAAAGCTGCCACCCAAACATATTTACATAAAACTCACTTCTTAGCCTTGCTACTGTTCGGATAGTCCACTACCATACCACCAGTAAATCCAGCCCTCATTGCCTGAGCAGTCACTAGTTCCAGCTAGAAAAAGAAGGCAGAGGTGATCAGCAACTTTACATAATGACACAAATATAGAGAAGTGAGAACAGTGGAATAATAAACTCTTCCCCACCTGCTGTGCATTCTCAGGATACAACTGCAGGACTGCACGAGCACCCCGGGCCTGCAAAAAAATGCTTTATTTTAGGTCGTCACTGAAAACGATAATGATTGTATTAGTTGATGTGTCTCTTTTGCTTATGAAAAGAGTAGTCTGTGACAACCTGTTTTACCTGCAGCGGCTTTCAATTGGATATATAAATTTGTCTACACTAAGAGTCTGTTAATAGATGTATATTAGGTACAGCCTTGAATAATATGCAACGATTAAAAGGAAGGGATGGTAAGAATTTACAGAGAAGTTTTTCTTTAAAGAGGTCCAGTTCAGCTGAAATTTTCTCTCTAGCCCCCACCATTCCTGAGCAACAATAAACAGTACATTGTGATGCCTGATGTGCTATTTAAAAGGGATTCTACCATTAAAACCTTTTTTTGTGGATAAGACGCCGGAATATCCTTTAGAAAGGCTATTCGTCTCTTACCTTTAGACGTGGTCTCCACTGCACCGTTCCTTAGAAATACCAGTTTTTACCGTTATGCAAATGAGTTCTCCCGCAGCGATGGGGGCGGGCCCCAGCGCTATCACAGCGATGGGGGCATCCCCACCGCTGCCAGAGAAGTGTCTCTAAGCGCCACCTCCTTCTTCGTCCGCCGCATCAACTTCAAGGTCTTCTTCTGGCGCCGGCTCTTAACTTCTAGGTCTCGGGCCGAGCAGACTGCACAGGCACACAGGTCATGGGAAAATGGCCGCTTCCATAGTATTGTTAGCGGCCATTTTCCAATGGCCTGTGCGCCTGCATAGTCTGCTCTGCTCTAAGTTACGAGCCTGCGCCGGAAGAGGACATTGAAGTTGACGCGGCGGACGAAGCAAATCAGGCACCAAAACTAACAATAATGATTGCTCAACAACAGTGGGGGCTAGACAGAAAATTCTAAATGTGTCAGAATTCGTGGAGCAGCGCTTTTTAATTGTTGTAAAGAGCTGGACTTGGAGGTGGAGAAGGGTCCTCTAAGTCTTTGCTGTATACATAATAGACAGTTCTGATGAGAAAGTTTGATATAGCCAAACCACGGACTAACTATAAATATAACATACTATGCGCAGGGGACAGTAGACCTGCAGCAAGATTTTATCCCACAGCATGGTACATCACTAGAATGCTTTGAGTTCCATTTAGCCAAACCACAGTTACTTCAGAGCATGCGTCCATTACACGGACCACATTACCTGCATCACCTGTAACCCAGTCCTAAAATACTATGTACTGTGTCAATATAAATCCCAGGCTGTGGCACATGAATTGCAATGACACAAAAAATTGTATTTGAATTTTATCTTGACGTGTGCTCTTCTGAGTTAGAGATGTTTTCCCACTAACACTTATCACTCATTTATGGCATAGGAGATTAATGTCTGATTTCTGTGGGACCAACCACTAGGACACTCAAGCGTTATAAGGACAATTGTTCCCAAATCCTGTGTGTGTAAGAAGAGGTAGCGTGCCAGTATGACCCCCACAGCATTCACAAAGGGTATTTCAAAATCCGTTTGCGTAACTGCACGAGAGGGACCCCCTGCAGATATACTAGGACTCCATTAAGGAGGTAAGCGGATTATAAAACTGGATAAAGGATTTCCGAGCTAAAATCATTGACGAATAGATCGTCGGAACCAGATCAGCAGAGGTCGACACCCAACCTAGCCCTACTGTTCACAGCAGCAAATGGGGCAGACAATGACGCAGGAAGCAAACCGCGCCATTCTCCATGGAGTGGCTGAACTGAGCCAGTGGAGTTCAGCTCTTATTCAAGTGAATACCCTTACATAGCCAATACACAGAATAGAGCTGCTCCAGCTGATGTGAACATCTAATTCATGGGGGCTGGAAATCAGATTGATCCCAGTTACTGATCTCATATTGATGACTTAGCCTAAAGATATTTTTAGCCTGAAAAAAAACAAAAAACTTTAATATTAACTGAAAATGTAGCATCAGACAGGTGAGGTGCATATCCTTTCCAAAAAGAGACTCACCAATGCAGAGTAGAGAGTAGAGAAAAAGCGAAAGAGCCGTCGAGGAGGATTATGTGTCTTCTTATCAGCATTACAGAGCCACTGCAGAGCAGAAATACTATTGGGAAGAACAGACCAGAACAATATAACAGTCAACAAAATGTCTGAAGGGAGATAATTGAAGTCTTTCTATCTGTCCCACTTGCTTCACTACAAGTCACGTACCTGATGCAACCATCAAATGTTCCAGGTCGGAAAGGAATACCTTGCCCCATATCCCCGAGGATCAAATCACCTTCCACTTCCCGCTCTAATGCTACATCTAAAACCACAAAGTTCAGGGATTAATACAAAGAAGGCGTCCAAACTAATAATCCTTTCATCATTGAAAGTAAAGTAACAACTCACCCAACATAGCAGGGCTGATGTCAATGCCAACCCAGTGATGCCCTTCCTCAGACATGTAATCTCCACTCAGACCAGAGCCACAGCTGCAAAAAACAAAAAGGTTAAAAAGAATACGTGCAAAACCTACAAGGTGCATTCAATAAGTCTTACAACCTACCCGATATCCAAGAGGAAGCAGGGCTGATCCTCAGGTAAGCACAAGAGCTCCACAGCTCGCTCAGACATCTGTGACTGAATCTCTATGATGCGAGAGCTAAAAGACATGGCAAAAACTTTGCATGAAAACATGGAACTGATAAAAATACATCTACACAATGATCCCTCACCAAACACCTCCCCATAGGGATTGGATAGACACATAGTAACATTTTTTAAGTCTGAAAAGAAACGTAGAGTATTCTGAAAAAAGATGTGCCCATCACTGCTTCTTATTGACAAAGGGAAGCAGATTTTAGGCCGAAATTAGAGATGATTTTGAGGTGCAAAATGACTCAAAAATCAGCTCCAAATTCCTCTGTGTGAGCTTACAATCCTAGGTATGAAAGATCCTGGTAGAGATCTCTGTGCGGACCTTTGATATATTTATACATAGTTATCATGTCTCTGGGTACTGTGGACCATCTATTAATTTGGTCATCTGGCTTTGAAGCAGCTCAAGCTTTACTCTTTATTGTTCACAACTACCCAAAAAAGTACACAATATTCTATATGTGGTCTGATTTGTAAGGTGATAGAACTAGGCCTGCGTCATGTGCATCCCTTCCTCCATGACCTTATTTACCTGACACTGGTTGCTACACTTAAAAAGAATTGTGTCACCAAAAATTATCTATTTTGTTAAACCAGGTTTTTATGAGAAACATCAATTCTTGATTATTTTATTTTTAAAAACAAAGTACAGCACCCTGCAATTTTTCATTAGGTTCACTAAAGCCTGTTAGCAGCTTTACATTTGCTAAAGAGAGAGAAAAGTCCTTACTTGTGTGTGTATTTCCTGGCTTCAGTTTCATTGTAAAACTATAAGGAATAAAAAAAAAAGTAGATATTTATTAAAGAGAAGTAAAATGGGGGCACATAGAAGAACAAAACATATATGATCACACAAAGAATTTACAAACAGAAATTCTTAAGGGTGTCCTAACTTCTTCAGGTATTGTAAAGGCAATGTCAGCACAACTATAAACCAATAAACTGTGATATGGAGACTCCAGTCTATAGGAGGAGTACATGTACTCAGCCACATTAATGCTCCCAGGTTCTATTATGGCTATTGAGGGTTTTGTTTTTGTTTTTTCATTTTAATAGAAGTCAATTCAGAGTCTGTAGTTGAACAATGATTAAATATTCTTTACTGAATGTTTTCAATATACACGTTTTATCCCACAATGCTATGACTAAAAGGAAGTGTTCATCTAAATGTATGAATTGATCACATTGGATCTGATGTTATACTGTTACATACATTATTCTATGCTATTATAATTGATTAATGTTTGCCCGTTTCTTATTCATTATCTCATATAGCCTTATTATATCATATGAAAGTAATGAAGCACCAGGTCACCTGTGAGGAAGAGGAAGGTATTACACGGTGATTTTCAACTGGATCCTCGAACCCAAAAAATGTTTAAAGAGGAAACTACATCACCCCCAACAAGCCCAATTAATAGTTGCTGCCCCACTGATTCTGGAACAATTTTGGTGCCTGATATCCTATGTAGTTTCTGTACTGATAGGAGAGCGGTGTCAGGCAGGAGCAGAAAAGGGTGTGATTCTGAGCTCTCACACTGGCTGCCTCTGATCACATCCCCTGAGTGTCCCAAATGACCCTGTTATAACACAATCTGCAGCCACATTGAAAATAACAAACCTATATATGCACGTATCAGCTGTACACTGCCATAGCAGGGAGATTTAGGACCCTAAACCCTGGGTCTACAAGGACCAGTGAGTTGTTTAGGGTCTTAAATCACCAACAGGTTTCCTTTAATTTGGAATCAGATTGTGAACCTCAAAAGATAAATGGACGGGATGTGAGTGATGGCAATCTCTGTACAACGCTACAGAATATGTTGCACCAACAGAAATGAATACAATAAACAAATAAAAGGGAATACTTACCTGGCCATTGGTGCCTTGGTCCCCAGTGACTACAAGCCCTCCTACACATGACTGCTGCAGCCACAGTGGGAACATCACCAACATGGCTAGTACATGGCTCTAGTAATAAGCTGTAAGGGTACATCATAGTAACATGAGCAGTCCTACAGCAAAGATCCTCAGCGCTGTTGTTTTGAATCATATGAAGCTGCCATTGGACCATTTTTTAAAGCCCCTTTAAATTTTACCACATGCTAAACCGATATAAAAATGTACTAGGTGACATCAGAGATAAGCGCCAGCCCTCACCAGTTCTGGAGGTCCAGTCTGCTCCGGTCTCTTCACACTCCCAGCCATAATCCAGGCAGATCCACCACTCTACACGTGAATGCGGCCGCACACAAATGACATCATGTTTCGGGTCCTTGAATTCTTCTCACAAGAGGCCGATGGTAATACTTTACAGGTGTCTCCGCTGAAGAAGCTATTCAAACAACCGTACCCAGTTGGGCTTCAACAAGATGGCGGTGATGTTGCCCTCTATCAGTGACTTCCAAGCCTCGTTTTAGACCGCTTCCGACTGCTAAGCCTATCACTGGTTACAAACTATGATTGACATATCAGCTAGCCAATCACAATAGCGGATAGAGTCTAGTCAATGGAATGGCCGGCTTCAGCGGCGTGTCACGTGATCGGCTGACTATACCGGGCTCTAGTTCGGTAAACATGGCGGAGGTCAGCTTAAGGTTGTTACGGAATAAAGCTCGGCCACAGTTGATTGAAGAGAGTATTCCGCGGGGCAGGAAACATGGCCGTCTGTCGGTGCAATCATGCGAGGTATCCTGTGAATCAATGGGAGCTGCTGCGCCCGAGGCAAGCTATAGAATGCGGTTATATACATTATGGCCCCCAGGAACCCACAAGGGCCACACTATGGACAGGCCAATGAACACCAGGCAGGAGGTACGTTTATATTCTCAATGGGCTGGATCCAGAGCCTCCTATCACCAAAATGGCAACCGCAGAAATGGCGCCAATAACGGAGCCCAGGATGCAGGGTCCCCTCTGTATAAGAGTCACACGGCGTACTACGACCTCCTGGAGGTGACGAAAAACGCCACCCAGGCCCAGATCAAGACGGCCTATTATAAGCAGTCCTTCCGCTTCCACCCAGACCGCAATTCTGGGAATGAGGACGCTACCAAACAGTTTGGGCTGGTTACTGAAGCCTACCATGTCCTGGGCAGCGTCAGCCTGAGGAAGAAGTATGACCGCGGCATCCTGAGCCTGGAAGACGTCCGCTCTGCCAAGAAACCAAGTGGGAAAAGCCCGACTCGGAAAGAAGCCGGAGGTCAGAGAGGGGCGTCCACGTCCTCCTCCACCGCCACTCCTGCCAAGCCGATGTTTGATTTTGATGCCTTCTACCAGGCCCATTACGGGGAGCAGTTAGCCCGAGAGCAGTTCTGGAAGGCCCGGCGGGAGCACATAGAAAAGAAGAAGCAGGAGAAAGCATTTTCTGTCCGGTTTAATAAGATGGGCGAGCTGTCTGCCATTTTGCTTTTTGTATCTGCCACTATTATGCTTATGTCACTACGACAATGACAGTAACTCCAAGATCTACTACCACCTCCTAGACAAGTGGTAACCTCTCAGTAATGGTGCAAGCCATTACTCAGGAACAGTGGACAGTATGGTGAATGGCGATCTCCGAGCGCACCTATTTGTTATAATGGAGAATGAACGGGCTTATGTGGCCAGGCTTCATTTTAAATTGTGAAAAAAATGTAAAGACTGAGGCAGATTCACTAACAATCTGCACTACTTTTTTGGCATAAAAGTTGCACACTGGTGGCTTTTGACTAAAATAGTCCAAAGTGGTGTTTTTAAGCCAACCTCCTTGCATTGCTCAAAGTGAGTGGGCCACTAGTCTTGCCACATTCACTATCCCTTGCACCACTGGTATAGAGTTTTGCAGAGGCGCGTGTCCCGGGAGAGAATTCCCCGGATTTACGAGTCCTGCACCTAGTCATGAATCAGGTGAATCCTTTGCTGTCACTGAGATCATCAAGACCACCATATAATATGTTGATCTAGATGAATCTGCCTCCATTGTTTTAAAGTGATTTTTCCTTTCAAAGGAGTTTTCCGACTTAAGGGTCCATTCACACAGAGTTATTTGGCGCTGATTTTGATGCCGTATCTGCCTCCAAAAAAAGCCTCTCAATAGAACTTTATTTTTTGGAGGCTGATTTTGAGGCAGATTCAGAGTCAAAATCAGTGCCAAAAAACTCTGTGTGCACTGACCCTAAGTAATTTTTCATTTCCAGGTCCATTCCAGTACCAGTAGCCTGTTCAGCACTCCTGATGGTTTTTAATGACATCGTCTTTCAACCTTCTGTTTCAGTTACTGCTTCAGTCATTGGTCTCAGTGGTGACCTGTGCACAAATGGCACATCACTGCTAAGGCCAGGTGGTCAATGTTAAAGCCTGAACTGAAACAGATCACAAGATGGTCTTAGCAAGGAGTGGAACAGGTGTTGTAATGGAGGACCTGGAAATGGTAATTTAGGGTGCATTGTAATTCACACAATTTGCAGTCACCCAAAATCTTTCATTTGCGTCGGAGAACTCCTTTAAAGTGGTTTTCCCATCTCAGTGTTTCAGCAGCTTTGCCTGCAGTCCATTCTTCTTACTTCCTGTATTTCTCTCCCCCTCTTGCTGAACAGGACACATTATACTTAAGCAGATCAGATGATATGCTGATGCTCATAGAGAAAGGACTCAGTGTTATCTGTGTGTTTACATAGAAAGATAAGACTTAGCATTATTAGCAAAGTGCAATTAGCTGACCTGATTGTCCTGCCACAAGGGCAGTGAGTGAGAGGGAGGAATAATGTCACATAGCAGGCAAAGAAAGCAGAATTTCTAAAGTAATGTATTTAGGAAAAGTCTTCAATTTACATAAGCTACCAGTATAGATAGGATCCTTGAGAAGGGACAAACCCTTTAATCTTGGCTGCTGAATGTTGATTCATATATTGTGCAATGGGAGCCCTGCTATGGCCCTGTACAAAACTTTTAGTTGCAGTACTGCAACGTTTCCAATGGAGAAGACTTAGCAAGTGACTTGCAGCTTATGGGTAACTTTAGGAAAGGTTTTGATGTTCCCTGCACTAAAACTTGCTGAAACGTTGTTCTGGGATGGCCGAAAACACTAAGTGTCCATTCACACGGAGGAAAATGGTTAGGAATTTGGTGTGGAATTTCAGCGCTGAAAAAAGCCTCCCTACTACATTTTGGTATCCTTGTGTGTTTTTTGTATCCGTTAAATGGGTATGCTAAACTCATATAAAAAAAGTGAATGGAGAGTGAAGCTGCATGACACAAGAAGCCTTGAATAGTAAGTGACTTATCTAGCCAAAGTACAAAGGTGTCTAATTCTGGTGCTGTAAAATTGTTTCATGGCAACAAAGTTTTACAAAGTCCATAAAGTCTAAGCAAAATTAATGTATGATATGAGATAAATGACTGTGGTATTGCAATTTTTAATGTCTCTTCTATAGCAAAGTCTGAACCTGTGCTTGGGGTGTAACACTGTAAAGATGAGACCGGTGCCTTATATACTTGCTTTTTCCTGAGCACAGGACCAACGCACTTTATAATATTTATTGTCATTGTCCAGTTGTAAATATTACAAAATGTCAAGTACTATACATAAAGTGGTTATAGAAGACATCTTCAGGTGTGGTGTTTTGTTTTACTTCAAGCACTTTGGTTCTCTATCTGCAGATCTCTTAGGTGCATTCACACGGAGTAACGTACCGCATGATCTGGCACGTATACGCTGTGTGAGATTTGGAGCGCCGTATACGCTCCCATTGATTTCAATGGGAATTAGTCTCGTATACGCCGCGTTATTTTGCGGCCGCAAAATAACGCTGCATATACGAGACTAACGTTACAGCAGGGCTGCCGAACACTTCCCATTCACTTCAATGGGAGCGCTCGTAAACGCCGCTGTTACGAGCGCTCCCATTGAAGTGAATGGGAAGTGTTCGGCAGTCTGCTGTAATGCCGGCGTGTACGGCTCTCATACACGCCCGGCGTTACTCAGTGTGCATGCACCCCAAGACAGACCTGGAAGATCCTTTTTTGAGCGCAGTGAAAATATGGGTCATTAGACTTAGACTCCAAATGGAGACTGTGAGGCAGATGTGACCATAGCATTAGGCTATGCTTATATTTGCATTGGAATCTTTGGCACAAATCCTTCTAAATTGGCAAAGTGCTGCCAACCCAACTTGTTTGTCTGTCGATTTCAGTTTTAAAAAATAAAACGCTCCAAAAACGGCTCCATTCATGTCATCATAGAACAGATCTGTTTTTATGTTCTTCTGGTTCATCAGACCTAGATATCAAAATAGTGTTAGCATGACAAGTTGTATTTTTTTTATTAACATTTTCTAGAATGTGACACCTTGCTTTGTATTTAATTTTTATATTTTTTATAGTTCAAGCATGTTCAGGTGTATAATTTGTTACATTTTTTAGTTTGTTATATGTAAGAGCGGCTACCCAAAAATGGCCACCGGCAATTGCAGTTCAATACAGGAGCCGGCCGGCGGCCATTTTGGGGTAGCCGCTCTTACAGTTCAATACAGGAGCCGGCCAGCGGCCATTTTGGACTGGCCTCTCTATGCTCCTCTATAGAACTACAAGAGCAAGAGAAGCCAGAAGAGGCAGAGTTGCTGCAGAAGAAGGAGGTGGCGCAGGAAAGAGCTCTTGGGCAGCAATGGGGATGCGCTCATCGACCTTTCAGCGCTGGGGCCCGCCCTCATTGCTGCGGAGAGCTCATTTGCATACCGGTTAAAACCGGTATTTCTACGGAACGGCGCGGTGGAGACCACGTCTAAAGGTAGGAGACGAATAGCCTTTCTTAAGGCTATTCCGACGTGGTCATTAAAAAAAAAAAAAAGTAGTTTAATGGTAGAATCCCTTTAACTTTCTAACCATTACTACCTACTGACCAGTGAAGTGATGCTGAATTCCTTATTCAATGGTTTATTCCATTTTTGTTTAGAAATTTCATTTTTTTTTTTTTTAAACGTTAAAAACCTTTTTTGGTGTAGAGTAGTGATACACTAATGTACATAACAGGTTAAAAAGAACATGTCACCACCTCACATCAGTCTAGGAACATGTTCACATGAACAAATTCAGGAGTTTGAATGTACTGGTGCCTGTACCTACCTACCTGGCTGTAGTCTGTCGGTCAGTTGCATAGACTTTGCCTAGAGCAGACATGTTCCACTGCCACTCAACTAAAAGTTCTCACAGCTTTGAGTTCTTATGCAAATGAGTCATTTACTGCAACGGGGGGCGGGCCTTCAGGTCCTGGGAGCACTTGCCACTTACCATCTACTCCCTGTGCCACCCTGAGAAGAGGGCATTGATCCTCTCACTACTATGACATTAACCATTCTACTTAAAGAGGATCTTTCACCGATTTGGGCACAGGCAGTTCTTTCCCGATCTGTGCCCTGGGTAAAGAGCTATCGGTTCCGGTAACGTAGCTCTTTACAGTCAGAAGGGCGTTTCTGACAGTCAATCAGGTACATCCTTCTTCACAGCAGTGCCAATAGCGCTGTAGAGTGTGAGCGGGGAGGAACACCCCCTCCCCTCCTGATAATACTCATCTATGGACGAGCACTGTGAGCAGAGGGAGGGGGCGTTCCTCCCTGCTCCACAGTACAGCACGATAGGCGCTGCTGTGGAGAAGGACGTACCTGACTGACTGTCAGGAACACCCTTCTGACTGTAAAGAGCTACAGTACTGGGACCGATAGTTCTTTACTCGGGGCACAGATCGGGAAAGCCGACAGTGCACTGAATTCAGCGCACTGTCAGCTTTCCAGCAGTATATAGAACTGCCTGTGCCCAAATCTGTGAAAGGTCCTCTTTATGCAGCAAAGCGTTTCTCTCAGGGCTGAAGTGCACCAACTACCCCATAACATCTGAAGCTGTTTTTCTCTGAATCTAGAAAAGTGACATCTATATCAGAACTGTGTAGCTTATCTCTGTAATGTGCTGTATAATAGTGATAGCAGTTGGATATGTTTGGCACAGGTGCAGACTGGAAGAAGGTAAGGCTGGTTTTTTACAACTGGTTTCAGGCCAGGAAAAAAACAGTCCATGTCGCAGTCCGAAATACTGATCTCAGCATGTCTACTTAGTTAATCTAGTCAACCCACAGACTAGTTTTTTTTCCAGCCCTAACATTGCCATGTGCACTAGCTTATTATCAGACCATCCTAAGGGTGAATTCACACTGAGTAAACGCTAGCTTATTCTGAACGTAAAACACGTTCAGAATAAGCGGCGTCTAAAGCAGCTCCATTCATTTCTATGGGAGCGGGGATACGAGCGCTCCCCATAGAAATGAATGGGCTGCTTCTTTCACTCCGTGCAGTCCCATTGAAGTGAATGGGGAATGCCGGCGTGTACGCTCCGGCATGAGCAGAGCTTGCCGTATACGCCGGCACTCCCCATTCACTTCAATGGGACTGCACGGAGTGAAAGAAGCAGCCCATTCATTTCTATGGGGAGCGCTCGTATCCCCGCTCCCATAGAAATGAATGGAGCTGCTTTAGACGCCGCTTATTCTGAACGTGTTTTACGATCAGAATAAGCTAGCGTTTACTCAGTGTGAATGCACCCTAAAACTGAGACATGATAGCTCTGAAGTATTGCACCCCAATGCCATAGCTCAGAATATCCAATTGAAGTACAAAGAAGAGGGAATATTATTTAATATTTTGCCATGAGATCTGATCTTCTATTCGGTCAAGGAAGAGTTGATGCCCCACATGGGAAGTGCTGGAGACCTTATTAATGCAATCTGAGCCTTTAGCTCCTTGTAGTGTGTGGACAGTCTATAGCTTCCTTCACAATAGACAGGATAATAGCGGTTTGCAGCAACCTTTTCCAAATGTGCACAGATCATTACCAGCACTAATTAGTTAATGAGTGAAAATCGTAACTGAGAAGTGCTGGGCAGCAATTACAAGAAATGAGAAGAGATACCTCACACTGCGGCAGATCATGCTCTGGTGAGATGGCTGTAGTGCCAGCAATAATGAAACCCATAGAGAGGATTGGAAACCAATGTGAGAAAGAAACAGGATTTATTTGTATATATCAGAGGATCATAAAGGGTTACATTAACCAAACTACTGTGCAGACTCAGCTACGCGCAGTATGCACTGAATAAGGAGAGGTGCCTGAACCCACCTCTGCAGAGCCTCACTGCGCCACACTCATAGGCTGACACTCTAATGCTGACATTTGCAGACCTCACTGTCTACTTATACCCAGGAAATCATTGTAGTCCATCCTACATCAACAAGAGTCACACACTGTAAGTAACCCACACGCACATCACAGAAGGTAAACGTCATGGAGATTGCTCACTCCGACTAGAATAAAGTGTACCTACCATCACACTCAGATGGAAAATGTATACAAATACTTTCTCAATTGTGTCCATAAAAATGGAATTGGAGGCCGTTGTGGAGCATATAATACTGTGTGGGGGCTGCTGAGGGGAGCATATAATACTCTTTGGATGCCACTTTGGGGAGCATTTAATACTGTGTATGCTAAAGTGTGTGCTTGCACCATTGTGACAACTCCCCAACTGGCCCTTCTTTCAGCTTTCCATGGCATGAAGAAGGACCTCTTGCAACATTTACTCACAGCTGCTAAAACTGTCATTCCCAGGCACTGGCGGAGTACTGTTACATCCTCACTGGTGGAATTTCTACAGGAGCTTCACCTAATAAGGAGAATGGACTTACTGGACATTACTGGACTTCCAGCTTCTTAGCTCATTCCTCCTGCTCAGACCACCTCCCAGCAACAATGATGTCAACAGAGTGTTTCCCTCATCCTGTGTTTCGAAGGTCCGTGGTATGAGCCATGCTGTACTGTAGACGCAAAATTAAAGGGGTTTTATGGACAAAAAATGTTGTTTTTTAAAATGTCTGTTACAGCTATTGAGGAGTTAATACATGCACCCATATCCCTTTAGCCAAGTAATTTCGGGGTCTCTCTGGGAGCTTCTGGTATCTCATGCTTTTGTTTACTTGCTTCAGCTTCCTGCTATGTAACTTCCTCACTAACCCCTCTCACCTCACCCCCTCCTTCCTCACTATCCACATCCTTCCTCTCTCCCTCCCTCCTTTTTCTCTCCCTCCCATAACCCCCTCTCTCTCGCTATCTCACCCTTCCCTACCTACTCAGACCAACCCACTACCCCATTATACAGTATACTTACCTTCCTGTGAGACGCTGCGTGCTCTTCTCCATCGCTGCTCTGTTCGCTGCAGCAATGATCCACCTCTACTGTGCATGCGGACGCTGTGCAGTAGGGTGAATTTCGGCAGTAGTGCCCAGAGCAGAGTGGGACAAAGTAGTAGGGACAATCAGTTTACAGAAATGGGGAAACGGATCATAACCAGATAATCAGGAAATGTTCCTGGGTAAATATACATTTTTGACTAATGTAATTTAGAAAGTAGAAGGGGGAGGGTGTTTAGTGTAGGGATTTCCAGTTAGCCCAGACAACCCCTTTAACATCATCTAAACAGCTTTTAGCTTCCGTCGGTTGACACTGGATCTTCCAAGTGTAGAAGATCTCATGCATCACACTACAGAGCTCTGACACTCGGGAGGAGGTGGCGGAAATTTTTGCTGATGTCATTACTGTTGGAAGGGGTAGTAAGTGAAAACATCTTGCTGCGATGCTCAGCTGCCCCAGAACAAGCCTCTCTTGAGACTCTTACCGTATTTATTTAAGAACAAAGAAACACTTTTTACATGAAAATTAAAGGGGTATTCCCAACTGGCTTATTCAGCAACGTGCATGCTGTGTGCTCTCTTAATTTTCTGGTTTTCTCGTTACATTGATGGGTGGAGTTTCACTTGCTCTGCTAGGTCTCTTCATAGCAGTATGTTTGCAGTCAGTAATAGGGATTGGTTGTACATAAATCAGCACAGTATCACTGAAAGATGCACAGTATGAAGCTGATGTAGCAGTGCTGGATTTGAGTCAGTTTGCAAATAAACTCTAGGTCTGTGTTTACATAAAGAGGTCAACCTTTCTATGAAGTGGTCCCTAGAACTGAACTACATATTCTAGATCAGGCTCAGCAGTACTTTGTATAGTGATAACATTACATTCCTGTCCAGTAAGCTCGTACCTCTTTTAATACACAATATCCTGATGGCTTTAGAAGCTGCTCACTGACATATCATGCTGCAACTTAGTCTATATATAGTGTAGATCCCAGGTCCTTCACAAAAAGTGACTCTCGGTTTTACTTTCCCTAGGACACAAGGTGCATTCTGATTGTTAGTACCCAGATGCAGAACTGCCTATGTGTCTACCCTGAACTCAATTGCCATGTAGATACCTGACACTTACTTCTAGGGCCGACAACCAGACTGGCCTCTATCTCCCTGGCACTTCCCAGTGGCTAGTTAGCTAGTTAATATTGCTGATGAAGGGGCCATGAATATAAAAAAAAACAAAAAAAACTGGGCAACGAGCTGTGCCGGGTCCAGTCATAAGATTACAGATCTCCAAGCTGTTTGTGCAAAGTGACTGCTGCAGCCATTCACAGGCCTCAGTTGTCACCAGATCACAGCAGTTATATGCCGGTTGTTAAGAGATCACCACTCTTTATGGCATTAAAGGGGTAGTCCTGGATTATAAAAACATGTCTCTTTTCTTCCAGAAACTTTTCTGCATCTGTATATAGGTTGTGTCTGGTATTGCCCCACTGAAGAGGATGGGACTGGCCGCAATACTATACACAACCTATAGACTGGTATGGCACTGATTTGGAAGGACGGAGTCTTGTTTTTCTAATTCTAGATAAGCCCTTTTACTCTTTTTTTGTACACATATAAAAAGTGACAGCTCCAATTTAATTAAAAAAAAAATAATAAGAGCGGACCCAGCCTAGAACCTTGGGTTACACCATTCATAACTGGGATCACTATGAGTAGGAAACATTGACCACAGCTTTCTGAATATGAATCTTCATACAGTTTACAATTCAATTGTAAATTATTCTTCTAAACCTAAGATCTTATTTTGTCCAATAGGAGTCTATAAGGGACAGTGTCCATCTTTGGAAAGTCACCAACACTATATCCGCATCTTCCCCTTGGTCCACACTTCTACTCACTTCTTTATAAAAACGAATCAGGTTCATCTGACAAATTCTGTTCTAGTAATACCATACTGGAGGTCACTTATAATACTATTTACTGCCTTTTGCGCTGACGTTTCTCCTTTTAAGTAGGTTACTGTATTAGTGATTTATTAACCAGTAATCTAATCCTCTCTGGATATCAGTGGGGACTATGACAGCTGTGCACAGAGAAATAAGAAGCACCATCACATAGCAAAAAATCTACATCCCCAATTGTAAATAGAAAAATTCTGCTTTAACTGACTAGAATGACAGAATCCAATATATACCGTATATACTCGAGTATAAGCCGAGGCCCCTAATTTTACCACAAAAAACTGGGAAAACTTATTGACTCAAGTATAAGCCGAGGGGGGGAAGGGAATGCAGCAGCTACTGGAAAATTTCAAAAATTAAAATGGCTGGAGTTTTGGGTGCAGTAGATGCTGGGGAAGGGGAGGGGGTGTTTTGGTTGTCTGTCTCTCCCTTCCCTGAGCTTGAGGACTGGTTTTTTTTCCCCCCACTTGGAATTCAGCCTGGCTGAATATAAGGTAGCTGCAGTGCTCCTATTAACCCCTTCCCGATGGAATAGGAGCACTGCAGATACCCTATATTCAGCCTGACTGTAGTCAGACGGAATTCCAAGTGGGGGGGTCTGCCCTTTTAAGCTCAGGAAAGGGGCAGACAACTAAAACACCCCCCTTCCCCAGCACCTACTGCACCCCAAACCCTGACCCTCCTTCAACATCAATCTATTCATTTGAAGGGGAGGTGAGGGTGGAAGGGGATATTGTTATATACACTCCAGACACTGTATTGTTTGCACATTCTGCTGCAGTTGTTCCAGGGAGAGAAGGTTGTCCAGCCAGAAGGTGTACGGGGAGTGCAGCGGGATGCCCTTACTGTCCGGCTTCTGCGGCAGCTCCAGGCCGGTGATGCTTCAAATGCAGCTGCTCGTCGCTCTCTGCCTTCAGCTCCCGCTGTCCCGGATCCGCGGGGATCCCGCCAACATCGTCACTTAACTGCACAGAGCGTAAGCAGTTTTGGCGGCAAGGGCCGGACCCGCACGGAGCGCCATCTTCCTGTGGACCCCGCCAGCATCGTCACTTAACAGCGCAGAGAGTCAGCAGTTTTGGCGGCAAGGTCCGGACCCGCGGGGAGCGCCATCTTCCTGTGGACTCGACGCCGAGACTGCTGACTCTCTGTGCAGTTAGTGATGATGCTGGCAGGGTCCACAGGAAGATAGCGCTCCCCGCAGGTCCGGAGCGGCAGCTTAAGGCAGAGAGCGAGGAGCAGCTGCACCTGAACCATCACCAGCCTGGAGCTGCTGCAGGAGCCGGACAGTGAGGGCATCCCGCTGCACTCCCCGTGGACCTTTTGGCTGGACAACCTTCTCTCCCTGGAACAACCGCAGTAGAATGTGAGTGCAACCTACACCGTGCAAACAATACAGTGTCTGGAGTGTATATAACAATATCCCCCCTGCGCTTGACTCGAGTATAAGCCGAGGGGGAATTTTTCAGCACAAAAACTGCTGAAAAACTCGGCTTATACTCGAGTATATACGGTATTTTGCTTATGTGCTGTAACTGTATCTCAATTTCATTTGCAAAAAATTGACCCCCCTGTTTTATTGTGTTCCGTTATTAAACAGAGCTTACCTTACTTGGCACAGTTTAAAGTAGAGATCTGGATTAGAAACTTTTCAGATTTCCTATTTGCAGTAAATGGGGAACAGTCCCTTGTTCAAGATTATTAAATAATAGTCAAAGTGAACAGAGGCTTCAGACTGTCTCTTGTTCTGTATTATAGAAATTGTTACCCAGTGGTGGTGCTGTAATGTTAGTAATAACACCTTGGTAGGTTGACAACTATTATTGACTCCATGATGAACTTTTTAAATGCATTGTTATGTTCCGGATCCGTCACCTGAAATGCACAAATCCATACACTGGACAGTGATCTGGAACAGTACTGCAACACTGCTTTCACCTGAAGTCAATGGGAGCAGCACTGCAATACTGTTCCTTGTCACTACCTAGTGACCATATAATGCATGGGTGTGTCAATGCCTACAGGGCAAGAGCAGCTCTTTCCACTCTGGCTAATAGAGAGAAGTCACTAGGTACCCTAATAAGAGATATGGAAATAGTTTTTGAGGTAGAACTTACATTTTCATGTATATATTTAAAAAAGGTATGTAAACTTTGCTGTAAAACTTTTCACAAAATTGCGGCCACTACTCTTGAATCTTGCTTCATGGGGAGTAAGCAGTCCTTTCTTGTCCAAAAAAAAAGGAGATCAAAAGACTTATGCATATGCAATAAAGAAGAAGAAAAATGGTATGGAGTGAATAAATGTGATATTACTTGGGCATTATATCATTCTTCAGAAAGGACGCAAACATTCCAGAACACAGCCTGTTGCTTTTAGCATTTTAGGATATGAAATTGGATTAATAGAGTGTAAGTCAAGAAGAAACTGCCCAAAAGATAACTACATAGCAGGTTAAAGAGAACCTTTTACACTTACAAATCCGTAGACAGGCACAGTCCAGTTTGTCATAAAAACCGCCACCTGATTCCCTACATCAGCATTCTACATTGCTATTACCACAGACCAGAAGTGACTGTGTCATGTTCTGTTACAATATCATGGGAAGATGCTTTGGGGGCAGGAACCCACTTATATCATCATAACATGGCCAGCAACCTGATAAGGATTCTCCAGTCTTTGCTTATGGGTGCCATGGTCATACCACACCATTTATTTTGTTCCATGGCTTCTTCCTAACAATTGTCCCCACACCATGATGTTTCCCTGTTACACACCTTCTTATTAATGTCATGAGTACACACGTGGCTTTTGTCAAATGTAACACTCATCTACTGAGATACAGCAGCCATACTTGTTACAGACTGGGTGTACAACCTCCTGCCTGGGTTTCGCAAATGACCCACAAGGCCAATTTATGTGCCCTTCAACCATGTGGATACAGAACGCGTGTAGACAAATAGTTTCTGTTTCTGGTACTCCAGTCTCACACCTTATTTCAGAAAGGAATATACAATTTGGTTGTCTATGCATACAGCTCTCTCCATAGTTTATGAAGTTGCTAGTGTATTACTACAACACCCATTAACCACATTGTAGAGAGCCACATGGATGAATGCATTCTCATCTCTGAAGAGCTTAGTGGGGAGTAGGGATCCCCCATTCTCCAAATAGGTGGAAGTTCTGGAAACCTGTAACAATAAGACATTTATGACATATACTTCCATATGCCATTGGTGCCTAATATGGTAATACCCCTTTAAGTTTTGCTGCAGCCTTTGGGAGTCATTTCATAAAATAATGAAGCCCTCAGAGCAGAAAACTTTGTGAATCACTATTTTATGCTACACCCAGAAAGACTGACAGGCCGGGGCCCACATAGCGTAAGCATTGTGATTTTGCTACGGCGGAACTGTTGTGTTTTTGTAAATCGCAGCACGTCAATTACACCTACAGATAAGCTGCCAAAAAGCACTGTAGGAAAAAATGAGATGCGTTTCCACCACAGATTTTCCAGCAGCGATTTTAGGCTGTGGGTCAAGGTTTTTATGTGTCTATACAAATTTACCATATACACTTCTATCCCATTCAGGGCCATGCTAAGGTTTCTTATGTTCCTTCAAATTTAGCCCCATGTGTGAAGATGGGGATACATTTATTGAACAACACTGTATGTCAGTGTTATATAAATAACAGTAATATATATGTACGTAATAGACATGTTTATATATACACATTTAAGCTATAGAGGACCTATTAGAGTTGGTGGAGTTTAGCCCCTGCACCAATTCAGGACTGCTGCTGGGTAAGGTACTACACAGTGTACAGAGTTGGATGTAGAAGGATCCTACACTATATAATGGCCGTGACATGACTTCAGCTTCTGGTCCAGGGTTAGGCAACCTTCAGCACTCCATGCATACTTGCTTAGCTGTTCTTGGAGCTCCGATGAAAGTGAATGGAGCATGTCGGGAGTTGTAGTTTCACAACAGTTGGAGTACTGAAGGTTGCTGACGCCTGTCCTAGTCCCTTCAAAGACAGCTAAGCTGCAGTGTTTTCCCCTTACCATCAGGTATTAATGGCCTATCCTTTAAAGGGGTTGTGTCACTCATTTCTATAATGTTAGTGCACTCATACATCTGAACAAATAAGAGTTAGTGCCAACCACTAAGTGGCACGCTACAAAGCTATACAGCAAAAGAATCTAGAATGTGAGCCTTCTATCTACATCTGAGGCCATGTGCACATGAATTTGTAAAAATTCTTCCCAGTTGCATCAGCAACAAATACATGAATTTTCAAACATAACAGTCCATAGAGGAAACAGACCAGGAGACAATGGTCTTCAGTGGTCTCTAAGGTAGTGTCATGTACAATATGGCAGACTGCCATAGTATCATGTACTACTATGGATCCGTGTGCAGCTAGCACACAGACAAAAAATACACCGTCTGAATTAGTCCTGACACAGAGTTCATTACATGCACCAAATCCAAAAGGCCTCATGAGGACAAACAAATGTACCCAGTATCGGGGAAAAGATATCCTATACAAAGCACAGAAGACCATGAATATTGTGTAATATTTTGAGGATAGAATTTTAAAACAATGTAAATCTAAGCGTAAATTCACACAGATTTTTTTGCAGCTGGAGTCAGAGGCACAATCTGCCTAAAAATTTGCTTCAAAAATCACCTCCCAACTCATCCATTTCCAAGGGAGTCAGAAGCAGATTTTTTTCCTTCAGCTGATTTTTCTGCTACAGTAAATAAGAAGCTTTATGACTTATCTTCTAGCAGAATCTGCCTCGCAAATCCCACTGCAATGAATGGGAGGAAGAAAAAAAACACCTCAAAAATCCGCCTGCAAAAAACTCTGTGAACTTATCCTAACAAACTCCAAGTCTAAAACGGGTAATGTATATGCACTGTCTTTCAGGCCTGGTCCACATCTGCGTTCGGTATTCCGTTTGGGGAGTCCACTTGGGGACCCCCCTGAACGGAATAATGAACGCATTAAAAAGCAGTTAGTTAAGACACCACACGGACTCAATAGACAATAATAGCGTCCGTGTATTTTCCGCACGAATAATGCAAAGAGAAAAGTGCTGCATGCACACATTATAGTCTATGGGGTCTGTGTGGTCTCTTAGCTAACCGATTTTTTATGCGTTTGGTATTCCATTCGGGGGTCCCCAAGCGGACTCCCCAAACGGAATACCGAACACAGATGTGAACCAGGCCTCAAAGAGAATTCAATTAAAGGGATATTAAAAATAAAGATTATTCATTGGATAATGAAACATTATACAAATTTGCTATATACTTACAGTATCAATTAGCTGTCCAGTGTGCGGTCCTACTCAGTATGTGAAAGCCTTCCAGGGGCGTCCCAAAGGTTCCACTGCCGCATAAATTAAACCATTATTCAAAATGCATAAGGTAGGTAAGGGCCCATTACAGATTTTGGCATGGTGCCCAGGAGCTTCGAGTTACACCTCTGCAGCTTTCCTTGTATTACTGTGACTACAGAGATAGCTAAATTCCAGAGTAGTACTCCCACTGGACTCCTAGCCATATAGGGCCCATTCACACGGAGTAAACGCGTGCTCATTTCGGCAGAATACACGTGTAAAAATAAGACTCCCATTGACTTCAGTGACATTTGTTACACGTGTAAAAAACACGCCAAAAAATCCAAGTCAAAGGGAGTCTTATTTTTACACATGTATTCTTTACACGTGTATTTTGCCAAAATTAGGGCGTGTGATTGGACCCTCAAGAGAGTCTTAGGCAGAGGCCTTACGTTACGGAAATGCAGCCTTTTTTGGTGAAGATTTTGCTGCGGTTTGGAGCATAAGTTAGACTGGCTTGAGCAGAGGGTATATAGGTAACTAAGAGCTTCCTATATATTTCACATTCATTTTGTAGCCATTTTTGGCTTTGGCTCAAAAAAAACCCAGTAAATAGGCAACAAAAAAGTGCATTTTGCAACGTAGAGCCTAAGGGTAAGTTCATACGGGGTTTTTTGGTCTGGAACCTGAGGCAGAGGCTGGCTCAGGTTCCGGACCAAAAAACGGGTAGCCGCAACTGAATGCCGGTGCACTGCACTGGCATCCAGTCACGCACTCCGCTCCGGATTAGGCCCAATGAATGGGCTTAGTCGGGAGGTGGAAGTGTCTTCAGGTCGAATTGCGAGTCAAAACGACCTGAAGAATGAGCACCTCACTTTTTTTTCCGGGAGCTGGAACAAACCGGTTCCCATTTATTTCAATGGGAGCCGTCTTTTTGGTCAGCATTTTGAGGCCTCAAAATCCTGACCAAAAAACTCTGTGTGAACTTACTCTTAGCCTAACTGAATCAAGCTGCTCGGCTCCTCCTGCTCTATACCATGTTGCGGCAGGACTGCATGTACAATGTGACAAGTTCTCTTTAAATACATAGCTCATAGCTAAAAAGTACAATCCATGAAATGAATAGCATCAACAAACAGAACAGGAGAGGAAATAGCATTTAATATAAAAAGTTGCTAATAGTTATTAAAGATCTGTATGATCCCAGCATATTTCTGAATACTAAATAAATCTATCGAGAATTGCACTATTGAATTAACTCATCACTCACATTAGTTGATATGTTTTCAGTGAACAAAATGGAACCATTTATTGTGATCATGAACAATGTTATCTTCTAACAAAAGAAAAAAAAAAAGACGTTGCTTATCTTTGGTCCAATGGTATAATAATCCATCCGGTCCTTCTTCTAGTAAAACTGGACTTTTTTTTTTTTTGCAGACTACCATCAGTGTTGTCAATGCCCCTCCCCCTATCACCTCCAATGGGATAAATGCAGTAGCTGCTTATCTGAATCAGCATGAGATACCTGCACCGATCAATCATTGGAAACTTTCAGGGCAGCTTGGTTTATCTCAGAAAAGATAGTAAAATTTCAGATTTGGGTGGTATTGGTTTCAAACCTGGTCTTGCGAGTCAGTGACTCCCCAAATAAATTAAATGAAGAAAATGTAAACTCATGACCTACAAGAAGCATTTGGAAAGGGGAATTCTGTATAACTAAAGAACATTCGGTATTCCACCATCATGTTCAATAGACACAGCTAGGGTAGACATTATGCATAAAAAAGGTGCAACAAACCACAATATCACTGACAATTATAAACATAAAGAAATAAAAAATACAGTATTTTTTGCAACTATTATGCAATATAATTTCAGAAACCTGCTGTAAAAAAGAATCACATTATAAAGCATTCTTACAGCATTATCTTGAGCTTACTGTTTTAGTATCTGCAGTGACCCCAATTAGCCACCAGGTGGAGACTCAGTCATGTATAGACACAATTGTGCCACGATTCTTGATTACATTCTCCGCAGGAAACCTTACAGAGAGAGGGCACTTGATAAAGATGCACGATAACTTTTAGTCTATTTGTTTGTTAATAAACGGAATAATCCAATCTATAAACTCATTTTTGTGGCCCTCAAGCTCTCTATATGTCAGGGCCACTTTTATATAAATAGCAATCATAACCACTTGAATAAATGAGAACAAATGTAATATTTATCCACGTAAAACAGCCACGCTTTATCCTAACATACTGAACTGTACAACATACAAACATGTATGCAGCACCGTCACTCAGTGCAACCATTGGCATTCATTCCTAGGCCACAGACAGGCATAGCATACACAGTGACTCTGCACAACCACGCTGCATTTATTAACAGATAGTAAACAACCAGAAGGGGAAGTACTGAGTACACATTGCATTCACATAACAGACGCGCACACGCTGCCCTCATTTGCTACAGTCACCCAAGAAGCTCACTTGGAACCAGCCTACACATACACACTCCATTCATAGATTGAAAATAACCAAACATCCTGCCTCGACAAGGAAACAATGTCTGCAGAAAGACGCACACAGCCATACGCAGACTCACAGACAACTACCCTGTCCCCCGTCCCATAAATTGCCCCACTCCCTTGTCCACCTGCAGCTCCTCACTTATCGCTTCGGAGGGTGTTGCTGCTGCTGCTGCCGCTGGGCTCTGGACAGCACCCTTAGGTGCCGAGTGCTCAGGAAGTAGATTCGAGCAATGAATCGCAGAGGAGCCCGTGGTGGCTGCTGTTGTTGACCGTTGTTGCGCCCCAGAGGTGGGACACATCCTGGGGACTGGGCAGACGGACCCTGAAAAGGAGACAACACCTCCGCGGGGATCAACAATGCAGGTGCCATCCCACATGGCAGAGGAGGCAGGCGGAATACAGCAGGGGGCATCTGTGAAGGAGCAGCAGGGGATGGGATTGGTTGAGCACTGGCCTGAGGGGTTTGATCTCTGGGATTGTGGGGTTTCTCCTTGGGGTTGGAAGGCAGTTTCCTTTCAGGGGGCATTTTGCTGGTTTGGATGGGCAGTTCTCGAGGTCGAGAAGGCTGTTTGCCCCCAGGTGCCACATCACGAGGCTTCATTTGAGGATCCCGGTTTGGGGGCATTTTGGTGGATTGAGGGACAGGCAAGGCCTGCTTAGGGGGCAGTTTTCTGGATTGTGGGGGAAGTTCCTGAAGCTTTGGGGCCAGGTTCTGGTCAGAGGGTAGTTTGGTGGGTTGTTGAGGGGGCAATTCCCGGTCGGGAGGCAGTTCTTGGTTTTGGGGGGATGTGTCCTGTTCAAGAGTCTCTCCCAGAAGCTCAAGCAGCTTCTCATTCTGGATCCTGCGGATGTGACATTGAGCCCGTAGCAAATGGTAAGAATCCAAGAAAACAAGGAGAGGGAGGGAGCCCTCCAGGAACAGCTGAGAGAGGGCCTAGTGTTGGGGTTGTGAGATGTCACAGATGTAAGAACATGACAGTGTAATGGATTCAATTCAGCCAGCCAAGATTGGAGAGCAATGGTGTGAGAAGCAATGACAGAAACAATGGGTGAGTAATAATGAATATGTGGAACAGGGACCAATAAGGGGAAAGGGTTAAAAAGAGAGAAAAAGATTGTGTTAGATGTAGACGTCCAGCAGGACAAGGATCAGGTCATCTTTATTTATTGAAAACAGGTTTAATAAGAAGAAGTCTTTATTGGCATTCTCCACATATACCTCCTTACACGTTACTTTACTGTATTATTACCCTTGTAATTTTGTTTCATTTACACAATAACTAGACAAAATACTGTGGAGAATAAATAGTTAAACCCACCAAAACTAATATACGGTATAAAAACCGTTGAGAAAAAAAAAAAAGAGAGCACGCCTTTATTGCCCACAGCAACCAATCACGGGGCAGCTTTCATTTTTCACGAGCAGTAAAATAAATGAAAGCTGTGCTGTGATTGGTTGCTATGGGCAGTTTCTTAATTCTGCCTCACACAAGGCCGGAGAGGCCATGACACAGCTCTCTCTGGTGTTCTCTGCATCTTTCAGCCGTGCACCATATTTTCCGGCCTTGTACTAGACATAACATAGTGCTTAGGTTTGGGCTCCACCTCTAAGACATACTTCTTTTTGTGGGGTTGCAGTATATGGGTATTGAACACACTACGTGGCCATCATGGCTCCTATAGGCAAAGTCCAATATACTCTTACTCCACCAGTACTCACTAAATGGGACTGGTTACCCCTTATACGTATCCATCAAATTATGCCTTTCAATATCAAACCCCTATATTATTTTCCTGCACATTTGATCCTTTGTGTTCTGCAAGACGTGTCTCCTTGCAGTTTTATATGGGCCTTTACTTCTGTCCAGCATCTTCCTGGTCCAAATTTTTAACACATTTTCCCAGTTCTCCGTTTAACGCTAGTATATCTGATCAGGATTCTTTTCTGACACTTCAAGACATACCACTATTTGTATTCTATGACTCTTTAGTGCCTTGATCTTAACATGTGGCAATCATCGACACACACTGACCTCACATTCTGCCTCGGTGCTCTGCAGCTCCTCCTGCAGGTGGCTGAGTGCAACATGTGGATTACATTCCTGCAAGAGGCACTCTAAAAAAAAAAGACAAAAATATTGTTAGTTTCATGTGTGCTCATGTGTGTACAAGACATTCAATAAATACATCAACTTTAGGATTTGTTCACATTACCATTGTTTTGTCCTTTGTTAAGTTGACAGAATTACAGATACAGGTGGAGCGGGACTTTATTTTCCATTGGAAAAACACCCAAACACAACAGCAGAAAGCTTCCATCTTTTTTAGAATGAATGATGAAGACGACAGAAACAGAAAGTTCTCCATCTACATCCTTCATTCTGTCAACAGTTCATATTGTTGTATTCATTCTAGGATGGATCAGAACAACAGACCAAATGACACCAATGTGAACATACCCTTACTTTTATTATGTAACATTTGTCTAATTTTATTTAAATGTCTATATAAAAGGCAATCATGGAAAATTCTTAACCATTAATATTCTTAGCCACTGAAGCCCACACAACAGACTTAGGTTTCCTACAGCTGACTTTTCAACTTTGCAGTGTAAACTGAAGCATGGTCAGCAAAGCAATCAGAGGATGGGGCTTTTAATGACAGATGGTCACTGCATACTACTGGTGAAGTCCTAGATAAGACAGTGTAGGAACTGTACACAAAGATAGGCTCTGGGTCCATCTCATGTGCTGCTACCTGGTCTATGGGGAGTACTTGTACTCCATCACTTCCAGAAGACCAGCTCATGTACACTTATGTTTCTATGTACTACAACTCACTGTAGATGCCAAAAATCACACACTATCTATTAATACAACACAGGAAGAAAGTGTGTGTCTACAATAGGTCCACCTTTAAAAAAAAAAAAAAAAAATGTTACATTCCCATTAAAAAGGACTTTCCTCCACTTCCACCATCTTGAGCCCTTTTAATTTTTAACTGATTCCGATGCACTTAGATTTTTTTCTCTGGCCTACGCGGCGGATTCCATTGCAATCTGCGTACTTAGTTTTGGTGCCTGATATGCTATCTAAACTCTCTAATGACTAATAGGCGGTGTCAGTCAGAGCTGGCAAAAGCTTGTGAATTAGGGCTCTAATCAGAGGCAGACAGTGTCAAGGCTTAGGAGTACGCCCCCTTGTCTGTTCTTGCCTGACACCACCCACTTGACGTATGAGTTTAGTTATCATATCATCATCAAAATTAACTGAACTGATTGCTCAGGAATGGTAGAAGCTAAAGAAAAAAAATCAGCTACACTGGATTGAGAAGAGCCGCACCTATTAAAGGATGTACATAGCTTGTGGTGAAAGGTCCTCTTTAACACCAATGAACTAGCTTTAAAGTTATATTATTCATCATTTATCACTCAACTGCTTTAACATCAATTTTCTAAATTTCTTTTACAAATAGTTTTAAAAGTTATATTTTGGAGATTTTCTACAGTTTACATTTAGAAAAACCATCCATGCCAACCAATCACTTCATAACATATTCTAATCCAGAAACATAATATGGGGCCCCAGGGCAAAAGCAGAGAATGAGGACCCCCATCAATGATTACTATTTGCCCCTCTGCTCTCAGTTGGGGTGTGCCAAGTTAGCAGCTGCCATTAGTGTTAGGGTATTGGTATTAGTTTTTGAAGGCAAAATTAGGTGTAGATTATAAAGTGGGAGAACCTATAAAAGACAAACGGTACTTCTCCTGTTTCTACATCCACCTGTGGTTTTGGCCTTCTACACTACATTAATTACCCCTGAAACTGGGTCCGTGTGTTCGTCGCATTTACCGGCCTCAACAGTATGTCGGGAGAGGGACTTATAGCAATACAGTTATCTATGATGCTAGATATAATACTATCATCAGTACGGGACAGTGTGTTGCCGAGAGGCAGAGACTCCAAGCATCATAGATAACTGTACTGCTAGGAGTCCCTCTCCTGGCATACTGTTCAGGCAGGTAAATTTGGCCATACAGCTGAAGCCTGGTTATGTGAATGCAGTGTTATCCTGGGAATTACGCCCATGATCTAAAATACTGTCCAGGGGCCAAAAAAGTCAGAAAGGAGAAGCATACGAGTGTGATGGGTCAGTGGGAAAGTTGAGATGGTAGGCAGGAAAGAGGACCTTGCATCCCACCTGACATGTCTAGTTCAGTAAAGACTTGTGTTCTCCATGAAATAATTCATCTGGATGATGTTTTGTGTTATCATTAAGCACTGTGATGTTCCTTTCCCCTTATGAAATGGGTATGTCCCTACATAGACTGACACTGGCAGCACTGACTGGATAGTGTTAGTCTGTGTAGGAACACACACCCAACGTCTAATATTTCTAGAAGATATAATAGTGGGTTTGGTGTTTAACAAGTTTGTGCAGGATTGTTTTTTGATCACAAACCCATTGAACTCAATGGGTGAATCAAGTCCATGCTCTGTTGTTTCATGATCACACACAGCACAAGTCCAATGAAGACGGTGAATAGGCTCTAAGGCAGTCTTATAAGTAAGTGAATTGTTATCTTATGGGGAATACAATTATTGACAACAACAGTTGGTTCAGTAGAGCTGAGGGGTTCTCTTTAAAAGACTCTTCATGGGCAAAATGTTATAGACAGGGTTTATACTTAGTCAATTCTTTGTCATTTAATCCTCACCCATTGCCAACAGGAGAGGAAACAAATTTCGGTGCACAGACCAGAGCTCCTTAAAAATTCAAGCAAATCTTGAGCCTGCTGATGAACTGATCAAAACTGATGGAGGATACGCCAGTCTTAAATCCCTCCCCCCCCCACACACTATTGTAAAAGTTCAGTACACAGTTTTTCTTTATTAACAAAATTACTTAGATAGTTCAAAGACTGTATGGCCTATCCCAAACTTTTATTCCATTTCTTATTCCACTTAGTTCTTGCATCTTAGCTCCATGGAAGTGTTGTATATAGAAAACAGCACTCACCGGGTCTGTGGTCTGACTCCAACTCTAAATCTTTCATAAATTGCTGACAGCCATGGTCAGTCAGAAGCTGTAAAGATCTTCTAATTCAAGAAATATAAGCCAGTGATCGACTTTGTATGAAATATATTATTTTGAACTCGGAGATCGAGTCAGCAACTTATTACTGTGTTACTCTTTCTCCATAGCTCTGTCCATCACTGTGGCTAAATGCCACCCGACAGCCTCATAGATGGCTTTGTAAATCTCTTCAAGGTTTTCCTGGTACCGTAGCGCTTTACAGTCAGAAGGGCGTTCCTGACACTCTGTCAGGAACATCCTTCTGCCCAGCAGCGCCTATCGCGCTTTGCTGTGTGATCAAGAAGGAACACACAGTACTTGTCCATAGACGAGTATTATCAGGAGGGGAGGGGGCGCTCCTCCCCACTCACACAGTACAGCGCGTATATACTCAAGTATAAGCCGAATTTTTCAGCACAGTGCTGAAAGAGCCCCCCTCGGCTTATACTTGAGTCAAGCAAAAAAAAAAAAAAAAAAAAAATTCTTTTATGACCAGCCACAATAATAATGTATAGAATCTCCCATAAAATAGTGAAGAAAAAAAAAGCCTTAAAAATATAAAAAAATAAAGTAAATAAAATAAAAGTTCTAAATCCCTCTTTTCCCTAGAATACATATAAAAGTTGAAAATTACTGTGAAACACATATACATTAGGTATCCCTGTGTCTGAAAGTGCCCGGTCTACTGAATATAGGGGATCTGCAGTGCTCCTGTTCCGTTGGGAAGGGGTTAATAGCAGCACTGCAGATACCCTATATTCAGCCAGGCTGAATTCCAAGTGGGGGAAGAAAAAACAGTCCTCAAGCTCAGGGAAGGGGCAGACAGACAACCAAAACACCCCCTCCCCTTCCTCAGCACCCAGCAACTACTGCACCCAAAAACTCCGACCATTTTAATTTTTGCCATTTTCCAGTAGCTGCTGCATTTCCCCCCCCCCCCCCCCCCCCCGGCTTATACTCGAGTCAATAAGTTTTCCCAGTTTTTTGTGGTAAAATTCGGGTCGGCTTATACTTGAGTATATACGGTACTTTAGATACATTTTGTCCATAAACAAATAATTATAAATAATTATTTATACACAGTCCTGTGTACACACAGAATTCATCCGATTAATATTTAATATCTAATCAGATATTATTCAGAATGAATATGGCTTCAATAAAATGGAACATACAACAAATACTATTTTACTGTTAAGCACAAGAATTATTCTCAATTGCATGAACCACTACTTGTAAGATCCTGACTTCCCTTAGCAACAAAGTTAGCACAAAAGTCGTGATTTTGGAGCAGGGAAATGTGTTCTTTAAGGTGATGAATCACACCGGGTCATCGAGCATGCATTGTGCCAACTATGAATTCAGTGAAGAAGGAATAATGAACAGGTCTGGGCCCTTAATTCCAATAAAAAAATCTTATTATGTTAATGCATATAATTACTTTTAAGGTTAACCCGTCGCATGCAGTCCAATGTATAAGCAGCATGTTATAGATCAGGAGAAGCTGAGAAAACTGATACATAGTTATGTTAGAAAAGTTGCAGTATTTCTGATCATGACATGTCTAGTGACTTAGTGATTGACAGTCATCCCAGTATGAGTGTGCACACAGAGATAGCTGCCAATCACTGACAGGACCGCACCTGGACTATTAAGCCCAAAATGAGCAGAGGCATAGATCGATGAAATATGAGAAAATCTTTTCACATAAACCTATATATCAATCTAATAAGGTCTTCCATCCAATCAGATACAATTTGCAGTTTGACAGGTTTCACACAATGCAGATAAGCTGCTTTTTTGTTGTAAATTTTGCTGTGTTTTTTTAAGCCAAAGTTAAGTGTGGCCTGAAAAGGAATGTGAATTATAAAAGAAACACTTTTTTCTGTTAAATCCTCTCCATTGTAAAATGCCACATTTACGCCAAGTGGAGACCCAGCCTTTTTTGTTGCAGATTTTGCTGTGCTTTTTTGAGCCAAAGCCCAGTGTGGAATGAGCAGAAAGGAAGAGTATAAGTTTTTGTATTCCTCATTCCTCTTGTAGCCGCTAAAGCCGCTTTAAATAAAAAAATCCAGCAAAATCTGTAAAAAAAGAAGCTGTGTTCTACACCTTAGCCTTAGGAAATCGCAGCATGTCAATTATACCTACAGCAATGCCGGTTGTTTCGCTATACGTATAATTGAATCAGAAAGTCCGCAGAGAAAACCTCTACAGAGTTTGTACAGTTTTTGCTGTGGGGACTTAGCCTAAAACAGTTTCTCTTCCTAACACAGTCAGAAGAAGCGGTTTTTGCAGTTTATTTCATATGGCTTGACCTGTATTAGAAAAAATGTCTTTGTACTGTGTTAGCCAGTGGATATGAAATGAAAGAAATTTTTTGAGGGAAGTCCTCAGTAGTTGATACCTTTGTTAATGGCTAACTTAAAAAATTTTTTGATGACATATCGAGCTTTCGAGACTCTATAGAGGTCTCTTCATCAGGATGGTCTCAAAAGCTCGATATGTCATCAAAAACATTTTTAAGTTAGCCATTAAAAAAGGTATCAACTACTGAGGACTTCTCTCAAAAAATTTCTTTCATGGCTTGACCTGATCATGCTCTTTGAGGCCAATAGATTTCTCACCTGCCTATATATTATGAGTTACGTCACTGGCGTCCCATACCCTGTGGGAGTGGAAAGCAATAAGCTAACCATGGGACGAATGATGGTTTTCTAGATTTCTGCCTACTCTCAGTCTTTGTTTACATCTAGTGGATAAAAATCAGTCCATGATCATGTGAAATTCAGTCTATGGTCATGTGATATACACATTCCATGGCCATGTGATATACAGTCAATGGTCATGTGATGGACACACAGGTGCACAGCTCGTTACCAGATTACTTTGACTATAACAAGCTGTGCACCTTATTTATTAAGCTACTCATGTGAATAGTTGGCATATAAAAGTAGCACAGTTTTGCGTTAGCCATAAATACATAAAAAGGTGAGAATTTCCAGGACTTTCAAAATTTCCTTTTTCAAAATTTACTCTAATGGTTGTTGTTGTATATTCCAATACAAACGCTCATAGCTGACATGTATTTGAGCTGGAGCTGGACACCTCTTAAAATTTTGTCTCATCTTCAGAGATTGAAACACCAGTCTTAAGAAATGTTCCCTAATGTTTCCATCACAAGCCAGTGTCCATAAAGAGTTGTTCTGCTGAGTTTGCTGTTGCAGAGCTTGACTGGTCTGAAATAATCTTCATTTTATGCACCACCTTTGCAATGAACCTAGACTCAGATTGAAATTCAGGCATTATTACCCACCATCAGCGACCTACCTCACTCATGCACTAGATCAAGGGTCGCCAATGCCCGGCACACATTCCAAGAGTGGCACGTGAGACATACTTCCCTGACACGGCAGCCCAGCCCAAACATGTCCAAAATTAAATTGCTATTATTAAACACTGGTGTTGCTTCAGACCCCCAAAGCAGAGGCCCAGGATAGGTGATCAAACATATAAAAACAATGTTACTCACCTCCTCTGGACTGGATATGTCAGTGTCATGACTCCTGAATCCAGGCAAGGTAAAATTGTTTTTTATTGATCACCTCTCCTGTGCCTCCGCTCATTATATTTTGGGGTCAGAGGGACCTTACAGTATAATAATAGCTTGTGAGTGACTGAACCTGACATTTTTGGAAATTTTGTTGGGGCCACTATGGGATAATATACTGTGTGCAGGGGCCAATGTGGAATATTATACTTTGTGAAGGGGCCACTATGGGACATTACACCATGTGAAAAGGCCACTCTGGATCATTACACTGTGTGGAGGCCACTATGGGACATTATGTGGAGAAGCCACTGTCGGACAATATACCGTTTAGAGGGGTCACTAGGAATCATTATACTGTGTAGAAAGGCCACTGTGGATCATTATACTGTGTAGAAGGGCCACTGTGGATCATTATACTGTGTAGAAGGGCCACTGTAGATCATTATACTGTGTGGAGGGGCCACGATGGGACATTATGCCATTATGGAGAAGCTACTCTGGAACATTATACTGGGTAGAAGGGCCACTAGCCACTATGGGACATTATTCTGTATGACGGTGTGTTTTTGCTCAAAAAACGCAGGCAGTTTTCCAATAAAAATGCATGTATTTTTGTGCAAAAACGCACCACGTGAACGCAGCGTTACATGGAAGTAAAAAGTACCAGTGTCCTAGGACTACATGCAACTATAGGTGCAATAATCTGTCATCTCCCTAAGGGTGCTGCCATACAGTGCTTCTTGACTCATACATTTACCAATAATTGAAGGCTGCACATGGACTTTCATTGCTTCTAATGGGAAACTACAGGTGCGTCCTGGGAAATAGCTGTAAAGGCATGTGGCCAGAAGCATCTGGTGGAAGCACTTCTGTGTTATGGTTTGTGGTATATGACAAGGACACACCCCAGGAGCACTGAACAGGCCATAAAGATATTGATTTTATCAGCAGCAAGACTGCAAAAATGGCATGTTCACTAGGTCACTGACCTCCCCTACATCGGCATATAAATGGTTTAGAAGCAATTTTGATGATCAACATCAGTGTAACCAGTTGGGTCACTAATGACTATCATTACATCCACAGATACATTACAGGGGTTACATCACTAAGACCTCACTACAGGCAAGGAACCTCAAGCCACTAGGTGTAATTGTGGGAAAAAGTTCCATCCAGCTATACATTGTATGACCATGTACTATACTGTACTGTACCATGTACCATGTACTGAGCTCTGTAGAGTAAGAGACGCTTTTGATCTAATAGGGAGTTTGGAAGTCCTTGTCGGGTCTGACGTCCTGTCCCCCTTCCACTGGGGCTGCTGACTGGCCTCAGCGGTCAGCATGAGCCTCAGCCACCTAAGAAAGGGACCACTTTTTTCCAAATGTTCTTAGGGACAACATTATATACCAAATAGGTCATATTAAGTTACATTGGAAGGATCCTTCACAATCCTGAACTAGTGAAGAACACCATTATATTAGAGTAACCTTAAAATGATTGCATTCACCAGCTATAGTGTGAGACACAACCAGAAAGAGTTCCTCTTTAAGAGACTGTCAGCAGATTTTCAATATGTAGGTAATCGGTGGAAATATCAATAGGACTGTGAATTGTATCTTCTTTAGAAAAGCTAAAATATTGGAAGAAATGAATAGCATCATTATTTCATGAGGGAAATCATTATATTTGGCAGATCAGTCTGGCACAAGCGAGAACAGTACTCACGGATTTTTCGTAGTTTCCCACGACAAGATGCACACGTCTCACGCAACAGCTGGTACTTAATTGCCAGGTTGGCTTTTCCCGTCTCCAGACGTGGGCGAAGGGACAAGTTTTTCTGAGCAAGCTCAAAGTTAGAGGCCAAAGAGGTTTTTCTCTCCTCTTGGAGAGACTGCACCTGTGGAAAGAAGACAGAAATATAGTAACAGGCACAGAGCACAGCAGTATAAAACTAGAATCTGCTGAAAATGCTTGGTGATTAATATATATATATATCGAAAGAAATTTATAGTATTATATATCATGACCTAAAGAACAAAATGGACATCTACGACCAAGAATATGTGTATCTTCCAAAGACGCCTTACCACCAAGGTGACTCTGTATTTCCAGCCTATTCAATATCATTAAACTCATTATCTCAATAAGGTTTAGGGATACATAGCACATTTGGATGCATTTCGCATTAACCACTCAACTTTGCCTGCATCACAACTAATGAAAGTCACTGGGACCATGATAACCCATCCACCAAAAATCCAAACCTGATGGAATTCTGGGGACTGTCATGTCACAGCAACCTGCGGTTTACAATACAAATGCTTTCTCTAGTCTGCCTAAGATATTTGGCCAAAGTCCCCATGTAGCCCAAGCCAAGGACTACATAGCATCTTTTGGCCACATAATAGCAGAAGTAAACCTGCAACCCAAGCTGACTGCTGGGACCCTACTGGTATAAGAACGGGGTTGTTTAGCGCCCCAGTTTAAAGGAGGTGGTTGCTGGAAACATATGCCCCACTTTTGTTCATTTTAGTGGGGTCACCAAGGAAAGGAATAAGGAGGAGCATACTGTGACCCTTTAAGTTTGTTTGATCCAGTCTTTCCACATTAAACTCAAAATTGTCATAATAAATGGGCAATTGTTATGTATACTGTACAAAGACCAATGGACGTTCTCACTATGGACCGTCTATGAGATCTGCTTCATATTTTCTTCAGTTACTAGTGAAAAACCATATCATAAACGATAGGACAAGAAATGACAAGTGCCGCTATGTACATGAACAATAAAGAATTTGACATCACTCTCATTATTCATATCATGCTACGTATGTCCCTTTACTGACCAATAGAGAGTCAGAATGCTGTTTGGATCAGCGGCAAATCTTCCGAATCATGGCTGTTTTTTGTGTAATGACAAACTTTAAGGTGGAGATGTATCCAGAAGTGAATTTTTATTGTCAGTTTTGCTGTATACTGCTCTATTTTCTACGCCACCCCCTTACATTTCTTCCGGAAATGTTACCCTTCTTTCTATGCCACCCCCATTACATTTCTTCCGGAAATGTTACCCTTCTTTCTACGCCACCCCCTTACATTTCTTCTGGAAATGTTACCCTTCTTTCTATGCCACCCCATTACATTTCGTCTTGAGATGTTTATCTGCTTTCTATGCCACTCCTTACATTTCTTCCTGAAACGTTACCCTATTTTCTATGCCACTCCTTACATTTCGTCATCAGATGTTACTGCATTTTCTATGCCACCCATTACATTATGTCCTAAGATGTAATTCTACTTTCTATGCCAACCCTTACATGAAATCCCGAGATGTTGCTCTACCGTCTATGCCACCTCCTTACATATCGTCCTGAGATGTTGCTCTACTTTCTACGCCACCTGTTATATTTTGTCCCAAGATGTTACTCCACTTTCTATGCCATCCCCTTACATTTCGTCATCAGATGTTACTGCAATTTCTATGCCACCCTTTTACATTTCGTCCAGAGATGTTACTCTACTTTCTATGCCATCCCTTTACATATTCCCTGAGATGTCACTCCACCTGCTACTCCACTCACTTACTTTTGTGAGATTTTGACAATTTTTTAACATTATACAAAGTAATAGCGTACATCTACTCATCAGACTAACCACGTCCACTTCCCAACCAGTTTTCAAAACAGTAAGTAAGCAATATACAAATTAAATCATTTGTGTCACAAGAACCTTTTCTGTAACTCTTTGATGCCTGGGGGGAAAGGCTTGATAAATTCCAGCCATATGTCTTGTCAATAACAATGCACCCTCAGATGTTTCCAGAGGAGTAAAATTAAAGTGGACACGGACATGAGTGGTAAGTTCTCCCCAGTTCCGCCATCTTTCTCAGTGGTGATCTCAGGTTGATCTGTTGGGCACTTTTGGTATACATTATAGATGGAATACTGCTTTATGTTAACCAGTTTGTTCTATTGTTACGTTGTAAGCCAATGTGTTGAAAGGATTATTTTCTACTAATGTCCTTACATGTTTTTATTGTAGACTATGGACTAAAAAAAGTCATATTGTATCCTAGATATGTCTAGCTTTAGAGCCTCCATTATTTTCGCCATTACTTTTGAAGGGGTACTACAGTCATTTAAAGTTATTCTATTTCCAGTGGGACCTCCACCATGAGAATTGGGGTCCATATGAATGGGGTGGCTGGTCACACATTCACTTCAATAAGACTGCTGTAGATATTCCACTGCTGTACTTGGCTGTCTCTTGAAGCCCCGTATGTTCAACCTGGGGAACTCTGTTCTCGTGGTTGGTGAAGGTCCCAGTGCTTGGACACCAACCGATAAGACAAATATCCTGTATTCAGTGAAAAGGGAATAATACAATAATGGGGACCATCCCTTTATGGATATAATACTCACCACCTGGAGATTCATGGAGCTGGCCAAACCCAAGATACCTATTTATTTAAAGCTTATTCATCTGACAGCTATCTGTGGCAATCCTCCAATATACCTGTAGGTCTGGTGGCTTATTTCTTCAAGGACAAAACGATCAGTCAGGTTGAAATCTAAACATCTTCCCTGACATCTGCCACCGGAGGGGCGGGTGGAGACAGGAGGCCCATATACATATCAGACAATATAGTAATGTGTAAGGCTAGCCTAAGGGCCTATGTACTTGGCTGTGAAATTGTGCCCTCTTCACAAACTATGTACATCCCAAGGAAATATGTTTCACTGGTCCCTTATAGACTTGAGTCTATTGAGAGATCTAAGAAAATGGGCCAAAAAAATGACACATGATTATTATTAAATGGATCGAACACTCAAAACCATTAAAAAAAACTGAATAGATAGATAAGATAGAAAAGATAACCCATGACCATAAAATCCTGTTGTGTGTACAAGCTCGTAGGCTAGATTTACACATACCAACTTTGGTCCATGTTCAGTATTGAAAAGTTGGTCTGGATTGTATGGATATTCTAAATGAAGAAAAAATGATAGCAAACTGAAGCCATAGTGACATTAGTGACATTATTCGTCCTATATACACATAACTGTGATGATACAGTTGTAATGAGCCAGCCTCCTCTGGGTATATTCACACGTGGCAGAAATATCTGTGACTAAAAAAAATCAATGACATACAACTAAACAGGCTGTTCCTGCAGTCCGTGCATGGATGAATAGGACAGTCGCAGACATTTCTGTGTGTCAATAGGACTTAGAGATTACATAACATTTTTGTGCTTTGCCTGTTCGGTTTCCTAATCCACCTCCATATCAGACAAAGTTCACACTCTGAACTTTTTAGATATTTTTTATTAAAAAAAACCTCTGATTGTGATAGAACTGCCAACAGATTATATACACGTCTGTGGAAGTCACGCTCATGCCAAAGTGTCCCAGTTGTCTTTAGTCAGTTCAGCCATGATCATGGGTTCTGTCTCTTTTTGTTTTTTATTATTGATGTGGGGATGACGGACTGAGAATACTAATGTTAATTTATCATCAGCAGATCTACAGTAAATGTGAACCTTGACCCCAACAAACAAGTCATGCGGGAGCTCATGGTCCATGAGACATTCACTTAAGAAGTATATCTGGACAAAAAGTTTTCCCCTCCATCTGACCAGCATACCCATACTGGGATGCCAGCCGGTAAAGCGGCACAGATATACAGATGCTAACTATTTCTTATGGAAGATGATTTATTACATGTTGAATTATTCTTATTACTGTAAATATCATACATAGATACAAATAGTGTCTGTATAAGATAGTATACATTTATTAACGTACATATTTGTGCTACAGATTTCCACTGGCTATAACTACCATAAAATTTCCTTGATCTTCTGGTCATTGACTATTGTTATATCTCTGCCCACCGTAACACAAGAGACGTAAATAATCGAGAAAATCAAGACACGAAGAGAGACGGAACACAAAAATGAAAAAAGGCAACGCTATCGACATAGAAGCCAAGACAAAGTGTAGTAAAAAGACTCAAGTGAAGTGTTAGGGAGTCATGTATGCCAACCAACACGTAACACACCAAACACTGAGAAGAGAAGGAACACAGATGACAAAAATGAGGAGGAGAGAAAAGGGAACAAAGGAAAGATGTAAGGGGGAGGGAGACGTAAAGAATAGACAAAAAAAAGCCAGCCTGAGAGCTTAGCTCACCGATACAAAGCATGACAACATCAGCAGGCCTGTAATGTCACAAGCAATGCAGTTTAATGTACGTGTGTGTATAGGAAGTGTGTGGCAGGTGTGATCCAACACACATATCAACACCGAGGCCTCTGTGGATGCACAAAGAACGCTACAGGTTCTGTGCACATCATAGAGCTGTACGGGAGCTACAGGCTGTGTTTAAGCATAAGAGGAATATGTGGGTGGTACAGGCCTAGTCTGTGGTTGCTACAATCTCTGCCCATACATATAAACATGGACTGTTGTGATACATCACAGCCTGGCGGAGACCCTGGCACAATCCGCTGGGTGCTTATGGCTTTGTGTAAACACACAGCCACTGAATGGATGTATACATAAGAGCGTGTGTCTGTGATGCTGCAGGAAGCCTGCACGTAGACAAGGTGTGGATAGTCCCTCATCTCGAGGATATGTCAGTGATATAGGCCCTGGCAATAATAGGACATGCATGGCACATTCTCAATAGAAACTCCATCTGTCTACACACCGCTATCTAGCCATCTACACCCTGGCAATGGCTGGCTTTATTTACAAACAAGTCAATGGCTGTGTGCAGATGTTGGGAGAGCAGGCACAATGTCTGCTGCTCATCCACTGCCTGCTCCTCATAACAATGAAAATGCAGTGATTGCAGGTAATAATTCCTGCATGTAAAAACACAGGGGCCTAGAGCCAGCCCTGGACTGGGAGCAGGCATCACAATGCCCAGCCAGATGCCATCCATGCAGCCAGTGCAGTGTACCTGCTGCCTGTCCCAGCCTGGCTATAGGTTCTGTAGCCCCAAATATACACATAGATGTGTGTGGATGTGTGTGGATGTGTGTGTATGTGTGTGCATGACTAGGGAGCCTATGGAGGGGAGCAGCTCCACTGACAAATGATGCTGCCCGGCTCCATGGATACACAAGGTGTCTGCATGCATTGTTCCACAGGCTGGTATATAGGGTGCCAGTGCTGGGTGATGGGCATGGGGTGGCTCAACAGGCAGGGTCTGCAGCTGCTCCATGTCTCAGGTGATGTATGAACATAGCAGCACACACACACATATAGATACATAAACAGCTGTCTGCCCACAGCAGCCCCACTACCTGCTCGCTCAGGCGGACGATGCGCTGCAGTTTTCCCTCGTCCTGCAGCAGCTGCCGGAGCTGCTCGGTGCTCAGCACCCCGAATCGGTCCGATGGGCTGGAGCCGCCGCCGCTGCCGGCCTCCGGGGAAGGATCAGTACGGGCGGCGGGCTTCGAGCTGCCTGGCTCCGAGGACGGGTGGGGGCGGGTGACCCCCGGCTTGGCGCTCTCGTGCTCCGGGGACGGATGGGAGCGGCTCCCCGGGTTCATGCTGCCGGGCTCCGGGTCCACTCTCAATCCCGCGGTCCCCGCAGTCTGCAGCGGGGGGCGCAATACCCGGAGCGGCCACCAGAGGGCGCCCGGAGCCTTCTCTATGTGTCCAGCTCGCAGTGTAATAGCTGCCGCCTGGAGCTGTGTCTGCCTATACACAGAGCTAAATATACCCCAGCCCTGCACATAAATAAATATACAGTCTATATACACATATATATACATGCACCAGCCCGGCTGTCACATGTGCTCGTCAGTCCAGGCTCCCTGCCCCTGCTAACTCACCAGCCACTCTATAGCAACTACCCGGGCTGCTAACTTTTAGCAGGGAGATGCTCACAATATGAGGGATTCCCCTCACAGTCATCCATTGTTCACAGACATGACAGCAATTATGTGGAGGTCACTTGTAGAATACACTTGCCGACATTACATACATTACATCCCATGTCCTGCTAGCTTCTGTCTGCTGTGGACTAGATTATTACAAGGAATGGACTTTATTCTTAAGATGAATTCACACGCAGCAGAAATTCCTACAACTCTCCAATTCCTCTGACTGGAATACAATTGCTCGCCACCAAAATTACCGCAATACGATTTTCAGTCACACAAATTTCTCCAACAAAACTGTTCATGTGTGAATATACCCTTACAGGTATAGTAGGTTAATGTGGAACAAAGAAAAAAAAAACTGTATTAAAGAAAAAAAAAAGGAATAAAGGGTTAATATCAAGCAGAGCCGACATAGAGCTTCAAAAATAATAATAATCGTAATAAAAACTAGGAATAAATGTAGGAATCACAAGGCCATAATCCAGGTACATCCGGTACAATGTAATACAGCTCCCATAAACATATACAGGGCCTCTTCTATACCGCCTTATAGCGGTGACTTTAAACAGATTGTTTTCCGTCATATTCTGCCCAAAACCGTATGTGGTATACTTTATGAAATGACACATATATGGAGGTCCTATTGATTCTCGGAAAAAAATTCCATGTGGAAAAACTGTCTACACCTGTTTGCCAGCGCGTGTAATGGTATAACTGTACTGATGGCTGCCAAAGTATAGGAATGTAACCTACCTTTTCTAGACTCCTGAGTGGGAAACTTGTCATAGTCAGCGTTGGTGCATTGATTTTAATGGGTACATGCAGATATGTAAATGAGGCCTAAAACTCAATTTATGCAAATCCTGATTTGATGGGTTATGAGGTAAAAATTGTGTCAAATCTCAGGCAATAAAAATTTGTGGATGGATATTTGGTGCTGAATTGGAAAAAAAAAATCGCCAAAGATATGAGAAGCATACTGTTTATTTTAAGCTGAAACGCCAATGGTTAGACCTATGGAATGGTAATGGAATTAATCCTCGTACAGATATGCAGCACACCCTCAATCATAAGAAAAGCCCTGGATTTCTGTTGCAATACAAGCATGTTATGATAAGTTAAAGGGGTTATCAAGCTCATTTTTATTAATGACATTTTGCACGAGCCCCACAGCCTTTTTAAAACAAATGATCAGTAGGGGTCCCAGGTGTCAGACCCCTAGTGATCTGTTTTTGATGACCTATCATGAAAAATAAAAATGAACTGAACACTCCTTTCCAAAGTTCCTGCCATATGGTATCTGCCTTCCATCTAATTTACTAGTCAGGCTTTTCTTTTACTAAGGAAGTCCATCCCTAGATACATTTCACTCCATCTTGCTTAAGGGGGGTTGGGATTGATTCCCCTCACAGCCTGCACAAACATGTCTGCAAAAAGTGGTTTTGTGCCAAGAATATGAGGATTCTGCAAATCTCAGGCTAAGTTCACACCTATGCCCGGTCTCCACCTGGGGGTTATGTTCCCCATTGCACTTTAAAAATGTGGAGAAAAGAGTCCTGTAAGCAGTGCTTTTCTCTCCGCATTTTTCGGGCGGAAAACCAGCAGACCCCATTATATGATAGTCTAAAGGGTCCGTGGGTTTCCGAAGGTAACAGTTTTTTTAATCGGATTAGGTTTCCGTTCAGGGGTCCCTATACGGGCTACTTGAACGGAAACCCAAACGCAAGTGTGAACCTACTGTTACAAGTTACAAATCTTCTATGTACTTGTATCTACTTCAGACAGCAGGCAGCTTTATTGACACTGCTCATAGTTTTTTTTGGTGCGCTTTGTCTACTTGGTTGCATGAATTTGCTTTGTATTAGGGTCCATTCACACGGAGGAAAATGGTGAGGAATTTGGTGTGGAATTTCAGCGCTGAAAAAAAAGCCTCCTATTGACTTCAGTGGGTTCCTTTTTCTGCTAAGGAACCCATTGAAGTCCATGGGAGGGTTTTTTTTTCAGCGCTGAAATTCCACACCAAATTCCTCACCATTTTCCTCCATGTGAAGGGACCCTAAGGGTCAGTGCACTGAGAGTTTTTTGCCGCTGATTTTGACGTTGAATCCGCCTCAAAATCGGCATCCAAAAAAAGCCTCCCAATTGATTTTGAAGCAGATTTAGTGTCAAAATCAGCGCCAAAAAACTCAGTGTGCACTGACCCTTACAGTCCAGTGTTACTAGATCTCCTATATTATGGTCACATATTTGTTTGCAATTGTATAGTTACTCCTGGCAGGATGACAGAACATTATCATTATCAGCAATAGATGGAGGAGTGGGGCAGGCTGCTCCCTAGGAGCGTTCACACGATAGCATCCGTCAGAAAATGTTAACAATGGACACTAACAGATCCATCAAAATTCTATAACATCCATATTTTTCTGCACATGCTCAGAAAGCAGAAAAAAAATGTGTGATATAATACTGGACCTTAGCGGACATTAACTGATGTGGGCGGGTTCACACCTGCGCCCGGTCTCCGCTTTCGGGTTTCCGTCTTCTGCCAAGAGAAACTAGACAGGAGATGGAAACCTGGTGGTCAGTTTTCAAACCCATTCACTTGAATGGGTTTGCAAAGTGACCGCCTGTGAGCATCTTCTGCCTCTCCATGGCAAAATTGTTTTTTTTTAACCAGACACAAAGTCGGACATGCAGGACACAGTCTGAGTCTCTGCTAAGTTCGGCCTAGAAAATATGGTTGACATATATTCCATATTACATGAGCCGAATATGCTTGTGTAAGGCAGGCCTTGCTTTGGATCTTCATTCTTATCTGCTGTGCAACATGTGTGGCCATGTTCCACTGACCTCTACATGGATATGCTGCTGGACTAACGTAAAGCCTTCAGAAGAGCAGTATTGACACTTTTCTACATGCGCAAATAGATATATAGTTTGTTTAGAGAATGTAGTATAACGTAACTTTTCATCAGAAATCCCTGATCTTTCTAAGGTTTGGAGTCCATTGGGTGGTCTTTCCCAATGATTGGCAGTCACTTCTATATGAATATGCATTCACATATATTTTCACTGCTCCTTTGATTCCAGCATTGTTGGAATTTTTTCTCTAGCCCCCATTATTCCCAAGCAACAAGCTGAGGTAGTTTTGGTTCCTGATGAGACAATTTTTATTCATATGCTAATTAGCCCCCAGCCAGCTCAGGATTCTCTGCTAGGAGTGTGAGAGCAGAGAGGCTGCTGTTGACTCATCTCTCTGCTCTCACATACATAGCAGAGAATTGCAGACAATGCTCACAGACACTTCCTGTGCTGGGTGGAGGCTAATTAGCATATGAATAAAAACAGTCTTATTCAAAAACTACTGAGGTGATTTACATACAAAAGGTATGTGTGGAATAGCCTTTTTAAAGGCTATGCAAATGTGTGCTTAGTTAAAAATAACTTTTCCCAATGATAGAGCCCCTTTAAGGTCTGTACTGTCAGATGGATGGTGTCAGACGGGAGAACGTGATTCAGAGCTCCAATCAGAGGCAGCCAGTGTCAGTGCTCAGAATCACACCCCTTGTCTGACACCGCCCTTCTGATAGTACAGAGGCTAAATACCATATCAGGCACCAAAACTATCAGCCTTGTAGGAGCTGTTTCTGAGACTTTTCAATCTTATAAATGGCTGCAAAAGAAGCTGCACATACAGCCATATGCAGTGAACTGCTGCAAAAAAAAAATTCTGTGGAAAACACCATCACAGAAACACATTGGCCAGCGTCTCCGTAGGTATAACTGACATGCTTTTCCACTGCAAAATTTTTCTGCAACATTAAGATAGGATTAGTCAGAATCTGAGCTACTTTGCAGGTAATAAAAAAAACTCAGCTTTTTGAAAATCGCAGCACGTCAATTATACCTGGGGAAACACTTGCATTTTCCATATAGGAATAGAGGAAGAAAGTCTGCAGGGAAAAACTCTATGGACTTTCTGTAATGTGTTTCCGCTGCAGTCTTTTCCACAAAATTTTTTAGCTGCGTTCCGCTATGTGGGGTCTTAGCCAAATGAAACACTGCGGCCAAAATACTTTGCTTTCACAACGTGGGGCCTGGCCTTAGGCTAAAGACCCTCGTAGGGAAACACACACAGCATTTTGGCAACATGAGACTAATGGGATTAAGCTTGACAAAAGAATTAGAATAAAAATGCGCAACAGAACCGTTGCATTTTTCACTGCATTCCTGCATTATTTTTTTTTTTTTTGGGGGGGAGGGTTAATTCTTGTGTCCCTACTCTGTATAAGTCTCTGCAGGGAAAATTAACATGTTGCTTTTTTTTTTTTTTAAATGCAGCTTTCCCATGGCAGACGTAATTAAATGAAATCTTATTCAATTTGCTTTGCTTGTTAAATACTTTTTTTCCTGTTGTTCTTCTACAACACCCAAAAACACAGCATCTCCGCCACGTGTGGCCTCAGACAGCTTTCTGCTGAACACTCTTTTGGCGGACTTTTGGACACGCTTCCAACTGGTAACAATTTATTCATACATTTCTAGTAGGACAGACAGGGGAACAGCACAATGTAGACTAAGAAAAAATGTTCCAGAATTGTTATTTCATGGAGAAAATAAATATATACTTAAACAGACATCTCAATAGAGTTGACAGGTCCTCTGACTTTCTGAGTTTTATAGAATTTCTTAAACCTAAAGCTGTTATTATGTTTTCTGCAGCCTGCCTGGTTACTTAGATTTCTGCGACTTAACCATTGGCTACCGATAGAAGGGTACTACAAAGTGGGCAGCATCATCAGGCCATTAAAGGACCTCACACTGGACACTTTAAAGGGATTCTATCATTAGAATTCCTTTTTTCAGGCCTACCACGTCGGAATAGCCTAAGAAAGGCTATTCTTCCCCTACCTTTAGAATTCTTCTCTGTGCCGCCATTCCAGTGATATTCCTGTTTCTCTTTGTATGCAAATGAGTCTCTAGACTGCACAGGGGGCGGTCCCCCGTGCTCAAACAGCATAGGGCGTGTTCTATGTGTTGCCTGAAGACTCTCCAGCGACACTCTTCTACAGCTGTGTGCGTCCTCCTGCATCTTCTTCCATGTAAGTGATGCTGCTACAGAGCTACTGAGCATGCTTAGTATGCTCTGTACTCCATAGAACCACAAGAGCGTACTGTGCATGCGCCATATGCTCATGAGAGGCCACAGAAAAATTGCCAGCAAGACAACAGGGGGAACGCCCCCTGTGCTATCTGGAGACTCATTTGCATACAGAGAAAATCGGCAATATCAGCAGAACGCCGGTGCAGAGAAGAATTCTAAGGGTAGAGGTAGAATAGCCTTTCTTAAGGCTATTCCGACGTGGTAGTACTGAAAAAAGGGATTCTAATGATAGAATCCCTTTAACTCTAAGACAAATATTTGATGAACCTAAGTAGAATAAGTATAATTTTATAATTTTTATATTTGTATACTTCATGTTCTTGCTGCATTACAATAATCCCCGCCATTGCTGTGTCACTTAGATGTAAGGGTTAAAATGACTTCCTTCCTGGAGTTAGGGCTGATTCTTAGCTGACTAGGGATGGCTCTAATAGGTTTTGTAATCTGATGAAGAGGAATTAATTCATTTACTGAAGCTATTCTGCTACAGTGTCATCTAGAACAGATGTACTTTTTTGGGTTATTTATTAAATAAAGGGGTTTTCCTACCCCAAATTAATTTTTCAGCAGGATGGATCACAAGATCAACTTTTCCATCAGCCTCCATGCACCCCCAGACTCCTGCAGTGGACTGGGAGGAGGAGTAGCTTTTATTTTTATTCTAGTAATAAGCAGGGGCGTAACTTGAGAGGATGCAGAGGGTGCAGTCACACCAAGAGCCTAAGGGACCCCTTAAGCACTGGCATCAGTATTGAGATTGCAGCTTCCATCTGATCCATAAACCAAGAAGACCCACAGTTTACCTTAACCATCTCTATCAAGAATTCGCTTTAGGGATGAGGTAAAGGGACCCCAGAAAAAAAATTGCACTGGGGCCCACAAGACTTTGGTTACGCCACTGGTAATAGGTATAGCGCTGTAGCCTCATCCAGTGTATAGCGGTGGTTCTGTAGAACTGCAACACTACTCCTGTTACTTGAATAGGGGCAGCCTGCACATGCTCCCCATCCACAGCACCAGTCTTCACTGGAGTTATGCTGTTCCAGAGCAGTTGATCTGCGGGGGTTCCAGGTGTCGGACCTTTGGAGACCTAATATTGATGACCTATTCTAAAGTTAGGCCATCAATGTTAGAAACTGGATTGCCACTTAATTTTCCATAGCAGATGGTCATCTTGTCACTACCGTATTATAGAGCAGAAGGGGCTTAGATGATTGATATATAGTTGTTTTTTTTCCGAAAAGATTCTTTACAACCTGCCATTTATGCATTTATATCTTTGCATAGAAAGTCCCATCTAGTCATGAGAGTGATTCTACATAGTGATTGGCAGCCTTCTTTGTATGTACAAACAGAGATAACTGCCGATCACCAATAGGCTGCAACCAGGACTAGATGACTGTTTTAAGCAAAGCTATAAGAGACAAGTTATACTGAATCTTTTCCCACAAACTATATATCGATCTGCTCAGCAGTTTTCTCTATAACATGTTGCTTGTAGATCGCACAATATTTTGAATATGACAGGTCTTCTTTATGTCATAAAATAGAAGTCAGGTAAGTCCAGAAAACCAATGGTGAAAGCACAGTTGACAATGTTATAGGTGGGAGTGTGGTGTCCACTGGTTTGCTGCAATTGTGCTTTTGACGCCTTAGTCAGGCAGCAGTCAGGCACATTGGGTTCATGTCAAAATGGGCATTAGTATTACATGACATGTACAAGAGATGGTATTTTTCATCTTTTTCTGTGAGAACTGGCAAGAGTACTGAGATAATGCCCTTAGAAGTAACCCCAAATTGGTTTGGTAGCACAGTGGGTCAACAGTCCACTGTCCATGACATCCTAAGAATAGGTCATCAGATCAAATTCCCAGAAAACTCCTGTAGGCTAAGGCCCCACCTAACAAACTGCAGCCAAAAAGCACTGTATAAAAGACTGTGTCTGAAATGCATCATGTTTTTCTGTGCAGACTTCCAGTCCTATTATATGGAAAACGCCAGCATTTCTATAGGTATAATTGATATGCTTCGATTTACAAAAGCGCAAGCATTTTTGACATCACAGCATTTTCTCTGCAGATTTTTTTCTGCAATGTGTGGATGGGATTAGCCAGAATCCCATCCACTTTGCAGGATGCATTGCCTAACTGTTGTTCTGGTCCATCAGAGGATAGGTAGACCGTAATAGAAGTGGCAACGCAGCAAAAACGCTGTGTTTTTGTAACATTGGGCCCTGGCCTTAAAGAGGTTGTCCAGGCATCTTTTTTAATGTGCCAAAAAAAAAAAATTCTCCAGCATGCCTTAATAAAATTTAACCTTTACTTCACATAGTTAAAACCATTTACAAAGTGGATCCATGGCAATTAAAAGCAGAGAAAAAAAACATAGCTTACACATTTCAGGACGGAAAATACAATCCATTATTCAAGCTATGAATAAGGGATTATATTTTCCATCCCAAAACACGTAAACTATGGGGTTTTTCTCTGCTTTTAATTGTCATGGATCCACTTTGTAAATATTTTTAACTATGTGAACTAAAGGTTAAATTTTATTAAGGCATGCTGAAGATTTTTTTTTCTTTTTTGGCATATGTATATAGACTCCGTAACCCAGTCCAGGGCCTTCTCTGTGCAGCCTATAGCTCATGCGATTATAAATTTTTCCATTCATAATTTTGGGTGGTGGAGCTCCACTTCATTGTTTTAGTATTCATCTTTTTTAATGCCTGGACAACCGAGGGAGATGAAACAATAAAAAAAAAAATCATATTCACCTCCCGATGCACCGGTGTCTTTCTGGCACGTTCCAGTCCTGCGGCTTCTCACGGGTCTCTTCCTGAATTCCGCTTAAGCTGCTGATTTGCCTCAGGAAGAGACCCATGATGTCACAGGTAGTGCCCTTCGATCAGCGTCCTCAGCGGTCACATGTGGCTGAGACTTCCGCCACATGTCAGTACGGGACCGAGAAGACCAGACCGTGCAGGGAGGCACCAGAGCCATGTGGAAGGGAGAGTATGAATTTTTAAAAAATTTTTCACTGCCCATTTGATTTAAAACTTAAAACAGATTGTCCATTTTTCACCTGGACAAGCCCTTCAAGTCTGAGGCCACACATAGTAGAAAGCTACATTTTTTGTATGCAAAATCTGCAACAAAAAAGCAACTTTTCTGTCACGTATCTACCTAAGCATCTGTGCTGGAAAAAGTTCACAGGACCTTTTCCTCCACCTGTTTCATTTTCAAAATGACAATAGTCAATGGGGTTAATCGGACTCTATGAGTAACCACTTTTGTATATTTGTATAGGTTTGTAGATCGGGTGTAGTACTTTTATAGGTGTTCTAGGGAAAGGGGGGTGATTAGAATTTTTTATATTTTCTAGGTATATATATATATATATATATATATATATATATATATATATATATGCAATATCTTCATTTATTTTGCTTGCAATGAAAAAACACAAAAGAGAATGAAAACAAGTCAAATCATTGATCATTTTACACAAAACTCCAAAAATGGGCCAGACAAAAGTATTGGCCCCCTCAGCCTAATACTTGGTAGCACAACCTTTAGACAAAATAACTGTGAACAACCACTTCCGGTAACCATCAATGAGTTTCTTACAATGCTCTGCTGGAATTTTAGACCATTCTTCTTTGGCAAACTGCTCCAGGTCCCTGAGATTTGAAGGGGGCCTTCTCCAAATTGCCATCAAGAGATCTCTCCCCCACAGGTGTTCTATGGGATTCAGGTCTGGACTCATTGCTGCAGGGTCGGACTGGGGTGCCTAGGGCCCACCAGTGGGATTATTTCCAGGGGCCCACCCTACTGCCATATGTAATATCGCCCCTGCAGTTTTTGCCATTATGCACGTTTAAAGTGCACTTTCACGCACAATACAGTGTGCAAAACAGCTATGGCTACACTACTACTTCCTTCATGCAACCAAAGATCACAGTGTCCCTTTGGGACTCTTTCACATTAGTGAATGGAGTCGCATTGGGTCCCTCAGGTTGCAATGTGACTCCATTCACTAACATGAATGAAAGAATCACAGGGCAACACATCTTTGGTTGTATGACAGAAGTTATAGTGTAGCCATAGCCTTATGCTAGGTTCACAACAAGGGGTGGGCCCAAACAGCTAGGGACATTCTCCTGCCAATGCGCTATGCCGGCAGCCGGCCATTTTCATGTACCCTCACCCAGTGGTGAACCTAGCCTCTCTGCTGCCTGAGGCGGACGATCAAAAGACGCTCCCCCCCCACACGTATTGAGTCCGGGGGGAGGGGGGGGTTCTTCACATCTTTTGATCGTCCGCCTCAGACAGCGGGGGGATTGGGGGTGCTAGCAGTACCATTACAATAAATTACAACATTACAATAAATACTATGCAATGTGATATTTTGTGCAGTAATACTCACAGGAGACGTCTTCCCACATTTCCCGTCTCTTCCCTTTGGACCGCCATGACCACTTCTTCCAGCTGTGACTTGACTCTGTAAAATTTGAAACACAGACATCTTTGACTCCTCACTTCTCCACACATCCAACCCCTATAGATATATACACAGTATAATATATATATATATATATATATATATCTCACAGCAGCCCCTGCAGCCTATATTATGCCCCACAGTGGCACAATAGACTGTGGGGCATAATAGAGGTTGCAGGGGGGCCGCTGTGAGGCATAATAGAGGTTACAGGGGCCACAGTGGACCCTTCAAGCTCTATTATGCCCCACAGTTGCATACCCATGAACTATTATTATACACAGGGGTTTTTTCAGACCCCCGAGTATAATAATCGGAGCGCCAGGAGAGGTGAGGGAACATAATAAACACTGTTACTCACCTTTCCGGGATCTGATGTTACTCCTAGCAGGCTTCGGGCCTATATCGTAATATCCCAGACCACGTGACGTCTGGGACATTACCATATAGCCCCGAAGCCTGCTTGGATTAACACCGGATCCCGGAGAGGTAAGTAACATTGTGTATTATGTTCTCTCACCTCCCCTGGGGCTCCGATTATTATATTCGGGGGTCTGAAAAGACCCCCGAGTATAATATCAGCGGCAGTGGGATCATGGCCTGGCCCGGGCCTATTCACTACCGCCCGCCGCGGCCTAAAGTACAAGGGGAAGCGGGGGCGGCAGTGAACAGGTCCGGGTTGGTAAATAGGCCCCTGCCTGCTGGTAGATACTCCAGCAGGCAGCGGCCTATTATAAAACAAAAAAAGTTATTATACTTACCGACTGACCGCGCGCTGCTGCTGCTCCCGCTGCTGCCGCATCCTCTTCTCTCAGACGTCTGTGTATAAGCGTAGGCGGCGTGATGACGCCACCTACACTGATACGTAGATGTCTGAACCAGCACAAGGAGAGCGGCAGCTCTCCTTGCGCTGGAGGAAAAAAAACAAAAAACGCCCGGTCTGCCGCCCTAAGCGCCTTCACTATTCCTCCTCTGACATGGGCAGGGGCCCGATTGAAATGTCAGGGCCCCGATCGGGCCCCTAACCATCCCGATCCAGGCCATGATCATCAAGATCGGGCCCCTGCCTATGCTATGTAAAATGAGCAGCAATATAGTCGGGGCCCGGGGCCCACCGGGGGATTCCCCGGTGCTCCGGCGGGCCAGTCCGACCCTGCATTGCTGACCACTTTAGAAGTCTCCAGTGCTTTCTCTCAAACCATTTTCTAGTGCTTTTTGAAGTGTGTTTTGGGTCATTGTCCTGCTGGAAGACCCATGACCTCTGAGGGAGACCCAGCTTTCTCACACTGGGCCCTACATTATGCTGCAAAATGTGTTGGTAGTCTTCAGACTTCATAATGCCATGCACACGGTCAAGCACTCCAGTGCCAGAGGCAGCAAAGCAACCCCAAAACATCAGGGAACCTCCACCATGTTTGACTGTAGGGACCGTGTTCTTTTCTTTGAAGGCCTCTTTTTTTTCCCTGTAAACTCTATGTTGATGCCTTTTCCCATAGAGCTCTACTTTTGTCTCATCTGACCAGAGAACATTCTTCCAAAACGTTTTTGGCTTTCTCAGGTAAGTTTTGGCAAACTCCAGCCTGGCTTTTTTATGTCTCTGGGTAAGAAGTGGGGTCTTCCTGGGTATCCTACCATACAGTCCCTTTTCATTGAGACGCCTACGGATAGTACGGGTTGACACTGTTGTACCCTCGGACTGCAGGGCAGCTTGAACTTGTTTGGATGTTAGTCGAGGTTCTTTGTCCACCATCCGCACAATCTTGCGTTGAAATCTCATCAATTTTTCTTTTCCGTCCACATCCAGGTAGGTTAGCCACAATGCCATGGGCTTTAAACTTCTTCATGACACTGCGCACGGTAGACACAGGAACATTCAGGTCTTTGGAGATGGACTTGTAGCCTTGAGATTGCTCCTGCTTCCTCACAATTTTGCTTCTCAAGTCCTCAGTCAGTTCTTTGGTCTTCTTTCTTTTCTCCATGCTCAATGTGGTACACACAAGGACACAGGGCAGAGGTTGAGTCAACTTTAATCCATTTCAACTGGCTGCAAGTGTGATTTAGTTATTGCCACCACCTGTTAGGTGCCTCAGGTATGTAACAGGTGCTGTTAATTACACAAATTAGAGAAGCATCACATGATTTTTCAAACAGTGCCAATACTTTTGTCCACCCCCTTTTTTATGTTTGGTGTGGAATTATATCCAATTTGGCTTTTTGACAATTCTTTTTGTGGTTTTCCATTGAAGACAAATTAAATGAAGATAATAATACCAAAGAATTTGTGATTGCAGTCATTTTCTGGAAGAAAATGAGTATTATCTGACAGAATTGAAGGGGTGCCAATACTTTTGGCCAACACTGTATAAGGAAACTGCCATTGTTTCCATAGGTATAATTCACATGCAGTGATTGTTACACATTTTTATAGGAATTTTAAAAATAAAATCAAAAGTGCTTTTTAGGCTCTCTTTAAGGCTAAACCCCCACATTGCAGAAACGCAGCTTTTTTGTTGCGTTTTGCTGAGCCAGAGCCAAGAATTTCCACAAAAGGAATGGGAAATCTATAGGAAACTCTTAAAATACTACTTTCTTCTCAATCGATTCCATTAGCCTTAGGCTGGGCCCCATGGGCCGGAAACGCCACGATTTGCCCGCGGTGGAAATCGTGGTGTTTTACAGTGCTTGCAAAGTGGATGGAATATATGTGAATCCCATCCCCACTTTTTGGAAAAAATCGCAGCACGGACACTTTGCGATTTCCAAAATCACGGTTTTGAAAATCGCAGCATGTCAATTATATCTACAGCCAGCGGCTGCCAGCGGCTTCGCCGTAGATATAATTGTAACAGAAAGTCTGCGTAGGAAAACTCTGAACTTTCTATTCAAAGTGCTGCAGGAAGACACGCGATGTGTTCACGTAGCAGTTGTTCCTGCAGCTTTAGCGCTGCGTTTCCGGCCTGTGAGGCCTTAGCCTTAAAGAGAGTTTACCACCAAGCATATTGAACTGCTACCACCAGATTACAGTGATGAACAACATATATTTGTTGTAGATGCAAATTTTGTAGATTTGTAGAAAAACAACTTTGAAGTCTTGTGCAAATTTGGGCATATTTCCCTATAAGTCTATAGAAGTATCATAACACTAGACTGGTGTGAACTGCGCCAAACATAATTTTCCGGGACTGCTTCTTTGAAGATTTTGAGTAACTTTGTGAAACTCTGTAATATGAAATGTGAACATGACCTAGGAATAGTCACTTTCATTATCCGTAGTTCTAACTCATGACATGACAAGAAGTCATTGGTGTTAGTGCCTGGGGAGACCAACAATTCTCAATGAAGATAGCCTGGAAGTTCTCCCTAAGGCACGAAATATGTAGAGAGAAAAGTGCTGCTTGCAGGATTCGTTCAGACACCATGTAGTCTATGGGTTCCGTGTGGTTTCTTAGCTAACCACTTTTTAATGCGTCCTCAAGTGGACTACCCAAACGGAATCCCAAACGCAGATGTGAACCAGGGGTCACTTTAGATATACTCCTAACCACCTGATACATACACAAATAATTATACTCCTATGCTACTGCGAAGATATTCTATTTGCACCATAGTAAAATTCCCATAATTATCTCTTCCAAGTAAGCCCAGTAGGCTTTGCTTTAGAAATTGCAATTTCGTGGTCATGCCATTTAGTGAAACTAATTTCGTAGAAACTTGAAGAAATGCTAAACATATTACAAGAAGCTGAACTTAATTTCACTACATTAAATACATTAATAAATTTCCCCGTAACTACTTTTACAAGGTCAGAAAACAAATTAATATATTTTGTTTGTATAATATGCAGAATGTATGCAGAAATGGGGAGGAAAATAATTGCTTTTTTAAGCAATATGTTCTGCATTTCTTCTATTTTAGTTATTGCATTTTTCAAGTTTAACCAAAATGGGGGGAACAAATTCCTCAGGCTTTTCTAGCAATGGGAAGGATGTGTTCTGCAGAGGGCAGAATGTGTCCAGAGTAAAGGCTGATCACAATTGTGCGCTAGAATAGTATCTGTACTAGTAATTTGTCCATCTATACTTTATTAATGCTTATTAGTACATGGCGATTATTCCAGGAATGATTGTCTGAAAATTATTGTCCAGTGTGCAGTGATCAAAGGAATGCTGAAATCCTGAATGATAGGTCGATTGATACAATTTAATGTAACTGACCAATTGTCAATTGACTTGGCTCATTTTTGAAAGATAGTCATTACAGGTAGATTGTCTTCCAGTGTAAGGACCCATGAACACACTTCCAAGTAAGTGTGCCATCATAGGGAACATCCAATGCTCCATTATGCTGAAAAGTGCAGGTTCTATTCTGCTCCCTTTCATGAGAACAGAACGTATCGGAATCCCCACAGACGTAAGTGCATATCAGAATGTACTGGGATATCGCACCGGGTGTCATCTAACTGCATTCCACTGCAAACTAGGCCCCACCTCAACTGCACACTTGGTTGAGTACACGGAGTCTTAGGCCTTATTCATATGACCGTTCTATTTTTTACTGACTTAATATCCATGACTAACTGATGTGTGGGTCTGTATTGGCCTTATTCACATGAAAAATGACCATCTGATGGCTGTTTTTTGAACACCTGTAACAAGATTGCTTTAAAACCCATGAAAGTCAATAGGTGTATTCTCATGTCTATTACGCTAAGTTCACATTAGTATCAGTTACCTACATATATGAGAAAGTAAGTATACATGGTGTGAATGAAAAACTGCTAGGAGGTGCAGTGGGCGGATGCTGCTGGAGCTGCTTATAAAAGCTCTGACACTCCCACGAGCTGGAACTATGAACCAAGAAGTACTGCATGAGCCAAAAAATATGAGGAAAGGGAAAAATGGTCCAAACACACATAAAGGTATTCATTTATGATCATTCATTCATATGACAAGTATTTCCTGACGTTAGTCACATTTTCTTAGTCCTGGAAAACCCCTTTAAGCGGTTGGTCATATACAGTAGATTTTAGACTACTACCATTTGTTTTTACAGAACACTGTTCCCAAGGCATAATAAACATTGAACATTCACACAAATGTTTACATTTACCCAAAAATACGATCTTTACAAGAATAAACTATATAAAAGTATAAAGGAAGTTACACAAAGTAAACTATATTATGGGGATAATGTCACTCCTTAAGGAGAGACCACCTTCTCAGGTGTGTGGAGACTTATACAGCCATAGTCGCTCCACTGTAAGGGACCATGGGAGGAATATGCAAATCTGTCTCCCAAGATGTAAATAGGGAAACAGTGCCTCTGTTATGCTGCCCTCTATAGGAAGTAAGCTATGATTTCTGAGTTTTTGACCAACTCATATGTTGAAAAATACACCCCCAGAATATACAAGCCATCCTCAGGCCTGTCAGTCTTGCCCATACATAAATGATTCCTGCCAAACCAACAGATTTTAGCTGTGACCTTTGCTGACTTTTTGAAATCTGCCTCTTTAGCAGTCTAAAATCGAATGTGAATGGGGCTCCTAAATAGGGGGCACCTAAATAGCACTATTAGTATATGTTTCCACAGAACTGTGATAAATTGGCATGCTGCAGCCAAGATCTACTTTCTACTGCAGATTTTTTACTTCAGAAAATGAAGAGAAGCTTAAGGCTGGGGCCCCATGTTGTAGAAACGCCATGGCAGAAATGCTGCAGAAAAAAAACAACACATAGTTTTCTAGCGAATCCCATCCACACATTGCAGAAAAATATGTTACGGTTTGGACCGGATTTTAAGGTGGAGGCCGCCTCAGAATCCAGTCCAAAAAACCGCTAGCCGCAACTGGATGTCGGTGCAGTGCATACAGTGCACTGGCATCCAATCGCGGCATACCGCTTTGGATTAGGCTCAAATGAATGGACCTAGTTGGGGAGGAGTGTCGCGCCGCGTAATCAGCTGCAGAATCCGCCTGAAGAAAGGGCATGTCGCTTCTTTGTTCCCGGGTTTGTTCACGCAAAAAAAGGAACCCATTGAATTTAATAGGAGGCGGTTTTTTAAGCCAGATTTTGACACGGATTCCACATCAAAATCCTAACCAAAAAATGTGTACCCGGCCTTAGGGTATATTTATACACAGGTTAGTGGTAGCAATTTCTGTGATTGCGATTGTGCAAATAAAATTAACATGCTGCGATTTTCAAAAACACATGCAGTTTTCAAAAAGTTTTTCTGCAGTTCTCTATTTCCACAATGTGTGGATGCGTTTAACCAAAATCTGATTATTTTTGTTGGTGCTGTAAAATGCAGCATTTGTTTCTGCAGCAGCTAAATATGCTGCATTTCTGCAACATGGGGCCTTAGCCTCACACACTAATTTCTGTAACAAGTCTGTCACATGTGAATACTCCCTAATTAGAGGACTACAATGGCCTATTTCAAAATAAAGTATAAAAAAAAATTGTCTCAAGCCTTAAGGCCTGCCTGGGGTAATTTTCATAATAATACTTTTCTATCTTCAGAAAAGTTCACATTATTTTAGGAGATCTTATCAACTTATTTATCAACTTATTTATCAACTTCAAATGTTATGGACTAAGTCCCCTGCATACTAGCTCAATAGTGTGCACAGTGTCGTACCAGCTGGTGGCAGCAACAACCTTCTAGTGGTAATGGCTCTGCTTATTCTATTCTCTACAGAAAAAGTGAAGGCAAAAAAACAGGACAACACGACATGGCCAAGTCTCAAAGCTTTTCATTTTATTGCTGTCAGAGTTATTATTCTTGTAGCATTTACTGAATCAACTGCAAAAAAATATAAAGTCAAGCACTGCCCATTTAATACTTTTTCATGTGATTTCATTTTTGGTGATGCAGAGTAGGCTGTAAAGAGGTCTGGAACATTAGGCTAAAGCCCCATGTAGCATCCGGCCGCATAAAAGCGCTGTGGGAAAAACCGTGGCGGCAAAGCATCACAGTAGCGTTTTTCACAGGAAGTTCGCAGAGGTTTACTCTACAGACTTTCTGCTTCTATTATACCTATAGGGAAACCGCTGTATATCCGTAGGTATAATTGTCATGCTACGATTTCCAAAACTGCAACGGTTTTGGAAATCGCAGCGTTCCCGCTGTGCTTATTTTTCTGCAAAGTGGGGATGGAATTCACTTTGTGGTGACTATACAACGTCGCATTTTTTCTACAGCATTTACGCCATGGGCACACTGTGACGTTTATATTGTGTGGCCTAAAGAGGTTTTCTGAGATCACCCAAAAATTGCCTAAAGTCAAGGAATGTGTCATAACACAAGAAGCTTTGGTCACCTGGTCTTTTCCTTACCGTACCTGCACCATTGCAACCATACCTGCAACTGTTCTCCTGATCACTAGGGGTCTCAGCAGAGGGACCCCCAGTGACCTCACAATTATCTGGCACAGAATTCCATCCATTTTGCAGGTAAATTATTACACAGCGTTTTTTGCCGCTGCATTCCCGTTGCAGCCAAAATGCTGCGTTTTTGCAAAGTGGGACTCCGGCCTTAAGCTGAGTTTATGTTGCGCTTTTTTTAGTTACGACAAATAAAGGCTTTCAGTTTAATGGCCTTTAGTATAAGGCAAGGTGTATAGTAACAAATGCTATTCATTATTGCAATTAATAACAGCACATAGTTCTTCAGCAAAAAAGTGCTTAGCCTAGACAAGCATCCTGTAAACCCAGCCTTACCATAACTACATCAATAATAACAGCTGTGAAGGAGTTAACTTGGAGCAGTTTCCACATGTTGCTGTGCCCAGCGTGTTTGCTCCAGCTGTTCACGAAGACCTTTGTACTTATTTTCTCTCCATTTAATGAAGCTGGCAAATGTGGATCATGTGACTCTTCCCAGACATTATCGTTACAAAACATGAAATGCCATTTAGTTTTTTGCAGCAAAGGTTGCAGATGTCAATCAGGGCCAAGGACGCAACAAATAAAGCAGGGACTGGCCTACTCATGGGCCACTTGCAACCTGAATTGCATATCACTGTAAATTAATTGCTTCAAAGAGCTAATTTGCATAATGACAAAAACGATCATCTCAGCAATGACTTACCGATTCACTGATTAAGGTGACCCTAACCTATTTATCTCAGCCTAGGATGATATGCTGGGTTCTCCCTTTAAAAATATTTTCAACCAGCCACCATTAGGGGGAGCTCTCTACATTTGGATTTGAATGTCTGTCGCTACACTGAAATACTGCCCACCACTTTTGTCTAGAGCACTGAAGGGCTACAATGTGTGTTCAGTTAGAGGGAGTTTATCACATCCACCAGGTGTATTCAACTGTCACCACCATGTTACAGAGCACATGACAGTGATAAACAACATATCTTTGTCACGTGTGTCACTTTCGTAGATTTGGTGCACTGGGGGTGGGCCGTGAGACCTCAGAGCATTTCACTTGCTATTCCTGTAGGCTAGGTAATGTTATAGCAGTCGGAGGATCAACTCTTACTGCACAGGGTGGTACAAGCAGGAGATTGTAGGGGTCTGATCAGTAAGGCCAATGCTCCAGGGAGTTGAAGGCCCGCCCCCAGTGCACCAACTGCCTCACTTGCCTAAGACTCCAAACTTGTTTTTCTCCAAATCTACAAATATGACCAACATAACAAAGTTATATATTATTTTATCATTATAATGTGCTGTATAATGTAGTGGTGGCAGGTGAATTTGCTTAGATGAGGTGGTAGACTCCCTTTAAATATTCAATAACCTAAGTGTTAGCGAAGATCTGTTACTTTTATATAGATTTCTACATGACTTGATTTTATTCGCACAAGGTAAAATGATCAAATTTATACCCCAAAGTTTTACCACTGTGTCACCCTACAACACCTGCAATAACATACGTGAATAGGTTTGTATTTCAACCCCAGTGGTGCTGTGATTGTAACTCAAGTCATAGTCACAGGAAATTTTGGGTTGCAGTACAACCTGTCTGACTTATGTTAGTGCAGAGGTCAAAGGGCAATGCTGAACTATTTAGTCACAGATCACATACGCATCAACTTCTGGGTTGCAGCGCGACTTGTTTGACTTACATTGGTGCAGGTGTCAAAGGACGATACTGTAATATTTAGTCAAACATCACAAGTCAGAGCCAAAAAATGTAATATAGGCCCAGCAATAATCTGCATTCAGTAAGCTGGTCACTGTATACAGGCAGAATGTCATCATCTGCGTGAATAAATTCAACCTATGATAATATCTAGAGGATCAAATATGAAACTATGCATACATTTTACCCTTTAACGCCCTAGACCTGCGCTACAGGTTTTACCATAAAAGGGGTTATCCAGCTCGCAAAAATTATCTGCAAATACATCCACAGCAGTACAAAATACTCACTGCTTCTTTATGCAGCCTTTTCTTGGCTTTATTTTACTTGAGACTCCTTGTGTGACTGTTATTTACATGCAGTGAATATGTGAACAAACTACTGTACATTTCCCATGATTCATCTGCCTGCTCTCACCCCCTGTGTTTGCTGCTCACAGGGGGGGAGGAAGTAGGGCCAGTGTTAGGGTAAGTTCAGACGGGGGTTTTTGGTCCGGAACCTGAGGCGGAGGCTGGGTAGCCGCGACTGAAAGCCGCTGCACTGCACCGGCATCTAGCCACGCACTCTGCTCTGGATTAGGCCGAATGAATGGGCCTCGTCGGCAGGAGGGTGTGTTTTCAGTCCAAATCACGAGGTGAAACAGCCTGAAGAATGAGAATCTCGCTTCTTTTTCCGGGAGCCGACAAAAGCTCCTGATTTCAATGGAAGCCGTCTTTTTGGTCAGAATTTTGAGGTGAATAAGACCTCAAAATCCTGATCAAAAAACTCTGTGTGAACTTAGCTTCAAACTGGCCCTGGGACCCAAATGCTGATATATCAACAATGCCATCATATTTCCAATGGCAGCCCCTTTAATAATGCCTCCTTTCTGTGCCCAAAATAGTAACTACCACCCCTCCTTATGCCCACACACGATTCAAATAACCACCTTTGTACCTCCTAATAGATTTTTGTACCCCTTCAACAGTTATTTTACTGCCTCATTATCCTATCCTCCTATATATAATATACATATTATATATATATATATATATATATATATATATATATATATATATATATATATATATATATATATATATCCTATTAATATTATAAATGTGAAAGTTTGTGAGTTTGTGGGTTTGTGTGTTTGGATGTTTGCATGTTCGGATGTTTGTTCCTCAATCACGGATAAACCGCTCCACCGATTTGGCTGAAATTTTCCACAAACATAGTTAATACACCCGATTAAACAATAGGCTACTTTTCGTCACAATAGCGCACATATGTTTGTGCCAGGACCCCCACAAAACCCAAACTCACACCATCATCTCTGCAATCCCACACACTTTGGACCATAGCAAGCCACAAAATTCATATTGCCCTCTACAGCTTAGCCCCTAACCCCACACAATCACATATACATATACTTTACCACTTTGCCCCTCACCTTATCGATTCTCCAGGAGGCGCTCTTTAACGCTCCGGAGCAGCCATGTTTGCCAAACCCCACCGCTCTGACAATCCGCGACACCGCCCACCCATGTCAATACCCCTAGGCGGTCTAATAAATGCAAAAAAAAAAGTTTAAAAAAAGGAAAAAAAATAAAAAATAAAAAGGATTAAAAATTAAAATCACCCCCCTTTCCCTAGAACACATATAAAAGTAGTTAAAAACTGTGAAACACATACATGTTAGGTATCCCCATGTCCAAAATCGCCCGCTCTACAAAGCTATACAAATATTTTTCCTGTTCGGTAAACGCCGTAGCGGGAAAAATGGTCAAAAGTGCCAAACCGCCATTTTTTCACTGTTTTGATTCTGATAAAAATTTGAATAAAAAGTGATCAAAGCAATAACATTTCCCGAAAATGGTAGAACTACAAAGTACACCCGGTCCCGCAAAAAAAGACGCCCTATACATCCCCGTACACACACGTATACAAAAGTTACGGCTGTCGGAATATGGCGACTTTTCAAAAAATAATATTTTAACACAGGTTTTTTTTTTTTTTTAAGGGGTCAAAATGTAAATAAAACCATATAAATTTGGTATCCCCGGAATCGTAACGAAACACAGAATACAGGGGACATGTCATTTTGGTTGCACAGTGAACGCCGTAAAACCAAAGCCCGTAAGAAAGTTGCAGAAATGCATTTTTTCTTCAAATCCACCCCATTCTGAATTTTTTCCCTGCTTCCCAGTACATTATACAGAATAAATAATGGTGGCATCATGAAGAAAAATTTGTCCCAGGAAAAATTAAGACCTCATATGGCTCTGGGAGCGGAGAAATAAAAAAGTTATGGGGTTTAGAAGGAGGGGAGTCAAAAACGACAATCAAAAAATGCCATCGGCGGTAAAGGGTTAACTTCAAATACCTCTGTCCCAAAGTCACTATGTAAAGTTTCTCACAACACCGTATAGCGGCTCAAATACAAATTACATCCAACACAAAAGTCTCACGTATTCTCAGAATTACAGCAAAAACAAGATACAAAGTTACATTTCATATCCCATACCTTATACACACTACGAAAACCTTACCCGCGCCTGTATATACCCACTTCTACAATCACCGCAGACGAAGTCGCGGGTACCAGCTAGTATATATATATATATACTAATACTATACTATTATATACTAATACTATACTATACTTACTACTATATAATAATAATATAATAAATATACTATACTATTATATACTAATACTATACTATACTTACTACTATATAATAATAATAATATTATTGTTTGCTGTTTGGATGTTTGTTCCTCAATCACGCAAAAACGGCTGAACAGATTTGCATGAAATTCGGCAAATTGATAGTTTATAACCTCGATTAAAACATAGGCTACTTTTTATCCCGGTAAATGACATGGCTTCACGACTATTATGAATTTATGTTCACATATTATATAACACTACTTTGCAGCTTATCTCAGCTTCTGATAAAGCCAGGGCTGTTATTTCTCTGTGTAAACACACGCTAACCCTTACTGGTTTGTGTTCATGCATTTGCATATTATCTTATCTGCTCCAGGCACTGCTGACAAACTGACAAGGGAAAACACATTTAATCCAAATTGGCAGTTTGCCAATTTTCAACATGCCTGGAAAAAGAAAATCTGATACAGCTCTGCTACATCTCATGTGTAGCAGAGCTGTGCGCTCAACTCTGCTATACCTGAGATGCAAAAGAGCTGGCCGTGCACTGAGCTCTGCTACACCTGAGATGCTGCAGAGCTGGCCATGTGCTGAACTCTGCTACACCTGAGATGCAGCAGAGCTGGCCGTACGCTGAAATCTACTACACCTGAGATGCAGCAGAGCTGGCCGTGCGCTGAACTCTGCTACACCTGAGATGCAGCAGAGCTAGCCATGCGCTGAGGTCTGCTACACCTGAGATGCAGCAGAGCAGGCCATGCGCTGAACTCTGCTACACCTGAGATGTAGCAGTGCTGTGCGCTCAACGCTGCTCCATCTGAGATGTAGCAGCGTTTTGTCAACTCTGCTATACCTGAGATATAGTGATGTAGCAGTCTCATATGAACCGAATCTAAAATCCACTCTTTGTATAAAGTGGAGGTCACTTGATTTAGCCAGCCAATTACTTTTTCCAATTTTTTTTTCGATGCCTACGTTGTCGTAGTTCCTGTCCCACCTCCCCTGCACAGTTATTGGTTCAAAAAAAGCACCAGGGAAGGTAGGAGGGGATACAAATTTTTTTGTGCATTTGCTTTGTGGTATTCGATTGGAATAGAATATCTCGAGCAGCCTGATATTCGATCGAATACCAATTCGATCGAACGCCGTTCGCTCATCTCTATTCTCTATCAATACATCTTTGGAGTGTGGGAGGGAACCCACAGGGAGAACATACAAATGTAGGTTCTAATCTAGGATTCCAACACTGCAAGGCTGCAGTACCAACCACTGTGCCTCCATGCTTGTATCACCTTATGCAATGCATGCTCCTGATATAAATCTATAGCCAGTAAGTAAAAGGAGTTCAGTTTGACTTAGATGTCATAAAAATGCAGTGTTGATAAGTGAACTTACCTGATTTATTTGTGTGTCTGTCCTCTACGTGTCATCTTACATATATTACTCTGTCAAGTACTCTGACCTGCGCTCTTGTGTAACATACAGAGCTTCCTAGTGCACATTGCTCTCGCTTTACAATACCTGTTGAAGTCAAACTTCATTATCAGATGAAACAGATAATAAAAGGATCAGTATGTAATATTTCATTGTACCAAATAAACACTGGGGGCTTCCTTAGATGTTATATAATGTTATATAATTAATAATAATAATAAATTTTATTTATATAGCGCCAACATATTCCGCAGCGCTGTACAATTTTTAGGGTTCAAATACAGACAGATACATAACACAGAACGTCATTTCACACAATGGGACTGAGGGCCCTGCTCGCAAGAGCTTACAATCTATGAGGTAGAGGGGGTGTCACAAGAGGTAGCAATTAATTATACTCATTGACAAAAAAGATAATGCACCATGTAGGAGATGTTGGAATCAATTGGGTGCGATGGAACACATAGGTGTGAAGGGGTTACCTGCAACAGACTGAAACCAAAGAGGAGGTATGGCTTTGGAAGATCGGTTATCAGTGAATAATTGAATAGGTAGCAACCTATTGTCACTGTGGGGGTGCCAGTGAAAAGGGTATTATACTGCACATGTGCCAATAATTATACTGTATGGGATCCAATAGAGGGGGCATTATACTGTGCGTTGGCCAGTAAAGCATTATACTGTGTGGGGGCACTAAGGATGCAGTACACATTGTGGGGGCCCAAAGTGCAGACGCCATTCACAGACCTTAGTGCTGATGACCTGGCCACTTATTTCCATGATAAAATTGATAAGATCCCTCAGGAAATAACTGCCCAATCTCCAGGTGGCATTGATTCCCACACCTACCATAGCAACGATCCCCTCACCAACCGCACTTCAGACTGTCCATTCTCATCTTTTTAACCTGTTACAGAAGAGGAAGTCTCTCAGCTACTTTCTTCATCTCGCCCTACAACCTGCAGTAGTAACCCCTTCCCCTCACACCTTCTCCAATCTCTGTCGCCTGTTGTCACGACTTAACTTACTAAAATATTTAACCTCTCTCTCTCTCTGTTCTGGAATTTTCCAATCCTCTTCCAAGCATGCTGTTATAACCCCGCTATTGAAAAAACCCTCCCTGGACCCATCCTGTGCTTCTATCGACCCGTCTCTAACCTCCTCTTCATCTCTAAAATCTTGGAACGCCTGGTCTATTCTCGTTTGATCCACTATCTCTCTGCTAACTCTCTGCTTGACCCCTTACAATCTGGTTTCCGCGCTCTGCACTCTACTGAAACGGCCCTCACAAAAGTCTCCAATGATCTCCTAATGGCTAAATCCAATGGTGACTTCTCTCTTCTTATTCTTCTGGACCTCTCTGCAGCTTTTGACACTGTTGACCATCAACTCCTCCTCACTATGCTCCGCTCAGCCGGCATCAAGGACACTGCGCTCTCCTGGTTCTCCTCTTATCTCTCAGACCTTACTTTCAGTGTATCATTTGCAGGCTCTGTTTCCTCCCCTCTTTCCCTTGCTGTTGGGGTTCCTCAGGGCTCAGTCCTAGGCCCCCTGCTCTTCTCTCTCTAGACAGCCCCCATTGGACAAACCATCACCAGATTTGGCTTCCAGTACCATCTTTATGCTGATGACACATACACATCTTCCTATAACGTCACCCCTGCACTAATACAGAACACCAGCGACTGTCTTTCTGCTGTCTCAAATATCATGTCCTCGCTCTATCTGAAACTAAATCTCTCCAAGACTGAACTACTACTGTTTCCACCATCTAATAGATTTGTGCCTGATATATCCATTGTAGTCTCAGGCCTTAGGCTGTATTCACATAGAGTAACGGCAGGCGTTTTTGTGTGTTTTTTGCACATAGCGCTGCGTTAACGCCACCGCAAAATAGCGCGGCGTTAACGCGGCGCTATGTGCAAAAAACACACAAAAAACGCCTGGCGTTACTCTGTGTGAATACAGCCTTACTATAACTCCTAGGCAGTATGCCCGCTGCCTCGGAGTCATGTTTGATGCAGACCTTTCCTTCACTCCCCATATTGAATCACTTGCATGCTCATGTCACCTCCACCTCAAAAACATCTCCAGAATACGCCCTTTCCACTTATTGTTGCCCTGATAACTCTTGCCTTGACTACTGTAACTCCTTACTAATTGGTCTTCCCCTTACTAAACTCTACCCTCTACAATCTATTCTGAATGCAGCGTCCAGGCTCATCTATCAGGCTAGACGCTACAGCGATTCCTCCGGTCTGTGTCAGTCGCTACATTGGCTGCCTATTCATTACAGACTAAAATATAAAGTTATCGCACTCATCCACAAGGCTCTCCATAATGCCGCACCTCCCTACATTTCCTCCCTCATCTCTGTCTACTGCCCAACCCGTGTTCTCCGTTCACTCAATGACCTAACACTTACATCCTCTATTATCAGAACCTCCCACGCTCATATACAAGACTTTTCCTGAGCTGCACCACTTCTCTGGAATGCTCTACCCCGGACAATCAGATTAACTCCCAATTTCTACAGGTTCAAGCGCAAATTAAAGACACATCTTTTCAGACAGGCCTATCACAATTCTTAATGTAAACCCTTCTATAGCCGTCATTAGAATCCCCAAAATTTAACCCTCCTTTGTTCCAGCTCCCACATTACCCCACATGATATGATGCCATTTCAGACTAACTCTATATGTCCAAGCACCATCCACATTTTAACCCCTTCCCGACATGCGCCGTAATAGTACGGCGCGTGTCGGGTCTGTAACTATGGCGACCGCCCGGGAGCCGGGCGGCCGTCATAGCCGCCGGGTGTCTACTGCTTTAAGCAGTAGACAACCGGCTCTAATGCCTCCGATCGGTCCCCGGACCGATCGGAGGCATTAACCCCTCCGGCGCTGCTGTCAAAGGCGCCGGAGGCGCCATTTTCCCGGCGGCGCATGAGCGCCGCCATTTTGGCAGGGATCGCCGGCTCCTGGAGCATGATCCAGGGCCGACCCCCCGTTGCCATGACAGCCGGGAGCCTTGTTAAAGGCTCCCAGCCGGTCTGCAAATTCTCTCTTTTGCAGGCTGGTGTATACAGCCTGCAAAAGAGATGATGCTTTTTTGCAATGCATTGCAATGCATTAGCATTGTAATGCATTGCATTAGTGATCAGACCCCCTGGGGTTCAACACCCCTAGGGGGTCTAATAAATGCAAAAAAAAAAATAAAAAAAAAAAAGTAAAAAAAATATAAAAAAATATAAAAAGTATTAAAAGTTCAAATCACCCCCCTTTCCCTAGAACAGATATAAAAGTAGTTAAAAACTGTGAAACACATACATGTTAGGTATCCCCGCGTCCGAAATCGCCCGCTCTACAAATCTATACAAATATTTTTCCTGTTCGGTAAACGCCGTAGCAGGAAAAATAGTCAATAGTGCCAAACCGCCGTTTTTTCACTGTTTTAATTCTGATAAAAATTTGAATAAAAAGTGATCAAAGCAATAACATTTCCCGAAAATGGTAGAACTAAAAAGTACACCCGGCCCCGCAAAAAAAGACGCCCTATGCATCCCCGTACACCTATGTATAAAAAAGTTACGGCCGTCGGAATATGGCGACTTTTAGAAAAAAAATTTTTTAACACCGTTTTGGAATTTTTTTTAGGGGTCAAAATGTAAATAAAACCATATAAATTTGGTATCCCTGGAACCGTACCGAAACACAGAATATAGGGGACATGTCATTTTGGCTGCACAGTGAACGCCGTAAAACCAAAGCCCGTAAGAAAGTCGCAGAAATGCATTTTTTCTTCAAATCCACCCCATTCTGAATTTTATTCCTGCTTCCCAGTACATTATATAGAATAATTAATGGTAGCATCATGAAGAAAAAATTGTCCCGCAAAAATTAAGACCTCATATGACTCTGGGAGCGGAGAAATAAAAAAGTTATGGGGTTTAGAAGGAGGGGAGTCAAAATCGAAAAACGAAAATCAAAAAATGCCATCGGCGGGAAGGGGTTAAAGGACACGACTGGTGACGGCTCTAAGTTTTATGTTTGTGTAATGACAGTCACCTCTGTTACAAAATTGTCTGACCACTATATAAGCAATGCCGCCCCTTCTAGCTCTTGTGTCACCCCCTCTACCACATAGATTGTAAGCTCTTGCGAGCAGGGCCCTCAGTCCCATTGTGTGAAATGACTTTTCTTGTAATGTATCTTTCTGTCTGTATTTGAACCCTACTAATTGTACAGTGCTGCGGAATATGTTGGCGCTATATAAATAAAATGTATTATTATTAATGTTATATATTCTGTGGGGCCACTAGTGGGGCTTTATACCCTGTGGGGACATAATACTATGTACACCATTAGGGAGCATTCTATTGTGTGGAAACCACTAAGGGATTTGAGCAAAAATTGATGGACAGATATAAATGGATTACCTTCCTAAGGAATAGGTGAAGAGGAGATATGACCTAAAAATTTTGATGAGGGGCCCCCAGATATAATTTTGCAACAAAAAATGCCAAATCCTCCTGTGGCTATAGTTACCTACTGAATTACTGAACCTATCCCTGCTCCAGCCCTGGACCTCCTCTGCTTGCGCATTTATTGCATCCTCATGTTTTTTCATTGCTGAATGAAAAAATCCTTGTTTTTATTTCTGTTTCACTACATGGAATGAAAGTGTGGTATTGCTGAGTCCCTTGGATGGGTTCATAACAACATGACTTCTGTATTAATTACTCTACCTTTAATAATAAGGGACATGCATCAAACATGACGATTGGAACCTCCCTTCTTGTGGTTATCTGAGGTGAACTACAATAAGTGTCCTACCAGAAACACACCTCTGAGAGAGATGGTCCCACTCTAGTGTCATATTACAGGACCTGTAGTCCTGTAGTACAGGACTGCTAGTCTGACACTAGTTAACATTACAATTTTGTGAGGTGGCTCATTCTCTGTACATATCCCACATATAGACCCCACACTTTTAGACCACAGGCTGAACAGATCTGAATTCAAGATTTTCGGAATGACATTGTAATAGTTATATTTTAAAATATTATCCCATCGCGATCCCAACTTGAATTTTGGTACAGAAGTGGCTAAGGGCATAGCAGGCCCATGTGCATTTTTTTGAAATTTTTAAATAAAACGTTTTTTTCGTAAATGCGTTTTAAAATTTTGCTTTTGCGATCACATGGGTAAAATATTAACAAAGATACTCTTGTGAGATATTTGGTGAAAGCCTGTATAGTTCTGAGTAGAATGGCGTTTATTTTGTTTCTCTATCTTTTTCCTAGCCTAAGTTATGAGGAGAAATGTAAAGGCAGGCAACACAGAAATTCGCACTTTTTCTGAACTTTGAAAATCAATTAAAAATCAAAAAAAATTTCTAGAATTTTTTTTTTCTTCACATTTTGCATTCTCTGACACACTATTACCAAATAACTAAATCTCAAAAGAATTAAAAATATAGAGGGAAAAATCATTGGTTCACTTGACAAGGAATGACCCATAAAGGGTCAATAAAGGGGGGGGGGGGGTATACTCTTTCAGGACCAGTATAGAGGCAGCATAGTGTGTTGGGGCCAGTATTGGGAGCAATCACTGAATGTGGGGCCAATAATTGGGGTAATTTACTGTATGGAAGCCAATAAGGAGGGCTGTATACTACGTGTGAGGAGTAATGGGGCAATATAGAGTGTGGTGTCCGTGAAAGGAGACATTATACTGTATGGGCCAGTAAAAGGGCAATATACTATTTGAAAGCCTGTAAAAGGGGCAGGATACCATGTAGGGGCCAGTAAAAGGGGCAGGATACCAAAAGGGGCCAGTAAAAGGGGAAGGATACCAAAAGGGGATCAGTTAAAGGTCAGGATACTGTATGGGGGCCGGAAATGGAGCAGTATACCATCTGGGAGCCAGTAAAAGGGAAGTATACAGTGTAGGGCAAGTGGAGGGGGTCGAGGGGGCATTATAATGTATGGGGGCCAGTAAATGAGGCAGTATTTTATCTAGGAGCAAGTTAAGGGGGCCTTGAGGTGATATCATAATGTGTGAGGGCCAGCAAAGCCTATGACTTCTGATTTCTGGAGGGGGAGCAGCAGACTTGTAGTGGTGTGTAATTTCCCATTGCCCCGAAAAAGTGGCCCAGTCAGAAGTTACTATGGGGTCCATCTTTATGCCCCAGTATTACAAGTATTTCATAGTTCAGTGACTTGAAGGCTGCATGTGCTGTATGAGCTCATTGCTTGTACAAGTGCTGACTAGCTCTGCTATTGGGGAACCCCCCCACTATTAACACCAGCCCTGAAGGGAATGTCAGCAGAGAGCAGTGTGCAGTTCCCGGGGTCCCTCCCTAGCTGCAGGCTCTGTTACCTGCACAGGGTTGGGAACACTCAGCACTGCCAAACCAGGCAACATTCACCTGTCTGGACGCCGATGACATATGGGCGTGGCTATGTAGATCTTGGGGCCCCGTACCTTGTGATTGGCGGGCTTTGTAATTGGAGCGTTGCACTGTGCTTCTTATTGGCGGCTGATAAGGGAGGGGCGTGGCTTCAGGTTCTCGCTGTCCCTCGCTGTCACTTCCTCGGGCTGCTGGCACTATGGCAGGTTGTAACTCTGGGCAGCTTGGGGGGCCCGCTCAGGATAGCGACTCCGACTCGGATAGTGAGGGGCTGCGGCCCCGGCTGCAGGTGATTCACAGCGGGCACTTCATGGTCTCCTCGCCGCACAATGATGATAGACATCGGAGTACAGAGCCTGACCGCTCGGGAGCTGTCCCTGCAGGCAGCATTGATCCCACGCTGACCAGGTTATTCGAGTGCATGAGCCTAGCCTACAGGTGAGCCGTGTGACTGGCATGGGCATAGTGAGTAATGTGGGCATGGCGCTCTGCAAAGTTTGACACGACTTCTGTGATAAGAAGGTGATTACTTGTTACTCCTTCAGAATGATGATGTTGTGGACTAGTGAGGGAAGGGGGAAAGCACTAGTAAAGAATTAGAAAACAGGGATTCTTGTTTTGTCCAACAACAGCGCCACATCTGTCCTAAGGATATGAGTGGTATTGCAGCTCAATCCCATTTACTGTAATGGAACTGAGTTGCAATGCCAGACTCCTCCCTAGGGGGTGCTGTTACAGGAAGAAAGCAGACATGTTTTTCTAATCCTTGCAACTCCAGGGCTGCTTTCTGTATTGTGCAGAGGATATATGGAGTCTGGTATTTAGGATGCTAATGAAGCAAAGGTCATCCTGTCACCGAGAGCTAATGGAGCAGGTTTATGTCGTGATCAGCTGATCTCTTTTATGTATGTGACTAGTGACAGAATAATATAGATTAATGGTGGCCTGGCCTCTATCCCTAATGGTTTAAGATGAACATTTGGACCCGCCTGCTTAGGACAGAAAAGTAATGTAAAAACTGAAACCTGGACGCTCAGTCATTCGTTGATACCTATATAACAGTATCATCACGGAGTGTCCATATATAACAGTATCATCAAGCAGTGTCCATATATAACAGTATCATCACGCAGTGTCCATATATAACAGTATCATCACGGAGTGTCCATATATAACAGTATCATCACGCAGTGTCCATATATAACAGTATCATCACAGAGTGTCCAGTATCATCACGCAGTGTCCATATATAACAGTATCATCACGGAGTGTCCATATATAACAGTATCATCAAGCAGTGTCCATATATAACAGTATCATCACAGAGTATCCATACATAACAGTATCATCATGGAGTGTCCATACATAACAGTATCATCACGGAGTGTCCATATATAACAGTATCATCACGGAGTGTCCATATATAACAGTATCATCACGGAGTGTCCATATATAACAGTATCATCACGCAGTGTCCATATATAACAGTATCATCATGGAGTGTCCATATACAGTATAACAGTATCATCACAAAGTGTCCATATATAACAGTATCATCACGCAGTGTCCATATATAACAGTATCCTCACGGAGTGTCCATATATAACAGTATCCTCACGGAGTGTCCATATATAACAGTATCATCACGCAGTGTCCATATATAACAGTATCATCACGCAGTGTCCATATATAACAGTATCATCACGGAGTATCCATATATAACAATATCATCATGCAGTGTCCATATATAACAGTATTATCACGGAGTGTCCATATATAACAGTATCATCACACAGTCTCCATATATAACAGTATCATCATGCAGTGTCCATATGTAACAGTATCATCACGGAGTGTCCATATGTAACAGTATCATCACGGAGTCTCCATATGTAACAGTATCATCACGGAGTCTCCATATATAACAGTATCATCACAGTGTCCATATATAACAGTATCATCACGCAGTGTCCATATATAACAGTATCATCACGCAGTGTCCATATATAACAGTATCATCACGGAGTGTCCATATATAACAGTATCATCACGCAGTGTCCATATATAACCGTATCATCACGGAGTGTCCATATATAACAGTATCATCGCAGTGTCCATACATAACACTATCATCACGGAGTGTCCATATATAACAGTATCATCACGCAGTGTCCATATATAACAGTATCATCGCAGTGTCCATACATAACACTATCATCACGCAGTGTCCATATATAACAGTATCATCACGCAGTGTCCATATATAACAGTATCATCACGCAGTGTCCATATATAACAGTATCATCACGGAGTGTCCATATATAACAGTATCATCACGGAGTGTCCATATATAACAGTATCATCACGGAGTGTCCATATATAACAGTATCATCGCAGTGTCCATACATAACACTATCATCACGGAGTGTCCATATATAACAGTATCATCGCAGTGTCCATACATAACACTATCATCACGGAGTGTCCATATATAACAGTATTGTCATGCAGTGTCCTAGAAATGTTGTCAGCCCATACAAAAAAATTATCCTAACTTTATCATTTTCATCACAATTCTCCAGACACCAGGTGAAATTTACAATAAAACTCCACATCCAAGAACTTTTCTGGCCGTGATATATCTGTAGTAGCAAGTAATTATTCCATCATAAAAATAATAGAAGCTGAAGAATATTTGGCAATATAAATGTCTTTGTGTGACAATGTCCCTTAGGCTAACGCCCAACATTGCCGAATCACCGCGGCTGCAGAAAAAAAATACTGCACCTTAGCGTTAGGGGGCGTTCACACTACTATCGGTGTCCGACAGCTAGTGACCGATGCTAATGTCCGTGCAAAATCTTGCGCGGACATTAGCATCGGACACTAGCTGTGTCCATGACATTTTGCATGATTTTTTCGCTACGTGTGGCTTTAGGCTTGATTTACATTTGCACATGGGTTTTCTAATCCGCATAAAAAAGCGGTTATCTGAGGAAACCCGCTGCCCCCATAGACTTCGTGTCTTTCATGCGGAGAGGGGAATGGAATCCACGAATGCAGATGTGAACCTGGCCTCAGCCTTAGGGTTGCTTTAGATACAATGATCAACTAGTATTATTTCCCTCCAGCATATTACAGAAACATTAAAGGGAAACTAATTTCAAAACTGATACAGTAAGGGCTCGTTCACACCGGGGGGCGGTGGGGCAGATTTTGACCATATTTTGACTAGGGGAGCCAAGTAAAAATATGGTCAAAACCCGCCTGCCACGATGTTGCGGTCGCAGCATCCCCCACCCTGGAGTCGGTTCAAATGAATGGGCCGACGCCGGAGGTTGCGGCTGCCAGGCGGAAGCCGCGGCTCAGCGAGCTGCGGCATCTGCCTGAAGAAAGGGCAGCTCGCTTCTTTTTTTCCGCCATCGGCAGTTGCCGATGGCGGAAAAAAGAGCAGTAGTGGTCTCCATAGACCACCATTGTAAAGGAGCGGATTATGACGTGGATTCCACTGTCAAAATCCGCCCCTTTGGCCCCGTGTGAACTAGCCCTAACTTCCTGTGGCGTATTTTGGCGCAGTTTTGTGACTCAATCAGTCATTCTGAAAATCTGCTGAGGGAAAACAACAAACCCAGCAAATTTGAGTCCCAAATAGTTTTTTTTGTATAGCTGTTCTTGTCGTATTGAAAAACCTTGTGAGGGTCCTTTTAAAATGGTGAGGAATTTGGTGTGGAATTTCAGCGCTGAAAAAAAAAAGCCTCCCATTGACTTCAATGGGTTCCTTTTTCTGCTAGCAAATGTGACCCAAATGTGTACATTTTCAGGTTTTAGTGTGCCCATAGAAGCCCCAATGTCTAGGGGCCACACGGTGGCTCAGTGGTTAGCACTGTAGCCTTGCAGCACTGGGTCCTGGTGTTCAAATCCCATCAAGGGCAAAAAACCATCTGCAAAGAGTTTGTATGTTCTCCTCGTGTTTGCATGGATTTCCATCCCATATTCCAAAAAAAAAAGACATACTGATAGGGAAAAATGTACATTGTGAGCTCTATGTGGGCTCACAATCTACATTTAAAAAAAAAAAAAGCCCCAATGTCTAAACCACAGTCATACCAGAAATTGACACAGTTTTGCAATGCTCTTCATCTGGTCATAAAATGCTTTGCAGAACTGCGGCAAGTCACAGCAAAGGTAAGGCTGAGCTCAGACTGAGTTTTTTGGTCCAGAATTTGATGCAGAGGCCACCTCAGAGACTGGACCAAAAAAACGGTAGCCGCGACTGGATGCCGGTGCACTGCACCTGCATCCAGTTGCAGCACTCTGCTCTGGATTAGGGCCAAAATGAATGAGCCTAGTCAAGAGGGAGTGTCTTCATGCAGACGTCCGCAGCTGAACCGGCCACAGAATTCGCACGAAGAAAGGGCATGTCGCTTCTTTTTTCCGAAATGACCGTCACCCATTGATTTCAATGGGAGACTTTTTTTGGTCAGGATTTTGATGCGGATTCCACGTCAAAATCCTGACCAAAAAAAACACGTCTGAACTCAGCCTAAGGCCCCACATACCGAATTGCAGCTAGAAAACAATATGGAAAAAAATGCAGCAAAAAAAATGTTTAAAAATGCAGCTTTTCCAGAACCAGAATTATTTCGAATCTAATTCCTTTGCTGCGATTCTGCAATGTGGGGCCAGGGTCCATTCACATGGAGTAAACGCGCGCTCATTTTGTCAAAATACATGTGTAAAGAATGTCATTGAAGTCAATTGGATTGTTATTTTTGCCGTGTGAATGGACCCTTTCACACGGAGTTTTATGGTGCTGTTTTTTCCACAATAATGTGTAAAGAATGTGATCTGAAAATAAGACTCCTATTGACTTTAATGGGATCTTTTTCTTTTTTTTTATACTTGTGTTAATTTACGCATGTAAAAAAACGCAACAGAAAACACGTCAGAAAATGCGACTAATAACACATCAAAAACTGCTTTGTGCCAAGAAACACATCAAAAAACACCTTGTCTATTTTTACACGTGTAAAAATCAGCGCCCAAATCAGCGCCACTTTACTCCATGTGAATGCATCCTTACGGCTGTGTTTTTCATTTTATCTCCCTCCTAAAGCCTAATGTTGGGTTCACAGTTACATTGTGTAACCGTTCAGGAATTATGTCCCCCGTTCCGCTTTAAAAATGCAAAGAAAAAAGTACTGCAAGCAGGACTTTTCTCTCCACATTTTTTGGGCAAGAATCCATTATATTACAAGGGGGTGTGGGTTTCTGCAGGTAAGTAGTAGTGGAGCCCCCCGGGTGAGTTAGTATGTGTAGCACTGGCAGGAGCCCTTGTTACGTGACGCAGACTTTTTTTGCCCTGTAAAACACTATATTTTTTTGCCATCTTTCCACAAGTTCTAAAAATTCTGCATTTCCTTATTGCACGTGCAGCATTTTTTAGCTTCGTTTTGCTACTTGTGGACTTAGCCTAAAAAAGAATTGGGCCTATTTTTTTGGGACGGGCATTTTGTGCAGGAAAATCTCATTATCTTTAAAACCAGAAGTCTGGGAGATCTCACAGATGTCCCAATAACTATAATTTAGTTATGAATCACTTAGTGTAATAGACTTTACTAGTGTAAGAAACAGGAAATGCAAATGTGATCTTAATCGCTATGAACTGACATAACCTGTTATCTACAGGTCTGGAGCAGCTGCTGCGGTGATTTACACCTCCAAATCCAATACACAAGGGGTCGTAAAATGGATTTTACACTAGTTATAGGTCATTCCAAATTATTGTCGGGTGTTTTGCACAAGTAACACCTAGATCTCATTGTATAACAGGTTTCCCAAATGAAGCCGGTCTATAAAGAATGATGGTTAACCATCGGGGCTGTGGAGTCAGAGTCGTAGAGTCTGAGTTGGGAATGAAAAAGTTACTAACTCTGGCTTCAAAATAAAATGAGTAGTGATTTGTAATTATTATATACTAATAGTAATATTGTACAATGAATTAGATGTTTAGCTTATTACATATTTACTTTAATAGAAATTCACTCTCTAGATTTCTAATGAATGGGGGAATCTTTACATGAATGTCACCCATGTGCCACTCATGTACCGGCCATGCTTCCCTTTCAATAAATGAATAGGAACCATGTAAGCAGGGCCGCAAAATCGGATAGTATCAGGGCCTGTTCTATATTTTGCAGGCCAGACTGTAGGCCCACACACATGATCTTGTAATTCACGGTCATGTGTACGGGCCTATAGAAATGAATGGGTCAGTGTGCTATCTTTGAAATACTCGGATAGCACCCTGATCACAACCATGGTCGTCTGCAAGAGGCCTCTGAGTTATTCAGTGGAAAAATGGAGGTGTTGAAGTAGGTGGTTTGGCCTATCAGTTCTACAGCCCTGTTAACCATAATGGTTCTGTCACACAAAGTAGTTTGTGGCACAGTAGTCACACTCCAAGATAGGGCCGATACTTTTATTTAAGTGAAATCTCTCATTGCTTGTGGGATTTACCCATAATACCAGCAAAACCAGAGCCAAGTATTGAGAAAAAGCTGCCAATCAATCACTGGCTGTACACGGTGTGACTCATCAAAGCAGGTTCATGGGAATTACCACTAACTGCCCGCCCACACCTGTTATTGGTTAGCATGCACATATTGGTACAGCCCTGAAATTTGCATTGGATTACCATAGGCAGGTCACACCCTGTACCTAACTGTTGTTTCTGTGGTACTAAAAGTTTCCACAATGGAGATTTGTTCCATTAGTCAAGCCAGAATAGATATAGTTCTTTTATACTAATGTATGGCTGTGTGCTGGCATTTATGCCACACGCGACTTTGTGCTTATATTTTTTTCCATTTGCCTAGAGTTGGTGAGTACAGCTCTGTAGTAGGGAACAGACAGGTTTTCCTAAGCTTTAGCTAAGGGAGGCCAATGTAAAGAGTTATGCAAAATTTTTTTAAAAAAACTTTCCCTCCTGTCCTATTCTCATACCTCCTGAGCTAAGAATGTTGCTGTCCCATTACCTTCATGGACTTTCCCAGTCTCCTCTCCTTTCCACTACCACTGGCAGGTGCCTGGTCTGATGTGAGTAATTCATTGCACTTGATAAAGGGCTTGGAAGAGCCCAAAACGCGTTGTGATGGCCTTTTGTATTATTGTCACAATTAATGAATTTTGGATTAAACCTCTGGATCCTGTCGTGTTATACCCCAGTGAGTGCAGATCTTCTGTCTTTAGACCTTCGGTGTTCCTCTGTCCACTTCATCCTTCCCAGTTCGCCAGTGTCTCCAGGCTGATCTGCTGCAACTTTCACCCGGAATATAGTCTACATGCAATTATAGATGTTGTGACCAATTCACAACCCCAAAAGGTGAGAGGCCATTTGGGCATTTACAGTTCATTTGCTTACCAAATATCGGTTAATGCCTCACTTACTGTGCTCGGTGTCTCTCCTTCTTCTTTCCCTCGCAACCACTGGCTGTGACATCCTGCTTTCGGCACGGTACCAATCCACCTTTCAGCTGACCAGCTCCTTCCTATGAGACAGAGTGGTTGCTTAGTGATACATAGGCATTTTACTTGGTTTGTCAGACAGTACTTGCGTACCAACCAGGATCCGATTACTCAGGTATTCAAGTCAAGGCAGAAAAGGCAGCGGTAAGCCGAAGAGTACACAGACCTTCATGGTAATCAGATTGAGTAAATGTAGGTGGAGAACCTCCGAATCAGATTTTGAGACAGGTTCACAAAACGTTTCCCTTTGTGCCATACAGAACTGCCGTGACTGTAAACAGCTGCTCGACGACCATGTTTCCATATCTGCAGATAGCTATTTGACAGATAAAGATTACGTGATCTCTCTTTACTTTTATATTATAAGGGATGATAAAACACTTTGATAGATTCTGTTTAGTCACATGGTAGAAAATCATTATTGAAGGGAGTCTGTCAGCAGTAAATTGGTTATAAGCTTAATCCTAGTTCCTTTTAGAGGTGATTCTACAGTTTACAAATACGCCGCTGGTATTCACCTTTGTAGACCCATTCTAATTTAAATCATAGTTTTATTCATATGAAAATGAGGGAAAGTACTATGGAGGGAGTCTAGAGCTGAGAGCAAAGCCCAGAGAAGCTACAGCAGACCCCAAAGCACCTTCACCTCATTTCCATGTAATTCAATGAATAAGATGAATAACTAGGATGTATCTGGAAAGTGTAGAACCACCTCTACTGGGTAGGCACATTAGGTTTACAACCAATTTACTGCTGACAGACTCCCTTTAAATAATTCTTGTAAGCGGGGCTGTGAAATTTGGGTCAAGTCAGAGTTGGAAAAACTTAATTATATTAGACAGTTTGGCTAAGTTCACGTGTCTGCCAAAGTATCCGTTATAGACTCCGTCACAGAAACCGTCAAAAATTGACAGACTCCATTTGAGTTGCAGGGTGTTGCCGAAAGTTAAGACAATGAAGGAGGTTTCCTAGGAACGTAAACTTAGGTAAAAGATTATGTTCCTTAAAGATTTTCTCTAACCATCTTAGCGGTGGATTCTGTTGTCTTGATCAGTTGCCAATGGATATGATCATGAATATAGGAATTTTCTATGATCTAGCAGTTGTCACAAACCCAGCCATGATTCCCTTATTGTCACGGGGTTATCTTCCCCTGTATGTAGTCGTCCCTGCCTGATAACCTGTCCACAATATGGAAATCATGGCTGGGTCTCTGAGAAGTCCAAGGTCATAGAAAGTCCCTGCATTTATGGTAGTATCCATTGGTAAACAATCAGGACAAAACACTGTCACCACTACGATGGTTACAGAAAATCTCTAAAATTCTGTAAAAATTTTATTTTTTTATATTTGCAAAAATGTTTAACTTTTGTCTACAAATTGTAATTTGGATATGTTTGTAGGAAAACTTGTATAAAGTCTCTGCAGCTTGTCCTGTAGGATGTGATTAGAAAAAATTAGGCTGGAAACCCTACAAGAAATGTGCTGTACAGCAGGATAATATCATGAAAAAGGAAGTAAACATTGCTTCTGCCAATATGATGATGTATCCAGTAGTTCTAGTTTGGACAAGTTTATGGGAAGTTTGAACAGGTCAGGAAGGATTGAGAATGATGTGATATTTTACATGAAGAACACCCATGTAATGCCCTCTGTATAGCTTTAACAATAGATATCATGATCCAAAATTAGACGTGTACCATAAATGTATAGCTTGACTGGAGAAGTATCGGACAACTGGAAACAGCATTCATTTTTGTGTAGCAGTGTTATGAGGTCTGACATCTGCAAATCCAACCATTCTGGTGATCAAAGGTGCAGAGGACTAAGAAGTACATATAAAGTCTGCACAATGTAGTAAAACGAAATAGACTTTTACATAAGTGTAACATTTAGGGTTGTGTTTGTTAATATTACGGGGGCTATCCCACAGAGACAGCATGGAAGGTCCTTTTCCCCATTGCACATTTAGCTTGACCATAGCCGGGCTGAATTTGGGTATGACAGGTGGTGGACTGTGCTCTCATTCACTTCAATGGGAGCGATGTCCTCACCAGTCACATCCACATTCACCCTGGCTGAGGTCAGACTGAATGTGCAGGGGATAAGAAGGTCTTCCCATTCTCTCCTTATGGGATAACCTTTTAAGATTGATGAGCTATCCTTAGTAGTTCCCCAGCAAACTCTTTGGCCTCTTTATTGTATGCCAGGCACAGCGCCTTGCGTCGTGCAATGGTTGTGTCTGTTATTGCAGATCAGTTCCATTTTCTTGAATAAAGTGAATCTTTTTTAATCTATCCAGCCATTACAGCAGTTTATGGAGGTAAATGGTGTCAGATTTATTTTACTATTGATCATTGTGGCGCAAATCACTGGATCTTGAATCTTGGTACTTCAGCCTAGTCCCATTTACTTGAATGGAGTTCAGTACAAGGCATATAGAGGAGATGGTTTGCAGTGAAGGATCACAGCTGAACGATGGGCCATCAATGTTCTGGGAAACCTATTTAAGGCTAAGGCCATGCTGGCCAGGTTCACTTCAGGATGCCTGAAGCAGACATCCCACAATGGACCCTCCTGTGGCTACAACCAGCTGAATCCTGTTTTTTTTGTCACAGCCTTTAGTGGCGATACCCGGGTGACTGGCCCAGCTTTCATTCTCTGCATTGTAAAGATTAAACCCCACAGAAAACACAGGTTGACAATGAATGTTATGGGGTTGTTTTTAGGCTTGGCCTAGGCTCCTTAGTTTCAGCGAGGGGAAATCTTAAAGCTTCAGACAACCAGGACATTGTGGACAATTGTGGGAACAGTTTGGGGAAGGACTTTTTTCTGTTCCAGCATGACTATGCCTCAGTACACACAGCAAAGTAAATAAAGGTATGGATGGCGGAGTCTGGTAAGGAAGACCCTGACTGGACCTCAGAGAGCCCTGACCTCTACCCCATTGAACAGCATTGGGATGAAGTATAACGAAGATTGTGAGCCAGGGTCTGACCTAGGTGTCTGATCTTCTTTTGGATTAATGGCCAAAAATTAACATGGATACACTCAAGAGGCGCTCGGACTCTGCTTTCGGGTTTCTGTCTTCTGCTGAGAGAAACTGGACAGGAGACGGACACCCTGTGGTCAGTTTTCAAATCCATTCACTTGAATGGGTTTGCAAAGTGACTGCCGTGAGCATCTTCTGCCTCTCCACAGCGAAACCGTTTTTTTTAACTGGATACAAAGTTGGACATGCAGGACTTTGTATCCGGTTAAAAAAAAATAAAAAATGGTTTTGCCGCATTTTGCAAGTGAATGGGTTTGAAAACTGACCGCCGGGTTTCCGTCCCCTGTCCAGTTTCTCTCGGCAGAAGACAGAAACTCAAAAGCGGAGACTGGGTGCAGGTGTGAACCCACCCTTAGGAAGTCCTTCCAGTAGAGTTGGATCTGTGTAGCTGCATATTTGAAACTTACTACATATTAATGTCTTTGGATTTAGAAAGGGGTTTCTTAAAAGCTTTTGGATGTGTAACTTCTATAGGGGTTGCAATACTTAATGTTTCTATATAGTGCTTTTTTCATCTCTAAGTCTTTATCTTTGTATTTTCATGTCTTGCATACTGGGGGTCATTGTGAGAGTATCTGTTTGATGTAACTCTTTTTTGTTTTTGCATCAGATGTCCAAAAACTATTTGATTTTGTAATCTGATTAAAAAAAAAAATGTTGTCATTTTCCGTAGCTATTTGGCTTCAGTCTGTCTGCAGTAATAGCACAGCAGGTGCCAAGTTACCAAGGAGGAGAAACAGGAGTTCAAGGGCATGAGCTGGGCTATTACATTGTGTACCAAATAATCCGTTACTATACCTGTATTATAAATACACTAAGGGCTTATAGCCTGTAAGTCAGTATATTACAGTAAATTCGTCAAAAGATCCTACATTGGAATAAATATTCTTTGTAAATAATGTATTGAACAAACACAGTAAGTTCTTGATATACTAAGACGACTGTGTGCATCTGCAGGTCAGTGGTACAATAGCATAGATGGTACAAAGATGATATTCATTTGCCGCCTGAGCCTACCACAGCCCCATTCATTCTTGCAGTGAGGCCAGGTCACAAAATTAACAGGACTAGGAACTCTCCTGAGCGTTCCAACAGGGCCCACCACCCCTACATGGATGAGTGATAACACACGGGTATGTGTATGTGGCTGTAGGAAATAATAGATCAGTGTGCTGAACATTAAAAATGCAGCTAGCACACTGGCAAAGTACACTTACACATATCTATGGGGTTTTATCACATAAAACTTTTAATGGACTGTTTTGTTGCACATAGCAGAAGTGCTTGGTACTTCCCCCCCCAAAAAAAATTACAAGAGCACTAGAGGGACTGGTGACAACACTCACATACGTCACCTGTTCCTTACCAGTCACGCAAACCTCACAGCTTCTGATGGTGCGAGCCCCAGAACGTGGGGACAGGGAGCGGACAATGGAGTACTGGGGACTGATGAATGTGCCTTTTTGTTCTTTTACACCCACGCTCGCTGCCCCACAGGTTACTTCAAATCCTGCACTACCCCTTTAATGCTTATGGGAGTGGTTAAGATGGTCGTACACTGTACTTGACTCATCTCCATCAATCCCATATAGATTGAATGTAGCACAGATGACCATTACTCCATTTAAATTGGGAAATTGTGGCCCTTAATATCGGGGACCCCTGTACTCGTAATTGGCAGAGACCATAGTGGTGGGACACCCAGTAACAATCCTGAGAGCTGGTAATGCTATACAATGCTTAGACAACTCTTTTAACTAACTTACATGTCCTGTACTAAGAAATTGTATTCTTGGATGAGGTGAGGATTTTCCTAGGACTGTATGACTGTCCTGCTGTATCCAGGACCCTTGACGGGCTTGTCATATCTGATCAAGAACTAGATGGCACCTAGTGAATCTGACCTCACAGTTTCAGAAACCCCATACGAAATGGTACCTGAGTACACCTATTATTCATTCATTACATTTGAATGGGACTGTTTATGTAACATGCACATGGATTTCGGCAAACCCTATTCAGTTGACAGCTGCAGATTTGCCACGTGAACTTTCCCTTAAAGTACAGTTTGCACTACAGTTTTTCCAGCAGAGTAAAAATAGTCCTCATTGATTATTTTTAGGCAAGGAACAGTCCAAAATTTGTATCAATGCAAACAAATAATAGTTAAGCATACATACTAATAAGAGGCACGCCGATAAATTGTATATATGCTATATTGGCTAGTTCTGTTTTAACTTTCATTGTCATAGTCGGGTTTTGTTTCAATGCATCAGTGCAGCTCCTGTGTAATTTGTATGGTTATTACAATCCACAACCGATGAGACAGGATACAGATGATCAACTAGGAAACGGTATACAGACAGACACTACTAAACAAGCTTTTTGCGTAGAGCTGGTGACGTAGACAGTTCAACTACGTCTGTTCATCTGGAAGCCAAAAATGATATCTAACAAAAGAAATGTATGGCATCACGGTGGGAGGTTCCAGAAAGTAGCTTGGGGTCAGGGGTCCATAAATATAATAAAGTACATGAACCCTTGTTCAGATTCTTTGACAACTCTGGTTAGGCCATCTTGCAACAGCTAGTCTCACAAAAGGTCTGATCTATATTTCCATTTTATTTTATTCTAGCTTCACACTTGCGCTTGTTTCCATTCTTCGGTTCTGCTTGGGGACCCGAAAAACGGAAACCTAACCCGCATACAAAGTGGTTACCTTAGAACCTCATAGACTATAATGGGGTCCACTGGGTTTCCACCCAAAAAAAGGCATTTTACAAGCGGAGTGGGAAATGGAATCCCCAAGCACTCACTAAGCGCAGATGTGAACCCAGTCTTACATTATTTGTATATGTCTTTCTTGTTTCATCTTTTTTTGTTAAGCACTGTAACTTTTTTTGAACATATTAAATAAAACATTTTATTAGATTGTCCTTGGCTCTAAATGTAGCCACAGAGTAAATATAGCTTAGGCTTGTTACTCTTTTGTTTGCAATTTGTGCGTGGTTTGAGTATATTGGTGTCTTGTCTACCATAAGTGGTGACTGGTGTCAGCTATTTTTGTGAATGTATGATTCTGTAGCCTAGTAGCCTAATAGGTAAATTGAAAGGGAGTGTAAAAGCGGAGTTGTTTGTATGATCACGATTAAGGTGTATGGATACCCAACAGAATTGCTATACAGCGAGTCAGCTATATTTTGTCAGACCCTATTCATGTAAGGCATTATTTATGCAGAAAAGACTATTACTATCATTCTTTGCCAGAAATAGCAAATTAAAAATACTATAAAGCAGTCCAAATAGGTTGGTGGTCGAAACTCGTCGGACCACACATACTTGCCCACCCATTTCATCATCAGGACTCCTTCAGGTTTCTCCCCAGACTGCCCTGTGGACACCTCACTTGCCTGAATTCAGATCCATACTTCGAGACCCAATTTTTAGAGGAAGTGCAGAGTTGTAGAAACAGATTTTGGAGGAACTGGCGCCCTTCCCTTCTGCACTATTGCCAGCTAGTCTAACCACATTTCATAGATATTAAACAGGACACGTATAGCTCACTGTGGGCCCAACTCAACCAATTACAATTGAGGAATTTATACCCGAATGGATTTCCTTTGCCTTTAGAAGACATATTAGCTCTCCTTTCGACCCTCAAGCTGAATTTTTTTACACAAACAACACCTGAGAAGATGCTTATCCACCTTCTGGGAAAGGACTGTCATTGGCACCCAGCTAACAGAATTCAAGACACTTCTGGACGCTGACTCTAGACCACAGAGATGAACCTCACATCTTCTCCATCAGTTCATTGACAGAGTAGTAGTTTCCAAACTGGCTTTTCTCACCTCCTAGGAGCTGGACCTTAACATTGTTTTATCCCCAGAGGATGTCCGTTTCATCTTCTGCCACTTTCACGGCTTCTCCCCTTGCATACACCTTCAAGAGAATCATTACAAGCTGCTGTCCAGGTGGTTTAGAACTCCGGACTGGCTTCATCGCAGGAACCTACACAAGACAATGTATGCTGGCAATGTCATAACGGCAAAGGCACTTATCTTCATCTTTGGTGGGACTGTCCTTTGGTTTCTTCTTTCTGGTCAAACGTAGAAAGTCAAATAAGACAGGTGTCCTCTCCGGATTTTGTGTTGACTCCAGTTATGATATTTCTGGCAAAACTATCTCCACACTATCACACCCTCTGAGAGATCACATAATCACTCACTTGGTCGAAGCAGCAAAATCGATCGTAACTCTTCACTGGTTGCAAACATCCCCTCCATCTGTGCAGGCATGGGAGGCCAAGGTGCACCAGATTTCCCATTCAAGGAACTTTTAAGATGGTCTAGGAGAACACACCAGAAATTTCTGGCCACGATGGAGATCCCTCTTTTCAACTTAATGAACGAGTTGCTACGGATGTTCTCTGCCACTATACGTCTTTCTTTTCTCTATTTACTTCCTTAATGTCCTACTCTTTCTTCCTGTAAGTTACTTCAAGTAACTTGTGTTTTGGCTAGTTGCATGGGAACTGTTAAAACATGTTTCCTTGTCCTACCACCCAACTATTGACTACAGTGAAAAAGCTGTTGATCCATGTTTGCTGCAGAAAGCAAATCCAGCGCGGGATATATCACACTCCTGTTCAGGGTTTATAGCGATTTTACGATTCTGACAAAAACCAGAATCCCAATTTTTTGAAATGGCAAATTAATCACATTCATTTGATTGGTAGCACATGCTTAGCTCCAGGTACTGAGACCGCATCTGTAAAGAGAACATATATACATATATATATATATATATATATATATATATATATATATATATATATGTGCATGCCGGAAACATTCATGACAGTATAGGGCATAGAGCATTACAGTAAAGGGAACATTAACATGAAATACTGTCCAATAAATGTTCTCAGAAATATTACAGCTATGTGTGAGCACCTTATTTACATAAATCTGTCACAGTAAAATACTCATAGTATGCCTTTATTCACGTAATATATGACACATTAAAAAATAAAGTCACAGCTGTAACTACTATAGCAGTGTCAGCCGAGCCATATAATATAATATTAAACTCTTTGTCCCCTCTGTGTCCCCTAAGGGTCCCATTCAGCGACAGCAGGGGGCTGGGTAATTCATGAAAAATATGGATTATAAACCTCCAGTAGCTGAGAACACAACACACTTGCATTTAAGCATCTGTTCTGTGCGATGTGAATGTAGCCTTATAGTAATCCACCTCATCCATAAACCTGTCTCTTGCACAATGCGTAAACGGAAGATTAAAAGTTAGATCATTGATTTTTGTGGCAGATCTCGGGTTGGTTACAGGTAATTCACAGGTAAGGGGGCGTTCACACTACCGTCGGTGTCCGACAGGTAGTGTCCGCTCCTAGTGTCCGCTCAAAATCTGTCACGGACATTAGGAGCGGATACTAGCTGTGTCCGTGACACCTGTCATTCATGCATGCAGGGTTCTTCTGTCCGCTTGAGAAGTCGGACATCTTCACTTGCGGACAGGGAAGGACGGGCACGGAGTGCAAAACAACGCACCCGATGCCCATTGAAATGAATGACAGGTGTCACGGACACAGCTAGTGTCCGCTCCTAATGTTCGTGACAGATTTTGAGCGGACACTACCTGTCGGACACTGACGGTAGTGTGTACGCCCCCTAAGATGGCACAGACATAGCCAGGTATGGCAGGAAACTGTAAACTTTGCCTATATTATTGGCCAGACTGTTGATTCCTAATAGGTAGACAGAGACTTCTCTCAAACACATACAGTTCTAAGCTTTACTAGTAACAGTGGTGACATGGTGCTACTGTCCTTACTCCGTTGTGATATGGCAGTTTTTACACCATCCCTGATAGAGGGTTTATGTGGCCTTTGTTTGAACAACCTCTCCTCAGACCTGCTTTGCCTTGTAGCCCGGGGTCTTACTAGCAGAGTTGTATAGTCATTATGTGGCTACAATCCATGTGAAATCCTAGCAGCACCCGGTTCCCTGGCATTAGTACCACTCTCATGGCTTCTCTACACAGACTATGTTAGCATACACCACCTCATTGTTGGCCCATAATACTTTCAGTCACTAAGCCCACATGAGGAACATGGTATAAAAACACCCTATCTATCTCTGGAGCTGGGTTGGTATCCTGGATTGCCTTTAAATTTTATTGATATAGCTGATATAATTCATGCTCATTCAGTATGCATCATGGCCAGTTACTGTGTTATTCACCACAATACTTTTCTAGATCCATACTGAATGAGCATGAATTATATCAGCTATATCAATAAAATTTAAAGGCAATCCAGGATACCAACCCAGCTCCAGAGATAGATAGGGTGTTTTTCCTTGTTTATTCCTCCATTTCCAAGATAGCGCTGAAGAGACCCCAGAGTATAATAGCAGTTTTGGTTTGGCCAAGGTTCACCCAACATATGGTCGCCCAAATCTTGATTTAGCTAATAATCTCATATATATAAATATACAATGTAAGCTGATGGCTGGTCAGGTAATGGAGGGGGTGTACATCTCACCCAGACTACTCAGGTGGGTGAGATGAGAAAACTCCAGGAATGTTTGTTCTCAGCAGACAACTTTCGTCTGCTGAGCATTTTTGTAAATGCTCAGTATTGAGCTGGATTTTTCGGAATGACAGGTAGGATTGGTAGTGGGACCTGTCATTCCACCCCCCTCCAGTCCACACTTTGGGGATGTTTCAGCAGCGAATCAGCTGCAGGGAGTCTCCTCGTCAAGGAGGCTTAAGAAGCCAGCTCCAGCAGCAACACTTTGGCAGAGCTTGGTTGGAGAGCTGACAGAGAGGTCATATTTTTGGAGCTGTGTCCTGAATGATTCTACGGGTTTTTTGGATTTCTGTTATTCTAGGTGAGGTAACCTATTCTATGTTTAGTTAGAGCCTAGCCGGGCAGGGATTTAGTTTTGTATTGTTTTCCTTTTGTTGCTGCACTGCCTTTTTTTTAGTGAAAATAAACTCTACCTTTGTTTTGGACTAAAAAAAACTGGACTTTTGTGTCTATGCCACCCCACCTAGCAACCCCAGACCCTGACAACATATACATAGTGCTGTGCGCAGAGCAATTCACACACACACATACATTAAAATCACAGTAAAGAAGCTCATGACTTGAAAAAACAGCTCACATTTGTCAAAAAGAAAGCTATTCATAGAGTATGATCAGTCTGGAGAGGTTTCTCCACCACCTTACACAACCACTGTGTTGGGCGCTGCCATATCCAGTAAGTAACAAGCAAGAGGTCCGGAGAGATGGGAGAATGTGCAGCTGTGCTCTCTGACCCTTGTCCCACTATAGTCACAAATTCGCAGAAGTAAGGGTGTAATCTAATACAAAGATAATATTATTAGATGCCTTAGGCTCTTACAGAATCATCACTGTCTACTATCTAATTCTTTTAATGAAAAAACCTAAATAAAACATACCAAAACTTTCATTTCTTTCCATGTAAATGTGCATTCAGTCTTGCTACTGTCCAGGGATGTTGCAGAACGGTCATCCATTGTCTCTGCTGCATGCTGCCCATACACTTTGGATATTCATAGAGATCTGCATTCTATCTCATAGGCTTTGGAAGTGAAGTGCATTTTCAGCATATTAAAATAGATCTCCATTCGCCCACGTAATATATTAGGGTATCTAGGGACGTCTAGGATACAAAGCACCAACCTCTAAATAAATGTATGTACACTGTACAGATGGTGGGTAGTCAGTATAGAAATATGAGCGGACAGCTGTCAAATCTACCAACCAACAAGTGCTATAATATCCTCTATTATCTATTATCATATAAGTTCCTTTAAGTAAATATGGTCATAGATATTGTTTTCCTCAGAAGATGCTTTTGTTTTCAGTTGATCTGAGAAGGAATCTACTGTTTTTGAGCATCTCAGTGACCGTATTGGCTTTTTTGGCTTATCTGTTTACCCCAGAAAGGATCTTTTTTGGCTGTTCACCCTCCTTCCTCCATAGAAATAACATGCAGCTTAATCCACGCCAAATGTCTTTGTTGTCAGGGTGCTGAATAACTTTCAGTCACCAGTTAGTTCATGTATATCACTAAATGCTATAGTTCTCTGCTTTACAAGTTCTCAAAGGGCTTTCAAATTCCTCATGTAAATAGTGATGCTCGACCACCACTCACATTTTTTTTTAGCAATATCTAGGGTTGAGCGATCGGGTTCAGAAAAGATTGGATTCCGATCGGCGATCGAGTAAATTTCAAGATCGCGATCGGAATTCCGAACACGATCTTTTCCGGCAGGATTGAGGTGGGAGGTTATGTTCCCACAATGCTTGGCTACTGGCCAATCATTGTGGGAACAGCTAACATGATGCCTGAAACTCAGGCATCATGTTAGCAATGGGCATTAATCTCATTGGTTGTCGGCAGCATCATCACACCCCTCTATTAAAGGGCAGTGATGATGCTGATGTCACCATTTTGCTGCAAATACTAGCTAGGGAGAGGAGCTCAGTTGCAGCTAGGGTCATTGTAGGTGTTTAGCTGTGCTAGTGAGGGTGTTATAGTGCTCAGACTGTATATACCTTTCACAAAAGGCATCCGCTCATTTCTGACAACCAGTGGCTGTCCATATCCAATTGGCAGCTCTGTCCTCAGATTTATATATACCCTTGCCAAAAAGGCATCCGTTCATTTCTGACAACCAGTGGCTGTCTACATCCAATTGGCAGCTCTGTCCTCAGACTATATATACCTTTCACAAAAAGGCATCCGTTCATTTCTGAAAACCTGTGGCTGTCTACATCCAATAGGCAGCTCTGTTGTCAAACTATATTCACCTTTTAAAAAAAACGTATATCTACTTTTTTTTCTAAAACCCCCCCAGAGAGGCTGTTCCCATCAAAAAGGGGAACTCTCCACTCAACTAAATAAAAACTGCTTTATCACTTGAAAGTTACAATTTTATTAAAAAAAACATGCCTCCCAAAACTAAAAAAGTAAAAGGATCCAACAGAGGTGCTCTGGCCAGTGCTCAACCACCTGCCGTGAAAGGAAAAATACAGGCGTCAGCATTGCGTGTGTGTGGCGAATCCGGTATTCTGAATGCTGATAAGCCAGTTCACAGAGAACTTATTACTTCATATATTGAAGCATCTTCTTCTGGAAGGAATTCCTCCTCATATTCCACTGAACGAAGCTTTGGGTCATCTGCTGTGCAAAATGTTCAATGGGGATCCAGTTCACCCCCTTCTAAATTAACCTGTCCAACAAATTTGGAAGAAGCTGAGGGATCTGCTGCTGTTAGGGAATAGCTAGACAATTCCCCAGAAGCTGCTGGAGAACCCTGGAGGAAGAGGCACAAGGGACAGTGAGCCCTAAACTGAAGCCCCCCACTGTCCCTTCCTATTGCCAGGCCCTATCCTATGTAGTAGGCGGCAACTCGAAGACGATCCCTTCCTATATATGTGATACACAAAACGCAGACAAGACGAACAACAACAAAGGGAGGTCAGCTAGCCAGGGTTCGGTAACAGTCGAGCGATGCAGTGCCAAATCGAAGTCCAAATGAATAGTCAGTAGGGAAAGCCAGAGGTCAAGGATAAGAATACAAGTAAATTAACAGCAAGAGAAGCCAGCAAGCACGAGGCAATAACAGGCACCAGTGTGAATGTGAGCCAAGACTAAATAGGGGAGGATGAACCCGCCCTGGACCTGACAGGAAGGCAGGCTGTCAATCACAGGGCAAGACCCAATTTAACTACTTCATGGACAGAGGCAGACAAGGGCAGAAGACGGGTGTGGTGCAAATTCAATTAAAGAACTAGAGCCATGTTCACACAGTGCAACTACAAACTCTAAGCAAATTATCAAACTGCACACGCCTCCTGCGCCGCAGCATGTTCGTTTGCCAGTGCCACCAAAACGTCATCCAATTAATGCAAAAATCCCAGTTATAACACGAACACCAGTAAACGCTACTCCCACCGGCATTGCGCGACCCAAAGCACCTAAAAGTGTTAATCCACCAAAGATGAAAATGACCCAACGAGGGTGATATGCTAGACTTCCAAGCAGTCACTTAACCAAGGAAAGGACACTAGGCACCTCAATACAAATGCTATGCCCAGGCATCTGAAATCTGTATACCCATCACTTTTTAAAATGTATAATAAACAAGAAAGTAAAGACAGAGATGTGCCTGTGAACGATGATCCACCACGAGCTTTGGCGAGTTCTTCCACTTACTTTTCCAATGCCAGCGCCACGTACACACCAACTTCATGTGTGCCAGGCAGCAGTGCTGGACAACAGTCAAGCAATTGGCTTAAAACAATTACAGGAACCACTGGCCAAAGAGCGACATCTGAATTCCGTATGCCAATTGCTCCAACATGTTCCTCTCTTTCTGGCTCTAATATTCAGCCCACCCTCCAGCAAGTGATGGAACGGAAAAAAAAACCTATCCAGCCACACATTAGTGTGCTAAGCTGCTTACCTGCAGCATTTCAAAACTACTGGCTTTGGAAATGGTCCCTTTCCGCTTTGTGGAATCAAAGGCTTTTCGCTCCCTGATGGCCCATGCTGTGCCCCAATATGTTGTACCCAGCCACCATTACTTTTCACGAAAGGCGGTCCCTGACTTGCAGGAGCATGTCAAGCAACAGATCAAGCATGCCCTAAAACAATCTGTTAGTGGATGTGTGCATTTGACAACGGACACGTGGACTAGCCAGCATGGGCAGGGCCATTACCTATCTCTGACCACACATTGGGTCAACATGTTTGACCCTTGTCAAAATGTTGTCGGCAGTTTGTCATCTGTTCTTCCAACATGAAGGAGGGTCATTTAGAAGTCATTGGGGGTTCCAACTTCCCCTTCAAAAAATCCTGAAACTTCATGTCCTGAGAGTTCCGGGGACGGAGTGAGTTCTACACCAGAACCTCCACCAAAGCATGGGGCTGAAAATGTACCTCATTTGTATCGGCGTGCTAGCGGGCAAAGACAGCAAGCAGTACTCAAATTAAATAGTTTGGGGGAACTGAATCACACTGCCAAAAACATCAAAGATGCGATAATTGCTTAAACTGAGTTATGGTTTGGTCTGCTAGACCTCAAAATAGGCAACGTGGTCTGTGACAATGGTAGAAATTTGGTGGCGGCCCTGAATTTGTTCCCATTGACGCATATACCTTGCCTTGCTCATGTATTCAATTTGGTGGTGCAAGCGTTCTTGAAACACTATCCCAATCTTGCACCCCTGATTGACAAAGTATGAACATTGTGTGCCCATATACGACGGTCCAAAGTAGCTTCAGCTCTCATGGCTTAGTTTCAGTGCAAACACCGCTTGCCTATTCACAGGCTCATATGTGATGTCCCCACCAGGTGGAATTCCACATTGCATATGTTGCAGAGGTTTGTCGAACAGAAGCTAACAGTAATAGATCTTTTGATGATGAGAGGGGCTCGACGTACAAATGTTGCCCCGGTGAACCTCCATCTTATGGCTGTGGAGTGAGCACACCTGCATGATGTCTGTTTGGTTCTTCAGTGTCTGGAATACTGTACAAAAGTGGTCAGCGCAAACAACACCAGCGTCAGCATGACTGTGCCACTTTTGTGCACATTGAAGCACAGCCTTATAACTTTGAGGGATCAGGTATGTGCAACAGAGGAGGAATGGGATATTTTCTTTGAAGAAAGCCAGGACTTGGAAGATAAACGTGTGAAAAACATGCTTGCAGATCCTGAATACTGGGTGGCAACCCTACTTGATCCTCGCTTCAGGGATAAAGTGTCGGGCTTCATTTCCATCACACCACAGGCTTATAGGGATATTGATATGTATAATCAAACACTGTTGGACACATTTCCTGGATGGACACATTTGGACACATTTCCTACAGAAAGCAGTGAGTCAAGATCATCTCCAACTCCTGCACAACTTTCACAACGCCATGGTGGTCCCAGAGACAGAAGCACAGCCTGTTGCAAGGGAAGTGTGGGCATAATGGCTAATGCTTGGCTGTCTTTGTTGAGGCCTACTACAGCAACATTAAATGTAGGGTATCAGACTGGAGACAGCATTTTTTGTTGCAGGTGCAAGACTATATGAAAACGCACATAGACATCTTACCACAAGAGTCTTTCCTGCTGGACTACTGGGTGTCGAAGATGGAAATGTGGCCTGAACTTGCCCAGTATGCCCTGGGGTTACATTCCTGTCCAGCAGATAGTGTCTTCTCAGAACGACTGTTCAGCACTGCAGGTGGTGTTGTGACGGAGCTTCGGACAAGACTCTCTGCTGACAATGTCGATTGCCTGAGTTTCATAAAGATGAACGAAGCCTGGATTGAGAAGAGCTATAACACACCATTGGCATTATAAAGAAATTGATGTTGTTAAAAAATGTCTCATCGATTTTCTGTAGCTCCTCCTACACATACCTTTTTTTTTTTTTAGGTTTCAATTTTTCAGAGGCTCATGTGCTTCACTCGTATGACTGAGGCTCATGTGCTTCAATTTTTGGACTCCACGCAATGCTTACTTTTAAAGAGGTCGTTCATGTGACTGAGGCTCGTGTGATTCAATTTTTGAACTCCATGCTACTGAATAAAACTTTTTTTATAACATTTTAAGGCCTATGCTTCCTTGGGGAGAGGTCACTCATATGACTGAGGCTCATGTGCTTCAATTTTTGGACTCCACGCTGTGTAGTAATGAAAATATATTTTACCGGCTATGCTTACTTTTAAAGAGGTCGTTCATGTGACTGAGGCTCATATGCTTCAATTTTTGAACTCCACGCTGTGTAGTGATTAAAAAACAATGTTTTATGGCCATTTAAGTGTTCCCTTGCTCTTTCTATGCATTCTAAGAACTTGTATGTGTTTTTGGGTAACTTTTTTTAGCTTTTAAAAAACGATCTTAGAAAAAAAAAAATCCCATAGACTTGCATTAGGATCAGAATTGGGATCGAGATCGGGTTCGAACGGAAAATGATCGGAAATCGGATTTCAAAATCGATCCTGAAACGTCAAGATCGGCTCATCCCCAGCAATTTCTTAAAGTCTGATCTACTTTAGTGCAGATGTAAAATTCAGCATTTTTACGATAAGCATTTATACATTGGCAAAAATGCTGTTTTATTGATCTGAGTCTGCAGTCTAAGGGCTGCTCAATCTGACTTTTCATACAATACAGGTGAATATAACAAACTTTGCAATAATAATATTTAAGAATAATACTTCTATCCTCATTTATCAGATTACTTTCCTTCCCCCTCCAGTCTGTTATCACTAGTAGAACCTGCACCCAGAGAATGAGAAGAGACGTCGGCCTCACACACAGGTCTAGTTACCTCTAACATAGAAGGAGCGGCAGACTGGATAATGGAAGGTAGTCATATAAATGGAGCATTTTTCTATTAAATAACATAGTTTCTTATATCCACTTGTAGTGTGAACTGAAACTGCTACCATATTACACTCAGGGGTTTCCTCAGACCCCAAAGTACAATTAGTACAGGCCCATGGGAGGGTGTATAATTAGTACAGGCCCATGGGAGGGTGTATAATTAGTGGAGGCCCAAGGGAGAGTGTATAATTAGTGGAGGCTCTGACGTGGGGTCTTCGTCCTCTTCAGGCCTCATGAGGTCATACATCAGGGCACTGTGACATTTCCATCTTTGACTGGGACTCAGCAGTCCCTGATGTCAGTCAGGAAGTCTGAAGATGCAAATACCCATGCCTGAGCCCAGGGAAGGTGAGTAACACTGTTTTTATGTTTGCTTTCTTCCCATTGGTCTCCACTTCTTATACTCTGGGTACTGAAGAGACCCCAGAGTATAACAATAGTGTATCTGATGCAGACTTGTTTGGTCTGAATGAAGCCACTGGTCAAACCTCACAAGATGAATTTAGTGGAATTTGTCCAACTCATCCTCGCCTTCTGTAGACTCCTCCCCACAAGAGTAATTGACTGTATTGCCAGATACTGCTACAGTTGCTTGTAAGGTCGGCTTATAATAGGAACAAATAGACAATTATTATAATCTTGGGACATGGCTAAAAGGAGTGTGGTTTTTAAAAGGGGGCATTGCCTAAAATCACTTATGCCCAATTCATTGCGATTTTGATTTAGTTTGTAATCGCTCAGTGCTATCCACTTGTACTATTCCTATGTCCTGGCATCCATCTGAAAGGGAACCATGACAAGTTTCATTAAAGAATAACTTAACAATATTTGGTCATTTTACACTCTTTGCGTTTTTCATTATGGATTTTTATACCTTTGTATTGTAGATTTATTAAGTAAAAAATGTAAGGAAACAAATAGCTTATTATACCTGGATTAGATCTTTGTATCTCATAAAATAGCCATGTGAGCATTCCTCTTACATAAGAACAAGTCAGCAATAGAGGTCATGCTCTCAGTGTGATATGTGAACCATGCAGCTGCACGTATAGATCTTCCGTACATCTGGGTCTACTTCCTTCAATAGATATTGTCAGATTTTGTCATCAGTCATATCTGACCAGGGAATAGCAGCCAACCAGACATCCGTCAGTGATGACGTTGCTAAGATTTGCCATAAATGTTTTCCACTTGTATGCGGTAATTAACCGGAGCATATGGTGGCAGCACTCTTCATTAGCTTGTCAGAAAACAGGAAATTTTCCATTGATAAGAGCAGAGAATGATGGCTCAGCAGCTAATGCTTAGAAACCTGCACAACTCTGATTGTTAGAAGACTTCAGTCTTATCCGCTTAGATCATGTGCAGAAGTTGTGCATTTCCCATTCATATTTCTGGTCGCTCTGAGACAACCTGATCGTAGTGGAGGTTACACTACTGGAAGCCTCAGGGATCAGCCATGTCTGGAGAAACTGAAGTGTAAGACACTCAACTGAAGCTCCCCAGATGTCTCCTGACGCTGAGAACTAGACTGGATGAAGCTGTTGGCCTTAGCTGGCGATCAGGTCAATAGCCTTTGTCAGATCAATAGGATATTTTAATAAAAAATAAAACTAGTGGTGGTACAGCATTATAGTAATACATTATTCTTGCTGTAAAAAAACTTTCCTGACAGATCTGAAGGCCTTTTTGTATCTGAACAACATAACTATGAGGCTAAAGTCTGGTGGTTGCCATGTCTCATATTCCTTTATATGAGTTCTCTATACTGTTTGCTAGACTAATTCACTTGCAGACTGCACACTCCATTCACTTCAGTATGAGTGTCCTATAAGGGTCCATTCACACGGAGGAAAATGGTGAGGAATTTCATATGGTTTTTCAGCGCTGAAAAAAAAGCCTCCCATTAACTTCAATGGGTTCCTTTTTCTAGAGAATGGTTCCTTTTCCGCGTGAATGAACCCTAAGGGTGCATTCACACGGAGGAAAGTGGAGCGCAATCTGTATACGTGTCAGATTGCGCTCCACTTTCCTCCATGTGAACGCACCCTAAGTGTTAGGTGATTTGTATATGGCAGCCCTTTACTTCCTCCCTGCTTGAATATATTAAGAAACAAGGAATGAAAATCTGTGTACCAGGGTCGCAAGCCATCCATGAATTCCTAGATAGCCTAGAAAAATCTTGGAGTTTTTTCTAGAGTCAATATAAAAAAAAATGAATATGTTTATGATTTTCCCTGTGTAACAATAGTAGACAGCTGCTGGAGTTTCTTGGTTTGAGCCAATAGTTAGCAGAGTCTAAGGCGTAAAGGTTTTCATTAATTTACCCCTCTACAGGGATCTGGTCTTTGGTCCTACAATCCCCTTGTTGGATCCTTGGCGTAGCTGCAGATAGCTAGAAGAGAGAGATTACGCATAAGAGTAAAATGAGCTGATGGTGAGTAGAGAGTTAATCGAGTAGAGAGGTCAAAGTCAGGCAATGGTCAGAGGGTCAGGAATCCAGACAACAATCTAAATATCACAGACAGACAGCACCAGAAATGAGCCAAAATGGGACTGATTTATTAAGACTGGTTAGCGTTACACAAGTCTTAATAATCGGCTACACTAGGGCGAGATAAAAAATTACACATGGGATTCTCATGGGATTCATGTACCTGAAACTCAAATCTGCACCAGGTAGAGGCTGGCTTAGGGTGGGTTCACACCTACACTGGGTCTCCACTTTAGCCAGTCCGGCAGATTTCCATCTTCTGCCCCAAGAAACTGGACAAGAGACAGAAACCCGGCAGTCAGTTTTCAGATCCATTCACTTGAAAGTCCTGTGTCCGGTTAAAAAAAACAGTTTCGCCGCAGAGAGGCAGAAGACACTCACGGGCAGTCACTTTGCAAACCCATTGAAGTTAATGGGTTTGAAAACTGACTACTAGGCTTCCATCTCCTGTCCAGTTTCTCTGTGCAGAAGACGGAAACCCACAGGAATGACTAAAGCGGAGACCGGGCGCAGGTGTGAATCCACCCTTACATTTATTTACCCCAGTTTCTTGGGGTAAATAATGGTAAATATTTTTGCTCTCTTCATCCAAGCAGATTTTTTCCTCTGGTTGATATTTCTACTATTTTTATTCTTCTGTCGGCATAGCTAAGCGAGGGCTTATTCTTTGCTTGACAAGTTGTACTTTCATTTGGCACCATTTGGGGCACATATAATGTTCTGATTAGCTTTTATTAAAAAATTTTTGGCGGTCCATGTGAAAAAGCCCACAATTCTATCATAATTTGTAGCATTTTGTTTTTATGGTGTTATGGGTCATTACGATTACGGTGATACCATATAGGTTTAACCGCTTTTACAAATAAAACGTCACTTGAAAATGAACGATTTTCCTGGTGTCACCCTATACTGACACCTTTAACTTTTTTCCTGTTTTGTTGATGGAGATATGTCAGGGCTTTTTATTTGTGGGGCAAGTTGTACTTTTTATTGGTACTAATGTTTGGTACAGTCCTATGAAAAAGTTTGGGCACCCCTATTAATCTTAATCATTTTTAGTTCTAAATATTTTGGTGTTTGCAGCAGCCATTTCAGTTTGATATATCTAATAACTGATGGACACAGTAATATTTCAGGATTAAAATGAGGTTTATTGTACTAACAGAAAATGCATAATATGCATTAAACCAAAATTTGACCACTGCAAAAGTATGGGCACCTCAACAGAATAGTGACATTAATATTTAGTAGATCCTCCTTTTGCCTCTAGTCGCTTCCTGTAGCTTTTAATCAGTTCCTGGATCCTGGATGAAGGTATTTTGGACCATTCCTTTTTACAAAACAATTCAAGTTCAGTTAAGTTTGATGGTCGCCGAGCATGGACAGCCCGCTTCAAACCATCCCACAGATGTTCAATGATATTCAGGTCTGGGGACTGGGATGGCCATTCCAGAACATTGTAATTGTTCCTCTGCATGAATGCCTGAGTCGGTTTGGAGCGGTGTTTTGGATCATTGTCTTGCTGAAATATCCATCCCCGGCGTAACTTCAACCTCGTCACTGATTCTTGAACATTATTCTCAAGAATCTGCTGTTACTGAGTGGAATCCATGCGACCCTCAACTTTAACAAGATTCCCGGTGCTGGCATTGGCCACACAGCCCCAAAGCATGATGGAACCTCCACCAAATTTTACAGTAGGTAGCAAGTGTTTTTCTTGGAATGCTGTTTTTTTTGGACGCCATGCATAACGCCTTTTTGTATGACCAAACAACTCAATCTTTGTTTCATCAGTCCACAGGACCTTCTTCCAAAATGAAGCTGGCTTGTCCAAATATGCTTTTGCATACCTCAGGCGACTCTGTTTGTGGTGTGCTTGCAGAAACGGCTTCTTTCTCATCACTCTCCCATACAGCTTCTCCTTGTGCAAAGTGCGCTGTATTGTTGACCGATGCACAGTGACACCATCTGCAGCAAGATGATGCTGCAGCTCTTTGGAGGTGGTCTGTGGATTGTCCTTGACTGTTCTCACCATTCTTCTTCTCTGCCTTTCTGATATTTTTCTTGGCCTGTCACTTCTGGGCTTAACAAGAACTGTCCCTGTAGTCTTCCATTTCCTTACTATGTTCCTCACAGTGGAAACTGACAGGTTAAATCTCTGAGACAACTTTTTGTATCCTTCCCCTGAACAACTATGTTGAACAATCTTTGTTTTCAGATCTTTTGAGAGTTGTTTTGAGTAGCCCATGATCAGGGCCGGCGTTAGCACACGGCATAGTCGGACAAGTGCCGGGGCCCACAGAGCCTCTGGGGCCCCCCGGCACTTGCCCGCCCCAGCACTTGCCTGCATAGCTCCCAAGAGTCCCGACAGCAGTATGATACCGGGACTGTCCCGCTATGCCACTGATACGTGTCTTCATGAATAAACTTTGAGATCATCATCCGGCTGTTATCCCCGGGTAAAAGTTTATACTACACTCCTGCAAGGACCTGCTGATGACATCAGACATCACATGACAGGGAGGGGGCGTGTCTATGGTTGTAACACGATCCTTCACATGAAGAAGAGATATCAGTGGAGGAAAAAAGGAGAAATGTCAAGTGCCTGGTGTACTGTGTGAGAGGTGCAGAGATGTGGGGTGCATAGTGTATTGTGTGAGAGGGGCTGCAAATTGAGGGATGACATGAAACTAGGGACAAATGAAGGGGGCACATTAAACTAGAGACTGATGAAGGGGGGGACATAAAACTGGGGCAGACATACAGGGGACATGAAACTGGGGGCAGATGGAGGAGGGTTATTAAACTGGTGGCAAATGGAGGGGGTGGGGACATTAACTAGGGGAAATTAAGGGGGACATTAAACTGGTGAAAGCTGGAGAAGGACATTAACAAATAAGGGTCAGTGGATGGATACATTAAGCTGGGGCAATTGGAAAGGGACAATTTTAATCTCCTTCTCTAGTTGCCCAGAGCTTAATATCCCACTCCAGCTACCATTAATTTGTCCCCCTCCAACTACCCCATTGTTTAATGTCCCCCTCCAGCTGCCCCAGTTTAATGTCCCCCCTTCGTATTTTCCCCCAGTTTAAATTGGGGCATGAGAAGAGGGACTTATTATTGTGGGGAAATTGGAGGGGAACATTATAATATGGGGGCATATAATGTTAGGGTGACTGTAGGAGCATTATACTGTGTGGGAGCACGTGGAAAAATGGATGAGAATAGGAGGAGTCACAGAAGTGGGCAGAGCTAAATTTGACGCGGCACGCATAGCGCACCACACATTTTGTCCCTCTTTCTGTTCCTTGAAAGTTGGGAGGTATGTTGCCTGTCCCAGCACAGAACGCAGGTGTGGACTCATTCATCGCTCTGGAGCGTCTTTGCCGGCTGCGTAGGTGACGCCGCGCTCCTGCGTGACGTCACTTGCTTCGTCCGGCCGCAGCGGCGCGCAGTGTCCCGACTCCCGCCGCCTACAAGCAAGTGTTTTTTGCTCCACAAGGGGGCCCACTGAGTCTCTGTCGCCCAAGGGCCCATAAAAACCTGGAGCCGGCCCTGCCCATGATGCCACTCTTCAGAGGAGATTCAAATGGGAGAACAACTTGCAATTGGCCACCTTATAATTAGATATATCAAACTGAAATGTTGCAAACACCAAAATATTTAGAACAAAAAATTATTAAGATTAATAGGGGTGCCCAAACTTTTTCATAGGACTTTATGTATGATTAAGGCTAGGTCATGTGCGACTCCGCCACAGAAACTACCAAAATTTTCGGAGAGAAAAAAGGACTTTTCTTTCCGTTGATTTTAATTCTATAATGGTAGACACCCGGTGTCCATTATCGTCATCTCGGGTCTGCAGGAAAACAATGTTTTAGCTGTCCAGAGAACTGTACGCAGAAGTGAACCTAGTCTTCATTGTATTATGGCAGATGGGACAATGTAACTTAGAGGGATACTTGCGCAGGGTCTGTGGACAGAGAGCAGTCCCATACCAAAGGTAACAGAAGGTTTTCTGTAGTGCAGATGTTTTCATAAGGTCGCTTACAATAAAACAGAACAAAGTTGGATTTCCAAATTTTAGGTGACGGTTCATCTTTACAGCAGATCCTAGGATGGTGCTCCCTCTCACCAGACACATTATAACTCAATACCAATAGACTTGCAATATGAATTTGTAAAATATTGAGCTATAACTTGTTCCCCTACAATTGTTCAAAAATTACCTGTATATACTTGAGTATAAGCCGACCCGAATACAAGCCGAGGCCACTAATTTTACCACAAAAAAACTGCGAAAACTTATTGACTCGAGTATAAGCCGAGGGGGGGGGGGGGGATGCAGCAGCTACTGGAAAATTTCAAAAATTAAAATGGTCGGAGTTTTTGGGTGCAGTAGTTGCTGAGTGCTGGGGAAGGGGAGGGGGTGTTTTGGTTGTCTGTCTGCCCCTTTCCTGATTTTGAGGACTGGGTTTTTTCCCCCCACTTGGAATTTAACCCCTTCCCGACGGAACAGGAGCACTGCAGATCCCCTATATTCAGTAGACTGGGCACTTTCAGACACAAGATACCTAATGTGTATGTGTTTCACAGTAATTTTCTACTTTTATATGTATTCTAGGGAAAGGAGGGATTTAGAACTTTTATTTATTGAATTTTTTTAATTATTTTTCACTAAAGCTTCTTTTTTTTCGCTATTTCATGGGAGATTCTATACATTACTATTGCGCCTAGGTCATAGACCCCCCCCTCCCCCCCCCCAAAAAAAAAAAAAAGTTTTGTTTTTTGCTTGACTCGAGTTTAAGCCGTGGGAGGCTTTTTTCGGCACAAAAACTGTGCTGAAAAACTAGGCTTATACTGGAGTATATACGGTACGTATTTTCAGTGAATGGGCTTCTGAATAACAATACAGGAGACTGATGTATTTCTATAGTCAACCTCTTGCACATTGTCACCACATTTGGGCAGTAAAGTTGTGGACAAAGTGACACTAGGTTCACACCTGTGTTCGGGTGTTGCATCCCCAAGTGGACCCGAAGAACAGAAACCCACTATGCTTAAAAAGCAGTTACCAATAGAAACCTGCAGACCCCATAGACTATAATGGGGTCCGCCTAGTTTCCGCGGGAAAAATGTGGTGAGAAAAGTCCTGCAATTTTTTCATGGATTTGGGGACGGACACCCTGAAAGTAGAGCAGGCACAAGTGTAAACCTAGTCTTTAGTGCCCGCAGATACCAATCGCAGCACAGCTTTCATTTCTCATTGTGAATACTACACTGTGGTTGGTTGCTGTGGACAAAGATAGTTTTACTTTTAGGATAAGGCCCCATATTGTGGAAATGGATGTTTTTCCAGAAAAAAAAATGCTGTTTTACATTACCTGCAAAGTGATTGAGATTCTGGCTGGAGTCGCAGTTGGAAAAAATGACTGACTCCAACTCTGTGTTCAAAGTAAAATTATTATTTTTTTAATGATGCTGTACATTTATTATATTGTATAATTAAAGAGATCCTTTCACCACTTTCACCAACTCAAACTCTTCTCACCTGATATAGTTGCTACTCCACTGATTCTGTCACAGTTGGAATTTTTCCTTTAGCCCTCGTTCACATCTGCATTGGTATCCCGTCCGGGGGAGTCCGCATACGGACCCCCTCCCCCCCGATTGGAATACCAACCGCAATTGCAGGAGCTGTGCAGTAAAAGCACATGGACCCCATAGACTATAATGGGGTCCGCGTGCTTGCCGCGTGTTGCCCGCACGAATCATCGGACAGGAAGGTAGGTTGTGAACTACTTTACTGTTCGCATGTTCTGCACGGAGATCTGGCGGCAAACACACGGACCCTATTAGTTTATGGGAGTCAGTGTGCTTTTACTGCACAGCGCCTGCAATTGCAATTGGTATTCCGTTGGGGGGGGGTGTTCCCATGCAGACTCCCCCTGACGGAATACCAACGCAGATTTGAACGACGAGGCCTTAGCCTCCCACCATTCCTGAGTTTAGACTCTATAGTTTGAATTGCTGTCTCGTCTGAACAGGTTAATGTAGTTGTGTCAATGTTTTAACCTTCATTAGATTGTAAATTAAGCACAAATCTCATATAGCATGTTATGTCATTACTTTCAGTAGTAAACTGGTATCTCCCAAGTGGAAGAATTTCAAGGGCTTAAGACTGTTATGGCGAGATAAGATCCGACTGAATAATGCCATCTGGAGAGCTTGGTACTTACAATGTAAGTAAAACATGTGAGGTTTGTGAAGACTGATGTCACTTATGATAGCCAGAACAATCTCAGAGACCTGTCAGTACAGGTCAGTACTTCTCTGTATATGTCATGCCTGTTTCTGCGGATGTTCCTGAGTGAGCGAGATAGTTATGGAGCACATTGTCCTGCACGGCACCTATTCTCCTTCCATCTGCTCTGAGAGAAGTAAAACATTCCAGATACAGTATGCAGAGGGGGAACAAAAATGCTGAATTTTAGTCATATAATGACCATATATAGTGTTAAAGGGGTTATCCAGCTTCCTAAAATTATCTGCAAATACATCCACAGCAATGCTAAATACTTACTGTTCCCCTTTTGCAGCCTTTTCTTGGCTTTAATTTACTTGACTCCTTGTATCACTGTTATTTACATGTAGTGAATCTGTGAACAAACTACATTTCCCACGATGCGTCTCCCCACATTCCCCTCTAATGAAATTACAGGTAATAAATCACTTACACATCTGAGGTCACATGATGCTGTGATGTTTCATCCCCAAGCGCACTCCCCCCTGTGAGCCACAAACAGAGAGAGTGAGTGCAGGCAGATGCGTCATTGGATGTATTTACAGATACGGTAATTTTTGGAAGCTGGATAACTCCTTTAATTCTCACGTGCCTACACATAACTGCTTATTCTGAAAGATCAAATGAAATGACAGGTGCACTTTAAGGTGACAATGCACATTAGATTGCACACAACTTTGTATTGGGACCAAACAACTACAGTGGGTATGGAAAGGATTCAGATCCCTTTAAAGGGGCTCTATCAGCAAAATCATGCTGATAGAGCCCCACATATGCGTGAATAGCCTTTAAAAAGGCTATTCAGGCACCAGTAAAGTTATATTAAACTCCCCCCCCCCCCCGTTTTAAAATAATAACCTAAAAAAGAATGTGCTCTACTTACCGAACGTGCACGCTGGGCGGGCATTCAGGGTGTGTCTTCATCTTCTTCCCCGCCTCTTCTTCCTCGATGTCTTCCGATCCCGTCTTCCTCCAGCGCTCGCGAACGGACAGTGATAGCCTGGGCGCATGCGCAGTAGCTGTAGTAGAAGCCGCATGCTACTGTGCATGCGCCCAGGCCGTTTTTTTATATCAGTGTCCGCGAGCAAGCGCCGGAGGAGGACGGGACCCGAGGACATCGGAGGAAGAAGAGGCGGGGAAGAAGATGAAGACACACCCTGAAAGCCCGCCCAACGATCCGTAAGTAGAGCACATTATTTTTTAGGTTATTATTTTAAAACGGGGGGGGTAGTTTAATATAACATTTACGGTGCCTGAATAGTCTTTTTAAAGGCTATGCACGCATATGTGGAGCTCTATCAGCATGATTTTGCTGATAGAGCCCCTTTAAATGTTTCACTCTTTATTTCATTGCAGCCATTTGCTAAAATCAAAAAAGTTCATTTTATTTCTCATTAATGTACACTCAGCACCTCATCTTAACAGACAAATTAAAAAATGTAGATATTTTTAGCAAATTTATTAAAAAAGAAAAACTGAAATATCAAATGGTCATAAGTATTCAGACCCTTTACTGTGACACTCATATTTAACTCACATGCTATCCATTTCCTTCTGATCCTCCTTGAGATGGTTCTACTCCTTCATTGGAGTACAGCTGTGTTTAATTAAACTGATTGGATTTCAGTAGAAAAGGAACACACCTGTCTATATAACACTTCACAATGCATGTCAGAGCAAATGAGAATCCTGAGGTCAAAGGAACTGCCCAAGGAGCTCAGAGACAGAATTGTAGCAAGGCACAGATATGGCCAAGACTACAAAAGAATTTCTGCAGAACTCAAGGTTCCTAAGAGCACAGTGACCTCCATAATTCTTAAATGGAAGATGTTTGAGACGACCAAGAACTGGTCGTCCAGCCAAACTGAGCAATCGTGGTAGAAGAGCCTTAGTGAGAGAGGTAAAGAAGAACCCAAAGATCAGTGTTGCTGAGCTCCAGAGATGCAGTAGGGAGATGGGAGAAAGTTGCACAAAGACAACTATCACTGCAGCCCTCCACCAGTTGGGGCTTTATGGTAGGGTGGCCCGAAGGAAGCCTCTCCTCTGTGCAAGACATATGAATGCCCACATAGAGTTTGCCACAAAACCCATGAAAGACTACTAGACTATGAGAAATAAGATTCTCTGGTCTGATGAGACAAAGATTGAACTTTTTGGCGTTAATTATACCCGGTATATGTGGAAAAAAACGGGCACTGCTCATCACCTGCCCAATACAATCCCAAAAGTGAAACATGGTGGTGGCAGCATCATGCTATGGGGGTGTTTTTCAGCTACAGGGACAGGACAACTGGTTTCAACTAAAGGAAAGATGAATGCTTCCAAGTACAGAAATATCCTGGAAAAAAAACCTCTTCCAGAGTGCTCTGGACCTCAGACTGGGCCAAAGGTTCAGCTTCCAACAAGATAATGACCCTAAGCACATAGATAAAATAACAAAGGAGAAGCTTCGGAACAACTCTGTGACCATTCTTAACTGGCCCAGCCAGAGCTCTGACCTAAAGCCGAGTGAGCATCTCTGGAGAGATCTGAAAATGGCTGTCCATCAACATTCACCATCCAACCTAACGGAACTGGAAAGGATCTGCAAGGAAAGTGGCAGAGGATCCCCAAATCCAGATGTGAAAAACTAGATTACTGTTGGGATGTTTTTTGCACTTTTATTAGACAGGGCGCCATTAGTAATTTCCCCTTAGAGTCTCCCCCTTTTCTACTTTGAATATGGTTTTGGTGACACTCTTATTTTTGCGTGTTCACCTTATATCAGGGGCAGACTCTCTATTGGGTACTGATGATTTATCTAAATTTACTTGTTTAGTTCCTTCTCATAAAGAGGGGTGTTTTACATCAGTAACCCAACCTCTCTGTTAGTGGATATCTCACATGCAGTTGATTTTTTTCTCCTGATTCCACCATTGTGAGGAACTTCTAACAAACGTTATATCTATGAGGTTTCCTCAAGTGTGTTTTTATCCCACAGCATGGGTCCTGTCTGATATATAGTCCATTGACTATTTTTATTGGTTTTTCACACAAGCACCACTTTTCTCACATAGTTCTGGGGCGGTTTTAATAGTTATTTATAATAAATGTTAAGTTTTATTTTTCACACATAGGGATTCATCTATAGGGACCTTTTTTCTGTTCTAGTTTTGTTCCATACCGAACAATACCCAGAAGTTTAGTGCCATTTGGTCCCGGTGGGATCTTGTTTGGGTTGTTCATTGCCTATAAATACTCTCCTGACCCTTTTGCATGCTCTTTGCTTTCCCTTTGCTTTCCCTTTCCCCCTGATATCCGTCTTGTCTTATGTTCTGTGTAACTTTCATATGTTTTGATTTGTCTTTGCTTAGTTGATCCCATTTATACTTTTGTTCTCTTCCCTTGTTCTACAGTGTACTTGTATGGACTCATGACCGCAATGTTTTGAATGGACATAGTTATCGCTATTTTTTGTTAAACCCTTTTTTTAAATCTTTTTTTAACTGTAATTTTTATTAAGATTTTTAAACATTTTTGCAAATATAAATAATAAAAATGTTTGGAAAACTTTTAAAGGTTTTCCAAACCATGTTTGTGGTGATGGCCTTTTATCTTGATAGGCTTTCAATGGATACGACCATGAACACAGAAAGTTTCTATGATCCAGGTCGTGTCAAACACCCAGTCATGATTCCCTTATTGTGGCCGGGTTACCTTCTTATACATGTAGTGTCCCTGCCCACAATAAGGAGGGCAGCATAACAGAGGCACTGTCTCCCTGTTTACATCTTGGGAGACAGATTTGCATATTCTTCCCACAATAAGGAAATCATGGTTGGGTTACTAAGAAGTGCCAGACCATAGAAAGTTCTGGCATTCACGATCATATCCATTGACAAGCTATCAAGGCAACAGACTGTCACCATTGAGATGGTTTGAGAAATAATACTCTGCAAAATGTTTAATTCTTTATATTTGCAAAAATGTTTAGCTTTAATTGTCTATGGGAAAACTTTTTAAATACAATTTGTTAAGAAGTTGGATTTCTAGAACTGTGTACAAGAGTCCCATAAACTAAATAGGAATATTAATATAAATATGTTTTGGTATCTTACAGATGTTGAAAAAAGGAAAACCCCAGTATGTGGGTTTGTGACCCCACTGGATGGATCAGAAGGAGATGACCACCGTAAGCCTGAGGTAAGACTTTCCAGCAGAACAACCCACAAAGTAGGACACGTGTGGTCTGTTGATTAATAGCTAATATAGAGGTTATTGTAAAAAAAAAATACGCTGTCTCTCACATTGGCCAGGAAAAAGCAATATTTCTCTGGAGGCCGGGAAGATGAAAAATAATTTAAAAAAAAAAAACACATACTCACCTGCCCTGATGCTCCTAGGCCGCTTTCCAGTCCCATGTTGCCTTGGGGCTTTTCTGGCAGAAGACCACAGAGGCCAATCAGTAGCCTAAGGAAAGGATCCTGGACATCACAGGTAACGTATGTGAGCGATGTCCTGTGTCCTTTCATTAGGCTGCTGGGAAAACCCGGGGGCACCGCGAGCACCAGGGCAGGTGAGTATCTCTTTTTGGTGGTGGGGGGGGGGTGTTCAACCTCCTCAGCCTCTACAGAAAGATTATTTTTTTTTTCCTAAACAACCCCTTTAATGATTTTTCATTGTAAGCAGAATTGTTTTTTTGTGGTCTACAGGCTGTGGTGCTGGAGGGTAACTACTGGAAACGAAGAATAGAAGTAGTAATGAAGGAGTATAACAAGTGGAGAATTTACTACAAGAAACGCGTAAGAGACATTGAATGTTTGACTTTCTATCATTTAGATGATCAGCACTGCACACTGTTGCACTGGGGTTCTGGATACAAAACCAACCAGGGCAACAGCTGAATAAAGTTTGTGCTTTTCCCCGGTGTGTGCGTTGAGTTTGTCTACAGTCAGTTTTTTTTTTTTGTTTTTTTTATGTAGATTGTGAGCCCCATATAGGGATCACAATGTACATTTTTTTTCCTATCAGTATGTCTTTGTAGAAAGGGAGGAAATCCACGCAAATACAGGGAGAACATACAAACTCCTTACAGATGTTGTTCATGGCGAGATTCAAACCCAGGACTCCAGCGCTACAAAGCTGCAGTGCTAACCACTGAGTCACCATGTTGCCCCTGTCTACAGACAGTTGTGATGCAAGCAGAGGGTGAAAATATCATTCACTTTTAAAGGGGCGTCATTGGGTCGCAAGTCCACAGGAGAGCCAGAGCCCTTGTAGCTGTCTGTAGGTAAATTGGATTTTCATATCCATAAAATGCCCCCATCAGTCCCCAGTGGGGCTCACACACATATGAACAGCACAAAAGCTCCATACAGATGCTGCCTGTGGTCAGATTAGAATAAAGGACTAAAGCACTGCAAGGCCACAGTGCTAACCAGTGAACCATTGTGCTGTCCTATAAATAGTTTAAGAGGATATTGTCACTCCTTAGGTAGAGACCACCATATAGGTGTGTGGAGACTTATCAAGCCATTTGTGCTCCACTGTGAGGAATCATGGGAAGAATATGCAAATCTGTCTCCCATGATGTTAATATAGGGAGACATTGCATCAGTCATGCAGCCCACTATGGGGCGCTCCCTTTAACATCATGCCCGACCTTCCCAGAGGCCTTTACTGCAGTGATGTGGGATTTTACCAAGTCTGTCTCTCAGCTGAGGACAGCTGTTTCGATCTGATTGGATCTCTTCAGCCCGGCACAGAGAAGACTAACTTGGCAGAGGTGAGAGGCTTCAGACCAGGTTAAGAGGATATTGTCACTCCTTAGGGAAAGACCACCATATAGGTGTGTGGAGACTTAACAAGCCATTTGCGCTCCACTGTGAGGGATCATGGGAAGAATATGCAAATCTGTCTCCCATGATGTTACCTCTCACCTCTGCCAGGTTAGTCTTCTCTGCGCTGGGCTGAAGAGATCCAATCAGATCGAAACAGCTGTCCTCAGCTGAGAGACTAACGTGGTAAAATCCCAATTCATTGCAGCATAGGCCTCTGGGAAGGTCGGGCATGATGTTAAAGGGAGTGCCCCCAAGTGGGCTGCATGACTGAGGGACTGTCTCCCTATATTAACATCATGGGAGACAGATTTGCATATTCTTCCCATGGTACTATAAATAGTCCTATTTATTTGAAAGCATAACTCTTCCTATGCATGTTGTATGACCACTAGGTGGCACTCCAAAGAACTAAAAGTGATCAAAGTTTAAATGACTTTCGGAGTGTCACAAATAACCTAATAATTGTAACCTTATTAGGTTCACTATCTACTATATTTGTTACAGCTATAGGTGTCACAATACAGAATATGGGCTGTGATACAGATACTTAGTGTACAGTAGTATCATGATTCTCAATACCAAAGTTATATTTTATCAAAGTAAATTTACAAAAAAAGTTAAAATGTGCTAAACAAGCACCTAAATACTAAGGAGCACTGCCCCATTACTTCTATAGGAAAGCACAACTGTTGATCTCAGGTTCTGATAAGGGCTGCACTAAAGGAAGTGCAATTTTTGGTTTTCATGAACTTCAATTATGTATTATATTAATTAAAAATGTAAAATGACATAGAAGATAGAAAGTGTGAGCTGTAATGTCTGTACTCCACTCATTTACTAATATTTCACTTTCACAGCTCCGGAAGCTTCACCGGGATGGAAAGTTATATGAAGAACAAAAGGTTGGTATTGTGAACAAATGGAAGGATGATGGGGACAGATATTTAAAGGAACACTTCACAATTTTCTTTAGTATATAGTGTAACATATGATCTTATTACAGAATATTGTGGAATCTCCTGTAGATGCATTACATGTTTCTATAGTGGATGTGCCATTTCTGGGTTGTCCACCATCTTGATTTCTTTCCTTCTCATCTGATTCCTATAATGCAGCCTACATGTCTTATAATGCCACGGGTTTGCAGAGACAGAAGGGGCAGGGTTTCAGCAAATTTTATAGTTGCTGGAAATCTCTGCACCACTATTTATGTACCTAGGTTGTAGTGTCATTTGGTGGTCAACTAGCTGGAGAGACTGGTGCCTGCTCTTACCTAATGTTGTAGCCACAGATGGCAATGACTATATGCCTCCCATTTAAAATATAAACACATGTAGGACTAATGTATATGTCCTTAAGGAGTTTTCTTAGTCCCTTAACTCGGTCTACAGTCTCTCAGCATAGGGAAATTAGCCAGATTAATTTCCCTATGCTGTGCTGATGAGGTCCAACCAGATCGAAACAGTTCTGTCCACAGCTGGGAGTCTGTTCCTTTTGGGATAGATATACTAGTCTGGCAATAATCGCACATCATGGTATTAGGCTTACTGAAAAAGTCGTGCATGATGTTTAAGGGGGCTGTCCTAGAGGCAGTGAACAGAGATATTGTTTTCCTAATTACATCCTGGAAAAGAGATTTGCATATTCTCTGTCTTTCACTGTCAATTATGTAAAAACAAACAATACTACATCCTTGTCTCTGCTTGTCAATAATGTAGATATATTAAGTGTTATATATAATATAAATGACGCAGGCACAAATATTACTGCCTCCATATTTTCCTCTGTAAATGATGCCGATACGTAAAGTAATACATCCCTATATATCACTCTAAAGAATGAATACTGTTACCTCCGTATTTCTCATTGTACAGAATGCATACACAGATAATACTGCCTCCCTATATATTACTGTAAAGTATGTAGACAAAGGTAGTACTGCCTCCTTGTGTCTGTCTGTAAATGATTTCGAGAAAGTACTGCCTCACCATCTTTCCTATCTATTTTGTAGACGCAAAATGTTTCTTCCGCTTCTCTCTGTGAATTGCACAATCTGGGAATTATTTCCCTGTTTCCCTTCTTGTAATTGATGTGTAGACAGATAGTGCTGCCTCCCTGTCTCTCGTTCATGACTGCAGGAAGCACTGTATCGTCCTAACCAAGATTTAGGCACATAGAATAATATCTCCTTGTTTTCCCTGGTAAATAATGCACACACGGATGGTGCTGATCAGTCATATATAATATCATATGTATATGCAATCATATATAATATCATATGTATATGAACATGTAATTGTTAGAGATGAGCGAGTAGTACTCGATCGAGTAGGTATTCGATTGAATACTACAGTATTCGAAATACTCGTACTCGATCGAGTACCACTCGCTATTCGAATGTAAAAGTTCGATGCAGAACCATGCTATACAGTCGGCCAATCAATGCTGGTTCTTCTCCTACCTTTAGAAGTCTTCTCCGTGCAGCTTCCCCGCGGCGTCTTCCGGCTCTGAATTCACTCTGCCAGGCATCAGGCCTGGGCAGAGCCAACTGCGCATGTCCGCTTGTAGTGTGGGCCTGCGCAGTCGGCTCTGCCCAGGCCCGATGCCTGGCAGAGTGAATTCAGAGCCGGAAGATGCCGCAGGGACGCTGCACAGAGAAGACTGCTCGGAGGATCCAGCCTGACCCTCACTCGTGGACTTGGTAAGTATAATTGGATCGAATGTTGCCTACCCCTGAAACGAGCATTCTTCCCCCATAGATTATAATAGGGTTCGATATTCGATTCGAGTAGTGGAATATTGAGGGGCTACTCGAAACAAATATCGAACCTCAAACATTTTACTGTTCGCTCATCTCTAGTAATTGTTACTATTAAAAAAAAATAAAAAAAATCAGCATCATCTTACAAGGCTGTAGAAATGTAAGTGTAACAATATACCATTTTCTGTCAGCATGGCGCTCCCACCTGGAGAGGGGGTGAAATGTTTGCAGGGTGTCAACGTAATGAAGAAGGACGTGGCAAAGAGGACGATATGCTGTATGATCTCGATTACTTCTTAACTGACATCTCCGACACTCTGTTCACCACCACTCAGAACCTTCCTCCTTCTTATCAATACCCAGATTTTGGTATGTGCTGCTTTGGATGTGTTTTTCTTATGGTTAATTTTTTTCTATAATCATGCAATTTAAAGGGAGACTTTCAGGACCATTATGCTGCCCTCTTTAATTTTCTGTATTTATATGCTAAACTGGATTATGGGGATAATGTCACTCCTTAAGGAGAGACCGCCTATTAGGTGTGTGGAGACTTATACAGCCATAGTCGCTCCACTGTAAGGGATCATGGGAGGAATATGCAAATCTTTCTCCCAAGATGTAAATAGGGAGACAGTGCCTCTGTTATACTGCCCTCTATAGGAAGCACCCTGAACAATTACTGCATAATGTGGGATTTTTACCAAGTCAGTTTCTCAGTTACGGATGGCCGTTTCGGTCTGGTTGGACCTCGTCAGCGCAGCATAGAGAGAACTGACTTGGTAGACTGTGCAGTAAATGGCCAGCACTGCAGCATGGACTCCAGTGATATACAGGTACCCCCATCCTCCAGCTCAGCAGCCACATAAGAGGTTCTCTGTATGAACAGTAATAGGGAAAAACCTGTCAATCAGCAGCTGAAGAGTAGGGGAAAAATTCATGAAGGCAAGCCATGTCCATATATCAGATTAGGGCTAATGTACTTCATTGATGCAGGGGTTCCTATTTGATGGCTTCCACCCACCACTAGGAAGAATTTAGGAGCTTATTGCAAACTGTGTTATTTTACAGTTCCATGGATAATAGTATACAGCTTCCTCTAAGATGTGGCTACAGGCAGCCAGCAAGTTAAACTTGTCCTTTACAACTTAATCCAGTCACCTCTGGATTTACATTCTTAACTACTACAGTGGCTTGCAAAAGTATTCATACCCCTTGAATTTTTTCCCATTTTGTCACCTTACAACCACAAACTTAAATGTATTTTATTGAGATTTTAAGTGATAAGCCAACACAAAGTAGCAAATAATTGTGAAGTGGAAGGAAATGATACATGGTTTTCCAAAATTTAATCAAATAAAAATCTGAAAAGTGTGATGTGCAAAAGTATTCAGCCCCCTGTACTCTGATACCCCTAAATAATAATACAGATAACAAAGTCCAGCTGTGTGTAACTCAGTCTCAGTGTATACCTGTTCTGTGATAGACTCAGTAGTTTGTTAGAGAACACTAGTAAACAAACTCCATCATGAAGACCAAGGAACTCACCAGACAGGTCAGAGATAGATAACATTGTGGAGAAGTTTAAAGCAGGGTTAAGTTATAAAAACATATTCCAAGCTTTGAGCATCCCAAGGAGCATTGTTCAATCCAGCATCCAGAAACGGAAAAAGTATTCTACAACTGCAAACCTACCAAGACATGGCCGTCCACCTAAGCTAACACTAACACAAGGAGAGCACTGGTCAGAGAAGCAGCCAAGCGGCCCATGGTCACTCTGGAGGAGCTGTAGGTAGGAGAATATGTCCGCAGGACAACTATAAATTGTGCACTCCAAAAATCTGGCCTTTATGGAAGAGTGGCAAGAAGAAAACCATTGTCAAAGGAAAGACTTAAGATGTGCTGTTTGCAGTTTGCCTCAAGCCATACAAGGGACACAGCAAACATGTGGAAGAAGGTTCTCTGGTCAGATGAGCCCAAAGTTGACCTTTTAGGTCTAAATGAAAAGTGCTATGTGTGGTAGAAAAGTAACACTGCTCATCACCCTGAACGCACCATCCACACTGTAACACATGGTGGGGATGGCATCATGCTGCGGGGAGGCTTTTTTCAGCAGGGACGGGAAAGCTGATCGGAGTTGATGGAAGATGGATGGAGCTAAATACAGGGCAATCCTGAAAGAAAACCTGTTGGCGAATGCAAAAGACTTGAGTCTGGGAAGGAGATTCACCTTGTAGCAAGACAATGACCCTAAACCTACAGCCAGAGCTACAGTGGAATGGTTTAGAGCAAAGAATATTCATGTGTTAGAATGGCCCAGTCAAAGTCCAGACCTAAATCCCATGGAGAATCTGTGGCAAGTCATGAGAATTGCTGTTCGCAGACGCTCTCCACCCAAACTGGCTGAGCTTGAGCTATTTTGCAAAGAAGATTGGGCAAAAATCTCAGTCTTTAGATGTGTAAAGCTGGTAGAGACATCCCCCAAAAGACTTACACCAGGAATTACAGTGAAACGTGGCTCTACAAAGTATTGCTATAGGGGGGCTTTAGACTTTTGCATGTCACACTTTTCAGATTGTTATTTGATTAAAATTTTGACAACCATGTATTATTTTCCTTCCACTTCACAATTATCTGCTACTTTGTGTTGGTCTATCACTGAAAATCTCAATAAAGTACATTTAAGTTTGTGGTTGTAAGGTAACAAAATGTGAAAAAGTTTAAGAGGTATGAATACCATTCCAAGGCACTGTACAGATATGATATACACTTTTGTGAAGGGTTTTTTTGGGATTAAGATACTGAATCCTGTCATTAGGTCATAAGTATTATTTTAGTGTGGGTCCGCACCGTCACCGATCAGCTATTACCTGAAGCTGCCAGAACAGCACAATGTACATGGCCGTAAGCAGTGGCTGTACTGGGGTCCTGCACTACTGCTGCCATTCATATGTACATCAGCTGATCTTTAGCGGTGCCACATGTCGGACCCCACTTACTGATATTGATGACCTATACTAAAGATAGGTAATAAGTACCTCAATCCCGGAAAACCCTTCAAATCATTTTGTGGCTTTATTTTTCCATGTAGTGATTTTTCGTTATTTAGTTGTGAATTCTCTTACAGATTATGTTGGGAATGCAGATATGATCCAACCAGAGCTGGCTACATTACAGCCTAGTCTGGACGACTTCATGGACATATCAGGTATGTTGAGACTTTTTTTTCTAGTCTTTTTCTTTCAGATAAAGGTAAACATTAGAAATCCATCAATTTGAAACATATTTTATTTTATTTGACAAAAAATTTACCCCAAAATTTTGTTTTCCAAATCAATGAAGTTATTTTTCATGCGTTGTAGAATACAAAGCTGATATAAGGCGTTGTTTAGATGTGGCAGAATTTTTGGGTTTTGCCCCACCACAAATACAAACGATACATGTGGAGGTGAATCTGCAAAAAAATTCAGACTTTAGTTTTAAAGGGAACATGTCAGTTATTTTTTCTACCTTAAACTTGCCCCATCGTGTTCAGTATCAAGTACTTACCGTACCTTTCCATTGTTGCCTCTTTGTAATCTCTGCTGCAACAATGTGAAGTTATAAATGTTTGAAAGCATAAAAAGTCATATGTAAGTTACCCTAAGTAATGGGTACCCTAAGTCATGGTGGGTTAATAATGTCTTCAGCCTAGTCAAACTGCACTAGTCAGGCCCCATTGACATCCACCTTCTATCGCCTCACTGACTGACGTCACGATGGAGAGGTCATTCTTACCCAAGATGCGTTATAAGGTTCCATTCACAAGGAGTTTGCCAAAATCCTCGCCAAAAAACTTTGTGTGAATGGCCCCAAAGACAGCGTGACTAGGCTGAAGCTGCTCCCTGCCCACCAGGACTACCTAGGGTAATTTACATATGGCTTTTTATGATTTCAGTTATATGAATATATGCAAATATAATATATTCACTTTGCTGCAACCAAAATATGACAGAATGGCCTACGGATAGCTCATTCATTAGTATCGTCTGGAAAACCTCTTTAACTACACAAACATTCTACATTTTACATTTCTGTAAAATTGATATTTTGGAAGGTGGGCCTGGTTAACCTTCCTGTATAATGGGAGAGACAGAAACTGAACCAAAAAACAAATTCCATCTATATGTTGTTGCAAAAAATCGATAGGTTGAAAATTGGCCCAGCCATAGGGGTTGATAGTAGAGATGAGCGAACAGTGTTCTATCGAACACATGTTCGATCGGATATCAGGGTGTTCGCCATGTTCGAATCGAATCGAACACCACGTGGTAAAGTGCGCCAAAATTCGATTCCCCTCCCACCTTCCCTGGCGCCTTTTTTGCACCAATAACAGCGCAGGGGAGGTGGGACAGGAACTACGACACTGGGGGCATTGAAAAAAATTGGAAAAAGTCATTGGCTGCCGAAATCAGGTGACCTCCATTTTAGACGAATAGTGGATTTCAAATCCGGGTCATATGAGAATGTGAACTTTGTGACTATGAGACAGGGATAGCTGTACAGGCAGGGATAGCTAGGGATAACCTTTATTTAGGGGGGAATGTTATTAAAAATAACTTTTTGGGGCTCTATCGGGTGTTTAATTGTGATTTTTGTGAGATAAACTTTTTCCCATAGGGATGCATTGGCCAGCGCTGATTGGCCGAATTCCGTACTCTGGCCAATCAGTGCTGGCCAATGCATTCTATTAGCTTGATGAAGCAGAGTGTGCACAAGGGTTCAAGCGCACCCTCGGCTCTGATGTAGCAGAGCCGAGGCTGCACAAGGGTTCAAGCGCACCCTCGGCTCTGATGTAGGAGAGCCGAGGGTGCACTTGAACCCTTGTGCACCCTCAGCTCTGCTACATCAGAGCCGAGGGTGCGCTTGAACCCTTGTGCACACTCTGCTTCATCAAGCTAATAGAATGCATTGGCCAGCGCTGATTGGCCAATGTATTCTATTAGCCTGATGAAGTAGAGCTGAATGTGTGTGCTAAGCACACACATTCAGCTCTACTTCATCGGGCTAATAGAATGCATTGGCCAGCGCTGATTGGCCAGAGTACGGAACTCGACCAATCAGCGCTGGCTCTGCTGGAGGAGGCGGAGTCTAAGATCGCTCCACACCAGTCTCCATTCAGGTCCGACCTTAGACTCCGCCTCCTCCGGCAGAGCCAGCGCTGATTGGCCGAAGGCTGGCCAATGCATTCCTATGCGAATGCAGAGACTTAGCAGTGCTGAGTCAGTTTTGCTCAACTACACATCTGATGCACACTCGGCACTGCTACATCAGATGTAGCAATCTGATGTAGCAGAGCCGAGGGTGCACTAGAACCCCTGTGCAAACTCAGTTCACGCTAATAGAATGCATTGGCCAGCGCTGATTGGCCAATGCATTCTATTAGCCCGATGAAGTAGAGCTGAATGTGTGTGCTAAGCACACACATTCAGCACTGCTTCATCAAGCCAATACAATGCATTAGCCAGTGCTGATTGGCCAGAGTACGGAATTCGGCCAATCAGCGCTGGCTCTGCTGGAGGAGGCGGAGTCTAAGGTCGCTCCACACCAGTCTCCATTCAGGTCCGACCTTAGACTCCGCCTCCTCCGGCAGAGCCAGCGCTGATTGGCCGAAGGCTGGCCAATGCATTCCTATGCGAATGCATACTTAGCAGTGCTGAGTCAGTTTTGCTCAACTACACATCTGATGCACACTCGGCACTGCTACATCAGATGTAGCAATCTGATGTAGCAGAGCCGAGGGTGCACTAGAACCCCTGTGCAAACTCAGTTCACGCTAATAGAATGCATTGGCCAGCGCTGATTGGCCAATGCATTCTATTAGCCCGATGAAGTAGAGCTGAATGTGTGTGCTAAGCACACACATTCAGCACTGCTTCATCAAGCCAATACAATGCATTAGCCAGTGCTGATTGGCCAGAGTACGGAATTCGGCCAATCAGCGCTGGCTCTGCTGGAGGAGGCGGAGTCTAAGGTCGGACCTGAATGGAGACTGGTGTGGAGCGATCTTAGACTCCGCCTCCTCCAGCAGAGCCAGCGCTGATTGGTCGAGTTCCGTACTCTGGCCAATCAGCGCTGGCCAATGCATTCTATTAGCCCGATGAAGTAGAGCTGAATGTGTGTGCTTAGCACACACATTCAGCTCTACTTCATCAGGCTAATAGAATACATTGGCCAATCAGCGCTGGCCAATGCATTCTATTAGCTTGATGAAGCAGAGTGTGCACAAGGGTTCAAGCGCACCCTCGGCTCTGATGTAGCAGAGCTGAGGGTGCACAAGGGTTCAAGTGCACCCTCGGCTCTCCTACATCAGAGCCGAGGGTGCGCTTGAACCCTTGTGCACACTCTGCTTCATCAAGCTAATAGAATGCATTGGCCAGCACTGATTGGCCAGAGTACGGAATTCGGCCAATCAGCGCTGGCCAATGCATTCTATTAGCCCGATGAAGTAGAGCTGAATGTGTGTGCTAAGCACACACATTCAGCACTGCTTCATCACGCCAATACAATGCATTAGCCAGTGCTGATTGGCCAGAGTACGGAATTCGGCCAATCAGCGCTGGCTCTGCTGGAGGAGGCGGAGTCTAAGATCGCTCCACACCAGTCTCCATTCAGGTCCGACCTTAGACTCCGCCTCCTCCAGCAGAGCCAGCGCTGATTGGTCGAGTTCCGTACTCTGGCCAATCAGCGCTGGCCAATACATTCTATTAGCCCGATGAAGTAGAGCTGAATGTGTGTGCTTAGCACACACATTCAGCTCTACTTCATCGGGCTAATAGAATGCATTGGCCAGCGCTGATTGGCCGAATTCCGTACTCTGGCCAATCAGCACTGGCTAATGCATTGTATTGGCTTGATGAAGCAGTGCTGAATGTGTGTGCTTAGCACACACATTCAGCTCTACTTCATCGGGCTAATAGAATGCATTGGCCAATCAGCGCTGGCCAATGCATTCTATTAGCGTGAACTGAGTTTGCACAGGGGTTCTAGTGCACCCTCGGCTCTGCTACATCAGATTGCTACATCTGATGTAGCAGTGCCGAGTGTGCATCAGATGTGTAGTTGAGCAAAACTGACTCAGCACTGCTAAGTCTGCATTCGCATAGGAATGCATTGGCCAGCCTTCGGCCAATCAGCGCTGGCTCTGCCGGAGGAGGCGGAGTCTAAGGTCGGACCTGAATGGAGACTGGTGTGGAGCGACCTTAGACTCCGCCTCCTCCAGCAGAGCCAGCGCTGATTGGCCGAATTCCGTACTCTGGCCAATCAGCACTGGCTAATGCATTGTATTGGCTTGATGAAGCAGTGCTGAATGTGTGTGCTTAGCACACACATTCAGCTCTACTTCATCGGGCTAATAGAATGCATTGGCCAGCGCTGATTGGCCGAATTCCGTACTCTGGCCAATCAGCACTGGCTAATGCATTGTATTGGCTTGATGAAGCAGTGCTGAATGTGTGTGCTTAGCACACACATTCAGCTCTACTTCATCGGGCTAATAGAATGCATTGGCCAATCAGCGCTGGCCAATGCATTCTATTAGCGTGAACTGAGTTTGCACAGGGGTTCTAGTGCACCCTCGGCTCTGCTACATCAGATTGCTACATCTGATGTAGCAGTGCCGAGTGTGCATCAGATGTGTAGTTGAGCAAAACTGACTCAGCACTGCTAAGTCTGCATTCGCATAGGAATGCATTGGCCAGCCTTCGGCCAATCAGCGCTGGCTCTGCCGGAGGAGGCGGAGTCTAAGGTCGGACCTGAATGGAGACTGGTGTGGAGCTATCTTAGACTCCGCCTCCTCCAGCAGAGCCAGCGCTGATTGGTCGAGTTCCGTACTCTGGCCAATCAGCACTGGCCAATGCATTTCTATGGGGAAAAGTTAGCTTGCGAAAATCGCAAACTGACAGGGATTTCCATGAAATAAAGTGACTTTTATGCCCCCAGACATGCTTCCCCTGCTGTCCCAGTGTCATTCCAGGGTGTTGGTATCATTTCCTGGGGTGTCATAGTGGACTTGGTGACCCTCCAGACACGAATTTGGGTTTCCCCCTTAACGAGTTTATGTTCCCCATAGACTATAATGGGGTTCGAAACCCATTCGAACACTCGAACAGTGAGCGGCTGTTCGAATCGAATTTCGAACCTCGAACATTTTAGTGTTCGCTCATCTCTAGTTGATAGCCATCTGTTTTTGCCCGGAGCCCCACAGGATGTAAACACCGCAATTTACAAACTTTCTGTCTGAAGCGCTGCGGGAAGAACCATGATGCATCGTCGCCGCGTTTTTTCCCGCAGAGCTTTTTTGCTGCAGGACGCCCTATGAGGCCTTAGTCTTTATCTGCTTTCTTCCCACACTTTGGCCTGCTGCAGGACGTTACCACAGTAGACCTAGTATGTGTGGCCTTAAGCTACATTCACATGATAGAGTTGCAAAACAGCTGTGAAAAGCAGGCAGCCGTTTCATGGACCTCCATACACTTCAGTACATGAAAGGCTCCATGAAAATAGGACATGACCTGTATTTTGACAGTCAATGACCATTTAAATAACAGTCATGTGAATAGTTCCCTAATCTTGCAGAGAACATAATACCGCCATGTGACGTCCATTTAAAAAAAAAAAACGGACATCACACCGCCATTATTCACTTTCATGTGAATATACCCTTAGCCTCCCTCTTGGTAATTCTCCCCCACGGGTTATACTCCAGTCATATTGTGTTTCCACTTATCTTTTCAGTAGTCTATATTAAGACCACAATAGAAGCTATGGGCAGCATTTCTATTTCTGGTATCGATTCAAAGTGCACATTTTGAAGAAATTACATGAAACCCAAAAAAGAGGATATGAGGAACACGAGGTTGTGTGAGTGGAAGTACTTGAGGAGAGGAAGAAATAACTCTTCCAGACACCCCCCGCCTCTCATATTTTGGAACTTTTCCATTGTAAAAGAGTGGCTGATGCAACTAGAACAGATTTTTACAACGCCTGTTTGTCCCTACATATTACCTGTGATAGTAAAATGTATTTAGTAATTGTATTGTGTTTTATATGATCTTTAGTAACATCTTTCATCAGAAGTTTTAAAAGGAGTCATCTTTAAAAAGGTTATTCTACTTCTACCTTTACTTCTTGTCTTGTCCCCGACTTTTTATGCAAATGATCCTCACGGAGCACCCCGGGCGTTCCCCAAGGCCCCCGAGCACGCCTCATGTCATGCCTTTAACATCGCCCCTCCACTGCTTGTGCTCCGTCTCTCCTCCTCCTTCCTGGATATTGGGATGAGCACTGGCCTCTGACGCTGCACTGTTCTAGTTGAAATCTCGGACATGCACAGAACCGCTCTGGTCAGAGTGTACTGCGCATGTCCAGCATGTCCATTTTGTTGTCGTCAACTACAGTGTACTGCGCTTGCAAAAGAACTGAGCACACCAAAATGTTCGCTCTGACATGCGCTGTCCACTCTAACTTGATCGATACTGCGCATGCCCGAGATTTCAACTATTAATAGCGCGTTGTCAGAGGCCAGTGCTCACTTTCAATGATAGACTCCCTGTAAGTGCAGGGTATTATAGGGCTTCGTAAGGTTAGGTTCTGGTATGAGGCTCTTACCCCACATTCATACAGCCAAGTTTCAGCCATGAGGAGTGGGAGCTGTATACCTGAAAAACAGAGCTCATATGCTAAAAAAAATTATGAAGAACTTAATCATCTTAAGGCCGAGGCACCACGGGTTGGAAATGCCGCGATTTGCCTACGGCGGAAACGCCATGGGAAAAATTGCAATGTTTTACAGTAATTGCAAAGTGGATGGGATTCATGCGAATCCCATGCTCATTTTGCGGTAAAAACCGCAGCGTGGACATGCTGTGAATCCCAAAACCAGCGCCATTTTGGTAATCGCAGCATGTCAATTATATCTACGGAAACGCCGGCGGCTTTCCCGTAGATATAATTGTAACAGAAAGTCCGCGGAGGAAAACTCTGAGAACTTTTTGTTTAAAGCACTGCGGGAAGAACCACAATGCATTCCCGGTCGTCCTGTGGGGCCTTAGACTAAGAATTTTGAACCAATTTATATTAACCAAAACAAAAGTTAAACATTTTTTTTAAAAAAACCTAAAAGTTTCAAGTCATACCTTTCCTTTGTTTACATATACAAAAAAGAAAAGAAACATATTATACAAATCCCCAAGATGTTAAAATATAAAACTATTTATCTCATATGGTGAACACCAAAGCAGGAAAAAGAATCAAAACTGCTGGGTTTTTTTTTTGCTATTTTCCTTCTCCACAAAAAATATAAGAAAAAGTGCTCAAAACATTAGACATTCCCCAAAATTTTCGAAATAAAAACTGCAACATGCCATGCAAAAGATGACACCTCGCACAGCTCTGTGTACAAAACTATTAAAAAGTTGTGGGTATCAGAACTTCGTGACAGAAAAAAAATATGTATTTTTTTTAAAACATTTTATAATTTTTTTTTTAAGCTATTAAGACATAACAAAAAATATACAAATTTTATATCACCATGACCGTACTGACCTGCACAATGCATGTAACCTGTCATTTTTACCACATAGTGAGTTTAGTAGAAACAAAATCCATAAAAAAATGGTGCAACTGCTGTTTTTTACATTTTCACCCTGATCTGATTTTTTTTTTTTTACAATTTCCTTGTAGCTCATACAGAAGAATCAGTGATGCCAAAAGTCATGTCCTCATATATTTATGTCAGCTAAATAATAAAAAAGTTATGAGCTATGGATGGTAGGGAGTAAAACATGAAAGCATAAAAATAATAATAATGGACCGATGATAAATGATGCCCACTTCCCTATGTGGCGCGTCAGACTTTGGAAGTGTGCCGCAAGTATAGTGCTATGTGCCTGCTCTTTACAAATGATGGCCCTATGACTCCCATTTCAGGTAATCCGGACTTTCCGGTGGCGTTGCGCTCTTCTTTTTTATGTCACCATGTAGGTTCTACCCCCTTACGCTTTAGACGAGTCACTTCATCTTCCTCTCTTCTCTCCCGCCCTGAGATCCTGACCGAAACCTCTTGTCCCGATACGTTGCCCTATCATTGGCAGTACTCCCAACTCTCCCACTTTTACTCCTCTTTGAAGTACTCGCGGGACCTCCATAGACCCCTACTGCCTTTTGAACGTCTCTGTATTGCCGCCTCCCCTCCCTCTCACACAGTCTCTCTTCTGTATGGTCTTCTCTTGGAGGGAACTGGGGATTCGCCTCCGTCGTTTACTGTTGGCTGGGAAAGGGAATTGGGAGTCTCATTCCCTCCGGAGATTTGGTCATCGGCCTTCCGTGCATACCATACTTTCTCTATATCATGTAGGGCGCAGGAGACCAATTACAAAATACTTTCCAGGTGGTATAGAGTCCCAGCCCACCTACACGATATTTACCCCTCCACCCCTGATACATGCTGGAGGTGTCTCTCTGATCGGGGCACGATGGCCCACATCTGGTGGGGTTGTCCTCTCCTGCGCCCCTTCTGGACTGGGGTTAGACAGGTAATCTTACGAGTGACAGGGATAGATTTAGAAGATGATCCTGCCCCGCTGCTTCTTTCCCTGTTTTCCTGGAAGTTTCGCAAATCCACCCGTAGACTTCTCGGATTTCTGTTAGTGGCAGCTCGCTCAGTTATTCCCAGGCTATGGAAGTCTACGACCCTCCCTCACTTATTTGCTGGTTGAATGAGGTTCTTGCCTTGCGCACTATGGAGACCCTGGTAGCTGAACTCCGACAGGATGATGTCAGGCATCGACAGACGTGGCTCCTTTGGAACCACTTCTATTATTCCACCGATTTCCGTTCCCTCTTTCCTTCTGTGTCCCCTGTGTGACGTCACTCTATGCGTCTTGTTTGTCCGATTTCTCCTTCACTTTATATGACGATTCATACCCGTATGTTTCGGGGTTTTGTATATGTTATGATTGTAGGATCTGCTGTGCCAGAGCGTTTTTTGATTTCTTGCCCATTTGCCCTTTCCTGCCACCCTTTTTCTGCCCCCCCCCTTTCCCTCCCTCATGTTCTGCTGTTAATTGACATTTCTGTATGCTACTGTGTCTCCCCCCCACACACACACACCTTTCCCTTTCTCCCCCCCGCCCCCGGTTTTGTATAAAAATTGTAAAATCTTCAATAAAACTTTTAATGAAAAATAAAATAAAAAAATATATATAATAATAATAATCCTGGTCCTCAAAGGGTTAAATTGAGTTTGTCAGAAATAACATATCATTTAATTCGGGGTTTTATTTTATTTTTGTTTTTATACCATCACAATGGGCAGATGTTATCCATTTTCTGTAGCTCACAGATCAGCTTTGCTGTGTGGACTCAGGCAGTGTTTGAGGTCTGTTCGGTCAGTAGAAACAGATCATCGGCTGTTCTGTACATTGTGTAGCTGCCTTTTATAACTTTCTTGGTGACTATGTAATGTATAGAGCTGTGCGCCTTCTGGTATTTTGTGCCTTGGTTTAATAAATCATAGGAATATTTCTTGTGATGTCATTTGTGGTTTCTAAATACACTTGTTGGAGCTACATGAGCCTATTTAGGGCTGGCTTAACCTAGGTTCATGCCTTCACTCAGTTTTTTGTTCTTCGGGTTGCTTGGGGACCTGAAAACCAGAATCCCAATCTGCATAAGGGTGCATTCACACAGAGGAAAATGGCGCTGAATTTGGTGTGGAATCCACGTCAGATTCAGCGCTGAAAAAAGCCTCCCATTTACTTCAATGGATTCATTTTTTGCTAGGAACCCATTGAAGTCAATGGGAGTTTTTTTTTCAGCACTGAATCTGACGCGGATTCCACACCAAATTCAGCGCCATTTTTCTCCATGTGAATGCATCCTATAAGGGTCTATTCACCTGCTCTGTTTAAATAAGGACTCATCTAAATGAAACAACCTGTCAGTAAAAAGAAGGTACAAATTCCTTAAAACTCCATGTAGCTGTTCTCTTCATTTACTGCGACGCTTATCTATAGTTTGGAGCCCATTAACCAAGTGGAGGCTTTTAAAGGGGTTGTTCAGTTTCAGCAAATGATTGTTATTGTTTTACAGTTTTCTAGATTTCTTGCTGGTATGTTTTTTTTTTCTTTCAGTGGATACAAAATCAGGATTCCTGCTTCAGTTATACATATAGGGAAACCGCCAGTGTTTTTGTAGGTATGATTGACATGCTGTGATTTCAAAAAACCCAACAGTTTTGGAAATTGCGGCATTTCCGCTCTCAAGTGTGTATGGGATTCAATAGAATCGCTTTGCAGGGACTGTAAAACGCTGCGATTTTTGCGGGTTACGCTATGTGGAGCCCCAGCCTTACCCTTCGTTCACATCTGCGTTTGGTAATCCGTTGGGGGAGTCCGCATTGGGACCTTCCGAACGGAATAACAAACGCATTTGCAAGCGCTGTGCAGTGAAAGCGCATGGACAACATAGACTATAATGGAGTCCGTGTGCTTGCTGCACGCTGCCCGCACGAATCATGCGGACAGGAAAGTAGATTGTGAACGTATGTGCGGAGATCTGGCGGCAATGCGGACTCCCCTGGACAGAATACCAACGCAGATGTGAACCAACCCTAAAGAACTAAGGTCAGCAGTGAGATGAAAGGCTGAAAAAATAGACTAAGCTTCTCCTCTGAGCCATGATATGTTCCTTAGGCGCGAGGTATATACTGACAGCATCTGATAAGTCTGCTCCATGCTAAAAGTACAGTGTCTATAAATGAGGAACCACCTGCAGTAAAAGAGACAGATTGAGATTGGAGAAAGTATGTGTGACACTGAAGCAGACGAAGGAGGAATCTAGACAGACCACAGAGGGACAGAGAAAAGAAAGGAATACGGATTGTCTCACTGTACATGGCTGAACTACAAAATTGGTCTACAGATCTCGCAGCGGGGGTCACAGGTAACAAAACTCAGTAACTATTGCGGTCACTGAAGATGACCATAACTAACTCTGTACTGGAGATGCTGCATTTGAGTTTTGCCTCTTCTGTGCAGTAAATGAATGATCTCCTGAGCTTAGAAGTTGGGGAATATTTGTGTAGCTGTGTTCTGTGCATTGTGGCAGACAAAGAGTGTGTTTTTGTCCTCTGTCAGGTCTGTATATGTTGATACAATGTGCTTTTCTATAGAACGGGCCGCGGCAAAAAAAATGTCTACTTCACTGCATGTGCTCTTTTAAGATTCTGGCCAGTGGACAGTATATACCACTGCACGGCTATACTGAGACTTATGCTGGAGTAATCCTTTACTACTGTATATCTCCAACAAGACCAGAGACTTAATGGGGGATTTATCATGAGAGATTTTTTTAAATTCTACTGGATTTGTTTTAGAATAATTTGTGCCACATTTAGCATATGTCTCACAATGTGAAAGGGATTCTATCATTAGAATCCCGTTTTAAACTAAACCCACATCGAATAGCCTTAACCCTTAGGTTCTATCATTGTGTCTATCATAATGATATGTGTATAATAGTGGTGTATGATAGACCACGTGATACTACTTAAGGGTTAAGAAAGGCTATTCTTTCCCTACCTTTAGATGTCTTTTCCACACCACCGTTCCTTAGATATCCTGGTTTTTGTCCATATGCTAATGAGTTTTCCTGCAGCACTGGGGGCTGTCCCCAGGGCTCAAACAGCACTGAGGTCATCCTCAGTGCTGCGAGAAAACTATCCAGTGCCGCCTTCTTTGCCGACTCTTCTTTCCTGTTCGGCAACAGAAAAATGGCCGACTGCGCCCACTGCGCTTTTTGAAGAAGATGTGACAGGACAAGAAAGAAGAGGCGGATGCAGCGAAGAAGAAGGCAGCACTGGATAGTTTTCTCATCGCACTGAGGATGCCCCAGTGCTGCGAGAAAACTATTTAGCATATCGGCAAAAACCGGGATATCTAAGGAATGGTGGCGCGGAGAAGCATCTAAAGGTAGGTGAAGAATAGCCTTTAAGGCTATCCCGACATGGGTTTAGCTTCAAACAGAATTCTAATGATAGAATCCCTTTAAATGATTATAAATTTGCAGAAAAGCTGAGATGTGAAGGTATAAACATATAAGTGTATATATTGCACTTTGTATTATTAATTCTTCTCTAATATATAATTTTGCAGCTCCTTATTAGAATAAGAAGATGGAGGTTGAAACCAGTTCTATATTTTACACTACAGGGTTTCAATATCTGCAGCAAGTTTTAGACTTTTAGATGTGACTGTTTTTCTTTAGAGCAGTGGTTCTTAACCGGGGTTCGATCGAACCCTAGGCCCTATGCACAGCTCATTTTGTGTACCAGTAAAAAAACATATATCTATGTCTTGAATTTCGAAAAATATCATATTTGATTTATCACTAAAGAAGGGTTCGGTGAATGTGCATATGAAACTGGTGGGTTCGGTACCTCAAACAAGGTTAAGAACCACTGATTTAGACTAACAATATAGGAAACTACAATCTCTTAATGGGGTTGTCCAGGATTTTTTTTTTTTCATTTATCGCCCATAACATCAGTACAAGTACAACTAGTCTCCATCTACCAGGTCAGGGAGAACTGCAAACTACAGATACAGCATTCTTAGGGGAAAAATATTAAAAACTTCAGAATATAAGTCATATTATGACCATAAATAGTGTTACTTCTGACAAACACACACATGACAGCTTATCCTGAAAAGTCAAATGAAATGACAGGTACACTTTAAGGGAAATCGAACTAAATGCTTGATGAACAATAAACCAAAATCATAATTCCAGCATCTGTCCTACTACATTCTATATCTGGTGACTTTTATGTACTGTGTAGCTCAAGGATCCTGCTCTGTAATCCTACCTGGTCTGCCAGTACTTTGTGCCTGAGTTGCTGAGGTTCCAAAACACTTGCACTTGTCAGTAATACCCCTCGCAGTTGATCAAGTATCGGGTAAGAGGGAAGAAATTTCACGAAATGGGTTGTTACAATGATGGCATACAAGACTGTACTAATATTTTTCAGTCTATGCATTACTTGACCAAACTGCTATAAATTATACTTGAAATTGGCAAAAATACTGTTTAAAATCAAGAGAGGGGTTCTGTAGCTACGCTGAGAAATATTTAGTGTGATGGTCCCTTTAAGAGACTTAAACTTTGTTAACCCTCAGTGCATACAAACTAGGGTTTCTCAACCTTGTGTACCGTGACAGAATTTTCCATCACTTAATGTACACGCCAAAGAGAGTGGGCATTGCTAGAATAGGCGGAGCGCGACAGTGTAGTGAAAAACTATGCATGGAAACGCAATACTAAAAGATAGGCAGCGCGAATATGTTCTTTGCACACTCAAATATACAAAAAATTCAAGAAACCATAAAGAATTAAAAACTTTCAACATTGACAAGCAAGTACAAGGGTTATGCAAGTAAGCCGAAAATCCTGATAGAGTGCACACCCGTAATACAGTGTAAATACTGCTTAATGGAGGCTGCCCACACGAAAAAACCAAGCCAGAGATAAACAGGGCATTATATGGAAAAACTTCATAAACAATACAAAAAGTGTGTTGTGCACTTAAAATGACAAACAGATCTCAAAGGGTTATTAACATCTCAGCAAATCGCTGCTTAGATGGAAATAACTGCTCATACAGAAACAGGCAAATATTGCTACTCTACATTGATTCCGTATCTCCCATTCCTTCAGATGACTGCCTACAATGGTCACAATTTGGGTACCAGTAACATATTAGCTGTGACGCCAATGGTACCCAACATTCAACCACCGAGGCCAGTGATTGGACACAGCAGTTATTTGAGCCGCTTCTTTTTCTGCTGGCACCAAATATAACAGAAGACTTGACATCAGAAGAGAGAATTCCCTGGTTTGTCTGCAAATCCCCTAGAAATCAATAAGGCTGAGGCCCCCCATAGCAGCCAAAAAACACTGCAGTAAAATCCGCAGCGAAAACACATTGCGGTTTTTCCCACAACACTTTTCATATAAAGTCTGCAGAGTTTTCTTCTGTGGACTTTCTGCTTTACTAATATATATTGTCAGGGTCTGGGGTTGCTAGGTGGGGTGGCATAGACACACAAGTCCAGTTTCTTTTAGTCCAAAATAAAGGTAGCATTTATTTTCACTCAAAAAGGTAGTGCAGAAACAAAAGGAAACCATACAAAAATAAATCCCTGCCCGGCTAGGCTCTAACTAAACATAGAATAGGTTACCTCACCCAGAATAACAGAAATCCAAAAGCCAGTAGAATCATTCAGGACACAGCTCCAAAAATATGACCTCTCTTTCATCTCTCCAGCCAAGCTCTGTCAAAGTGTTGCTGCTGGAGCTGGCTTCTTAAGCTCCCTTGATGAGCAGACTCTCTGCAGCTGAGTCGCTGCCGGAACATCCCCAAAGTGTGGACTGGAGGGGGGTGGAATGACAGATCCCACTACCAACCTACCTGCCATTCCTAAAAATCCAGCCCAATACTGAGCATTTACCAAAATGCTCAGAAGACGAAAGTTGTCTGCTGAGAACAAACATTCCTGGAGTTTTCTCATCTCACCCACCTGAGTAGTCTGGGTGAGATGTACACCCCCTCCATTACCTGACCAGCCATCGGCTTACAATATATATATATATATATATATATATATATATATATATATATATATATACACATACACAGTGCCTTGCGAAAGTAATCTGCCCCCTTGCTCTTTTCAATCTTGTGCCACATTTCAGGCTTCAAACATAAAGATATCAAATTTAAATTTTTTGAGGAAGAATCAACAACAAGTGGAACACAATTGTGAAGTGGAACGAAATTTATTGGATATTTTAAACTTTTTTAACAAATAAAAAAACTGAAAAGTAGGGTATGTAAAATTATTCGGCTCCTTTACTTTCAGTGCAACAAACTCACTCCGTTCAGTTCAGTGAGAATCTCTGAACGATCCAATGTTGTCCTAAATGACTGATGATGATAAATAGAATCCACCTGTGTGTAACCAAGTCTCTGTATAACTGCACCTGCTCTGTGAGAGTCTCAGGGTTCTGATTAAAGGGATCCTATCTTTCAAACCCATTTTTTCCTAACACGTTGGAATAGCCTTAAGAAAGGCTATTTTTCCCCTACCTTTCGTTGTCTTCTCCGTGCCACCGTTCGCTTGAAACTCTGTTTTTTTTCTCAGTATGTAAATGAGTTCTCTTACAGCACTGGGGGCGGGCCCCAGCACTCAAACAGCACTGGGACGGCCCCAATGATGCCAGAGAACTCTCCAGTGCCGCCTCCATCTTCTTCTGGAACGAGGTCTTCACCGCGTCTTCTTCCGGCATTGTCTTCTAACTTCTAGGCCTCGGCCCTAGGGCAAGCCGATTGTGCATGCTCGAGGCCACAAGAAAAATGCCCGCTTGCACAGTATTGTAAGTGTCCATTTTCTCCTGGCTGGCGGTCAGTTTTGGAAATCGCAGTGTTTCCACTGCAGGTATTTTTCTGAAATTTCCCCATTGTGGGACTATTAAAGGATTATCTTTCTGCAATGAATGGATGCGATTCGCTTTTCCGCTGCATTGTTTACACCACATGGGACTCCAGCCTCAAAGGCAATTTTCAGCAGAGACACAGGGATATATGCAGTTAGTGGAGATGCTGCTTATGGGACCCTCCTGATTCTGGTCACTCTCCACTAAAGTAAATGAAAGTCCTCATCAATATCTCTCATTTGTTAGTCCCCCATGACACATTTAACACATGTCAATAAAGTTTTGTTCACCTGCAAAGTGTTCCTGTAATTTCCGGTGACTTTTCAAGATAAGCTGCAGCATAAGATTGTTTATGTGAAAACCAGGAGTTCCTTTTCCCCAACTCTCTCATTCAGATATACTGTAGTATGGAGGACACAATACTACTGAACACTATAGTTGAGAATAAGGTTATAAGTGAGATAAGAAAGCTTACTGTTATCTGCAGTACCAGGTTTGTGCTTGTGTCTGCTGTTCTTTTACTTGGTCCTGACTCTTTCCTCCATAGACGTCTATGGCCAACTGTAATCTGATATCATGCTGAGCTGACAGTCTGTATTGGGAGACCAAGATGGATTTAACAAAGAATTCAGAGCGAGTGAACAGTTTAGTGGGAGGAATGGGAAGTGGAAAACCATGTGAGAAGTTGAGAAAGAGGCATTTTTCTCTGATAAGTTATGTTACAAAGTTTCTTACATTCGCATACGTAAAGTTTATTGAAAAGTTAGTAATGTTTGTACAGTCAATTACATTCATTATTCGCTGAACCTACAATAAGTCTATAGTCTCTAGAAATGCTCACATCTAGAAAACTTTTTGATTTCTGAATACACCCTATGGGAGGAAATTTGATTTCCCTCTTTCTGAAATAGCTCCACCATGCCCTGTGGCTAACCTACATCCTTTCTGAGGAGGTTTACTGATTTCCAGAGAGCCCAGGCTGACCTGCCAGTTACCCGGTGACCTTTCCAAGTCACACGCCACTTGCTTATTTTGCATGTATTACTCAATCGTTCATTCTTATTGGGTATATGTATATTTTACAAGCTTCTACTTTTTGAAATGACTCATTTTTAGAATGTAATTTCTATGAAACTGTGTTTCATGTCTATTTACTGGCAGCCAAGTAATCCATGATGGTGATCTGTTATGTTCCTAATTTGTTGATTATCACAATGGTGGCCAGTGGTTAGCACTATTGCCTTGGAGCAACCAAGAGCAACAAATTTCATCTTCTAGCCATCTGTGGTCGCTGCACATCGGGGCTTGTCAAGTGACTTGAGGTTTTTTCTCCATTCATATTTAAAGCTAAATTCAGAATTCTGCTGCTTTCCTATTACCCGAGAGCAGTGCATTGTGGGAGCTCTAGTTACAGTTTCCACATTTAATTCTAAGTAGTTGAGGCTTGATAGCAGATCTGTTGTATTGTATTGTCTATTGCCAACGGTAACTGAGATTTATTAGTAGTAGTTGTTAATGAATAATGAAAATTCCCAAATAAAAAAAGTTGGGCTTGTAGCAATTTTTTGCCTAGTGACACATATAGCCTTAGGAGATAGATATTTGTGGTATAATATTATTATGGAGTTAGCCTTTCATCACTGTGAGGCCGACAGGAACTCCCTTGTGAGCCGGGGTTGAGCTGTAAGGATATTGGACCGCATCAAATCCCCTGATGAGTACCCACAATAATGGCTCAAAATGTGTTAAGGTTATTGACAGGGATAGTGTGGGGTACTGGCCTTGTTATGGTGGGAGTCTTGGATTATGGGGTTTAGTGGGGTCTATTTTATAGTTTCACCCCTCCTGATCCATCCTGTGATTCCATATGGCATTGCTACTCTACATGAGACTGTTCTACTGACTGGTAAGACAGTTTCAGTTTATTTTAATATTGACGTTGGATCCACAATTTTTTTTCTAAATTTTAAATATTTATACATTAAAAGTTATATTTTATGATATTTTTCAAGATAGGGGAATTATTGCTATTTGTCTATCCTATCCTACTAATATTATAAATGTGAAAGTTTGTGTGTTTGGATGTTTGTTCCTCAATTACGCAAAAACGGCTGAACGGATTTGAATGAAATTTGGCACATAGATAGTTTTCTACCCTTTATTAAAATACAGGCTACTTTTTATCCTGGTAAATGACATGGCTTCACGACTGTTGTGAATTTATGTTCACATACTATATTACACTGCTCCTGCAGCAGCATTTTCTCAGGTCCCAGGGCTGTTATCTCTCTGTGTAAACACATACTAACCTTCTGTGGATGGTGTACACACATTTGCATATTCTCTGATCTGCTCCAGGCACTGCAGACAAACTGACATGGGAAAACATTGTTAATCCAAATTGGCAGTTTGTCAATTTTAAACATGCCTGGAAACAGAAAATCTAATTTGTCACAAACAACGAGAGCTATGAAGGTAGCCAGAAGTCACACAGTTCTCCTCAAGCAGAGCTGAGGGGGATCATCGATGCCAACAACACACTCATTATATGGCGTCCCAGCGAGCTGCTGAGATGCCGCAATAATCACGGGCACACTGTGAGGAGCGAGTTCAGCGGCAGGCCAACTTGAGAGCTGCTGAAACGCCAGAGTAGGCAGATCATCAACGTCAACAATACGCTCATTATATGGCATCCCAGCGAGCTGCTGAGATGCCGCAACAATCACAGGCACAATGTGAGGAGCGAGTTCAGCGGCAGGCCAATTTGAGAGCTGCTGAAACGCCAGAGCAGGCGGATCATCAACGCCAACAACACACTCATTATATGGCTTCCCAGCAAGTTGCTGAGATGCCGCAACAATCACGGGCACAGCGCGAGGAAAGAATTCAGTCGCAGGCCAGCTTGAGAGTTGCCAAAACGCCGGAGCATGCGGATCATCAACGTCAACAACATGCTCATTATATGGCTTCCCAGCGAGCTGCTGAGATGCCGGAACAATCACGGGCACAGCGCGAGGAAAGAATTCAGTCGCAGGCCAGCTTGACAGCTGTCAAAACGCCGGAGCAGGTGGATCATCAACGCCAACAACACGCCCATTATATGGCGTCCCAGCGAGCCGGAACAATCACAGGCACGGTGCGAGGAACAAGTTCAGCAGCAGGACAACTTAAGAGCTGCCAAAACGCCAGAGCATGCAAACCATCGACGGCAGCAATGTGCTGAATATAGGTGGATCATCCACTCCAACAACCTGCAGACAAAGTCGCGAGGCATGATGAGAAGCCCAAGTACAGCAGGTGCATCACAATGGAAATTCTTAGGCCTGGTTCACATCTGCGTTCTGTATTCCGTTTGGGGAGTCCGCTTGGGGACCCCCCAAATGAAATACCGAACACATCAAAAAGCAGTTAGCGGAGAAGCCACATGGACCCCATATAATATTTATTTAGCTGTTTTTATTTTTACATTTGTTTAGCAACTGCAAAGCAAACTATGTTCACCTCTCTTTTTTTGGCGTACCACATGTGTAGATCACTTGCACAAGATAGAACGTTACGTCACCTATACTAACCTCCAACGCCTTCATCATACTTATCCATCTTCCCGTCTGGACCTTCTGGGCAAAGAATGTCACTTCTTTTGGGCAGCCAGCAACTCCTTTTCTTGATGTCTGTCAGCCACCCAAGCCTGCACAATAGAATCGGCATGCACAGGAGCCAGCACTCCGGCTCTATTGCCCAGAAGAAGAGACGTCCTGTTGGAAGACAGGTAAGTATGATGGGTTGGAGGGGGTTCAGTTAGTTAAAAAGGACTAATAGGATAGCTAGGGAAATAGGAAGGGGATGTGAGTGAGAAAGGGAGTGGGTGGGAGTGAGAGAGGGAGGTGGTGTGAGTCAGTTCAGAGTGCAACCCAAGGCATCACAGAACAGGAAGATGCCCATGTAAACAATTGCAGAAGACGTCAGGAGCTCAAAGAGAAACCCAGAAATCACTCAAAACATAGCTAAAGGTATTTGGCTGCACTTATTAACCCATTAATAGTACTAACAGACCTTTTTTGAGAAATGTTTTTTTTCTTCCCAGAAATCCCCTTTAATACTGTACAATTAAATTGATTCATAGTTTGCTGCATATTTACTTTAATAGGAATTCAGTCACTGGCTTTTTAATGAATTTGAGGATTTTTGTGGCTTCTGAGTAATCATGACTCAAGGAGTCCAAAGTCAGAGCAATCAGAGTCGAATTGTAGAAAATAGAGTCAGTGGCTCAACCTACCAACTCAAAAGCCCTGTATATAAGCAAACAAATACAAAGATGTAGCAGTATCCCATGACGCTAAGCTGTGTCCAAATGTTGAATTTTATGATTTTTTTAAAAAAATTGTGTTCTTTCTAGATTTACTTTAAAAGAGGTATATCCATCCTGGCCAAAGATGGCTGAGATAGGTATATGTGGCTTCTTCTCCCAACCAGCACATCAGAATGCTTTCTGAGTCACTGTTATGTTAACAATAACATTATTAGTTTGTTGCTTTCATCCGTCATAGGATGACAACAGTGAATATAAATAGTAGTAGAGTAACAGACACAGAAGGAGCTCCCTCTATCTGTGCCTGTCCCCAATGACTATAATGTAAAAAAAAACATGATGGATGATGTCTGCTGTCATGTTTGTTTACTTTTGGAGCAGAATAAAAAGTCCTGCATGTAGTACTGTTTCTTTAGTCAGAAAACTGAAAAACATGTTGGAAGAAATCTTCTGTAATGTGTTTTTACATGTTGGACACCCAACAGAGGGGGCTCTGTCTGCATCTGTCTTTTATTACCCATTGCTCTCATCCTGTGATTGATGATAGCAATGGACATTAAATAACAGTAGTGTGAACCAACCTTTATGAGGACATAGTAGTTGCCAGGGGGAGTTGCCTGCTGGAGTAATTTAATCACTATTTTATACCCCCTAGGGGGCTCAAATCTGTGATCTTTATATCATGTGTGCCATACTGCTATATTGCAGTCTATGGCATTCTCAATGCAACTATTGAAGCTCTCTACAGGTAGGCTTTAATAGTTACATTATTATGGCAGACCTGGAAATCTTCAGAAGACTCCAGGCTAGCATGGTAATGGGATGGCCACAGGGGAGTGGACTTGTTGTAGGAGATCAAATAGAAACTCCAGCAAATAACGGACCCTATTTACTTACCGTTCCTGGCTCCTGCTCATGGCTGTCGGCGCTTCCGCTTCTACAGAAGTGGCTGTGAGCTGGAGCCAGGATCAGTAAGTGAGCTCGCGAACCCACAAACTCTATCATTGTACCCGTGGTGGGGTTCTTTTCAAACCCCCAAGTATAATGATCAGATGCCCAGGGGAGGTGAGGTTAACATAAAAAAACAAGTTTACTTACCTTTCCTGGGCTCCAGAAGGCGACACAAGCCCCAGCTTAAGTGACGTCTGGTCCATCATTGAATATGGCCGACAACAGCGGTGAGTGTGCTGGAGCGCAGGAGAGGTTAGTAACAGTGTTTTTTATGTTTGTATCCTCCCCTGGGTCTCCAATCTTTATACTCTGGGGTCTGCATAATAGTGCATGCAGGAATGCGGGGGGAGGTCAGTCGGGGTCTTTGGGGGGGCATGTCAAAAGTTCACCACGGGGCCCCGCCATTCCTAGTTACACCAGCTACGTTAGTTGCTACCGTTGTGGGGTACTTTAGTGTTTAGAAGCTATAATCTAAACAATTCCAAGTTTTCATCAGGTCTCAGTGATCGCTGCTGCTAATAGCCTAGAGCCTTTTTATTACAGGGATGAGACCGTCATTCCCTTTATTTATCTGAGATAAACTGTGATAAATGTCTTATATGCCGCTGTTCATTGTGGCTTACACAGAGGTTTCAAATACTGTAAAATGGACAACTTAGTGGTCATATAAAGGCTTTTATCAAAAAGATTCCTAATGGACCATGGCTAATCTGACCTTGTTCTACTGCAACCATATTATAATATCATTTAGTATGACTTTCATTTGCTTACTTCACTGTTATCTGTTCTTCTCTTCCTGGAGTTGTTGCTTGGCTCCCAGTCATTGACTCCTTACAAATTGGCTTGATTTATTTAGCCCTCATCCTGGTGGCAGAAACAGGAGGACATAGACAACGTAGAACAGATACCCAACAAGTATAATTCATAAGCTAGCCATACACTTAGGAAACCTGTCAACTAAATACTTGTGTGGGCCGACAGCCATCTCACCTGTCTCCTCCATAAACATGCAAGCTCGACATGTGTACTGAACTAGGAGAGGGGAGAAGGTTGCTGTTAGACTTTCTCTGGGCGCGGTTTTTTACACGTGTTAAAAATATCATTGAAGTCAATGGGGCTGCTATTTTTACACGTGTATTCTGTACACGTGTATTATGCTAAAATGCGTACATGTAAACTCCGTGGGCACGGGCCCTTAGACAACTCCTTTAACTATCCATATAAGCAACTTAAGTAAAGAAAAATCTAGCATGTTTGTTATTATATAGCAGATTTACAGGTTGTTGGATGTTCTGCATATTTTATGGGTCTAAATCGGTTTCTGCATTGCCGTCCACTAGAAATGCTGTCATGAACTATTGGGAGCCTACCACCACCAAAATCACCTCTTAACCACTTATATGCTGTTGCAGGGCCTGTTGGTAACATAGTAAACATACAGTACCAGTCTAAGGTTTGCACAAACCTTTTGATTCCATGGTTTGTTTGTATGTTTTTTTTAAAATAATTTTCTATGTTTTAGACTCACATTGAAGACATGAAAACTATTACAGTACATATATGAATTAGGTAACAAACAAAAAAAGTATTAAACCAGAATATGTTTTATATTATAGTTTCTTTGAAGGTTGAGGTCAGGTGATTGGAAGGGCCGTGTCATCTGACAAAGCATTCCCGCACTTTCCTTTTTGTTCAGTTGACTCTTGCATAGCTTGGAATTGTTTGGGTCATTGTCCCATTGAAAAACAAATAATGGTCCTACTAAGAGAAGGCCAGATGTGGTGTCATGTTGCTGCACAATGCTGTGGTAGCCATGCTGGTTGAGTGCACCTTATATTTTGAATAAATCACGGTGTCAGCAGCAAAGTGCCTGTAATATGCTTGGACTTCGGTACCATCCTCCGGCCGCATGTTACAGCGCAGGAGGTGTGTCTGGCTATGATTCTTGTTGTATGGCTCTTATTGCACTATGTCTGAACACTGCCCTATTCCCTCGCCTCTGTAATTAATTTTCCACCACACCCATATTTGTTTCTCTCTGTTCCTCAAATAGTTAATCTCAGCCTGGTGTGATTGACATCATTGCTTCCAATCAAGTCTGGGGCAGATTCTTTCTTCCTATTAGAGATGAGCGAACACTAAAATGTTCGAGGTTCGAAATTCGATTCGAACAGCCGCTCACTGTTCGAGTGTTCGAATGGGTTTCGAACCCCATTATAGTCTATGGGGAACATAAACTCGTTAAGGGGGAAACCCAAATTCGTGTCTGGAGGGTCACCAAGTCCACTATGACACCCCAGGAAATGATACCAACACCCTGGAATGACACTGGGACAGCAGGGGAAGCATGTCTGGGGGCATAAAAGTCACTTTATTTCATGGAAATCCCTGTCAGTTTGCGATTTTCGCAAGCTAACTTTTCCCCATAGAAATGCATTGGCCAGTGCTGATTGGCCAGAGTACGGAACTCGACCAATCAGCGCTGGCTCTGCTGGAGGAGGCGGAGTCTAAGATCGCTCCACACCAGTCTCCATTCAGGTCCGACCTTAGACTCCGCCTCCTCCGGCAGAGCCAGCGCTGATTGGCCGAAGGCTGGCCAATGCATTCCTATGCGAATGCAGACTTAGCAGTGCTGAGTCAGTTTTGCTCAACTACACATCTGATGCACACTCGGCACTGCTACATCAGATGTAGCAATCTGATGTAGCAGAGCCGAGGGTGCACTAGAACCCCTGTGCAAACTCAGTTCACGCTAATAGAATGCATTGGCCAGCGCTGATTGGCCAATGCATTCTATTAGCCCGATGAAGTAGAGCTGAATGTGTGTGCTAAGCACACACATTCAGCACTGCTTCATCACGCCAATACAATGCATTAGCCAGTGCTGATTGGCCAGAGTACGGAATTCGGCCAATCAGCGCTGGCCAATGCATTCTATTAGCCCGATGAAGTAGAGCTGAATGTGTGTGCTAAGCACACACATTCAGCACTGCTTCATCAAGCCAATACAATGCATTAGCCAGTGCTGATTGGCCAGAGTACGGAATTCGGCCAATCAGCGCTGGCTCTGCTGGAGGAGGCGGAGTCTAAGGTCGGACCTGAATGGAGACTGGTGTGGAGCGATCTTAGACTCCGCCTCCTCCAGCAGAGCCAGCGCTGATTGGCCGAATTCCGTACTCTGGCCAATCAGCGCTGGCCAATGCATTCTATTAGCCCGATGAAGTAGAGCTGAATGTGTGTGCTAAGCACACACATTCAGCACTGCTTCATCACGCCAATACAATGCATTAGCCAGTGCTGATTGGCCAGAGTACGGAATTCGGCCAATCAGCGCTGGCTCTGCTGGAGGAGGCGGAGTCTAAGATCGCTCCACACCAGTCTCCATTCAGGTCCGACCTTAGACTCCGCCTCCTCCGGCAGAGCCAGCGCTGATTGGCCGAAGGCTGGCCAATGCATTCCTATGCGAATGCAGACTTAGCAGTGCTGAGTCAGTTTTGCTCAACTACACATCTGATGCACACTCGGCACTGCTACATCAGATGTAGCAATCTGATGTAGCAGAGCCGAGGGTGCACTAGAACCCCTGTGCAAACTCAGTTCACGCTAATAGAATGCATTGGCCAGCGCTGATTGGCCAATGCATTCTATTAGCCCGATGAAGTAGAGCTGAATGTGTGTGCTAAGCACACTCATTCAGCACTGCTTCATCACGCCAATACAATGCATTAGCCAGTGCTGATTGGCCAGAGTACGGAATTCGGCCAATCAGCGCTGGCTCTGCTGGAGGAGGCGGAGTCTAAGGTCGGACCTGAATGGAGACTGGTGTGGAGCGATCTTAGACTCCGCCTCCTCCAGCAGAGCCAGCGCTGATTGGCCGAATTCCGTACTCTGGCCAATCAGCACTGGCTAATGCATTGTATTGGCGTGATGAAGCAGTGCTGAATGTGTGTGCTTAGCACACACATTCAGCTCTACTTCATCGGGCTAATAGAATGCATTGGCCAGCGCTGATTGGCCGAATTCCGTACTCTGGCCAATCAGTGCTGGCCAATGCATTCTATTAGCTTGATGAAGCAGAGTGTGCACAAGGGTTCAAGCGCACCCTCGGCTCTGATGTAGCAGAGCCGAGGCTGCACAAGGGTTCAAGCGCACCCTCGGCTCTGATGTAGGAGAGCCGAGGGTGCACTTGAACCCTTGTGCACCCTCAGCTCTGCTACATCAGAGCCGAGGGTGCGCTTGAACCCTTGTGCACACTCTGCTTCATCAAGCTAATAGAATGCATTGGCCAGCGCTGATTGGCCAATGTATTCTATTAGCCTGATGAAGTAGAGCTGAATGTGTGTGCTAAGCACACACATTCAGCTCTACTTCATCGGGCTAATAGAATGCATTGGCCAGCGCTGATTGGCCAGAGTACGGAACTCGACCAATCAGCGCTGGCTCTGCTGGAGGAGGCGGAGTCTAAGATCGCTCCACACCAGTCTCCATTCAGGTCCGACCTTAGACTCCGCCTCCTCCAGCAGAGCCAGCGCTGATTGGCCGAATTCCGTACTCTGGCCAATCAGCACTGGCTAATGCATTGTATTGGCGTGATGAAGCAGTGCTGAATGTGTGTGCTTAGCACACACATTCAGCTCTACTTCATCGGGCTAATAGAATGCATTGGCCAATCAGCGCTGGCCAATGCATTCTATTAGCGTGAACTGAGTTTGCACAGGGGTTCTAGTGCACCCTCGGCTCTGCTACATCAGATTGCTACATCTGATGTAGCAGTGCCGAGTGTGCATCAGATGTGTAGTTGAGCAAAACTGACTCAGCACTGCTAAGTCTCTGCATTCGCATAGGAATGCATTGGCCAGCCTTCGGCCAATCAGCGCTGGCTCTGCCGGAGGAGGCGGAGTCTAAGGTCGGACCTGAATGGAGACTGGTGTGGAGCGATCTTAGACTCCGCCTCCTCCAGCAGAGCCAGCGCTGATTGGTCGAGTTCCGTACTCTGGCCAATCAGCGCTGGCCAATGCATTCTATTAGCCCGATGAAGTAGAGCTGAATGTGTGTGCTTAGCACACACATTCAGCTCTACTTCATCAGGCTAATAGAATACATTGGCCAATCAGCGCTGGCCAATGCATTCTATTAGCTTGATGAAGCAGAGTGTGCACAAGGGTTCAAGCGCACCCTCGGCTCTGATGTAGCAGAGCTGAGGGTGCACAAGGGTTCAAGTGCACCCTCGGCTCTCCTACATCAGAGCCGAGGGTGCGCTTGAACCCTTGTGCAGCCTCGGCTCTGCTACATCAGAGCCGAGGGTGCGCTTGAACCCTTGTGCACACTCTGCTTCATCAAGCTAATAGAATGCATTGGCCAGCACTGATTGGCCAGAGTACGGAATTCGGCCAATCAGCGCTGGCCAATGCATCCCTATGGGAAAAAGTTTATCTCACAAAAATCACAATTACACACCCGATAGAGCCCCAAAAAGTTATTTTTAATAACATTCCCCCCTAAATAAAGGTTATCCCTAGCTATCCCTGCCTGTACAGCTATCCCTGTCTCATAGTCACAAAGTTCACATTCTCATATGACCCGGATTTGAAATCCACTATTCGTCTAAAATGGAGGTCACCTGATTTCGGCAGCCAATGACTTTTTCCAATTTTTTTCAATGCCCCCAGTGTCGTAGTTCCTGTCCCACCTCCCCTGCGCTGTTATTGGTGCAAAAAAGGCGCCAGGGAAGGTGGGAGGGGAATCGAATTTTGGCGCACTTTACCACGTGGTGTTCGATTCGATTCGAACATGGCGAACACCCTGATATCCGATCGAACATGTGTTCGATAGAACACTGTTCGCTCATCTCTACTTCCTATATATTGTTTTCCCACCCTTACCTTTGTGCTTGCTATTTGCCTTTCTGTGTGTGCTGGCTCTATACTATTACAATTTGTATTTGCATTTCTGACCTTTGGCTTTTCTTGTGACTAGTCTCTTGGATTCGGATTCTGTACTGCTCTGCTCGACTGTTTCCAACCCTTGAGCTAGCTGACCTCCCATTTGTTGTTGTTTGTCTTGTCTTTATTCTATGTTATCACCAATATCAAAAAAAGGACTGCTGCCCAGTTGTCTTCTGCCATCTAGGACAGTGAGGCAAGACATAGATGGGTTCAGCTTGGGGCTCACTGTCTTGTCGTTCCCTTCCTCCCATAGTTCACCAGCAGCTGCTGGGAAATTGCTCTTCTAGCAATTCCTTTACGGCACCCTCACACTATCACATCTCCTCCTCCATGCTTCCCAGTGGGTGACAAACATTTAGAAAGCATCTGCTCATATTTTTGTCTCACAAAGACTTGATGGTTGGAACAAAAATTCTCAAATTGAGACTCATCAGAGAAAAGCCTGTTCCCCACTGCACAACTAATTTGTAACAGGGATCTAGAAAATAGACTACTGTGTTCTCATAAAGCCAGTTAAATCACCCTGTAGATGAATAGTCAGGAGGAACCACATATATGAAGCTGCTGCTGTGGGCAAGGAGCTGAAATTGCTCCCGTTCAAGTAAAACGTTCAGAGCTGCAGTACCCAGAGCCACCACTAGGGTACTGAATAGGAGTGGAATTGTTTCTGGCTGTTCACTTCAACTGATTCCGATTCTTGGATTTTGCCAGAGCTGCTGAACTGTGCAGGGTCCAGGTGTCAGACCCCCACAAATCACATACGATGATAACCTATTGTACAGATAGGTTATAAGTATGGCACATGCATTAGGAGCAAGAAAACCCCTGTAAGTGTTTCAGTTCATAATGTGTTAGTAAATTAGTAGTTGAATAGGACTAAAAGTGTATAGAACTGTGTATCAATCCAATATATTAACTATTGACAAGGCATACCTGCTAATTGAAAACCATTCCAGGTGACTACTTCATGAAGCTGACTGAGAGACTGCTAAGAGTGTGCAAAGTCAAAGGGGGGCAGGAGTACTTTGAAAAGTTACTTAATTCTTTATATGGACCTTCATAGTTTTCAAATCTTGAATATGAATCTACAATGTAGAAAAAAAATAAAAACCATGGAAAAAAAGTTGTGTTCAAACCTTTGACCAATATTATACTTTTAGCCTTATCCTTAAGTGACTTTCATAAGAACAATGAGGAACCTTTCATTACACTGGGTTTATTTTTGTTATTTAATTTTATTCTATGGTATCCATTTATACACCCCAATATATTCTGCAGCAGTATACAGAGATTGTCATCACTAACATTGGTCACTTTTGCGCTCACAATCTAAATGGAATGAAAAAGTTTATTATATGCCACTAAACGTTTTACTTTCCATGATGTCTAGACAATCTGTGTGGCCCTTTAACTCAGTTTGACATTTGCAGATGTGCTCTTGCATGTGATACGGTCAGGTTCCTCTGCGCCATGAGTGTTCCTTCCCTTATGGTTAGACCGTAAACACTGGCACACTGAGCAGTAAGTTTCCTATTTCACAACACTTACAAATGTTACATCAGACACTATTTACCAACAATGTCGAAAAAAGTGAACTTTAGAGACTCTATTAATATTCATGATAACAGTATTACTACATACACTACTACTCCCTTCCTTGAAGGGGATGTCTGAAATCTGGTCAGATCAGCACAGGGTGCAGCCTAAATCCTTCTGAATGAGAAACTAGGCTTAGTAATTGATAACCTATTGTATAATGTTCTCTAAGGTTCTTTTCATTGGCAACAAGTCTTTAGTTTATTTTAATATTTTTTTAAGAATGAGAACTCTAGACTGGTAATCTGTCAAGAAAAATAGGTCGAGTCTGAGATGATCCTTTTTGTCAGAAGATAAGGTTAGTTATTGAATTAGTGGACTAGGACAAAGTACCAGAGATGTAGAAAAGTCCAAGCGGACCTGAAGAATGGAAACCCAAGTGCAGATGTGAACCTCAAGTCAACTGTACCAAGCCTTCTGATCAGGGCCGCTTTAACCATAGGTGCAACAGGCACTATGGTTGCACGGGCCCCCTCAGCTACCCCAGAGAGGGACAGTCCTATAATTCGGATGATGTCCCGCAACAGGCAATGATTTCACCGCTATCTGTGGTGGTTGAATACTATAGTGGAGCACAGAGCTATTATCTCCGTGCTCCATTATTCAGCCTTCGCTGATAATGTCTGCAGCAGGAAAGCGCAATGATTGCCGAGCTACAGCCATTATAGTTGGAGCCGGTTCAGTGAGTATTCTTTTTTTTTTTTTTTTTTTTTTTATAAATGTAACATTGGTGGTTGAGGTGAACAAGGGAAATTAAGTTATGGGGGGTATTGGGGGGCCCACTTTCAAAAAGTTTGCACAAGGCTCCCTAATACATAAAAACAGCCCTGCTTCTGATATCAATAAGATGTCACTTCAAATATCCTTTAGGCTGAGTTGACACTGAGTTTTTTGGTCAGGAATTTGGTCAGGAATCCGCCTCAAAATCAGCCTCCAAAAAAAGCCTCCTAATAGAGTTCTATTTGGAGGCTTTTTTTGGAGGCTGATTTTGAGGCGGATTCCTGACCAAAAAACTCAATGTGAACTCAGCCTTATAGTAATTTATTTTATTATTGAAACTTCCTTTATTAACAATTAGTCATCATCCAGCATACAATATACTACGAAACAGCGCAGACTGAGACACAGTACACGATAAATAAATACAATCATCTTACATAGTATGACAGCGCAATACAGTATACAGTACGAGATCCTGTTATGGTAATACCCTCTTTTTTATGTTTATGTTTCAAGATTTCTTTGCTGGTCCACGATCTCTTCCCACCCAACAACCTCCTCTTGGTTATCAAGAACCTCATGGCTATCCAACATACAATGAGGGAACCACTCAACCACATTCTGCTATTGCTTGCCCAAGAATCCCACAGGTTGGAGGATATCTGTTTTTTTTGTGTGTGTAGCTATGAGGTTTGTTTTTTTTACTTTTTGTATTGTCTGATTCATCTAGTTTATTATTTTTTTTTCTATTAACCTTTCCAGTTCCTTTTCACACTAATTGTGATATTCGTCTCGAGTGCTTCCTCCTACTTACTTCTCTTTCCTATTTTGACAGTCTTTTGTACTTTACATGATTAGATATAACGTTAAGCTATATATCATATAATGAACTACTATATGTTATCAGCCCCACAGCTCTTATATCACCCGCCCGGATTCCTGCTTTCCAACCTCAGCACTCTCGTCTGAATATGGTGCTGCCGCAGTGCCTTGCACACCTTCAAACACTGAAACCAAACCACTGTGCCACTACCCAGAATCTACTGACAGATACAGAAATGAAGCCTTCCCTTCTACCCCAGCTTTTCCCATTCATGGCATTTCTCCAAATCTACGAGTGCAGGATGAAGACCTGTTGTTCCCACCAGTATCCTGTCCCAAACATCCATATAACGTTGTGGCCACTGATGCCACCATCCTAAACCATGCTCCCCATTCCTCTATCCACGCAGATGTCTACCCTCTCTACACAGAACCTTCACCACATATCGAAGCTCCACATGTCTTTTCCATGCCTAAAACTAATGTTCGTGTTGCACCTAACAAAGCAAGAAGACCTTCTGCTGAGACATCAGTAAGATCTGTCTCCAGTGTCAGTCCGCAGCACATTTCAGGTAAGGACCTGCAGAGTTTACTAAATTAAGAGCATGTTCATATCACATTTTGGACATCAGTTTAGATGAAAATAGAAGCTAAATATAAGGGCATCTAAAAAAAAAAAAAATCAGTTGCTGCCCATTTTCTATTATCAGACACGAGACTTTGGTAGATATTAAAAAATAACAGTAGATCCATTTTTATTTTTTATCTACAGATGCAGGTTTTCATATGTTTTTAGCAGATCCCTTAAACAGATGTGCTAAACCGATATCCAAATGTGATCTCATCATACCCCAAAACTGTCGCCATCCATGGCTGTTACCAGAGGGTATAATACCAATGTGACTCATTTTGTTTCTCCATATTTTCTGCCCAACGTTATCACATTCTATTATATTATTAATTATTATTATTATTATTATATCATGTATATATCATTGTATACATGTTGGGAAGTGATTAAAGGGTTATCCAGCCCTTTAAAATTGATGGCTTGTCCTTAGAATAGGCCATCAATAATACATTGAAGGAGATTCAACTCTCAGCATGCCCACAACTCTCAGATTGCCACATCTGTTTTATGGTTTACATTGCTCTGTACAATATCTATGCCTGGTATTACAACACAATCCCATTCACTGAGGGATAGGTCATCAGATTTATAGAACCGGAAAACCCCTTTAAAGAGGACTTGTCCCCTCATATCTCTGTCTCTCTACTTCTCCCCCCTCCACAGATTGCATTGTAAACCTATCTTCTTGACTATGGTCTGAAATCACAAAGACACAGGCACTTTTCACTTAGTGAAGTATATTGCAAAGTTTTCCCTTCCCCTTTACTATAGATTTATGAAAAATTAAATAAAAGTTTACGTGTGCTTTTAGGCTACATGCACAGATATATGAGCATGTGCTGGGGCCATGGTAAAATGGCACATACAGCTATACCCGAATGGCTGATATCCGTGTGCCGCCTGTGCCTCCATGAATTTATTAATCTCCTTTAGTGAGCCCTGACTGCTAAACAAACAGATATTGGACCTTTCTTGATATTTGCCCTGGTCTCATGGCCCCATATACGAACCCATGATAATATATGAGCGTGTGTATGGGGCAACTAGAATATAGTGGGTTAATGAAAAACATGACTAACACACGTTGTACATGGAGTGTAAAGGGTTAGAAATGAAGCCATGCAGGGGCCTTGCACCACTGGAGTTCTGGGTTCGAATCCTACCAGTAACAACATCTGCAAGGAGTTTGTATGTTCTCCCCTTGTTTGCGTGGATTTCCTCTCATAGTACAAAGACATACTGATAGGGAAAAAAATCTACAATCTACATTTATAAAAGAAAAAAAGAAATGAAGCCATGCATATATTTGATACCATGAGGGACAATACTTTATCCCTTAAGCAGTAGTTATTATACAATATACTGAATGACTCTTTAGGTGTTAGACTAACTATGTTGTATCTGCCATTTTATCAGTCTAGTAAGCCAGTCCAGCCAAAACCTACAAATGTAAAAGTGTTGTGGATGTGTAATATAGTTATTTTCAGTGTCAACCTGTCTTTTTTTTTTCCTTTTTTCTGTTTTCTTTATAGAAAACAATGACTAGTTCCAGTAAAACTGGTATATAGTTATTTTATTTTGTCACATATCATACAAATTGAAACTGCCAAATATATCCTAAATACGTGTATCTGTCTGAAACAGTAGACTCTTTCCAGTTCCTATTTCTCAGAATATTTTGTTATTTTCAGTATCTACCCCAGACTCTTCTTCAAACCTGCCACCCTGCGGGCCCAGTGGACTCAATACAACGGTATTTAATGTCTAGTTGAATGTTGTTAAACCTCCTTGTTACAGTCCAGTGCTGCTTTTAACAGTGTTTCAGGTTTTAAATAGATACTTTGCTCTTTTAGTACCTATTTTAAGGTATTTCATTTGTCCATTAATGTACCTGTGTGGTTTCAAAATTGTGCTGGTTACCATTGGAAAGAGACAGACGTCCCGCTCCACCTTACTGTCAGACATGTGACCACTGTTCTGTGGTCATCAAAATTCTGAAAGGTTCTTTTGTTATAAACAGAAAACACCCAATAAAGGTATTGCAGAGTAGGATACCTGTGCTAGCTCTTCGTGATGGGCAGAGTTCTCCGAAAGTGCTCTGCCAGCTTATAGAGAGAACTGTTCCATGTTTAGTTGCACAGTCCTCTGTATCTTCTCGCTGTTCATATCCTTGCAAGGAGCAAAAGAAGATTGAACAATATCTCACTTTCTCCTCCATAGACCACCAGGGTACCAAGGATAAAGACATTTAACTCTTCACTGCCCCAGACAATATATATATATATATATATATATATATATATATATATATATATATATATATATATTAGGAATGTTACCACTAAGGGTGCATTCACACTGAGTAAACGCTAGCTTATTTTGTAAAGTAAAATTACACTTGTAAATTTTGCTATCCCATTGACTTCAATGATATTTTTTTACAAGTGTAAAAATACGCCTGTAAAAAATACGCCTGTAAAAATACGCCTGTAAAAATACGCCTGTAAAATGTCATTGAAGTCAATGGGATAGCAAAATTTACAAGTGTAATTTTACTTTACAAAATAAGCTAGCGTTTACTCAGTGTGAATGCACCCTAACTCTTTACTACCCTAGACCACCTGGGATGTTAGCATGAACTTCTACACCATAGGCCACCAGGGAAGCTGTAATTCACTACCCTTCTGTTTGTCCATCAGGGAAGGTGGCACTAATCTTGTAGACCGCCAGGGAATGTATTAACCCTTTTGGTGGTTAATATTACTAGGAATTCTATTATTTACCCTTTCAGTTCCCTAGATCACCAGACATATCACCATCACCCCTAAAGACCAAGAGGGTAACATTTTCTTTTATTTTTGGATTGCCTTGATTTATTTAGTTCATGTATGCAATGATTATGTAGAAAAGCAACAAGGAATTTATCTAGTGACTCTAGACACGGCAAAACGATTTATATGCAATATAAAACTACCTACCTGGATACAATGTAGCAGTAACTAAAAAAGCTTAGAGGGAATGATAATGACTGATAGAGGTCCCACCTCTGTGGAAAATGGGGTTGTGTAAGTTTTTATCTTGGCCTGAAATACATGTGAACAAAGGTAGGCAGAATATGGAGAGAAATTTAAGGTGATCTTATACCTTGATAAATCATATATATATAATGTCTGACAGTTGAGGGTTATACATACATGAAAATGTTAGTAGTGAAACGTTAGCTCCATAACTATAGAAGGTAATTTTGTGAAGTAAATAATAGTAATAATTCTTTCTACTATAGGTTGGATGACTTTAGACAAAAGAATGGTTAGTACAGTAGATTGTAGACTGTAAAAGTTACCTGTACTGGTACCAAAAGGAGATAATTGCTTGGACCATATACAGCAAAAGAAGAACTAATAACAAGGAGTTTGGATAACTTTGTGGCTTTGAGAATTTTTTTATTATTATTATTTTTTATTAAAATATAATGTATTCAATACAGGGATTATTTACTTCTAAAACGAAGCACTGTGATAATATAGGAATAACATTAAAAGACTTACAGTATTTGTATTCCAACCCAGACAGGTGGCAGGTCCGATGAAATACCTTTTCCTGGCATTGCTGTGCCCGTTGTTCCACCCGTACCTTCATCTTCCTCCAGAGCCGTCAGTTTTGCGTCACCTACAGCAATATTCCTCAGTCCAGTTTTGTGTTCCTCAAGCAACAAAACAGTTTCTGGAGCCACAAACATGACGTGTCCGCCCCTCTTGCCTAAAACTGAAAGATTGTCACCAACAACCACTTGTGGTGGGTACATTACGGTTTCTTCATTTATCTTGGTGAGAACATATTTCTGATACAGGGTGCCAAATCATCTACAAAGATTTCCATTATAGGTTGTTTAGGAGCCTACACTATACTGTTCTATTATTGTGTTCAATGTTCTGTATAACAGCAAGGTGTAACCTTCTAAACTCCCTCCAATGTTGGCTGAATGTTCATTTACATTGGTTGTCATGCCCCAAAACGATTTTTCATACTCATGACCTGTCCATAAGATAGGTCATCAGTATGTGATCCATGAGGGTCCCAGATCCTGCTCAGATTAGTTGATCTGATAGGTCATCAGTATGAAATTCAATTTGGGGCCAGGCAACCCCTTTAAACCCCTACACAAAGCATTTAGAGTTGTAGTTTCCAAAAACCAATACTCAGAACATATTTACTGCATAACATTACACTGCATTTCATAGAGTGTCAATGGTTTATGAAATTAATCTGATATTGGCCTCATTCACACAGTAGAATATTGGTCAGTATTTTTTATCACTACTTGTAAAGCAAAGCAAGGAGTGGGTCCAAAACACAGAAGACTTATAGACCTTTCAGATAAACTTTTCTCCTTCTTTGTTTTGCTTCTGGTTTGGCTTAAAAACTACTAAGGCAAAATACCAACCAAAACATTTCATATAAAAGCATCCATACATATATACCATCAGTTTTATAGGACATAACAGATTGAAGTGTCCACTGTCATTTCTCCAGTCTTTGCATAAATAAGTAGTACAAGTGAATGTAAGTAACTTTTTATATACAGTCCAGTCACATTATTGTCAAAATCCAGAATAACCCCCTTTGGCAGAGCGGACCGCTGTGAGACATGCAGGAAGAGAGGGGATGTTGTGATGATGTTCACTGTGATTTTGAGCAATGCCAACTCCAGTGCCGTGGCCAGCTGCGCTAAGTTATGCGGCTGAGCATCCATGGCGCGAACAACCCGATCAAGGTGGTCCCACAGATTCTCGATTGGGTTCAAGTCCGGGGAATTTGCTGGCCAAGGGAGAACGGTAAACTCATCCTGGTACTACCTGAACCACACATGTACACTGCGAGCTTTATGACACGTCGCATTGTCCTGCTGGTAGATGCCATCATCCTGAGGAAAAACAATTCGCATGTAGGGTGAACATGGCCCGCAAGGATAGATGCGTACTTGTGTTGATCCATCGTACCTGCCACAATGATGAGTGCACCCAGATGGCTGATGATACGTGCCTTCTGCGATTGGTTATTTAACGTTGACGTCAAAAGTAGGCGGTGGTCACATTAATATGACTGGACTGTGTATCATGTTATAGAAAAATGCTTCTTTCTCCCCTTATCAAACTATATACCTCCTCCCCCTCTTGCCTGCTAAACTTTTACTCTAAAATCTGTGCTATATCCTTGCTATATTGGTCTCACGTTAGACTGCTGTTCACCTCAATAAAATTGATCATGTGTATGGAAAGGAGAGGCTTAGGCATAAGCAGAGAAAGAAGCCTAGACTGGCACTGGAACTAAATCAGAACTTTTTGTCACAGCCCCAGTACTTTTCTCACACCATTACAGATATGTACTTATCTTTATATTACCTGCATGATTCTGGATCTAGAGAAGAGAAAGTTAGGGAGCAGATTCTGCTATACTTACCGTGAGCCATGTATGGCAGCTAGTCTTCAGCCACCAGCTCAAACAGAACTACAAAGTACAGTTGCAGCCTGCAGAGGGGAAAACAGTTGCAATATACAGGATACAAGTCATATAGTAGGAGAAATCGTGTTACGTGTCATGCATACACACATGGCAGCCTATCCTGAAAAGTCAATGACAGGTACGCTTTTTCACCCTTTCCTTTACTGCTTGGCATTTTAGGTGATGACCGTAAAGATTCATTGACATCACCATGTACACAGACTACTAACTCTTGGAACAGACATGACAACAAGAAGGTCGGTATATGTTTACTTAAGCATATTTTCATTATTTAACTTTAGTTCATGAAAATCTATAATCCCTTTGTGTTATAGGTGGAGAGCCGACGTATAACGCATATATCAGCTGAGCAGAAGCGTCGTTGTAACATTAAATTGGGCTTTGATACACTGCAGAATATGGTGACAAATCTACATGGACAGCACAACAGCAAGGTATCAGATATGTCTCAGTGCATATTGTGCAGGTGTATGATAAGTACACAGGTATCATTCTATTGTATGGCAGTTCCTGTAGCGCTTGGTATTTCTTTGTAAGAGCCTGCACACGGTGAGGGAATTTTTCAACCCTCTATGCCAGAAGGATAATAATTTGGCTTAAGGCCCTGGTTTGCACCAGACATGCACACAACCCCCATTCTGCGCCTTGTTCACCACAACGTGCAAATGTGAGCAGATAAAGCCATGGTGGGAACACCTTGGATCGAAATATTCATTATAACTCAAGCTAGTTGACTGTAGATAGCAGACAAAGTTTGATCTTGATCATGCAGAGATACAGTATGCATTTTTTTTGCATATTATGCCATAGTCTAGTTTCGAGCACAGTAGTGAATCTGCAACAATATACTTCAGTGTAATAAATTCTAATGTAAAATATTGACCAAGTATACAGTTTGTGAACAAGGCCAGTGACAGTACTATCTTCTTAGTTCAGCAAGGCTACCATCTTACAGAAGACAGCTGAATATATCTGTAAGCTGCAGCAGGAGAGGGCCCAGCTGCAGGAAGAATCGCAGCACCTGCGCCGCCAGGTACAGGAACTCAGTGACACCATCAAGTAAGCACGAGAGAACCACTGAATATTTAACAGAAATAATAATGAGCCTCTTTATTTGCATATTTGTTTTTTTATATTATACAGTATAAAAATTGTCTTTTCTTTGTTTTGCGATTTCTAATGTAAAATTGATCTGTTAGGGAATAGCATTAAAAAAAAAGTCCTTATATACCTAATGTTAGATGAAGCAATGGTTCACAACAGGATGGAGTCAGGCCCGAGTGGTATATGGTGGGTGCTGCATAAGTGCAAATTGCTGCTGAACTCACACCTTCTTGAGGTGGGATAGATACCTAATATTCCAAGTGCACACAGATAAGGCTTGTATAAGGTGCCAGTCATATGATAATGTAAGGTTCACTAAGCTGGCTTACAGTCTATTAGTGACAGCTATACTCTTAGGTCAGACACGCTGTCCAGTACCTGTGTAAATACACCCCATGAGCACCAGCACCCCACTTTCTATCAAGCAGTCTGATCTTTTAGGGCAAATGCCTTTCATGTCTACAAGCTGTTAACCATATCTTCCCGTGATTCATACTGTAAAAGGGACAGTATTTATGGACGGTTTGAAGACTGTGTGTAAAATTTCCTGCAATATGGAATGAAAGGATTGGTAAGTTTGAGAGGGCAGGAGTAAACACACTTTTCAGATATTTAGTTTTCATTTCAGATAGGGAATCTATTAACCAAATTGTAATTTAGGTATACTATATATGTATATAATTGCAGGCCAGTCCTATCAATTATATTGCATTATAAACTATATGGTATGAAAAATAACTAGCCTGTATACAGTAGATTATAAAGTTTGCATATAAGTTAAAAAGCTTGCAGTATACAACTTACAAAGCTTGAAGATATACAAGTTATAAAGCTTGCAGATGTACAAGTTATTAAGCTTGCAGATATATATCTGCAAGCTTGATATCTTATATATCTGCAAGCTTGATATCTTATATAAGTTACTAAGCTTGCAGATATACAAGTTACTAAGCTTGCAGATATATCAGTTATAAACCTTACATATATAAGTTACCAAGCTTGCAGATATATAAGTTATAAAGCTTGCAGATATACAAGTTATGAAGCTTGCAGATATATAAGTTATAAAGCTTGCAGATATATAAATTACAAAGCTTGCAGATATATAAGCTACAAAGCTTGCAGATATATAAGCTACAAAGCTTGCAGATATATAAGTTACAAAGCTTGCAGATATATAAATTACAAAGCTTGCAGATATATAAGTTACAAAGCTTGCAGATATATAAATTACAAAGCTTGCAGATATATAAGTTATAAAGCTTGCAGATATATCAGCACAATTTTGACAAATTAGTTTTATCATTTACAAGTTGACACTCAGGGCCTGAGTCCAGCTTTGTGGGACACAAAATTACTTACATGGTTAAGTTCATTAGGTAATAATCCATAGAACTGACTACGCTGATACAGAAAAACAAGAGAGCATGTTGTTCTTTTTTTACAGCATGTGCCAGCAGCAACTTCCAGCCTCCGGTGTGCCTTTAACACACCAGCGCTTCCAGCATATGCGTCAGATGTTCCAAAACTATGTCCAGAGCAGAACCCTACAGAACTGGAAGTTCTGGCTAGTATCCTTATATGTTGGCTTATTGGTGTAACTTACTGTGTTATTATATCCATAAAGCAGCTGTATACTTGTGCTAAACGTAAGCTAAGACAGTACACATATACAGTACAGACATTTGATATGGTCAAAGCAGCCATGGTGAGTCTATAAAGCAATATATGAAGTCAAATATGGTTATAAGTCAAATATATGGCATTGTTTGTCCTACATTTCTTCACTCATAATGTATTAAAGTTACGAACAGCATAGCACAAAATATAATGTAATCAAATTGAAAGAGAACAATCACCAAGTAGTACAAATACTTAAAAAAATATTTTAGCCCTTCTACGTGTGCAGAACACCCAACCATAAACACACATATTACCAATAGAAGAAAAGGGCAATGCACAAAGAATATAAGATAAAATATAATAATACGTTTATATAGCACTAACATATTCCACAGCACTTTACAAATTGTAGGGTTCAAGTACAGATAAAGAGATACATTACAATCTATGAATCTATAATATCCATGAATATATAGATACAGTATGTTTATCAAATAGTAGACAAATTCAATATACCACATAAAAACACAGGATGAGACATGTAATACATAAAACTGGGGTGTCAGACACAAAGGAGACAAAGCTACAGTGTTAGTCTAGGTTCATATCTGCGCACAGCTCTCCATCGTTCGGGGGAGCCAAACAACGGAGAGCCGGACTGCTAAAATGGAGGTTACCTGTGCACACTGGCGGTCCCCATAGACTATAATCTAGTGTTCTTCAGGTCTTTTTATTCCAAAACCGATGAAGAGAGAAGTCCTTCACAGTTTCTGTGGCAAATAACTGTACAGCAGACATCATGACCATGGCACAGCACCCTCAGGAAATGTCATGCATTGTACTACAGTATTGATACTGTATATCTCCACTATTTCATACCTACGGTACCTGCTGCATTCGGACTATAAGACGCACCCCCATTTTCCTCCCATATTTGGAGGAAAAAAAGTGCGTCTTATAGTCCGAAAAATACGGTATGTTGTTTTTGGAGTCCATTTTGGACCTTTAAAGTAATAATCCAGGGTCTGTGACCATCATCTTTCTATGCTCTCTGTCATATGCTTGGCTACTAACAAGAAACATTGAAGCATACGTTGGTAGCACCTTCTGTGTATAGAGCCTAAGCACACTGTGCACCTACAGAATGCATATTGGATGTTTTTAGATTTACATGTCCTGAATGAAAAGAATTTCTGTTTTTTTCCTTAACTGGCTGTAGTTCAGTATCCTTGTCCGCCCCCTGTTTGAATCTTTCAACCGTATGGTTTCCACAGCAAGTTTGACAGATTTAAGAGAGACGTCACTGGAGTGGCTGGACCAACACTGCTCTCTGCCTGCACTGAGACCTAGTGAGTGTGGGAACTGCTCTGTTATTTGTAGTCCTGTATACTGTATTATATACTTACTGTAAGGTTTACTTGTGCACCTCAATGCCGTGAGCCAGTAAAGTAGGAGCAGAAAAAAACATACTGGCTATTAAAAAGCGTATTATGGATATGGACGCATCATACAGCTTATATCCTACTATTAGCTGTCAGTGATATGGGTTTAATCCTAATGGCATGTTTAGCTCATATTGTCACATACCCAATGCTACTAACACAGTAGTTTCTGGAGTTGCCACTAGCTCAGGAGCCACATCCATAAAGCTATGAAGAGAAATAGATGGAATTTAAAAACTAATGTATTCCATTAAAATATTGATACATTTATCAAATAACCTGCATTTCTTGTTTCCTCCAATCTAGCGGTTCTCAGTTCACTATGTCAGCTCAGCACGTCAACGTCCATTCTTACTGACCCATCCATGATGCCAGAACAGGCATTGCAAGCAGTAACACAAGGAGAAAATGGAGATAGCTTCTTCTAAATCAGCATGGCATCTTCATCAGAGACTGCGGAATGTATAAGTGGGATTGTAAATGGTTTACTAATAACAAACACTTTTGGAACTGTCCGGCATGCCTTAAAGAAGATTGGATTAGTTTTATACAGTAATAAAGTGTCTCCATACCTCGGAAACTCCTGCCTCTACCGTGGAGTGAAGTTGGAGGATATTCACACCTCCTGGATACTATGGCCTTCTAGTGGTATTTGTTTCACTGCCCCTGTGCCCAGTCTCGTGAATAGGCTCAGTAACACAAATGTTACATCTGTATAATGGAAGTCATTTGTTTGTATGTACATACATATAGCCCATTGGTTTATAAGTGCCTATACACCTTCAATACGGTAGCTGTTGGCTGATAGTAGTCTCTCCCAACTCTCCATACGCATGTATGTATTGTCAATGTGGAGACGGTAGTAAGTGACTGCCAGCCAGACATCTCTGGCAGCAGCTTATATACCCCGAGAATAAAAAGATGTGCTGATCAAATTCAACATGCTCAATCCTTCTATCATCTGACATCATCTGTCAGAAGGTCTCCATACACATATAATTAGGTTTAAGGGTTGTGTTAAAATCCCTCATGTGTGTAAATGTGTTAGCCTGGCCATATATATTAGATAGCTGTTGGCCAAATGTTGCCCAATTCCATCATACACATGCACGCTTAACTTCTCATATGTTTTAAAGGGGTAAAGGGGAGAAAAGCTGCTGGCAGAAGTGCCTTTCAGAGCCTATCTCTCCATAAAATCCAACTACCCCTTGATATTACCTCTGGTTTACACATGACACTGGGTTCACACCAGCGCTTGTATTATGTTCGGGAATTCTGTTCCCCTCTCCGCATGAACCGTGCAGAGAGAAAAGCACTGCAAGTGGCTCTTTTCTCTTAGCATTTTTTGCCCTTTTAGGACAGAAACCACCCGGACCCCATTATAGTCTATGGGGTCCGGGGGTTTCTTAAGGTATCTGCTTTTTTATGTGGATTAGGTTTCCGTTGAAGGGGTCCCCAAGTGGACTCCTCAAACCAAAAACCTGAATGCAGATGTGAACCTAGCCTGAGATGGTCGTCAAGTCCTAATGAATGCATCTATTGTGTATGTGGCCAGCTTTAGTCCGTGGACCCCAGGCCTTATCTGTGATGTGATAGGTATCAAAGTGACTATTTTAAGATAAACCTGTTATCATGGATAGACACTGCACACAGTGAACAACAGAACTTATGGTATATAAAATTGTACATACGGTAAAATGACGTCAGCTTTGCTAACAGTTGTATGATAGTATTTCCCATGTTTTCTTAAAACAAAAATAGGGTAGCCCTTAAGCGTAGCTGACATAAATGAAAAATAAAGTGGAAAAGTCGATACTAGTTTTAAGTGATACTAATATTTGGCACTAATATGCGGCCGAATAGGGGAGCGGGGCAACAATGGGCTCTTCTATTCTTTTACACCTCTGATGAATAGTTAGTGTAAATTCTACTAGGAAACACGTTAGGTGTTCTCAGCTAATCTCCCAGTGTACAAAAAGGGTCTCTCTCATGTTTGTGAGTGATTATCGACATTGGGACTTACGCTAGGTTCACACCTGCGTTCTGGTCTCCGTTCTGTGCTTTCCGTCTTCTGCATGCAAGAAGACGGAAAGCACAGACCGGGTGCGGCCGTGAGAGGCGGTGAGCGTTTTATGCTCTCTGCCGCGAAACCGTTTTTTTTTTTAATCCGGACACAGAGTACTGCATGTCCGACTCTGTGTTTGGATTAAAAAACACGGTTTCGCGGAGGAGAGCATAAAACGCTCACCGGCGCTCACGGCCGGACAGCTTTCTCACCCATTCAAATGAATGGGTGAGAAATACTCCTGCAGGTTTCCGTCTCCTGCTCTGTTTTATGCAGGAAATGGAAACCTGCATAACGGAGTGCCGGGCGCAGATGTGAACGAGCCCTTAGCTGGTTTTGTGAATCGGGTCAGGATTTAGACAGTTCATAGTCCAGACCATTCTGGTGTTTCTGGCTAGCGTTCCAATTTTTAAGTGGTCTCTCTTATGTTTAAGAGTGACTACAACAGTTACAGTTTACTGGAGCTTAGCCGTACTATATTAGTGCTAGGATTCAGACTATCAGTAGTCTAGGCGAAATTTACCCTATAACTATGTGGATCTATCTAGTTTAATAGAGATCATTCAGTGAATATGCATCTAGCCTAGATCTCTTGGGATATTCCCTATTCCCTCTAACAATACCCTTCTATTGATTGTCCAGGCTTGACATTAGCTTGACACTTTGCGTTTACATCTTTTAGGCTTTGTAGCTTTATTACATTCATTAGGGAATATTGCTTACGTCCCTGACATTGTGGGAATAGCCTTTATTGATAACCAAACAACAATATTTTTGGTATAGACCTAGCAAAATCGAGCAGTTTCCACATAGACACTTACCTCTGGCGGTTTTTACCCGGCACTTTTTCTTTGAGGGACTTTTTTTTCATATTTTTAAGTGATACTAATAAAGTTAATGATTTTATACTTGCCTTGTAGTGGGTGGACATAGGACTTTTCCACTTTATTTCCCATGTTTTGATCTACCCATTTACACTGGTATTGAAGGGTCCTGAAATAAACATATATGAATCAGGGATGAATCAGTGGGTAGACGCCAGTAAGTGACAAAAACAAATATTTCACGCTATCATAAAAGAGAGCATATGCAGGACTTCTGAGGAATCCCTTTGAGAAAATATTTGGATTGTTTTTTTTGTTTTTTTTGTTTTTTTTATTGGGCTGACCTAACAGCAGTCTTCTTAAAAATTTGATACCGGACTCCAGTGTGAAATCTGATTACTAAACCTTTACTGTGACTGTGTGTGAATGTGACTGTTTAAATTTGCGCATGTTGTACTTAAAGGGAAATCCCCATCCATTGGATATCTTATAAAAGATTGACAGATGAAAGTCTTACCTCTATTGCAAGAACTGGTTACGCATGTGAGAGTCTCTCCACTCACTTGTATCGGAGTTGTTAACATGACTGAGGCTTCCGTACAAGTGAATCGAGAGACTTAGGCCTGGTTTGCATCTGCGTTCGGAGAGTCCCCATGGGGATCCCCCCCAACTGACTACTGATCGCATTGGCAAGCATACAGAAAAGTACTTCATGATCTACTTTACTCTCTGCATGACTCACGCGGAGACGCATGGAAATAACACAGACCCCATTATAGTCTATGGTATCCGCGTGCTTTCACTGCTCATCGGTTGTCAATGCGTTCGGTAGTTCGTTCAGCGAGGGGGGGACTCCCCAAATGGATTACCAAACGCAGATGTGAACCAGGCCATACATATGGATAGCTCTCTGTTATTTACTTGTAGTGGCAAACAGGGCCTTGTTCTAGAGTTAGTCAGGTCTCATATCTGTCAGGAGTTTAGAGCATACCCTATGTATATAGCTATAAATGCCAGATGGGTATACCCCTATTATGTTTATTCGTCGTATAATAGACACTTCAACAATCCTAAAGATCCTAATGTCATTGTCAGCTCTGTGAGCCATTGTTCAGTGTTTATGCTCCATACAGTATACACCCAGTGTTATCATTGTGCAGATTTTTCATGTTTTCTGTATGAAAGTGAACATGTGATAGTGAAATTATATGTTCTTAAAACACTTACAAACACTTTAATATGCGTTTTTGTTGTTTCTTCGACTGTGTGTCATGTAAGCTAATAATCAGAATATGAAACAATTTTCTTAGTAAAACTATACCCATAACACAAAATGATGCGATTGGTTGCGTTGGCCACATGTAGAGATGAGCGAACCTTTCAAGATTTGTTTAATTTTTTATGTCAATTTAGACTGATGTTTTCATCGTTTTTTGTGAAATTTTTTAATGGTCAGTGAAATGATAAAAAAAAAAAAAAAAAAAAAGGCAGTTTGGCTCTTTTTATTTACCGTATTTTTCGGACTATAAGATGCACCCAGGTTTTAGAGGAGAAAAATAGGGAAAAAAAATTTTCAGGCAAAAAATGGTAAAATATTTAATGTATGGGAGTTGTAGTTTTGGAACAGCTGCAAGACCACATTGACAGGTGACCATGCAGCTGTACTGGGATGTTTTGGGCGTTTTTTTTGTGGGGCCAGGTGTACTTTTTAGTTATACCATTTTGGGAAATGTTTATTGCTTAGATCACCTTTTATTTAATTCAGAGGCAAAACAGAGAGAAAAACCCGGCGGTTTAGCACTTTTGATTTTGACGTTCACTGTACATAAAAATATTAGTAGACCGGGCATTTTCAGACACAGGAATACCTAATGTATATGTTTCACAGAAATGTTATACTTTTATATGTATTCTAGGGAAAGGAGGTGAACTTTTATTTATTTTATTTTTTATTATATTTTTTTTTAAGTGTTTTTTTTTTTTTTACTATTTTATTATCCCCCGCCTAGGGGGCTTGAACCTGCAATCATTTGATTGCAAGTCCCATAGACGGCAATACAAGTGTATTGCCGTCTATGGGAGATTCTATACATTACTATCGCGGAGTGTCATAGACCAGCCGCGATAGTAATATATATCTATGACAGGCCTCGGAGCCTTCATTAGGCTCCCGGCTGTCATCGGAACAGGTCGGCTCCTGCGGCCTCGCCGTGCAGGAGCCGGCCTGCATCACTAAAGGTATGGGGCCGGTGGGGACCGGCCCCGGGGCTAACTAACTGCCGGGACCTGCGGAGGAGGAGCGGATTTACAGCATGGCCGCGCTACTGCCACTGCTGGTTTTCTTCAGGCAATCTTCGTGGCAATCTGCAGGCCCCGGCAGCTAAGACAGTCCCCGGCATCTGCTGTAATAGACCAGCAGATGCCGGGGAGTGTCTTAGCTGCCGGGGCCTGCAGATTGTCACGCTCCTGCCGCTGAAAAAAACCAGCGGTGGCAGTAGCGCGGCCATGCTGTAAATCCGCTCCTCCCCCATACAGTCGTATAGTCCGAAAAATACGGTACTTTATCACTATGGCGTTTGCCGTAATGTAGATATTTTTAGATTCGGTGACTAGGCTTTTTTTTTTTTAACAAGAGTTTATCATTGTTTCTGTTTATTTACTTTTATTTCAAATCTAGGGAAAGGGGGCAATTTGAAATTTTCGATTTTTTTTTTTTATGTGTTTTTTTTTTTTTTTAAATATTTTCATGAATGTTAATAGCCCCCCTGGGGCTTGATAGCATTTCCCAAGACTACAATACAACTGCATTGCAACCTATGGGACTTTCGCTATTTAGCTAAAGACCATACACCAGCCTCAGTAAATATTCTGACGGACCTGGAAGCCTTCATTAGGCTCCAGGCTGCCATAGGAACTGGACAACTCCTGCAATCTCACCATTCGGGAGCCATCGTCCAAAAATAAAGGTACAGGTCTGGTAAGGACTGGCCACAGGGGACTTTTTTTTTGTTAGGTTGCTTCAATCGAGGGCATTAGCTCCAGGTTTCCATTGTACAATAAAGTAGTAGCAATTATGGCCGTCATGCTGCAGCAGTGTGGCCGCCATTATTAAAGGCCCGATGGGGTTAAGTATAGCTGTTTGTTATTTTCATTCACCTCTCTTGGGCCTCCACTATGCGGATGGAGAATCTGTAACAGATGTTTGTTTGTTTTTTGAGGACAGAAAAGTATGATAGAAGTATGGTAAGTGTGAAAGATCTCATCTTACCAAGCCACTTGGCACACCTGCAATCACCTTTCTTACCTTCCACTCATGCCCCAAGAGTGTCTGTGTTTATAGGATAATATGAAATGAGCTTTATAAATTTTATATATTTATTAAAAGGACTTCCCGGGAAAAAACACTTTAAAAAAAGAAAAAAGGTATTTGAGTGCTATTAATGGGTTATTAACTGCACCAAAATAACCTTCTGACAGTCTCTACATTTGTTTATTTGCTTCCCCCTAGCTTCCTGCTGTCCTAACCTACAACTCCCATGATCCCCCTCTCTCACACACCTCCCTGTTTCCTTAGCTAGCTCGTGGACTAGTAGCCCTATCTATCTACCTACCTGCCTACCTCACTCAGCCCCAGTCCCCCACACAATCATACTTAGCTGTCTTCTGTGTCCTGAAGATCAGCGTCTTCAGTCCCGGCAGTATCTTCTTCTGCCGTCAACTATAAAATAAAGCTTTATTGCACATGAGCCGGCAGAAGCAGAGGAAGTGCCAGAAGAATGAAGATGGGTAAGTATGTTAGGGACGGGGCCGGGGAGTTTTGGTGAAGCTTTGTTTCCGGAAATGCAGAAACGGAACAACTCTGAATCATCAGAAAATGTGCCTGGGGCGGTCACGTGAGGTATAGGTAAATTTAGATTTTTTGTAATCAAAGTCAAGGGGGTTGAGTTTAGGGACTGATTTTCTTTTTATCCCAGACAATCTCTTTAACCTGAGTTGGTCGGTTCTAGCCACTAACATATACAGAAATACATATCAGTGAATGTCAAGAAAATACAGGTAAAAGTACAATACAATACAGAAAATAAAATGGGAATAAAAGAGTAAAAAAGATATAATACCAAACGAAGTTCTGGTCTGGATCGCTGGGGCCTCACTCCTAGGTCTCAGTTTCTTCAGTCAGTCCAAAAAAAGAATGTGTCCTTTACATGCTGTTACAGAGTCAGAACTCTCCTTGCTGCCTCTTTGCTGAGTGATAAAGAATCAAGTCTTCCTGTTAGCATATGGCCAGTGCCCGACCACACCTCCCTCCCAGGTATCCCCGCTCCTCCTTCCCCCACTGTAGAATCCTGGGAAAGAGCGGTGTCTTCCTAGATGCTGGGAAAGATGTGTGTCTGAGGGTGAACTTAGGGTCACTAGCACTCTCTCACTCACTCCCTGGACATCTGATGTCCAGAGGCAAATTCAAATATGCTTCATTAGCATTACCGAAGAAAAAACATTTGGTGTTGCCAAAGCAAAGGATGATTGGGGGGTGGTGGTAGGGGGTGGGTATGGGGTGCGTGGGTTGGGGGTTCAGGTGTCCTTGGGGTCTCATCGTTCTTGTTTGGGACGTGTGGGTATGGGGGGGAGGGGTAATAGGTTTAATAGTCTATGGGGTCTCATCTTCCTCTTGTTTGGTGACAGCTAGACACATATTGGGCAGCGATCTCCACAGTGGACTCCTCTTCTCCCAGTTGGATGTAGAGTTTCCTCTTCTTGTCTGTAGATGTGAAGTCTGGGATGTGGGCAGAGAGTCTTTGGTAGTAGGCAGCCCTCACTGCTGAGTATTTGGTGCAATATAGCAGGAAGTGGGCCTCGTTTTCTAGGGCCCTTTGATTGCAGTGTTGGTACAGTCTGTTCTCCCATGGTTTGTATGTCTGCTTGTGTCGCCCCTTTGAAATCTCTAGGTTATGGGCGCTCAGTCTGTAAGGGCTCAGGGCTTGTCTGCGTTTGGGGTAGCGTATTTTCTCCAAGTAGGTGGCCATGATGTAGTCCCTTTGCAGGGATTGGTCATCGTCTGTAGGTGTTTTTGGTTTGGTGGTTGGCTGTTGTTTGGTTTGGGGGTGTCTGGTTGTTTCAAGTTATGTGGCTTAGCCAGGCTTGGTGGTGTTAGGAGTCGGGGTTGCTGCCTTGAATGTGCGCCTGGAACCCTAGTGCCCTCTTCTGTATGGTGAGCCATAGGGGGAGCCTGCCTAGCTCTGCCCTGCAAGCTATGTTGGAGGTGTTGTGGTGGACATGGAGCAGGTATTTGCGGAACTCCAGGTGGAAGGCCTCTGTTGGGCTAGCGTCCCATTTTGGCTGGTCTGGGTAGGTAGCTGGGCCCCAGACTTCACTGCTATAGAGAAGGATCGGGGCGATGGCTGCATCAAATATCTTCAGCCAGACCCTCACCGGTGGTTTGAGGTGGTACAGTTGTCTTCTGATGGCGTAGAAGGTTCTGCAGGCTTTTACTTTCAGGGTTTCTATTGCTGCTTTGAAGCTTCCTGATTGGTTGAGCTCCAGCCCCAGGTAGGTGTAGCTGTTGGTTTTCTTCAGTGTGGAGCCGTTTAGTGCGAGTTTTGGGGTGGGAGCCTTGGTATGGCCCTTCTTCTGAAATACTATGGTTTGGGTTTTCTTGTAGTTGATGGGGAGGGCCCATGTTGTGCTGAATTTTTCCAGCACTGCTAAGCTGTCTTGGAGGTCTTTCTCAGTGGGGGATAGGTGTAGCAGGCAATAAACTGGCTGGTCAGAAATGGCTATCTCCCATGGTATACACATGAAACCACTAAAGCAGTGGCGTAACTAGGAATGGCGGGGCCCCGTGGCGAACTTTTGACATCCCCCCCCCACCGAAGACCTCGACTGACCCCCTCCTGCGCACTCTATTATGTCCCTTAGTAAGCCCTGCACACAGTATTATGTCCCTTAGTGGCCCCTGCACACAGTATTATGTCCCTTAGTGACCCCTGCACACAGTATTATGTCCCTTAGTGACCCCTGCACACAGTATTATCCCCAATCGTGGCCCCTGCAGACAGTATTATCCCCCATAGTGTCCCCTGCACACAGTATTATCCCCAATAGTGTCCCCTGCACACAGTATTATCCCCCATAGTGTCCCATGCACACAGTATTATCCCCCATAGTGTCCCCTGTACACAGTATTATCTCCCATAGTGTCCCCTGCACAGAGTATTATCCCCAATAGTGGCCCCCGCACACAGTATTATGCCCCATAGTGTCCCCTGCACACAGTATTATCTCCCATAGTGTCCCCTGCACACAGTATTATCCCCCATAGTGTCACCTGCACACAGTATTATCCCCCATAGTCGCCCCTGCACACAGTATTATCCCCCATAGTGGCCCCTGCACACAGTATTATCCCCCATAGTGGCCCCTGCAAACAGTATTATCCCCAATAGTGGCCCCTGCACACAGTATTATGTCCCACTGTGGACACCCATAAACAATTATTATACTCTGGGGTCTTTTCAGACCCCAGAGTATAATAATCGGAGACCCTGGGGAATAAAAACATTTAAAAAAACAGTTGCTTACCTGTCCCCCGGCTCCTATGCTGTCGGCCGCCGCTCTCGTCCTTCTTTAATGACGTCGGATGTCACATGACCCGGGAAGCAGGCCGGGTTCATGTGATGTCAGAGACATCAGACAAGTATGAAGGAGGCCTGGCAGGATCGTGGAGAGGTAAGTAACAGTATTTTTTACGTTCCCTTACCTCTCCCAGTCCACCGATCATTATACTTGGGGGTCTGCGAATTGACCCCATGTGTAAACACAGCTTGAATATAACATTCCTAAAGGTATGTGTAGGACTGATATTAATAAGTAAAAATACCTTTTAATGAAAGATACAGAACTGAGCATCTGTTCATACATAAAATCTGCAGCAAAAAAAAAGCTGTGTTTCCGCAATGTAGGGCCTTAGCCTTAAACCTGAAAATGTTTGTATATGCACCTCCAAGATCTTGCTCTTGTTTTGAAGGAAAGATTTCTAACTTCGCAGCTCCGGAGTTAAACTGTAAATTTACAGTGTCTCTGAACGAGCTGTATTCAGGGTGAACAGTAATGAAATTAGCTCAAGTCCAGAGTCCCGTTTGTCCAAAACTGTAGGGGGGGGGGGGGGGGGTTCAGGGACAACTTCCCCTGCCGTATTATTATGTCATAATGCTAAAGACGTAACAGAAGTATATCCAGCTCACCATTTATGGCTATATCCATAGTAGATATGTCCAGCATCAAAATCTATTTTGAGAACAGGGCCCTGTTTGCAGCCACAAATATTTGAGAGATGGCTGCGCATGCGCAAATATCTTCATTCACATACCCTTTCACTTGTGGACCATACTAGCAAAAGGAGTGAATTCATCCATTTTTATTTGGTTTGGGGGGGGGGGGGGGGTTGTAGAAAGAAGATTATAGCCACGTAATATTTATATTTTGATAAAAATTTTATCTTAATAAAAAAGTAAATAATGAAAATTGTACCAAAAAAGGGGTAACATGACGCTGTTGTGCGAATACAGCCCTAGAATCTGGGGACCAATAAATGTGAATGGACCATGATGTGGCCATTTTGTGTAATGGTATAGGAAGCAGCAGCTGGACTGTCAGCCATGGCCTGTGGTACACACACCATGAATGCACTTCCAGGGGTCTCATCTTCCTCTTGTTTGGTGACAGCTAGACACATATTGGGCAGCGATCTCCACAGTGGACTCCTCTTCTCCCAGTTGGATGTAGAGTTTCCTCTTCTTGTCTGTAGATGTGAAGTCTGGGATGTGGGCAGAGAGTCTTTGGTAGTAGGCAGCCCTCACTGCTGAGTATTTGGTGCAATATAGCAGGAAGTGGGCCTCGTTTTCTAGGGCCCTTTGATTGCAGTGTTGGCACAGTCTGTTCTCCCATGGTTTGTATGTCTGCTTGTGTCGCCCCTTTGAAATCTCTAGGTTATGGGCGCTCAGTCTGTAAGGGCTCAGGGCTTGTCTGCGTTTGGGGTAGCGTATTTTCTCCAAGTAGGTGGCCATGATGTAGTCCCTTTGCAGGGATTAGTCATCGTCTGTAGGTGTTTTTGGTTTGGTGGTTGGCTGTTGTTTGGTTTGGGGGTGTCTGGTTGTTTCAAGTTATGTGGCTTAGCCAGGCTTGGTGGTGTTAGGAGTCGGGGTTGCTGCCTTGAATGTGCGCCTGGAACCCTAGTGCCCTCTTCTGTATGGTGAGCCATAGGGGGAGCCTGCCTAGCTCTGCCCTGCAAGCTATGTTGGAGGTGTTGTGGTGGACATGGAGCAGGTATTTGCGGAACTCCAGGTGGAAGGCCTCTGTTGGGCTAGCGTCCCATTTTGGCTGGTCTGGGTAGGTAGCTGGGCCCCAGACTTCACTGCTATAGAGAAGGATCGGGGCGATGGCTGCATCAAATATCTTCAGCCAGACCCTCACCGGTGGTTTGAGGTGGTACAGTTGTCTTCTGATGGCGTAGAAGGTTCTGCAGGCTTTTACTTTCAGGGTTTCTATTGCTGCTTTGAAGCTTCCTGATTGGTTGAGCTCCAGCCCCAGGTAGGTGTAGCTGTTGGTTTTCTTCAGTGTGGAGCCGTTTAGTGCGAGTTTTGGGGTGGGAGCCTTGGTATGGCCCTTCTTCTGAAATACTATGGTTTGGGTTTTCTTGTAGTTGATGGGGAGGGCCCATGTTGTGCTGAATTTTTCCAGCACTGCTAAGCTGTCTTGGAGGTCTTTCTCAGTGGGGGATAGGTGTAGCAGGCAATAAACTGGCTGGTCAGAAATGGCTATCTCCCATGGTATACACATGAAACCACTAAAGCAGTGGCGTAACTAGGAATGGCGGGGCCCCGTGGCGAACTTTTGACATCCCCCCCCCCACCGAAGACCTCGACTGACCCCCTCCTGCGCACTCTATTATGTCCCTTAGTAAGCCCTGCACACAGTATTATGTCCCTTAGTGGCCCCTGCACACAGTATTATGTCCCTTAGTGACCCCTGCACACAGTATTATGTCCCTTAGTGACCCCTGCACACAGTATTATCCCCAATCGTGGCCCCTGCAGACAGTATTATCCCCCATAGTGTCCCCTGCACACAGTATTATCCCCAATAGTGTCCCCTGCACACAGTATTATCCCCCATAGTGTCCCATGCACACAGTATTATCCCCCATAGTGTCCCCTGTACACAGTATTATCTCCCATAGTGTCCCCTGCACAGAGTATTATCCCCAATAGTGGCCCCCGCACACAGTATTATGCCCCATAGTGTCCCCTGCACACAGTATTATCTCCCATAGTGTCCCCTGCACACAGTATTATCCCCCATAGTGTCACCTGCACACAGTATTATCCCCCATAGTCGCCCCTGCACACAGTATTATCCCCCATAGTGGCCCCTACACACAGTATTATCCCCCATAGTGGCCCCTGCACACAGTATTATCCCCCATAGTGGCCCCTGCAAACAGTATTATCCCCAATAGTGGCCCCTGCACACAGTATTATGTCCCACTGTGGACACCCATAAACAATTATTATACTCTGGGGTCTTTTCAGACCCCAGAGTATAATAATCGGAGACCCTGGGGAATAAAAACATTTAAAAAAACAGTTGCTTACCTGTCCCCCGGCTCCTATGCTGTCGGCCGCCGCTCTCGTCCTTCTTTAATGACGTCGGATGTCACATGACCCGGGAAGCAGGCCGGGTTCATGTGATGTCAGAGACATCAGACAAGTATGAAGGAGGCCTGGCAGGATCGTGGAGAGGTAAGTAACAGTATTTTTTACGTTCCCTTACCTCTCCCAGTCCACCGATCATTATACTTGGGGGTCTGCGAATTGACCCCATGTGTAAACACAGCTTGAATATAACATTCCTAAAGGTATGTGTAGGACTGATATTAATAAGTAAAAATACCTTTTAATGAAAGATACAGAACTGAGCATCTGTTCATACATAAAATCTGCAGCAAAAAAAAAGCTGTGTTTCCGCAATGTAGGGCCTTAGCCTTAAACCTGAAAATGTTTGTATATGCACCTCCAAGATCTTGCTCTTGTTTTGAAGGAAAGATTTCTAACTTCGCAGCTCCGGAGTTAAACTGTAAATTTACAGTGTCTCTGAACGAGCTGTATTCAGGGTGAACAGTAATGAAATTAGCTCAAGTCCAGAGTCCCGTTTGTCCAAAACTGTAGGGGGGGGGGGGGGGGGGGGGGTTCAGGGACAACTTCCCCTGCCGTATTATTATGTCATAATGCTAAAGACGTAACAGAAGTATATCCAGCTCACCATTTATGGCTATATCCATAGTAGATATGTCCAGCATCAAAATCTATTTTGAGAACAGGGCCCTGTTTGCAGCCACAAATATTTGAGAGATGGCTGCGCATGCGCAAATATCTTCATTCACATACCCTTTCACTTGTGGACCATACTAGCAAAAGGAGTGAATTCATCCATTTTTATTTGGTTTGGGGGGGGGGGGGGTTGTAGAAAGAAGATTATAGCCACGTAATATTTATATTTTGATAAAAATTTTATCTTAATAAAAAAGTAAATAATGAAAATTGTACCAAAAAAGGGGTAACATGACGCTGTTGTGCGAATACAGCCCTAGAATCTGGGGACCAATAAATGTGAATGGACCATGATGTGGCCATTTTGTGTAATGGTATAGGAAGCAGCAGCTGGACTGTCAGCCATGGCCTGTGGTACACACACCATGAATGCACTTCCAGGAGAAGTCTCTCAGAGATCCTGTACACGCACAGTACATGTACATAGATGTCACTCCCGCCTTCTCTGTGAGTGTGTGGCGGCGCGCCTGGTGGTTTGTGGATTACTGTTACTATGTATCGTGTACAATAAAGTTATGGCGAGAAGAAGAAAAAAAAAACCTGAGTGCGCGCGGCCGTGATGTGACGTGGCTGAGGCTGAGTGAGTGAGTGAACCGCGGACATGGAGGTGGTGCTGCTGGTCGCGGTGACTGTGCTGCTAGGGGGTATAGTCGTGCTGCTGTCTCTATGGGGCAGGAAGGCAAAGCAGGGCAGCGAGTCTGAGACAAGCGGTGAGTGCATGGCGGGACATTACAGGCACTGCACAGCTTCTCATATCAGTGCGGGCTTCATGTACCGCGCTGTGTGTACTCTGCTCTATCAGGGAGCCTGCACTGTACTGCGATCTGTGCGGTCATTACACAGTGCTAATGGGATATTCGGTACCTCAGCTCTCCCCTACCAAGACTTCCCTCTCCAGCTCTGGGAGATGTTCTGGAGTGTCCTGGAAGACTTCATGGAGTGCAACAGCGATCTGTAACCTTTGGCTCTACCACTTGCAGAGCTATAACTCCCAGCAGTCACAGGTTACACATTATTATATTGTTTATATAGCGCCATTACTTCCATGGTGCTTTACATTTGGGGTTTACATACAGTACACAAAACATACAGGTAGATATAATACTAACACTGACCGACTGGCACAGTGGGGTAGAGGGCCCTGCCCCCAAGGGCTTACAGATAACTGGGGTGTAGCAATAAGAGGCTCCTGCTTATCACCATTATGACTGAATGGGGTCACTAAGCTATAGCCCAAATGCCTCTTCAGTGCTTCACAGAAAACAAGATCCCCCTTCTTTGTGGTCAAGAATGCTGCTTGGCCCTCCCTTACAAATATTAGCTGGCAGTATTTCTCTCTAGGGCAAACAACTATTACCCCCATACACAGAGTCCGAAGTCCTTAACCACAAGCATCACCTATCCACCCTGGTTAAAGAGGACCTTTCATGGTTTGGGCCACAGACAGTTCTATATACCGCTGGAAAGCCGATAGTGCTCTGAATTCAGCGCACTGTCGGCTTTCCCGATCTGTGCCGGTACCGTAGCTCTTCACAGTCAGAAGGGTGTTTCTGACACTCTGTCAGGACCGTCCTTCTCCACAGCAGCACCAATAGCGCTGTACAGTGTGAGCGGGGAGGAACGCCTCCTCCCTCTGCTCACAGTACTTGTCCATAGACGAGTATTATCAGGAGAGGAGGGGGCGTTCCTCCCCGGTCCCAGAGCACAGCGCTATTGGTGCTGCTTGTACAGAAGGACGGTCCTGAGAGAGTGTCAGAAACGCCCTTCTAACTGTGAAGAGCTACGGTACCGGGACTGCTAGCTCTTCACCCAGGGCACAGATCGGGAAAGCCGACAGTGTGCTGAATTCAGCGCACTGCCTGCTTTCCAGCAGTATATAGAACTGCCTGTGCCCCAAACCATGAATGGTCCTCTTTAATAAAAGTTACTAATATAGTCATAAAGGCTTTGTGATAAGGCTGCATTCACACAGCTTCTAACTGGTCTTACAGTAATGTATAAATGGCTTATAAACAATCTTGGTGGTGGTAGAGATTCAGTATGTTATGTTATGCTGGGGGTTTCACTGTGTGACATCTGGTAACTTGTACGGACTTATCATTGTTGACTGTGGAAATGACCAGAATTGATGCCAAAGTTCAGCATGGTCCATTACTTCACTGAGGTCATAAAAAAAATTCTGCCAAGTACACATGTAACAATAACTACTCATTTTTCAAAATATTTCTTTATGAATAAATTCTGGTGAATGTTTATCATTTTCTCACATTTTTTCTACAGGTGAGAAAGCAAATGGTCATGCAGTTCCAGAGAAGCAAACTACCAAAAAACAGAAACCACAGAAGCCACGCAAGGAAAAAACTCAGCCTCATACCTTCTCCCATCCGCTCCTGGCATCTGCTCTTAAGGTATCCTTATAAATAATTAAAATTAGTTCTCTCCTGTTTCTTGTATGTAGGTGATGGGCTCATTTTACACGAGCATGTTGGGACATATGAAGGGATGATGTGTTACACATTTATCTACTCATATTTTACTTCCAAATAAAACATTCACTTATTAACGTACAAGAATTTACAGCAAAATAAACAAAACTGAACATCAGTCCAGATAGCCGACGGGATTATTTCGGTTTAGTTATTACAATATTCATGAGGTTTCTCCTGCAGTTCCATTCAAACCAAAACTACTATTATACTCTGAGGTCTGAAAGGAGATTCGCCCAACACATTCTCATACTTTATAAGGCGCATGACCTAAGCAATTGCTTTTAATCGTAGTCCAGGTAAAATGCTCAGCTAAGGCTGACGCCCAAAGTTGCAGATTTTGCTGCAGTTTTTTGAGCCAAAGCCAAGAATGGCTTCAAAAGAAATGCCCCATCTTTAGGATAAGTCCGTGATAACAGAGTCATACACTTGACAACTCCCACTGATCAGCTGCAGAGCTGTCTGCTTCAGGTTCTGTGCATCATGCAGACTCTGACTTTGGCAGCTGATTGTTGGGGATGCCAGGATGCCAAACTCACCAGTCCGTTATATGTTACCTATCCTTATGATAGGTCATCAATCTTAGTCATGGATATCCCACTTAAATAGCTTATGTAGCTAATAGTTATTCCACCTGAGACCCCATACACATACATGCTTGGCTCAGTCTAACGTGCAAATGTTCTCAGTGGCAACTTCTTATCACCTCTTAGAGCAAAAGGACTTGGCATATTAGTTTCTTTCAACCTCTGGGAGATTTAAGATAGATAGATAGATAGATAGATAGATAGATGGTCCTGCTGAAACTGGTGGGTGCAGCTGATGTTTTTTTTCTACTGTGTATGGCTAACTTTATAACGGTGTCTAAGTAAACTTGTCACCATAACTCAAAACATGCCCCTTAATTTAACCAAATAGGCAGGAAATTAAGTTTATGCTTGTTATGAGATGGCATACATTACCACTGTTTTCACTTGTCCTCGGGCACAGGTGATTTTATATAGCCCTAGACAGCGGACAGTGCTCTGAATTCAATGCACTGTTGGCTTTCCCGTTATGTGCCTTGGGGTTGGAGATTTTGGTGCCGTTACCAATCTCTGGCCACCTATTAAAGCATGCAAAAGACTGGGCTTGACATAAGTGAAGGTCCTCTTTAAAATTCATGCCCACTTTTCTGTAACTTTGTAAATTTGGAGAGCAAAAATGCAAGTTCCAAAGGTTTTTTTTTTGTTTTGTTTTGTTTTTAAAATATATCATGCCATCTGTGATATTTTGGCAGCAAAATGTATGCCAACGACTGGCATAAACCACTGTAAAGATGTGGGCACTGTGTACTAGCTGTGCCTAATGCCTCAGTACCCAGGTTTCTGCAATTTACAGGTTGTGCATTCCTGGTTATTATGCTATTAATTGAATTCTTGAACCTCTCCCCCCAGGCTCACAGTGGAGGCATAACCTGCTTGGATTTTAGCAGTAATGGGAAATATTTAGCTTCATGTTCAGATGACAGGACTGTCAGAATATGGAGCACTAAGGACTTCCTTGAAAAGGAGCACCGCTGTATGAGAGCCAATGTGGAGCTAGATCATGCAACCCATGTCCGCTTCAGTCCTGACTGCAGGTAAAACGTAACAGTGTGGCTCAGTTTGTTTCATCTGCATGAAAACAATACTAAAAGAGATAAAAGGAAGAAACATCCACCAAATGTTTAATTCACTTCTATGGGTCTACCAGAGATTGCCATTTCATTCTCTTGGAGTGCTCATGGTAACTTGGGGGTCCTTATTCTCCTTTAATACCAGGACCCACACAGATGAGACACTGATCCACTATCTGCGATAAGGAATAAGTGTCTAGAATGAGACAAACCATTTAAGATCATAACCAGAATTTTCCTGGTATTCTAAATGAAGTCTAAGCATTGCATAATGGAAGAATATGCGACTTTCTAATGCACTTTGTTTCAAAATGTGTAGAAATTATGAACTTTCTTGTTTACATGCATGGATGAAATTCCCCCCTCCCCACTTAATACTTTCCAAAGCCAATAACTACAGATATTAACAATAAAGGATTCAATATTGAAGATCTTTTCATTATACAATAAACCCTAACTTGGTTACTAGTAATCTCAACTGGGCAAGTCCTTCTGTGAATAAAACCATTATGACTGGTGAAATCTATGAACAACTATTGATTTTCATACATGCTATGTAGTATAAGGGTGTGGGCTACTCTAAATGTCAGCAGTATTTACTTCTGGCCAACAGTTTATCTTAACACCTACCCCGTACCTGTGTATCTTTGGCTATGCATGCATTTGTTTTCTTTGGGGAGCAGGGAGTAAGCCACCGCAGAAACCTCCGGCAGTGACTAATCTGCTGTGAAAACAAAAGAACATGCCAAAATTCATGCCGCAAACATCTAGCATTGAGTGTGATTCAGAACATCCCATACAACTAAAATCTATGGGGTCAGCAAACTTTTCTCTAAAATATATTGTTGCATGTATTAACCTAACCAGGCCGGCAATGCAGGTGTGAACAGAGTCTAGTTTACACACAGATTATTATACTGTATTACATCAAGGCATTTTAATATGGTATAGCACAGATGCAATAATAACTGTCTTTCTCTACCTTTTTAAGATCCTTTATTGTATTCTTAGCAAATGGAGATACAATCCGACTGTTTAAAATGACCAAGAAAGACGATGCATTCATCTTCTCTGCTACAGGTGAAGACTTCCCAAAGCGGCATAAATCCACCATCATTAATATTGGAATAGCAGAAACAGGTGAGTTATAGAGAATGGGTCAACCTTAGCAATAGTAACCAAGATGAGATTGTTATATTGTGGAACATTTTTACTTCTACCCATATTAAGAAAAATATATCAATGTGACTACCCAAAAATGAACCTGGGAAGAAAGACTTAAAAATCCCTTGTTTTTCTAGAACAGGGGTAGGTAACCCTTTTTGTTCGGCTTGCCCATTTAAATTAAAAGATCAAAGATGAGGTTCTTGGAGTGCCGAGCAATAATTGTAAAGCTGACGACCCCTATACTAAAGTCATATACCACAAACCATAACATAGAAGTGCTGCCACCAGATGCTTTAGGGCGCGTGCGTTTACTGCTATTTCCTGGAACTGGAAGTTTACTTCGATGTAAAACTGTGTTCAAATGGTGCGTTTTTATTGTGCAAAAACACACCGTTATACAGAATAATGTCCCATAGTGGCCCCTTCACACGGTATTATGTCCCATAGCCATAGTGGCTCCTGCATTCGGTATTATGTCCCATAGCGGGCCACTCTTGGCACACGTGCCAGAGGTTGCCGACCCCTGGTCTAGAGTCTTCCTATACAACCTTAAAAAATGGAAGCAGAGCGATTTATTAGAATTTTTTTTTTATGTGACCAGTAATTGATGTTTTTGAGAACATAACATGACCCTCTTTCTCCTTTTCTTGTACAGGAAAGTTTATTATGACTGCATCAAGTGATACCATCATTTTGATTTGGAATCGGAAGGGTGATGTCCTGGCAACTATCAACACTAACCAGGTTGCAAACGCCTATGCTAGTGTGTCACCTTGTGGGAGGTAACAGTTCCTTCATTTATTAGAATCCACAAATGTCTAATATGATTTTGTTTTCAGACAGTTTCGTTTTTTTTCTTTTTTTTTTTTTTTAAATCTAGATTGTGAGCCCCATATAGGGATCTTAATGTACATTTATTTTTTTATTTTTTTTCATTCAAGTATGTCTTTGTAGTATGGGAGGAAATCCACACAAACACGGGGAGAACATACAAACTCCTTGCAGATGGTGTTCCTGGGGGGATTCAAACCCAGGACTCAGCACTGCAAGGCTGCAGCGCTCAACCACTGAGCCACCATGTTGCCTCCCCATTGTTACTTTACAAGCGCAATGAATGCTTCCATCAATACTTATGGGGGTGCTCATTACTGTTACAGGCGCCCCAGGATGCAGATGAGAACCTGTATTTAGTACAGGCTCCGGAGCAGAGTGATGAGTACTGATGGTAACTAGTGTAGGTATTGAATAAAGCTTATTAGTCACTCCTTAAGCATCATTCACTGTAAGAGCACTGAAGGGACCATTATACAACATATGGGGGAACTGAGGGGACCATTATACTACATGTGGGGGCACTGAGGGGACCATTATACTACATGTGGGGGCACTGAGGGGACCATTATACTACATGTGGGGGCACTAGGGGACCATTATAAAACTGTTGTCTCTAAATGAAGCCTTATTTTGTTGACATTTCTAAGTGGTCGCTACTTTGGGGGGTACTCAGTTGGGACATTTCCTCACTAGGAGGTACTTTGCTTGAAAGGGTTGGGAAACACTTTATGTAGGTGATAAACTCCCTTTAAAGAGCACTTGCACGCCACCCTATTTTCATTCTAAATCTACTTTAAGCTTTCATATTCACAAACTTTATTTGATCCAGAAGAGGGTAAATAACCACTTATGAAAGGCTTGGGACATTTATCTAGTTTCCTTTTTTATCCTGAAGATAACAGAAAATAGTGTTTTGCTGGACTAGGAACCGTTGAGGTCTATACCTGTTTTGTTTTTTATAGGTTTGTAGCAAGCTGTGGTTTCACACCAGATGTGAAGGTTTGGGAGGTCTGCTTTAATAAAACAGGAGAGTTCCGGGAGGTCTGCAGGGCTTTTGAGTTGAAAGGCCATTCGGCTGGTGTTTGTGGATTTGCTTTCTCCAATGATTCCAGCAGGTACGTATTTCTTGTATGGATGTGAATGGAAGAAGTAGAGGAAAATATGAAAGTGAATCTGTGTATTGGCTTTAAATTTGGAGAAAGTCATTTTGCAATATATCTGCATGAAAAAAAATTGCTCTTGAGCTCTTTGTAGGCTCGGTTCACATCTGTGCTCAGGTTTCTGTTTGAGGAGTCTGCTTGGGGACCCTCCGAATGGAAACCTATCGGCATAAAAAAGCGGTTACCTAAGGAAACCCGCAGACCCCATAGAAAAGGGGTGCTCACACTTTTTCAGCGTGCGAGCTACTTATAAAATGACCAAGTCAAAATGATCTACTACCCACTGACTCCCCCCCCCCCTTCCCCAATTGACCTTGGGCACAGATTGTGAAAGCAGACAGGCTTCAGGCCTATATGGTAATGCCCAGACATCACGTGGTCTAGGATCTTACCATATAGGCCCGAAGTCTGCTATTATTAACATCGGATCCCTTAGAGGTAAGTAACATTGTTTATTATGTTTCCTCACCTCCCCTGGGACTCCAATTATTATACTCGCGGGTCTGAAAAGACTCCCGAGTATAATAATAGCGGCAGTGGGATCGCAGCCTGGCCCGGGCCTATTCACTGCCGGTCTCCGCGGCCTATAGCACAAGGGGAAGTGGGGGCGGCAGTGAGCAGGTCTGGGGAGGTTGGTAAATAGGCCACTACTTGCTGGGGATACTCCAGCAGGTAGCGGCCTATTATAAAACGAAAAAAAAGTTATTATACTTACCGATCTCGCTGCTGCTCCCGCTGCCGCCGCGATCCTCTTCTCTCGGCAGTCAGACGTCTACATATCAGTGTAGCGGCAGCTCTTCTGCGCTGATTCAAAGAAAAAAAAAAAGTAAAAAAATAAAAATCGCCCGGGCTGCCGCCCCCCTCCCTCATTAGAGGTGCGGCACTGCCTGGCGGACATGGAGAGCGGAGAGCAGTCTAATAATGAGGGTGTCTGTGATCGACCCGTACTTCCTTTGCGATCGACCGGTAGATTACGATTGACGTATTGGGCACCCCTGCCACATACTATAATGGGGTCCAAGTGGTTTCTGCTCAGTTTCCGTGCAAAAAATGCGGAGAGAAAAGTGCTGCATGCGGTGCCTTTCTCTCCACATATTTCATGCGAAGAGGGGAACAGAATGGCCCGAACACAGATATGAACCAGACCTTAATCCAACTTTTGCTCTCTCATGTTCTGTACACTGTAGGTTGTCTTAGTTTGAGATACAATGATACACGCTTAGATCAGGGTAATTGCATGGTCATATCTATGTCTCCAGATCAACAGGTTTACAGTCCTACTGCCATAGAACCTCTTAGGTTCTCTTCCTATCTTAATATGTGTATGTGCCAGGACAATTCACTGCATACACAAAAGGCCTCATGTACCCTTGTACTGCCCAGCATATGCAGAGTGTCTTATTTTGACACGCACTATGCTAGTATGTTTCAGCATGAATTTTTTTGTATAGAAAAAAGTATTGTGTTGTCCTTTGCTATACATAGAGATACAGTAACAATCAGGCTGTGGGGTATGTGTATAATTTCTTTTTTTTTTTTACAATGGTAGTCAGTGGGCCATGTTTACTACTGTATGCTTGAACAGTGGAATACACTGCTGCTTTTATTTGGAAATGTATGCCAGAAAATACTCCCAAAGTACACTGCAGACTGAAGGAAAAATAAATTGTGCTTTAGATGCCGCCATGAGTACTGGTCATGGCACCACTACTCATGGTGGCCTCAATACTATGATCACTTACCTACATTATACAGGAATATTCCACTGAAAAGGACACTGTCTAAAGGACCCCCCTGTACTTTACAGTGCTGCAGGTCCAGACCCCCAGTGCTTGTGACCACACGTATGTGGTTTATGTGATCAGCCAATAACTTCTCTGTGATCCTCTACCATTCATGCACATGTAACTGCAGAGGCCATGGCCTGGCTGAGAAGTCACATGACCTTTTATCCAATAGGTGCAGAGATTCTGAATTACAGGCAATGCCATATCTAGGTATAAAGGGAAAGGAATTTGTAACAAGATATACTGTATGGATAATATGCTGAGCTTCATGTAACCCCTTAACACAAAGCTGAATTTTAGACATTTTACCAGGACTGTGGAGTCGGAAATAAGTGGCTGACACTGAAGAAGGCTTCAAAGTAAAATGATTATTAATTATTGCATACTATAATTAAAAATATTTAATGTATGATTAATATTATTGGATACATAGAGTGATGCAAATCTAGATTCATAGGAATCCAACCACTAGTTTTTTAAATAAATTGGAGGATCTTTACTGCTTCTGACTGACCATGGCTGTCAGCCATTTATGAACTTGTTGGAGAGGGAGTTGAAGTCAGGCTGTGGAAAAAGAGGAGTCCGAGGTTCGGCCAACCAACTCCTTATCCATGCATTGTATGCTCCTTGATAGAGTCCGCCAGCAAGAGGTCAGATGTTATATATAATATATTTTTCCTTTATTATTTATTTTATTTATTTGTTCATAGGATGGCAACAGTATCTAAAGATGGGACATGGAAGCTTTGGAATACAGATGTTGAGTATAAAAAGCAACAAGATCCGTACCTGCTGTTTACAGGAAAATGGTCTGGCAAAGAGCCTTGTCGTATTGCATTGTCTCCTGATGGTCGTGTAGTTGCTATAGCCAGTATCTGTGATATCACAGTATATAATGCTCAAACAGGGGAAATCGAGGAAGAATTCAAGTCTGTACACGGGAACGTCATCTCAGACCTTGCATTTGATATCAACAACAGATTTTTGGTCTCTACTGGAGATCGTGTAGTCCGTGTCTTTCATAATTCTGCTGGATACAGAGCGGCTATTGCTGATATGAAGGACATGCTTAAGAAAGCCACAACCAAGGGCACAAAGGACAGACTACAGAAACAGATAATGGATGCCCAGAAAGCACTAGATGCTGTGTACAAACACAAGGACTAAAACTGTTTTTATAACTGTTTTGATACAAAAACAACTACAGTTTCAAAGATTAAAATATTTCTGTGGAAATCTTATATTTGCCTTATTTGTTTTTTTTCTTATACCTGTGGTTCCTGAAAGTTACAGTTGTCTAGGTTACAACATTTTCACCTTACTAATAAACCATCAATTACTCTCAACTGTAACTGCTAATCTCTGTGGGACTGAAGGCCTGCTACAGTGCTCAGCTGTTTTTGGCAGAATTGAAGGGGATGTGTGTGACCGTTGTCACACCATTTTTGTGGTCATTGGCTGTGGAAGAGATCAGACATGTTTCACCTGTGAATATGTGATATAAATCATGATTATGGGAGATTGAAATGGTTTCATAGCTGGAGATTAATAATAATACATTTTATTTATATAGCGCCAACATATTCTGCAGCACAGCACATTAAAATGGAGCCTGGACATATAAAGTTACAGTCCGAGATAGCATCATATCCTGTATGGTGATGTGGGAGTGTGAACAGAAGAGGGTTCGTTTTAGGGATTCTAACTACGGAAGGGTTTACATTAGGAATTGTGATAGGCCTGTCTGAAAAGATGTGTCTTTAGTTTGTGGTTGAAGCTGTAGAAATTGGGAGTTAATCTGATTGTCCAGGATAGAGCATTCCAGAGAAGTGGTGCAACTCAGGAAAAGTCTTGTATATGCGCGTGGGAAGTTCTGATAATAGTGGATGTAAGTCTTAGGTCATTGAGTGAACGGAGAGCACGGGTTGGGCAGTAGACAGAGATGAGGGAGGAAATGTAGGGAGGTGCAGCATTATGGAGAGCCTTGTGGACGAGGTTGAAAAGTTTATATTGTATTCTGTAATGAATAGGCAGCCAATACAGTGACTGGCACAGACCGCAGGCATCGTTATAGCGTCTAGACTGACAGATGAGCCTGGCCGCTGCATTCAGAATAGATTGTAGACTGGAGAGTTTAGTAAGGGGAAGACCGATTAGTAAGGAGTCAAGGCGAGAGTGAATCAGAGCAACACTAAGTGTCTTTAATGTATCTCTGATAAGAAAAGGGCATATTCTGGAGATGTTTTTGAGCTGGAGATGACATGAGCGTGCGAATGATTGGATATGGGGGGGTGAAAGAAAGCTCTGATTCAAACACAACCCCGAGGCAGCGGGCATGCTGTCTAGGTGTTATAGTAAGGCCTGAGACTGCAATGGATATATCGGGGACAGATCTATTAGATGGTGGAAACAGTAGTTGTTCAGTCTCAGAGATTTAGTTTCAGATAGAGCGAAGACATGAGATTTGAGACAGTAGAAAAACAATCACTGGTGTTCTGTATTAGTGCAGGGGTGACATCACGGGAAGATGTGTAGAATTGGGTGTCATCAGCATAAAGATGGTACTGGAAGCCAAATCTGCTGATGGTTTGTCCAATGGGGGCTGTGCATAGAGAGAAGAGCAGGGGGCCTAGGACCGAGTCCTGAGGAACCCCAACAGCAGGGGAAGAAACAGAGCCCACAAATGATACACTGAAAGATAAGAGGAGAACTAGGAGAGCGCGGTGTCCTTGATGCCGACTGAGCGGAACATAGTGAGGAGGAGTTGATGGTCAACAGTATCAAATGCTGCAGAGAGGTCCAGAAGAATAAGAAGAGAGAAGTCGCCATTGGATTTATCCATCAAGAGATTATTGGAGGCTTTTGTGAGGGCCGTTTCCATAGAGTACAGAGTGCGGAAACCAGATTTCAAGGGGTCAACAAGAGAGATAGCGTATTAAACGAGAATAGACCAGCCATTCCAAGATTTTAGAGATGAAGGGTAGGTTACAGACAGGTCAATAGTTAGCAGGACAGGTCCAGGGAGGGTTTTTTCAATAGCGGGGTTATGACAGCACGTTTGAAAACAGATGGAAACATTCCAGAAGAGAGAGAGGTTAAATATTTTAGTAAGGTAAGTCGTGACAGCAGGCGACAGAGATTGGGGAAGGGGTTACTACTGCAGGTCGTAGGGCGAGATGAAGAAAGTAGCTGGGAGACTTCATCTTCTGTAACAGTTTCAAAAGATGAGAATGGACAGTCGGAAGTGCGGTTGGTGAGGGGATCAGTACTATGGTAGGTGTGGGAATCAATGCCACCTGGGGATTGGGCAGGTATTTTCTGACGGTCTTACCAATTTTGTCAGCTTTATAGGATCTTCCCATCATACACAATGGCCCTAATAGTTATTGGATAGGAATTAATTGTGCAAGGCTGAAGAAAATCAATGGATACAGCTAAAACCTGTCACTGCTGATCCATTCCTGTAGTAGATGTAATTTTTGTAATTATTGATGTGATGCCCAGTGATGGTTTATCACATGCGAGTATCCAGTCTCAACCAGATGTGTATAAGCCTCAAGTATTAGTATGTTCATCTTGCACCATCTTTCAAGGTTGCGGGACTTAATTCTGGTGTGAAAGTCGCCTATTTAAATTTTATTTTTGCTGGGCTTGCTCTTTTCTGAGCAATAGCCAATATATTTTTTGTCTGTGTTACTGCTTTATTGCCTTTACACCAAAATAGCTGTATTAAAAGGGTTGTCCACAAATTGGACAAATCACAAAGGAGGCAGTGGATGATGTAAAATTAAAAAAAAAAAAAAAATAGGCACTCGCCTGTCCCTAGCTCTTATAGTGTTGACCAAAAGTATTGGCACCCCTGCAATTCTGTCAGATAATACTAATTTTCTTCCAGAAAATGATTGCAAGCACAAACTCTTTGGTATTAATATCTTCATTTAATTTGTCTTCAATGGAAAACCACAAAAATTATCGTCAAAAAGCCAAATTGGATATAATTCCACACCAAACATAAACAAGGGGGTGGACAAAACTATGAACTTTAAGAGACATCCTGCAGCCCATTTCGTGGTACTTGCGCACAAGAGTTTGGACCAGCTCTAAGTAATTTTCTGCCTTGTGCTTACCAAGGAAACCTCGCACCACTTGAAGAAAACTGTGCCAGGCCACTTTCTCCTTCTTTGTGAGTAGATGAGGAAATTCTACACACTCCATCACCTTCTTTATCTGAGGCCCAACAAAAACACCAGCTTTGATCTTGGCCTCAGACAGCTTCAGAAAGATATTTTGAAAGTATGTGAAAGCTAGGGACTAAAGATGATCGAGTAGTGAAATATTCGATATTCGTTTCGAGTATCCCCTCAATATTCGACCGAATATCGAATCCCATTATAGTCTATGGGGAAAAAATGCTCGTTTCAGGAGAAACCCAAATTCAACTAAGGAGAGTCACCAAGTCCACAATGACACCCCAGGAAATGATGCCAACTCCTCTGGAATGCAACTGGGACAGCAGGGGAAGCATGTCTGGGGGCATCTAACATGCCCAAGTCCCAGTATTACCCTATTATCACAGCCTATCAACTAGACACTTTCCAAACTCAATAGAACCTCTATGAAAGTTGAAAAATACTTGGAAACCTTCTTTCCTCCACAATAGTATGGACAGAAACACAAATTTAAAGCTAAAGAAACCTTAGCATGCACCCCTTTAAATCACGTTGCCCATGACAACCACAGATGGCATAGGCAATGGGAAATCCAACAACCCCCACCCTTAACTGTCATTGTTTATGTGTGTGTGATGTGGTGAGACCTCCAAAAATTACTTTTCCGGCATTTCACGTGAGCCCTTCCAAATTAAGTTAGAGGCCCGTAAGCTGAGCTACCAGCAGAGATTGAGGCCCTTGAGGTGACTTGAGCCTTGCACCAGCGGAGTGTTAGGCCCTTTTAGCGAGTTGCGCCTTGCACCAGCAGAGTTTTTGGCCCTTTGGATGGATTGAGCCTCTAACCAGCATAGTTTTTGGCCCTTTGGGTGAGTTGAGCCTTTAACCAGCAGAGTTTTTGGCAGTTGAGGTGAGTTGAGCCTTTAACCAGCAGTGTTTTTGTCCCTTTGAGCCATAAGTCCAACTCCGACAAAGACAGGCAGGGGAAAGGGAATCCAATTTATTAAGAACCCTAATTAGAAAATCGGGTTGGGAGGAATTAGGGGAATAAAGGTTGCAAAGCGTGATTGGCTGGCCCTCAAGCCTCCCATGCAAGGTTACAGACCGTCCTAAAGGTCAAGGATACAAGTAGTAGCCTCAAGGATACAGGAAGAGGAGATAAGAGGGGCAACACGGTGGCTCAGTGGTTAGCACTGCAGCCTTGCAGTGCTGGAGTTCTGGGTTCGAATCCTGCCAAGGGCAGCATCTGCAAGGAGTTTTATGTTCTTCCCGTGTTTGTGTGGATTTACTCCCATACTCCAAAGACATACTGATAGGAAAAAAAAGGACATTGTTATTGTTATGGCTGACAATCTACATAAAAAAGGAGATAAGTATGACAGACCCACCCCACCTCTTAGAGTGGGTGGCGTAATAAACAGTGGGAAAAAAATGGAGGGAAAAGTTGAAATTGCAGGAGCTATCAAAATGGGTCTCCAGGAGGAAGGTGATATTAGCATTAAGGGCACGCAATTCCGTCAGGGCTAACCTATGTTTCACATTGGAGTTGATACAATCCTAGCCATGGGTAAAGACAAGGGAGCAAGAGCGAATTAGGAGGAGCTTACCAAAAGGAGATCCAGGAAGCACAGGCGCCAGAAGTGTGGTATTGTGTGAAGAGGTGCGTATCTAATCTTACGGCATGTGGTACTGTGTGCAGACCCACGTATCTAATCCTCCCCCCGTGTGGTACTGTGTGCTGAGATGTGTATCTAATTCTCTGGCTTGTGGTACTGTGTGCAGAGGCATGTATCTAATCCTACAAAGTGTGGTACTGTGTGCAGACACATGTATCTAATCCTCTCCTGTGTGGAACTGTGTGTAGACGCACGTATCTAATCCTACGGCATGTGATACTGTGTGCAGACGCGCATATCTAATCCTCTGGCGTGTGGTACTGTGTGCAGACGCGCATATCTAACCCTCGGTCGTATGGTACTGTGTGCAGATGCATGTATCTAATCCTCCCCTGTGTGGTATTGTGTGAAGAGGCGCGTATCTAATCTTACGGCATGTGGAATTGTATGCAGACACGCATATCTAATCCTCTGGCGTGTGGTATAGAGATGAGCGAGTACTGTTCGGATCAGCCGATCCGAACAGCACGCTCGCATAGAAATGAATGGACGTAGCCGGCACGCGGGGGGTTAAGCGGACGGCCGCCGTCAAAGCGGAAGTACCAGGTGCATCCATTCATTTCTATGGAACGTGCTGTTCGGATCGGCTGATCCGAACAGTACTCGCTCATCTCTAGTGTGGTACTGTGTGCAGACGCGCATATCTAACCCTCGGTCGTGTAGTACTGTGTGCAGATGCATGTATCTAATCCTCCCCTGTGTGGTATTGTGTGAAGAGGCGCGTATCTAATCTTATGGCATGTGGAATTGTGTGTAGACGCACGTATCTAATCCTACAGCATGTGGTACTGTTTGCAGACGCGCGTATCTAATCCTCCCCCATGTGGTACTGTGTGCTGACATGCATATCTAATTCTCTGGTTTGTGGTAATGTGTGCAGAGGCATGTATCTAATCCTCCAAAGTGTGGTACTGTGTGCAGACACACGTATCTAATACTCCTCTGTGTGGTATTGTGTGAAGAGGCGAGTATCTAATCCTACGGCGTGTGGAACTGTGTTTAGACTCGCGTATATAATCCTACGGCATGTGGTACTGTGTGCAGACGCGCGTATCTAATCCTCTGGCGTGTGGTAATGTGTGCAGATGCGTGTGGTACTGTGTGCTGAGATGTGTATCTAATTCTCTGGCTTGTGTTACTGTGTGCAGAGGCATGTATCTAATCCTCCAAAGTGTGGTACTGTGTACAGACACACGTATCTAATTCTCACCTGTGTGGTATTGTGTGAAGAGGCGCGTATCTAATCCTATGGCGTGTGGAACTGTGTGTAGACATGCGTATCTAATCCTACAGCATGTGGTACCGTGTGCAGACGCGCGTATCTAATCCTACGGCATGTGGTACTGTGTTCAGACACGTGTATCCAATCCCCGGAGTGTGGTACTGTGTGCAGACGCGTGTATCTAATCCTTCGGCACGTGGAACCGTGTGCAGACGAACGTATCTAATCCTTCAGTGTGTGGAACTGTGTGCAGAAGCGCGTATTTAATCCTCAGGTGTGTGGGACTGTGTGCAGACGCGTGTTTCTATTTCCTATGGCGTGTGATACTGTGTGCTGATCTGTGTATCTAATCCTCTGATGCATGTATCTCAGTTTGGATATCAGAGTTGTATTGTGCATGTGGAGTGACTGTGTGTATTGCAGTTGGAATATGAGTGAAAGACTTGCAGGTTTGTAAAGGCTAAGGGGGGGGGAGGCATTGTGTTTGGAAAGCTGTATCTCAGCAACGGTACGTCTGAGGGAGTTGGAGTCTTGTCTGAAACCTTCCCGGATACCTGAAGTATCTCTGTACCAAATTTGGTGAAGATCGGTCCAGTCGTTTGGTTTGCATTAGAGAACAGACAGACAGACAGACAAGAATTCATTTTTATAATATAGAGAGACAGGGCACTATGCATTTCAGAGCTAGATGCTCCTTTATCAAGTGGAATAATTACGTGTGATGTTGTGAGATTGTTGCAACAACAAATATGTCTTGAAACTTTACCACAAATATGGATGGCAGCGGATTTGTCCTATATCAATGGATTAGACGTCAAATGATGCACAAAAGTGGGAATTGGTGGACAGCCCACGCTCTTTGCATACTGTAGATTAATTTAAGGTCTATTTATTGGACTTGCTATGTGGTGGAGTTGCATCTCAGAACGGGATAAATCCGTAAATTAATCTATACAAAGAGCGCAGGTTGTCCATCAATTACCCTGGGTATACCCACCTAGGCTTTGTGCATCATTTGACGTCCAATCTGTTGACACATGTGAAATCCGCTGCCAACCATACTTGGGGTAAAGTTGCTTTGATGGGCTAGTCAGGGAAGATATGTCCTTAAAAACAGTCCATACATACTACCATCACTGAGACAAAACCTTGGGACATTTTCCTGTCACCCTCTTTTTGGGCATGCTCAGCATATATAGTGCCCATATCACAAATAAAGTGACTGATAGGGTATGTTCACACAGCGGAATTGGAAGAGGAATTTAAGGTGGACTTTTGCTTCATATTCCTCTTCCATCCCTCCTGCAGAGCTTCCCACAGATATATGGAGTTAGTCAGTGGAGTGTCTTGTGCCATGGACTCAGTGGCTGAATCAGTTTCTAAGATTGAGGGTCAGATTGGCTCACTGCCTTACATTGAAAACAAGGCATAATCAAGGTGGAATCTGACTCAAAATCAGTGCAAAATTCAACCACGTTAATGAGCCCTTACCCTGACTGCACAATAGAGTTGCCTGCTCTTCTGGAAAGTTGCTTCTTTCTTCAAGTGCAGAGTTAACCCGAACTTCTGCAATTGGTAAAAATTACTGCAGCGTGATATTTTATCACAAAAGACAACAAAAAAACAATTAATATTGACATTGGAAGCACTCATTGTCTGCTAAATGTCCAGGAAGGGAACAGTGCTAAATATTTCAGCATTACTTACTGCTCGTAGCTCCCTAGAATGCGTGCCCCTTCCTTTCTCCCGAGCTCACATGGTGATATGTGCCAGCTGCAGAGCTGAGAAACGGGAGCCTGGGAAACAATGAGCGATCAATCACACTACTCACTCCCTGAGGCCCCACTAAACTATGTGGGGGGGAAAGGGGCCATTATACTGTCTGTAAGGGCAAATCGGTGTCATTGTACTGTCTGTGGGATCAAAAGGGGGCTGCTATTCTGTGTATGAAGCAAAAGAGGGTCATTATACTGTGTGAGGGCTGAAGGTTGCCATTATTTTGTGACCATCTCATTATGCAGGATAAGGGGATAAAGGAGAATTTAAACAATGTGTTTGGTATTACCGTGTTTCCCCGAAAATACGACAGTGTCTTATATTCATTTTTGCTCCCAAAGATGAATTATTTTTAGGGGGTGTCCTATTTTTTTTTAATGAAGAAGAATTCACGTTTATTGCTGAACAAAAAAATTGAACATTTATTATATACGCTCACCACAGCACAGACATTGCACAGGATAATAGCGGCGGGACAACAGCAGACTGTGTTCTCAATCTGGCAGTAGGGGACAACAGGGATAGCAGCAGGCAACAGGAGTCTTTATGCATTGCCTGTATATTTATAAGTCATGGCTGCTGAAGGGAACATTGGTGGCAGTCTTCATGCAGGTAGGTAGGGGACGACAGCAGTGTTTATTAAAAGAATCCCAGCTGCATGTGTGCGTTCTGTTTGGCCATGCTTTCAAACGAAAACTTTACTATGTCTTACTTTCAGGGGATGCCTTATATTAGACAATTCAACAAAACCTCTGCTATGTCTTACTTTCAGGGGATGACTTATTTTTGGGGAAACAGGGTAAGGAGGCCATTATACTGCATGAAGGGGCATAAAGGGGTTATTATACTGTATGGATGGACACTATAGGAGCTGCGATTGGACAATTATGCCCCAGACTTTGCCATCCGCTAACTCACTGCCATGTAGAATAGGAGAACTGTAGAAAAAATTTCTACATGTAGCAAATAAAAGTACAGCAGCTTTAAGGCCACGACATGTCAATTATAGCTGCAGGTCACACCCACTGTTTTCAGTCTTTGCAATGTAAACGCTTCCACTAAGGAAGCAACTCCTTCAGGGTTTTGTGTAGCAAAACCACCCGATTCTCATCAGACTCTGCTGCACAGACTCCAAAGCATTTTACAATCCCTGCAATCTAGTAAATTCCTTCCACACATTGCATAAAAATACCCACTGTGGAAATGCTGCGAATTCCAAAACTGTCACGTTTTTGGAAATCTCAAATACAACTACAGAAAAGCCGGCAGTTTCCCTATAAGTATAATTTAAATATAAAAACACTGCCGATTTTCTTTGAAAAGCTCTGCGGGGAAAACTGTGATGCGCTTCTGCTGCAGTTTTTCCTGCTGCAATTTTTGACTATGGTTTATTAGGGTATGTTCACATGGTGGAAAATGAAGAGGAATTCCTCTTCATTTTCTGCCACTGGCATTTTGGCCGCGACGGGATATCGATGCAGTGCACCAGCATTCTGTTGCGGCATCCGGCTCCTAATTAGGCCCGGATGACTGGGGAGGGAGACTCAAGCAGCGAAATCCATGGCAAGATCGAGCAGGACGCTTCTTATTTCCGCGTCCTGCTGCGGTCTGACTCCCATTGACAACAATGTGAGGCAGATTCCGGAAAAAAATGTGCTCCGAATTCGGGGTGAAATCCCCAGCAAATTCCTCCGCGTGAACACAGCCTTATGTGTGGCCTTGGACAAAACGATAGATACCCTTCAGAATCCTTTATAGTTAATGGGGTCTGTGTGCAGTTTTAGAAGCCCCCCTCTTTTTTTTTACTGTAGAGGCTTTTAGAGTCACACTGTAGCCCCATGGGTTATGCCACACGAACCTGGAGCCGGCCCTGCATCCCACATTGTATCAGTCACTTCTATTCCTTTGGCTCACACACATTTTCCCGCTTGCTCTTGTCAGAGAAGTTTATGACTAAGATGCAGTTCCCGCCCATTTATCATCAGACTCTCCACAAAATAACCACACAGCTTGCGTGACGTCACTGGCGGAATGCAATAAGGCCACGCCCCTCCAGGCGTCACGCCGCGGTGTCGATAGGAAAATGTCAGGCCGTTCAGTGAGAGCCGAGACCCGAAGCCGGGCCAAAGATGACATCAAAAAAGTGATGGCGGCCATCGAGAAGGTCCGCAGATGGTGAGCGCTAGTTCAGAGTCAGTAAAGTGAGCGCCACTACTGTACTAGGTGGGTGAGGTGCTCGCTCGTTTACAGGGACCCCGGAGCCGGCAAATAACTTGCCAAGGGGGATCAGCTGATTGGTGGAGCTTTGGAGTGACGTGACCGTAAGCCAATCGGATGTCGCCTCCCTGTAGCTGAGCTGTCACCATCCCTCCTGTTACTAGCGGCGGGGCGTGTCCAGGTGGCAGCAACATGGTTGGAGGACGTGAGCAGGTCGGGAGATTCCGTGATTGGATAAACAGATCACTGGGCGAAGGGTTATCCTGTCAAAGTAATCCGGTGCGTGTGGTTGCCATGGAAATGGGCCAGAGATGCAGATGAGGGGACAGTATGGCCTCGATATCATTTGCATGTTGATGACGTAATGGGTTTTTTTTATGTAGGGGGTTTGGTGGCGCTGACAGTGCAGGAGGATGATGGCGGTGTTATTGGTGCTGTATATGGCACTGGCATCGCTCAGATGCTGGGCAGATTACAGGGTGCTCTTGGTTGGGGGTGTGAAGCTGCAGAGACACACACATATATAAATAATATATAACATACTCATGCAGGTTGCTTCACCCAGTAATCCACATTTTAATGCCCTGGTTACCATGATTGCAAGCAGTGGTGTAGCTAAGGCTTGTGGGCCCCGCTGCAGTCTTTTATCCGGGGCCCCTACCTCATCCCTACAGCAGATTCCTGATAGTGATGGTTACGGGAGCTGAGGAGATTAATCCACTTTAGTGTGGCTAGGGGGAATCTGTGGGTCTCCTTGGTTTATGGGCCAGATAGAAGCTGCAGTCTCAATACTGATGCCAGTGCTTATGGACCTGTTGCGACCCCTCAAGTTATGCCCCTGATCGCAAGTGCCCAGGAGGCCTCTGCATTGACCTCTGCACTCGGCTCCTCTCAACTTGTCTGAGTGATAGTTGTTACCACATTGGTACTAGTGCCATCACCAAAGAGGGGCAGGGGTGGCATGGAAAATATCATTACCTGGGCACTTGCGAGCGAGATGCAGTGTGGATTTCTCACTCAAGCAACCTGCAAGATTGTTGTCCAAGGCGTGTTTCCATTGTTCTCCCCATTCTCTATACGGTGCTGTCCAACTCCCTTTAAACCTATATTGACCACAACTCTTTATGATAAAACAACATTTCATAAAATACAGGTTTCCATCAGAGGTCTGGAGTATTCAGATTTCGGAGTCCAGTGACTGCTCTACTCACACATACTGTGTTAACACTACTTAAAATATACCATACAAACTTTATTGCCATAAATCTACTTGGAAGAACTGATGTCCCATAGGGTATATACATTTGGGCTTTAACAAATCTAACCAAATGACATCTGATCATGGAAATGGTTCTAGTGCTGGGAATGTACCATTGATTCTTTGCTTGGTCTACTATAGATCTATTATTTTCTGAAGATTATCTGATGTATTCATGTGTGATATGCCCTTGTTTGTTTCAGGGAGAAGAAATGGGTGACAGTTGGTGACACATCCCTGCGGATATTTAAATGGGTCCCTGTTATTGATGGAAGAGATGTACGTATACAGTATTTAGTGGATAAATAACAGTAAATGTAAGTTATTAACAAATGATCTGCTAACTAAAGAATTCTTTAGGATAGGCAATCAATAGTGTCAACCTGATAAGCCAAGGCAGCTGAAGAGGTGGGGTTGGGGGTGACACATTTTTACATAGTAGCATTTGTAGATGTGAACAAACTGTAATAGTCAGGCTTCCCCGCCTCCCCTTCAGCCCAACCAACAGTTGCAGTTAAGTGAGAATATATAAGATAATCCTTTAATAGTCCCACAATGGAGAAATATACAGTGGGACAAATTTATGAAGCCTCTCTTAGATGTCCATAGCAACCAATCACAGCAAAAATTTAATTCTTGAAAATGCTATGACTGGTTGCTATGGGCAACTGAAATGTTTTTCTTTTTTTTTTAAAAAAAAAAAAAAAAAAAAAGACAGTTTTCATAAATCTGCCCCAGTAAGCCTAGAATTACATCTGTAGAGTTCACTCCATTTTTCCATTTCACATTAAAATTTAATGGACTCTAAAGATGGATCCATTAAATGATGGACATTGGAGTCTGACAAATCTCATTGACTATAATGGGGTCTGGCGGGTTTCCATTTTGGTGTCCATTATTCCCCTGAGTAAAAATGAGGCACTTGCAGGACTTTTTTTTTATGTTCATGATCTTTTGCAGAATCTGCTGGTGGCTTCTGGTGGAACCTCAGATGCAGAAGTGAATGTAGCCTTTTCATGTGTATAGTTGGTAAAACCATTTTTTGTATTTAATATTTTGTCTTTATATTTTTCTTTAAAGTGATACATTTTGAAGTAAAGATTAATTTTTCATGCTTTACATGCAATTGCATTTAACAGCAGAATCTCCTGCATGACAAATCTACAGCGAAAGTGGGGAAATCTAAGATGTCATATTTTCTACCACTAGTGAACCGGCTAAATATTATCTATTGATCTATAGAAAGTTCATAGGATCACCATGCAACTATATCTGTGTGTTAAACCACAGATCTCTACCCAACAAGATTCACGAAGGATAATACAAGGCAGCAACTACAACTAGGTTCACATCTGCGTTCGGGTTTCCGTTCAGGGAAACTACTTGGGGACCCCCCAAACAGAAAACTAATCCGCATAAAAAAGCAGTTATCGTAGCAAACCCGCGGGACCCATAGACTGTAATGGTTTCCTTCTGGTTTTTGCCTGAAAAGGGCAAAAAATGTGAAGAGAAAAGCGCTGCTTGCAGTGCTTTCTCTCTACATTTTTCATGCAGAGGGGAACAGAATCCCGTACAGAGAGCCAATGTATGTGTGAATCGAGCCTCTGTGGCATTTGTTCCATGTGCAAAATTTCAGCGTCTTGCTCAGAAGCCTTTGTCAAGCAAAGTCATGTTGCCCGTGGAATCAGTACCACTAAATGTTTGTTGTGGGTTTTTTTTTCTTTTTTTTCTTTTTTTCTTCCTCTCTCCTCACATACATACATACATACAATCGGATTCTTCTGTTTTGTTTTTTTATCAGAAAGAGAAAGTGAAAGGAAATGCTACTTTGGAAAATTCTTCATCCACAGCCAACTCTTCGCTTTTGCTGGAATTTCAGGGTAAGATATAAGTACCAACAAAACATTAAAAGAAAACCTATAAATTATGACACCAAAATTGAAAAGGCTTTTGTAAGTTTCAAAAATATCTCCTGAGGAGAGTGGCCATCTAAGAGCCCAGCTAAAAAGGTGCCTGAAAATATGTAATTCTTGTGCAAACAAAGAAACATTGAAGTATATAATACAGTAAGGGTGGGTTCACATCTGCCCGCTTTAAGCAATGTTGCTGGGTTTCTTCTGCCCCGAGAAACTGGACAGGGGACGGAAACCCGGTAGTCAGTTTTCAAACCCATTTAAGTGAATTGGTGTGAAAAGTGAGCGCCCATGAGTGTTTTGTACCTGTCCGCGGCGAAACCAATTTTTTCAGCCAGACTCAGTCGGACATGCAGGACTTTGTGTCTGGTTAAAAAAAAGGTATTGCTGTGGACAGGTACAAAACACTCACAGGCTCTCACTTTTCAAACCCATTCACTTGAATGGGTTTGAAAACTGACTGCCGGGTTTCCGTCTCCTGTCCAGTTTCTCAAGGCAGAAGGTGGAAACCCAGCAGGATTACTTAAAGCAGTCATGGGTGCAGATATGAACCCGCCCTAATTCTGTTTCCTAGCACTGTCACTGCAGAGGATAATAAAGTAATCTGTCCCCACAACCCAGCATCAACTCAGTCCTGTAGATATATAAGTTAGGGTCACCTGAATCAAATGGTGTTCCCTCCTTGTGAATCGCTGCCTCCATCGCAGAGATACAGGTTTCTGTTAATATTAAGGTTTCTGTTAATATACAAATCCATTTTTGGACCAGTTAGGACTTTGCCGTTTACCTCTTTGGAGCAACTGCAACACCCTTGCATATTGCCAAAAGCAACGATAACTTGGCAACAGAGGCACCAATTCACTGGGGGGAAAGCTCAATTTGAGGCAGATGACACTACCCTATCGATGTGCAAAGCTGGGTTGCTATTCTAATCATTACACAGTGCCCATCCAGATCATTAGAAGGTTTTAATTTAAAGGCTTATCAATTGATGATGTGTTTTTTAGGAAAGTTCATAAATATTAAAATCTGCAGGATCCCTTTGGATCAGCTACTTAAACATGAAGCAGCAGTGTGCTGTGAGTTCCTCTATTTAGGCCATGTGATGTCATGTTCATTGGTCACATGGTCAGTTTGCAGCTCAGTCCCATCAATTGGATGGCACTGTAAAATATATGCCGTTGTGCTTGGTCTTCTGTGAAGATGATGCATTTCTATTCTGAATGATGCAGTCTCTTCAAACAGCTTACTGGCAGGGGGCCCCTAAGGAAAAGCTCTTGCAGGATAGATGGGTTTTTATCTAATTAAATAATTTTCTTAAAATGTTGAAATATGTGCAGGGTCTTGTGAGCAGTCTGTTCTATTACTTCCGGTGCTTTCATACATTAGGACCTATCAGTTTTTCTGCTACTAATAATCACATCATGGCTGAAGCACATTTTACATTTGACTGCTCCAGCAATATTGTTTTTGATGTTTTGGTCTTATGACAGAGCACAGATGTGAATAGAGCGTTTTTGGTTGTACCTATGACATTCTATTCATAGAGTTGTTTATTTTCTTACAGATGAAACCAGTAACCAAAGCTCCTTGTCAGATGTATACCAACCAAAGGTGGAAAGCAGCACCTCCAGTCCAAGTCCCACACATAGCGAATCCCCTAGTCCAGTACACACAGCTGACTCCCAACCTCCAACACTGGGACAAGAGAGTCTGGATGGTAAGGGTGCATGACTTAGACCCTTGGATAGGAAACGAGGAGAAGCGCCCGTATTGTCTTTGCTTTCCTTTCACCAAGAAGAAGAGCACTATGCCTATTTTGTCTGATTTGCATGTTACATACAGATCATTTGTACAAATGTAAAAATAACTGTATTAACTAAAAATCTCCCCTAGATGTATTACATGTTGGCATTTAGAATTTTTCATGATTAAGCTAAATATTATTTGTAGCACATAGACAAACCTCTATTTTTGGTCTGTATTATTGTATGGTCATTATTTCCATTTTGTTAACCTTTTTGGCACACAGAAGGTACATAAAAAGCTATCAGAGCAGTAATCGTATAAATCCAATTTAGTTTGTTTGTTTGTTGCCAAATGGAAACTGTATAATAAATGAGCATGTCTTTGTTGTGCTATGTTTTTCACAGTTAGGGAGCGTTCACACTACCGTCTGTGTCCAACAGGTAGTGTCCGCTCCTAATGTCCGCTTAAAATCTGGCACGGACATTAGGAGCGGAGACTAGCTGTGTCCATGACACCTGTCATTTATTTAAATGGCGATCGGGTGAGTTCTTTTGCACTCCGTGCCCTTCCTTCACTGTCCGCATGTAAAGATGTCTGACTTTTCAAGCGGACAGAAAAACCCTACATGTCGGGTTTGAACGCCCCCTTAGTCTAGGGATACATAGTGTGAACATGCTGTAAGCTGCCACAACACAAAAAACACCAGAAATTGTGTGGATTTTGGGCTTCCTGGAGCTTTTAGCCTTTGCAAGCCAAAGGCCATAGGTGAAACCCGCAGCAATATTTGATATGTTGCTGGTTAAAATCCACAAAACAGGTCACTTTGCCATATAGGTTTTAGTGACAGCATGCAGATGGGATGGGGAGCCGTCTGCGATTCCTGCCTATGTGACCCTGGTTTATACAGTCTTCTCTAAATACAGAGAGCCTGATGTAATTGTATTTTTTTTTTCATGTATACTATTGGTATAGATTGACTTTCTGTAGAAACTACTCCTGAATCCTTTTTTAATTTTAATACAAAAACACATCAAAAACTGCAAACAGTTTTTTTTTAGTTAGTGGTCCGTTTCTCCATACTAGAGCCCAACTCTACATGGATAAAGTCTTGAGATCTAAGGCTGGCCATATACTTTAGATTTTGATGGCTGTCGTATGGCCTTCTGATTGATGATGTTGTTCCTCAATAACATTAACAACTAAACTGCCTGATCAGGAGGAAAGAAAGATGCTGATGAGCAGACTAAACACTGGTATTTTTAGCCGATCTATTTTTGGTAGGTTAAAGTCTGCCATCGACCAGCCAGATAGTGCGCTGAATTCAGCGCACTGTTGGCTTTCTAGCGGTATGAAAAACCGCCTATTCCCCAGATAGTGACAAGTCCTCTTTAATACTGTAGTTTCAGCGCCCGATATGTCAACTATGCTCTCTGTGAGGTGGGATGCCCCAGACTGTCTAATTAGCATATATATAGGTGGAGGTTAGAGAACAAATGGCAATTGCGCCAGACTTGGTAGAGTGGCGCCTATTAAATGATGCAAAGAGTTGGAGGTGTTGAAGAACACCGGATGAATGTACTGGCTCATTTGTGGCTTTACCTCTTCAGCTGAACAAACTCTAAGATTGTAATGAGTAGAAATATGTATTAAGATTTTAGTTAGTCTAGGATCTCTTTGTATTCTACAAAACCAGAGTTTAAAGGCGTCAATACTCTTCATGCCATGTATCTTTGTTGTACAGCTTACACATAGGAAGACCTCACTTGTAATTTCCATTCACTGTAATTGTTGGTTGCTGTTTGAGAGACAACCTTTGTATATTTTTCAGAGCCTTCTGTGCCTGCTTCTGAGGTAGCGGATGAACCCCCTACTCTGACCAAGGAAGAGCCTGCTTTATCTGGTGCTCAGGTACTAGTAGATGCCTCATTGTATAGAGATTCGTTCCATTTGGGTCATTTAAATTACATTGACTCTATAACCTTCAGACACACCGCGAACATTCTTTCAAATAAAAGTCTTACTGAATTCCAATATATAAATCTATGACTCCCATAGCCAACTGCCTTCACAACGTGTGAACTTGCAAATTGGGTGATAAGTCGTTCCATCTAACATTTATGACACTGTATCAAGAAATAGTAAAAGTGTTCTTTAGTGTGGGTTCGTGAGCTGTGATCACCAAGTTGTTTGGTTGGGGATCTCTGTATATCCCAGGATATGACAACTAAAGATTGGCATCGATACCATAAACTTCAGTTAGGCCGGGGCCCCACGGGACGGAAATGCCGCAATTTGCCCGCAGAGGAAACTCCGCAGGAAAAATCGCGGCGTTTTACAGTACTTCATGTGAATCCCATCCCCATTTTGTGGAAAATCACAGCATGTCAATTATATCTACGGAAATGGCGGTGGCTTCCCCGCAGATATAATTGTAACAGAAAGTCCGCGGAGGAAAACTACGAACTACGATGCGTTCATGTTGCAGTTGTTCCCACAGTGCTTTATCGCTGCGTTTGTGGCCTGTGGGGCCTTAGCCTAAAAGTTATTTTACTGCAATCTATATAAGTCTCAGTGAGTCATTTAAAATGGATTGAGTGATGCTGAGATCCCCAATACATAGACAAGGAAGTATGCCAACGTTCAAAATATCACCATGACAAATAAAGGTTTGAGAACTCTGTGTATCTTCAGCAGGATTATCTGGACCAATAACTTTAGTTGGATACATCATTTTCTCTGTTGACTGTGTCTCATTGATCAATCTGAAGTTAATGTATACAAAAATAATTTATTCAGTATCTTATCTTCTATGCGTAATTGACGTGCACTAACCCTTTTACTAGGGTCATTCCATATCAAGTGATCCAAATAGGAATATTTTTTTTTACCTGACGTCTTTAGATTTTTTTTATTTTTATTTTTTATGAAGTACAACTTAAGTTAATTACAAATAAAAAGTTTTGAATTTTTTTCTTCATCAGTTAATTTTTTATAGACTTCTAAAGTTTTGAAAGTGTGAATTTTGGCCTGGTATGGCTTTACATTTTTTAACATATCTTGAGCTAGAATTAAGATAAATAGGTGGGAGAGGCATCATTTTTCTCAGAGCGATACAGGCTTTCATTTGATATGTCTCAAGACGATGTTTCTTTATATTTTGTTTTGGAGAAATCAAATTCAAAATTTTGATGCGCAATTGTGAAAAAAACGTATGTTTTAAAATTGTGAAAAAATGCATTTGTGTTACTTGTGTTCTTGGTTTATATTTGTACAGGTTTTCAACTTGGGACCAAATTGGGATCAATTTTTTTTTATTTATTTTTTTAAGCCTTGAATCATCTGATTTTATGTTTGTGTGGCTTCTTCCTTTTTTCTTTTCAAATTACAACTTGCTGAATTTAACATTTATATGCAACAATAAAAAAACATAAAAAAACAAATACTGTAAGTGCCAGAACAAATACATCTTATCATCAGAACACAGCTTGTTCAGCATTTTCAACCTGAATGCATTGAACAAACCGAAAGAAAAAAGCTGCTCATATCCTCAAGTGCAATTTTCTAAATAGTCTCATCCTAATTATATGTTAACAAGGTTAAAAGAACCAATATTTATAACACCTATTTCTACATGTAACAATTGTTTTTTTATTATATCACTAAACATGTAATTTATTAAGAAAAATAGTCCAGTAGATAAATCCTCATTCTATAAAATATGAACTAATCAAACAATTAATAGGAGGTTTATAAACTACCGGCCTTTTATCATCAATTTGTCCTTTCTAGTGAGTGAAATGTAATCTTGTCCATAAGCGCTTACTAGCAATGGCCATTTCCTTTTGTGTCAAAGAGTATGTACAGCCTGTCATGGTGTTAGGCTCCACCTGAGTTAATATCTGATTTTTGTTGACTTGTAAAATGTCTGGTTTTCTTGGATACACAAAGGATGGTGCTGGACCAGAAGGATGCAAAAAAGGCAATTTTATGTCTTCATTTTCACAATCTTTGGAGAGTACAGTAGCCAGCCACCAGCGCCGATCATATTCACAGGTCACATAACCAGTTATGTCATCCATTGCCAATCGTGCTGCCTTCTACCACTTCATGGACTTCACTGTCATTGCTGAATGAAAAAATCCTTGTTTTTATTTCTGTTTCACTACATGGAATGAAAGTGTGGTATGGCTGAGTCCCTTGGATGGGTTCTGCTTCCTGTAACCAATGTTTTAACAAACTCCTCCTCTTCATAGTCCTGGTTTGTACAATACATGAACACACCGCTGAGAGAGTTGGTCCCACTCTAGTGTCATATTACAGGACCTGTATACTGCTAGTCTGACACTAGTTAACATTTACATTTTGTGAGGTGAATCATTCTCTGTACATATCTCACATACAGACCCCACACTTTTAGACCACAGGCTGAACAGATCTGAATTCAAGATTTTCGGAATGACACTGTAATAGTTATATTTTAAAATATTATCCCATCGCGATCCCAACTTGAATTTTGGTACAGATGTGGCTAAGGGCATAGCAGGCCCATGTGCATTTTTTTGAAATTTTTAAATAAAATGTTTTTTTTTTTGGAAATGCGTTTTAAAATTTTGCGTTTGCGTTCACATGGGTAAAATATTAACAAAGATACTCTTGTGACATATTTGGTGAAAGCCTGTATAGTTCTGAGTAGAATGGCGTTTATTTTGTTTCTCTATCTTTTTTCTAGCCTAAGTTATGAGGAGAAATGTAAAGGCAGGCAACACAGAAATTCGCACTTTTTCTGAACTTTGAAAATCAATTAAAAATTCAAAAAAATTTCTAGAATTTTTTTTTCTTCACATTTTGCATTCTCTGACACACTATTACCAAATAACAAAATCTCAAAAGAATTAAAAATATAGAGGGAAAAATCATTGGTTCACTTGACACGGAATGACCCACTACAGAAGAAAATATAGAAAATCCTTTGGAGTCTATCAGAATGAGAACACGCTAGGACAGCTGCAATTCCTAATCTTAATCCGAAAAAAACAAAGAACAGTCTGCATGCTATATCTTAAGAAGCCCACGTGACTAAACACACGATTCCTATAAGATTACACATAATAGACTTCACCATAAAGCAATTCATTTTTAATAAAATTGTAATATATTTTCTACTAATAAAAGGTTAAAATAGTTGGACCAGAATAATAGACTGGATGGGCATAAAATAATATTATACATATTGTGGAAAAGTTGCAAATATGCCCCACAGGTGTAATATCATTATATATTGTAACAGCTAGCAAAACAAACGTATAAGCCAAATATTTAAAAAAAATTATGTAAACTTCCTCAGGAGTTGAGGTGAGGCTCCCATTTTATGCACTTCTCTATTTTTGTGATGTAATATTTGGTTTATATGCTCATCTTTAAAACATAGGGGTAACTATAGACTTTATGGTATGATACCTGGTATCCATCTATATTTTCCTGTGTATTCTTCAATTCCTTTCTGTGAAGTGATATTGATATTACACCTTTTGGGCACAATTGTAAGTTGTTTTTTTTTTTACAATATATGCATCTATAAGGTCCAGTCTATTATTCTGGTCTGTGTTTACCTTTTTTTTAACCTTAGATTAAATAAAAATTTTCTGTGGTTAACATTGGATTCTATTATGTGTTATTTTATAGGAATTGTGAATTACTAATCTTAGTGGTAGTCTTCAGGGCAGAAAGTTCATGCATGTATCAATACAGTGGTATGTAAAAGCTAATGGTGTTGCTTTTTTAATATAGATTGTGAGCCCCGCATAGGGATCACAATGTACATTTTTCTTCCCTATCAGTATGTCTTTGTAGAATGGGAGTAAATCCACGCAAACACAGGGATAACATACAAACTCCTTGCAGATGTTGTTCCTGGCAGGATTTGAACCCAGGATTCCAGCACTGGAAGGCTATAGTGCTAACCACTGCGCCACCGTGTTGCTCTACTATGGTGTTGCTTTCAAAGTACTTGCTTATAGTTGATATGATACTGCAGGATGAATTCTAAATGTGAAATCTGTTCTTCATTCTCCAGGCAGAAGACCCCGATGAGTCTGGAGCGCCCCCTTTGAAGAGAGTGTGCCCTGATGTGCCTTCCCGTCCCTCCACTGCACTGAAAAGCTAGTGCCAAATGAAAATACTTAGAAACCTTTTTCTATGACAGCATTTGAAAGCCTTAGATGACAATGTTTGCACTGGAGGCTGGAAGTTGTGCAATTGCCTTTCAAAGGGAGGGAATGATAACCTGCCTCATAGAGGCCCAGTCCAGAATGCAAAGTGAAAGAATAATATTCTTCTTCATTAATCACATTTGTCAGAGGTACCACGTGGTACTAATGCTTCGGTTATATCTATAAGATGCCACAGCTTACTGTGCCACGTTTCTGCTTTTGTCAGTCAGCCATTACTAAATGTGCAATGTCATGGCTTGTCCACTCTTATATGACATCTGCATAGCACATGCTTGCATTACTGTGTCAGTGAAGGGTGATTCTAATGCCTTTAGACCTTTTTTAGATTTGATATATAAAAATATGATAAAGCACACGTATAGTACACCATTCCCTGCCATATACTAAAGGCCTTTACAAAACTTATCCAGGGAATGATCCTGGCGCTCCTGATGAGTGCACACTCATTTGACATGCCTCTATTTTTATGAAATAAAAAACAGAGGTTTTTCCGTATCATGCACTTATAAATTATTCAATTTTTAGTCCAGAATTAAAATATTTCACAGCTCCATTCCTTATAGAAAACCTATAGAGAACTTCTATATTATGCTACGTTTATATTCCATGTTCTTTTCTAGTATTGAGGACAATGGATGTTAGATGTGTTTCATTACAGCAAAGATATTTTTAATAAATGAACCAATCTGTTTCGTGCCTCTGTGATTTAATTGCAATCAAAGCAACCAAATAGTTTTGACGGTCCCACCTCTGGACGGCCATTATTCCTTTTGTTCCAGATCTGTGACGCTATAAATGGCAGAATCCCTGGTGATATAGGGAAGAGAGTTATTGCCTATTTTCAAACTGGTCTAGGATAGAGAGGGGCTAATGTATTGATCCCTGGTTGACTTCAGCAGGGAAGAGGTTAACGTTAGTATACCTAGTAGTCTAGGACAGTTACATAGTAGATGAGGCTGGATGCAGACATCAGTCCATCAAGTCCAACCTATAACCCTACAATCCCTACAGTGTTGATCCAGGGAGAGGCAAAAAAAAACAAACCATGAGTCTCATGCCAATTGCCCCAATTCAGGGAAAAAATTCCTTCCCGACTCCAAATCTGGCAGTCAGTATAAAAACCCTGGATCAACGTGTCTTTAAAATCTAGAGTCCAGAACTTGTTATATTTTTCTCTTCAAGAAAGACATCCAGGCCCTCTTTGAACTTATTTAATGAATCCGCCATCACCACTTCTTGGGGCAGAGAGTTCCAGAGCCTCGCTGTTCTTTTTTTTTTTTTTTTTTTGTTTATTTTTAAATTTTTTAACATTGAAAGAGTACAACAAGAACGATAAGACAGTACCAGTTTAAAAATGGTCATACACATCATTTACACATAGAAAGTATAAGAAAGAAACCAGATATAATAATAAAAAGAAAACAAAAACAAGGTTAACAGACAAAAACAAGATGAGACAAGAAAACGGGAGGGGAAGAAACAACAAAGGGATACCATGAGATACCAGGGGGTCAGCATAATCACAAGGGCTGGGTGGCCCAAAACGTGTCCCACAAATTCCCAAACAGTACGAAATCGCTCCTCCTAATTATTAAGCACAGCCTCGCTGTTCTTACTGTGAAGAATCCCCTTCTATATTTCTGGTGAAACTTTCTCTCCTCCAGACGTAGTGGATATCCCCCTGTCACTGGCCTAGGAGTAAGAAGATCCTTAGAAAGTTCTTTGTATTGTCCCTTCATGTATTTGTACATTGTTATTAGATCTCCCCGTAGACGTCTTTTCTCTAAACTGAATAACCCCAAGTTTGTTAATCTATCGTTGTACTGCAGTCCACCCATTCCGCTAATCATTTTGGATGACCTTCTTTGCATTTTTTCAAGTTCACTTATGTCTTTCTTGTATATCGGGGAACAAAATTGCGCACAATCTTTAAGTGTGTCCATACCTGTGATTTGTATAGAGGCATAACTATGTCCTTGTCATGAGAATCTAGACCTCTTTTAATGCATCCCATAATTTTATTTGCCTTGGCAACAGCTGCCTGGCAACATTCAAATCTTGTTTGAATGTGCAATGGGCCTGAAACATTTTGAAGCAAAAATTGTGTCTTGAAATCCAGTTGGTGCTCCCTTCTTTTTGGGCCCTACCGTGCCTCCGTACATAGGATTAAGGCCACAAAATGCACATTTTTGAACACGGGAAAAATGAGGTCATCCATTTTGGGGTGTTTTTCTTCATTTTCATGTGTTATGTGCAAAAAAATGGCTTTAAAATTACACTTTTGTGTAAAAAATATGAAAAATTTTTGTTTGACACAAATTTTTTCAAAACCTATGGGGTCAAAATACTTACACTACCCCTCAATGAATACCTTAAGGGGTCTAGTTTATAAAATGCTGTCATTTATAGAGATTTTCAATTGCTTTGGTAACTCAAAACTTGTTAGAATGTGCAATTGGGCCTAAAATATCTGTAAGCAGAATTTGTGTTTTGAAAACCAATTAGCACTCCCTACCTCTTGGGCTGGACTGTATGTGCATACATAGGACTAAAGCCACAAAGTCTAGATTTTTTTAACACAGAAGTGGGGTGATATATTTTGGGGTGTGTTTCTTTTTTTATGTGTTGTGTGCAAAAAAACTGCATTTAAAATACTGTATATTTGAAGAAAATGATTTTTTTTTTTTCGTAATTTGCAAAACCATATTTGTTTGATCAAAATGCTCACTATACCCCTCAAAGAATACCTGAAGGGGTCTAGTTTTCCAAACTGGGTCATTTAATGGGAGGTTCTATCATTATGCCACCTCTATCTGTCTGCAAACATAGCTCGGTACAGGAAAAAAAGAAATTCACAAACTCAAAATTTGCATATAAACTTGTAAGTTGTCTAAATGACTCAAATATGCTAAAATTATATCAAATATGCTTGAAACACAAAAGGAACATTTGGAAATATAGAACCACTAACTTTTTTTGCCCTGTATTATTGTCTATATGTGAGATATCGTAGCTGAAAATGGAAACAAATTTTTAAATTGAAAAATTTTCAGCATTTCCAATTTTTTTAAATACATTTACGCAAGTTATGTCAGTCTAATTTTACCTTCTCAATAAAGTACAGCATGTCACGAAAAAAGATCAGAATCGATTGGATGCGCAATACTGTTACAGAATTATTCACTGATAAAGTTACACATGAAAAATTTCCAAAATTCGGCTTGGTCATTAAAGTCCAAAACAGGCCAGTCACTAAAGGGTTAATATTGCATCTGAGGGGTACAGCATCCAGAACAGCTTTTTTAGGACAGTGCAGTTACGGGTGCTGGTAACATTTCCAGGAGCCCTGCTGTTTATTTACCATGCAGGGTGTAGAAGTGAGTTTGGGTAGTGCAGTGATGCACATTGTATGGTGAATGAGCAGCATGGCATTATTACCTGTAGTTGTGCTGTCTCGGTACAGTAAGGGCCCTGGCGGTGGACCCCTAGAAACAATTCCACTGGTGGGCCCTAGACCACAAGGTTACCTTTACTACACTCCATGCTGCTACGCATATGAAGAAGTGAATGGAGTGCAAGTCATGAAAGCGCAATGACGCTCCATTCCAAGGCAAGAAAGCCTTAGGGGGGGCTATAATTCCCCCATCCTCCTGATCACTGGGGGACCTGACAATCAGACCCCCAGCGATCAGATACTTATACCCTGTCCTGTGGACAGATGATAAGTGTCCATCATAACAGGCAAACCCCTTTAAAGAGGACCTTTCATAGTTTGGGGCACAGGCAATTCTATATATTGCTGAAAAGCCAACAGTGTGCTGAATTCAGCGCACTGTTGGCTTTCCATATCTGTGCCCCGGGTAAAGAGCTTTCGGTCCTGGTACCGTAGCTCTTTACAGTCAGAAGGGCGTTCCTGACAGTGAGGTACGTCCTTCTTCAAAGCAGCGCCTATCGCACTGTACAGTGTGAGCAGGGAGGAACGCCTCCTCCCTCTGCTCACAGTGCTCGTCCATAGACGAGTATTATCATGAGGGGACGGGGGAGTTCCTCCCCGCTCACACTGTACAGCGCGATAGGCGCTGCTTTGAAGAAGGACGTACCTGACTGACTGTCAGGAACGTCCTTCTGACTGTAAAGAGCTACGGTACCAGCACTGCTAGCTCTTCACCCGGGGCACAGATCGGGAAAGCCGACAGTGCGCTGAATTCATATAGAACTGCCTGTGCCCCAAACCAATAATACAAAGATACTAGTTCTAGCCCTTATATTCTAGACACATTAAGTGCTTAAAGTCATGATGTATTACATACATTCTTGGTATGAGGGGGCAGGGGTGTTTTTTATACTATGTTGGTCCAAATTCATTTTGCTTGTGAACTTTTATTATTGTCTGTGGGAATGTAAGATCCAACAACCTGAAATCTTGGCTATACTCTTCTCTTAAAGGGGTTGTCCCATAACAAGGATCCTATCTATATTGCTAGTTTATGTGGCTTTAAGACTTTTCCTAAATACATTGCTTTATCAAAACTGCTTTGTTTGGCCGCTATCTTAATTTAGTCACTTCATTGTTGACACTGCGTTTCTATGGCCACTGGGCTTATCTGCTCATTTCCCAAGTGACATAGCTGCCTGCTGTCAGGGGGGGAGGGAGGGGCTGACAAGCAACGGAGCTCCTCAGATAGAGGAGGGGGAGGTGAGAGCTCCGGGATTACTGTGCTGTCTATCTTCAGCTTTGCCACTTATCAGCTGGTTTAATTGAATTTGGCTGATAAGGGCTGAGATAAGGAGTCCGTTACCTCTGTATGTAATGCAAGCTGACTCAAATCCAGCTCTGCTACATCAGTTTCCATATCAGCTTCATACTGTGGTAATGCATAGCAGTTAGCAGAGCAAGTGAAACCCTGCCCACCAATGTGCCGAGAAATCCAGGAAGTGAAGAGAGCACAAAGCCTTCAGGCTGCAGAACAAGAGTTATGGGAATATCCCTTTAAAATATGCTGTTGGGTAGGTACAAGTCTTGACAACCAATCACTGTGCACTTTAAGCCTTGTATCACAGAATGGACTGTGGCAGTGGCATAACTACCACCATAGCAGCGGTAGCAGCTGCCACAGGGCCCGGGACATTAGGGGCCCGGTGACAGCTGCTACTGCTGCTATCATTATGCTCGGAGGTCTTTTCGGACCCCCGAGTATAATGATCGGGGCCCCCTGTTGGTGGAATACTTTCCACCAACAGGGGGCCCCGAAGCTGCAGCAACGGCTGAGACAGGAGCTGTAGGTCTGGCTCCTGTCAGCGCTTCAGGATGCTCCCCCTCTCCCCCCCCTCCCTTTCTCTGCTGTCCTCTGCCCACCAATGAGAGGAGGAGGCGGGGCTTATCCCTGCCGTCCTGCACTGGAGGAAGAAGCTGCTCCAGGAAAATGAAACTGAAGATACACAGGTACGTACTGGGGTTACTATACTTATTACTATCAGGCATTTGGGGGGATTACTTGTGTTTTAGTGACTCCATGTGCCTCATAGTAATAGCAGTTAACCCCATCATCTCCCTCACATTAACCCCTGTTTGCCTCACCATAAGAGTTACTGATATGTGAGACATATGGGGGTAATAATAATGAAGATACTTTATTATTACCTCCATGTCTCTCACATATCAGTAATTCTTATGGTGAGGCAAACAGGGGTTAATGTGAGGGAGATGATGGGGTTAACTGCTATTACTATGAGGCACATGGAGTTACTAAATTGTAATGCACAGGACCAGATTTTTTTTTATCCACAATTTGTCCTGGTATAGCGGTCAGCGGTGACAGTATTTAGTCCTGTAGGGGCCACTAAGGGACATAATACTGTGTGCAGGGGCCACTATGGGGGATAATACTGTGTACAGGAGCCACTATGGGGGATAATACTGTGTGTAGGGGCCACTATGGGGGATAATACTGTGTGCAGGGGCCACTATGGGGGATAATACTGTGTGCAGGGGCCACTATGGGGTATAATACTGTGTGCAGGGGCCACTATGGGGTATAATACTGTGTGCAGGGGCCACTAAGGGACATAATAGAGCGCGCAGGAATGCGTAGGAGGGACTCGGTCGAGATCTTCGGTGTCGGGGGGCCCCATGTCAAAAGTTCGCCACGGGGCCCCGCCATTCCTAGTTACGCCACTGGACTGTGGTAACAGCAGAGGATGAAGGACTTTTCACAGTAGTAGTTTATTACTTAGTTTATTTAGTTTATTATTTAGTTTATTATTGGTGGTTCACTGTCTGATCCAAACATCATCGGCTGGGATGGTGGATCAGTAAGATAGGATGCAAACAAGCAAAATGCAAAGATCCTGCCAGGCATATATTATCAGTGCAGCTTCTGTCTCCAGAAGGGCAGAACCATCTGAAGTGACATCACAGCCACATAACAATGAGTGTATAGATTCTGCACCCAGTAGATGGCTCTCCTACTTGGGGACAAGTAGTAAGAGAGGGTAAATTTGGCTGCTATTAGGTAAAGAGGATGATGCTGTTTTCGATAGGGGTGTCTGGTAGCTACAGAAGGTGAGGATGGGCTACATAGACTACGGACCAAGATATCTAAACAGCAAACTTTAAAGTGTTTGGGAGAAGTTGTCATGATAGTCTGCGCTGGATGGAAAAGAAAATTAATAATTCAAATGAGAGGTGACTGCAGTGAAACAACACGGGCCCCATAGACTATAATGGGAGAGGAAAGTAGATTGTGAACTACTTTTCTGTCCGCATGTTCCGTTTGCATACGGTAGTATGTTCAGGGGGTTCCCATGCGGACTCCCCCGAACAGATTACCGACGTAGATGTGAACGAGGCCTAAGGGGAGTTTCTCCCTGAAACGTGTAAGATATTGGTCTCATCCTGCATTTCATGGAGCAATAACTTCATGATTTTTTATATGATTTTCATGTTTTGTTCATTTGGAATAAAAGTTAAGTTTTATTGAAGCTGGAACTGTTCAAGTGCGGGATTTTTTACCATTCTTCTGCATTCACCAACATGGTATAACTAAAAAGTACACCATAACTTATACTTGGCAACTCTCCTGGAATGTCTGGAAAGCTGCAGAAAATAGAGGTGACCTCCGAGACTCCCCAAAGTCTAAGCAAATCTCCTTGACCCCTAGGCTAGCAGCCATTTTATAAGTGGACATATGTCACAAGAAAGGAGGAGTGGCCCTGTCCATAGGAAATGTGGCCTCACCTGAAAATTTTCAAGGTGCACTGCGTGTGCTGTTCTACTAGGCGGTAATTCCCAAATGTTGGCTAACATGCCGTAACTCTCACTGACTTCAAGAGAGAAGGTTGCATGCAAGCAAGTAGGGAGACATCGGCTATGCAAAGTTGTTGAATGAGGGTCACCAGCACCCTGATCTCCTAACAGTGGAATACAGCATCATGTCTTCATTGTGTAATGTCCCGGTACTGCTCGTGCCCATTCCCTTTAATAGTCCTTGCAGACCAAGATGGTATGGACATTTGCATATAAGGTAAAGAGGTATTTCCCCATTCCTTCTATATATTTAACAGTATAATCCAATAGTGGTAAAAAAATCCAGCTCCACCAGGCGACACGATGAAAATTTCTTAAAAAATAACTTTTATTGTTACATTCCAATAAAAAGTGTTACAAAGAAACATCCAGTGGACGGTCAGAGATATCGCATGAAAAAAGGCTACGTGTTTCCGGACATGACGTGTCCCTTCTTCCTGGCCTACTGGTACAACCTAAAACCCACATTTATATAGAAAACACCTGACCCAAACTGCTCCACCTATTTTCCAAATTAACCTTAAATAGAAAAAAACAAATACAATGTGTACACATAACACTACATATAAATACACATAAAACTAAATATACATACAATAAATACAATACAAAATAATATATAAACAATATCAATCTATGCATCATAGGAAAGCCTCATTACCGCAAGTCAAAAGGTTATGTCCTCCTTATGCAGACCATAAACATATGTCATTTCAATCAATTAAATTCCTTTCTGGAGAATAAACTAACTTCAAACCTGTCTCGATTGTCGATTCTCACATGAGATCTCCGAAGTTGTTCCATAAGCCGCACAACACAAGATAAAAATACTATGAATACTGGTCACCTGATACAAAGATCACATGATCTAGTCACATGACCGGACCGGATACTCCATTCATTCATAATATTCAAAAGGGGATACTGATCGCCTAATGTTAAACCACGTGACGAAGTCACATGATCGGACCAAACACCACACACATTCATGACACCCAAAGAGGACACCAACCTCCCAATGTCAAATCACGTGGCCAAATCACTGTTACAGTGTTACAAACAGAATAATGAAGGTCTGTATCAAGAGAGGCAGACCGAGTCAAAGTATGTTGTAAATCAATAGATATAAGATAGATCTGAACGTATGTTTATAATAAATCTATCTATCTGTATAAAATCTAGAAAATTTGGTAATTTGACTAGGGAAGAATGTAGGATGTTAAAAAAATTTGCAAGATCGTAAGGAAATCATTATAAAAAAAGCAGATAAGGGGGGGAAGATTGTAGTTCTCGATCAACAAGATTATAAAGAAGGCTGTTTGAACATACTTAAAGATACCGATATCTATAGAAAGTTGGACCGAGATCCAACGGATGATTTTTTGAAACTTCTCAGTTCATTAGTTCAGGAAGGAGTTAAATTGGGTGTTTTTTCGGCCAATGAATCTAAACATCTGATTCCAGATTTCCCTGTAGTAGCTATCCTACATGGACTTCCAAAAATACATAAGTCCCAGTGTCCACTTACCTTTCGCCCCATCGTCGCGGGTATTGGCTCTATCAACGAACAGATTTGTAAATGGCTGGATAGTTTATTACAGCCGTTAGTAGTTAGGGTTCCCGGCTTCTTGCGTGATTCAAAGACAGTGTTGAATAGTTTCGAAGGTTTTGAATGGGATGATAGTTTTTCTTGGCTCTCTTGTGATATCCAGGCTCTATATTCAAATATACCTCATCAAATTGCCATTCAAGCCTTGACGTATCATCTTACGAAATACAGTAAATATTCGGATGTACTATGTCAATACATTTTGGATGTGACTTTTTTTCTATTAAATCACAATTTTTTTCAGTTTGACAGATCTTTTTATTTGCAGATTAAGGGTGCCCCATGGGGGCGCCCTTTTCCCCATCCATTGCCAACTTAACGTTGGCATGGTGGGAAGAGGTTTGTATCTTTTCATCTGAAAATCCATTTAGTGACATGATGTCCTGGTACGGACGTTACATTGACGATGTGCTCATTGTCTGTAGCGGTTCTGTAGCGTCCGTACCAGGATTTTTGGATTACTTGAATGCAAACGTGATGGGGTTAAAATTTACATATGAGTATCAAATTAAATCTATTTCTTTTTTGGATATTCTTTTGGAGGGTGATAGTGCCAATAGATGTGTAAATACCAGCTTATATAGAAAATCTACCATGGGGAATTCAATTTTGTTGGCCGAGAGCCAACATCCCAAACACACGTTAAAATCAATCCCAGTAGGGGAACTGGTACGCACTCGTAGAGCGTGTTCCAATGAGGAGAGTTATGAAAGAGAATCTGCGATTACCCTTGAGAGATTAAGGAAACGTGGATACCCTAAATGGTCTTTGGATAGGGCAGCAAAAGTTGTACGCAATAGACCAAGACACACACTGTTAAAAGATAACAGAACCTTGAATAAAACACAACAACATAAGGGTATGGTTTTCTCTACTAGATATAGTCGACAGTTTCCACTAATTAAAAATATTTTCTTGAGACATTTACCCCTTCTATTTCAGGATCCCATTACTAAAGACATTTTGTGCAATGGGGTAGGGTTGTTGCCAAACGTGGACTAGGAGATCGTTTATCTCCTAGTATGTACGTAGAGAACAGCAACTCATTGAATAATAATTGGTTGGAACTTTTTGGGTTTTACAAATGTGGACAGTCGAGGTGCAGTGTATGTTGTAGAGCAAAAAAGACAAAAACTTTTTTTGACACCGGGGGAAACAATATGTTTAAAATAAAAAGTTTCCTTAATTGTAACAGTCATCATGTAGTTTATGTGATTGAATGCTCGGTATGTAGACTACTGTATGTAGGCTGTACGATACGGAGTGTAAAAACTCGTATATCTGAACATGTAGCAGACAGTCTAAAAAATAATGAAAATATTTCAAACGTGTCCAAACATTTTTTAATGGTACATAAAGGAGATACAAGTTCATTACAGTATTATGCTATTGAACAGGTACAAAGACCGTTGAGAGGGGGTAATTGGAGGAAAAAGCTTTTACTCAGGGAGGCATACTGGATCATGAAATTAGATTCACGTTATCCTCAAGGTTCAAACATACGTTCAGATCTATCTTATATCTATTGATTTACAACATACTTTGACTCGGTCTGCCTCTCTTGATACAGACCTTCATTATTCTGTTTGTAACACTGTAACAGTGATTTGGCCACGTGATTTGACATTGGGAGGTTGGTGTCCTCTTTGGGTGTCATGAATGTGTGTGGTGTTTGGTCCGATCATGTGACTTCGTCACGTGGTTTAACATTAGGCGATCAGTATCCCCTTTTGAATATTATGAATGAATGGAGTATCCGGTCCGGTCATGTGACTAGATCATATGATCTTTGTATCAGGTGACCAGTATTCATAGTATTTTTATCTTGTGTTGTGCGGCTTATGGAACAACTTCGGAGATCTCATGTGAGAATTGACAATCGAGACAGGTTTGAAGTTAGTTTATTCTCCAGAAAGGAATTTAATTGATTGAAATGACATATGTTTATGGTCTGCATAAGGAGGACATAACCTTTTGACTTGCGGTAATGAGGCTTTCCTATGATGCATAGATTGATATTGTTTATATATTATTTTGTATTGTATTTATTGTATGTATATTTAGTTTTATGTGTATTTATATGTAGTGTTATGTGTACACATTGTATTTGTTTTTTTCTATTTAAGGTTAATTTGGAAAATAGGTGGAGCAGTTTGGGTCAGGTGTTTTCTATATAAATGTGGGTTTTAGGTTGTACCAGTAGGCCAGGAAGAAGGGACACGTCATGTCCGGAAACGCGTAGCCTTTTTTCATGCAATATCTCTGACCACCCACTGGATGTTACTTTCTAACACTTTTTATTGGAATGTAACAATAAAAGTTATTTTTTAAGAAATTTTCATCGTGTCGCCTGGTGGAGCTGGATTTTTTAACCACTATTGGATTCTACTTTATTACTGGTTAAAGTCCTGCCAGTTTCCGAGTCTCCCAGGAGCACATCATCTTTAAACTTTTCACATCTTATGGGTGAGCTGAATCCTTTACAAGTTTTGTGTACATATTTAACAGTATATTCCTATTTCATCAGAGCCAGCACACAGGGGGGTCTATTAATGCACCATCTTGTGGATGTTTTGTGAACTGCACCTGCCTATACTTTCCATTGTAATTTTTGTCAAGGAGTGTCCAGTGTGATCAGGTGACCTTCAGAACCAATCAAGCTCCCTGGATTGGCCTGGAGGAGGAGTTGAGTTACAGCCTCTCTAGAGAGTGGGGGTTGGAAACCCTGTGTTCTTTGTCCTGTGTGTGAAGAGATCTACACATGTGGAGTTGAAAATGGCAGCCAAGCATCAGGGCACTTCAACCAGAGATGTCTTTTCCTCTGTGCTCAAGATTCTCCTTAGAGAGTGTTTTCCTCTGAAGCTCCAAGTCTGCAAGTACTAAAGTTTACTGACCTGCTTATCCATACATCTGGGACCTCTGCACGTGTTTCTATGAAAGTAAGTCTTTGGGACAAATCTATATTTAAGGAGCCCATAGCTAGTCTGACAGAATTTGAGGGTCTCCCGCTGTCGACACCCCTATTTCCTCTCCTACATATGTGCACCCATTTTGTTGAGGACTAACCCTCTGGATACAGGCCATCTTTACAAGTATATACAAGTTTAACTACCCAAGCAATTTCCTGCTCCAAGCTCCATCACCTGCTAACTGAACACTGCCTACAAAGATCACTGTATTGTATGTGAAGAATTACTCCATATGTACATTTGTATTACCTTGTCCTGCTAGTAAAAGAGCAACGACTACCCCCGAGACCTGGTTGTCTGTTGGCATTGTCAGTTACCACGTGGGGGTGGGTAGTCGGGGACATCAAAAAGGAGGCTTTGTGCACATTTGGGGACCCAGGGCCTCTCTACAAACCGGCCCCATCTGACATATTACCTCCCTACCGCCCTCCTGAGTGTTACAATTGAAATTTCTATTGTCTGTTTGTTATGCATGGCCAAATGACTAATCCAAAAGTAAAGCACCATGGAATTAATGGTGCTATATAAATAAACAATAATAATAACAACAATAATAATAATCCGATCTACACCAAATCTGACACATAGATAAAATGGGCGCTTCCAAAGGCATCAGGATACCTTTCACCTCTCTGGGACCTACTGTTCACATCAGGTGACCTGCATTAGCCAATATAAGTTTGCATGTCCTTCATTCTTTGCCTCGCTGACGTACGCACAGGTTTCTCTATAACCTAGTCATTTTTGTTTTAGATCAGGTTTCCATAACAACCCAGCGACATATTCACAAAAGCAAATATAGCACCACTGGCTTCCATCTCAAGGGCCTTCCCCCATATCACATCAGATAACCCATATTAGCCAACAGAAGCTATCAGCTCCATCATTCTTAGTCTCACTGGCATAAACACAGCGTTAGACCAGGTTTCCATAACAAACCAGCCATTATATAAGGTGATGGCTTCATACCGGTCGCAAAGTTTTATCTACACATACAAGGGTAATGCTAGTGATGTTAGGATTACACCTGCATTTGGGTTTCTGTTTGAGGGTTCTGCTTGGGGACCCCCTAACGTTAATCTAATCCACTTAAAAAAGAGATTACTCTTGGAAAGACACTGACCCCATAGACTATAATGGGGTCCACTGGCACTGGGGTCTGTGCGAAAAATGTGGAGAGAGAAGTCCTGCTTGTGGGAATTTTCTCTCCCCATTTTAGGATAAGTTCACACAGGGTTTTTTTGGTCAGGATTTTGAGGTCGTATCCGCCTCCAAATCTTGACCAAAAAGACAGCTCCCATTTAAATCAATGGGAGCCGGTCAGGTATTTTTTTCTGGGAGCCGGGACAAACCGGCTCCGGAAAAAGCGAGATGCTCATTCTTCAGGCCGATTCGCCTCGCGATTTGACCTGAAGACAGTCCCTCCTCCAGACTAGGCCCATTCATTAGGCCAAATCCAGAGCAGAGAGCGCGACTGGGTGCCAATGCAGTGCACCGACATTCAGTCGCGGCTACCCGTATTTTGGACTGGAATATGAGGCGACCTCCGCCTCAGGTCCCGGTCCAAAAAACCCTGTGTGAACTTACCCTCAAAGTGGAATAGGGAACAGAATCCCCAAGAGGAGAGCAGGCACAGGTGTGAACCTAGTCTTACTTATATACAAGGGTCAGCACCTTCCCTACTGCAGTAGTTGTGAAGCTTCATCTCCCAGCATGGACACTTGCACGGCTCTTCTCATAATTCCCAAAGATGTGAATGGAGCCTTTTGGGAGATGTAGTTACAACAGCTGAGCAGATAGGAGATAATAGGAAGGATATAGTGAGACAATACAGTAGTACGCGCATTAATCTATCTGACAGTACAGACTCTCCTCAGGACTGAACACTATCACATTGTTTCTGTCATTTGCATGTCCACCAGAAGGGGGCGCATTTGTTTTTTTTTACACAAGACAAAGCCGTGCGCGGGTAATCCAGTTCGTTCAGAACGTGTCGACGTTGAGACCCGTGAGCGCGCACGTAGTGGTTACCTGGGAGACGAGGACGCGCGACCTGGTAATGGCGGAGGAATGGAACCAGGACAGCGGGGAGGTGGTGTACAGGTCCCGGGACCCCATCAAGAACCTGAAGATCCGGTAAGGCAGTGCCGTGATGATGGAGGGTGGCCGGCATTGTGAGTGAGTGTACCCGGTGATATGTCTGTGTCTGCAGGGTAAAGCTGCAGCGGGTGTCTCCGGTCAGTGCCTTGGTACAGCGGGTACAGGAGCAGCAGGAGGAGGGCGGCAGAGGGGACATCGCACTCCGGACCCTGAGCTCCAACCCGGGCACTAGTAAGTATATACTAGACAAGTCATACAAGGAGTATACAGTCTATACCCTTACTACAAGTTATTGCCTGTCCATGGCAGACTGATCTGGGCTCCAGTCATTGGGACATTATTGATCATGACAGGTTGAGTGTGTGTGGGATGCCACAATGGTCACTTGTATGGGACTGTACACCTTATATACAGGACATGGACTGTCCCCACTGATCATACGCTTCTCACTTCTCTTGTGCTATGGGGATGGCCTGTATTAATAGATGTGTCAGCTGCCAGAAGCCATATACACTGTAAGCATCTCTCTAATCCTTTGCAAGTGAATGGGAACAGAGCTCCCCTTCCCCGCACTAGAGCTCTGTACACTGTAGTGATGGCACCAAAATCTTTAGCTCTGCTCCCATTCACTTCAATAGGAGTAGAAAGATTCTTACCTCATATATTTGGCTAATGGTGCCCAAAACGGCTGATCGGGAAGCGACGTGGTCCAGGAGTCCTGTGGCTAGGTCATCGGTATCCATCTTTGCTTGGTCATGGAAAACCCTTTTAGTCTGAAGTCCCAGGTGGTGTTTTACAGTCCCTGCAAAGTGAATGGCATTCTAGCGAATCCCATGCACACATTGCAAAAATAATACCTGCAGCGAAAATGCAACAATTTTCAAAACAGTTGCACTTTTGGAAGACGCAGCATGTCAATTACATCTACATTTTTTCCTGCGTTGCATTTTGGCTATAGTCTGTTATGTGGGGCCTTAGCCTCAAAGTTAAGGCTCCATGTTGCGGAAAGTCAGCTTTTTTGCTGCAGCTTTTTGAGCCAAAGCAGAGTGGATTGAGCAGAGAACCGATAATGCACACAGAAGGGGGTCAAGCAAAATTTTCATTATTCATAGTCATCCCTGACTGCTCCTTATGGCTCAGTATAAAAAAGCAGTGTCCACACCTTCATGATTATAACGGCATAAAGAGGTGCAATATGGGTATATGTGATAGATTGGCATGCATTAGGCGTTATGCTGAAAACACAAGTTATTTTATGTGGCATGAGCAGCTGCTTTACTGGTATTCGGAGAACCATTTCATTTTACAGCATTAACTGTTCTTTCTTTCTTTTCTTCTTTTCATACAAAGGTGGATACCGACCTGGTGATGATGAGGAAGAAGTTGTGATATCCTGGCAGGAAAAGTTTTTTAGTGCGGTAATTTAATTCAAGGCCTTGTTTTCACAGCCGCATTTGACGTCCATTCTGGTTTTGTATTCCTTACCAATAAGAGTTTTACAGTAGGAGGAAACATAGAAGTAAAGATATAGATAGCAGATTGTGAGGATGCTCTGGTGGAATAGTAATATCCAATAGGTCAAACCAGGACATGCATGTATAGCCACCTCTGATAAGTGCTGTCATCTGGAACATTTTGGTGTTTTAGTTGTTTAGCAGTTCCAAAGACATTTAGTCCTTTTAGTGTTGATGAAGATTGGGGTATACTAGCTAAGTGGTACACTGTGGTTTCTCTGAGGGGGAGGTCTCTGTGTGCTGTATATCATGCAGTGTCACCGCCCACTTGACTAGTAGATCCTAATTTACATTCGTTTAAAAGGGCAATATATGTTTGGAATGGATAAGATGATATGGATAAACAAAACGAAAAATGCTAAGGTGGACAGTGCCTATCAGATCTATGTTACTGAGCTTTTCTTTTTTATGTAGATTGTGAGCCCCATGTAGGGATCACAATGTACTTTTTTTTTCTATCAGTATGTCTTTGTAGAATGGGAGGAAATCCATGCAAACACAGGAAGAACATGCAAACTCCTTGCAGATGTTGTTCCTGGCGGGATTCAAACCCAGAACTCCAGTGCTGCAAGGCTGCAGTGTTAACCACTGAGCCACCGTGTTGCCCTATCTTGTTGCTTTTCTGGTACAGACCTTGCTGTGGATTTTTGAGGAAAGCCAAGAATAGATTCAAAACAAATTGGAAATCTAAAGGAAGTTCTTCTACCTCTCCTTCCTGCTGAATCCACTACTGACTTTGGCTCAAAAAATTTCAGCAAACTCTGCACAAAAGAAAGGGACGAAATGTAAATGTCTGTCTCCAGCCTTACGCTGCGGCCGCACGTTGCAATAATGCAGTTTTCCAGTCCCAGGCAAAGTGAATGAGATTTTATTTACTGTCACTCCCACATTGTGGGGAAAAAACTCTGCGTAAAACACAGAAAGGCAAATATGTAAAATGTAAGCATTTTTGCTGCGTTTTTTCCACAACATCTCTTAGCTGCAATTTGCTACACCTGACCTTAACCTTAAAGACATTTCCTTAGGATAATAATGGCCTGTTCCTAGAATATCTCAATGTCATATATCAGTGGGGCTCTGATCCCCGGCGCCTGTTAATCTTATGTTTAAAGAGGCTAATGAAGTGCCCACCCACGTTCCACGGCCCCTTTATACAGCTGTTGGGTAAAGGTGCTGGGAGTCGGACCCCCCCCCCCCCCCCCCCCCCGATCTGATATTGGTGTCCAATCCTAAAGTAGAAGTATAAAATATTTTTTATAAACATTTATGGAGTTGAATTGTCTTGTTTTTTTGAAACATGTTTCTGTTATTAGTTTTACATTCTTTTTTTTTTATTTTTTTTATTTCATTTGTCCAGTTTGAATATGAGCTTTACAAAAATGAGGCCGCTTGTTGTACACCCCTGGACCGTCAGTATCATCAAGACGTTATATCTTTGGAACGGAGAGGTGGACGAAAAAATATACGTGTCTTTACTTACACAGACTATGATCGCTACACCAACCTAGAAGAGGTAGGCATAAACCAAATACCGTAAATGTCATTTTTTGGAAAAGTTAGTGGCGCGAAATGTAATTCCTAAGAGCAAACCATCGTCTGTCATGTTCTTTCAGGAGAAAGGAGGTATTGGGATTTGGGTGTTACACAGATTTACACAGTTAAAAGGGTTGGACAGCTTCTTTATCTCTACATTCATTGTGTAATCAGACCTTGTGCGCCCGTGAGTGTTTTGTGGTCTCCACGGAGAAACCGTTTGTTTTGTTTTGTTTTTTAACCAGACACAAAGTCCTGCATGTCTGACTTAGTGTCCAGTTAAAAAAAAAAAAACAACCCATAAAAAAAAAAAAAAACATAAAACGCTCACGGGCGGAAACTTTGCAAACCCATTCCAATGAATGGGTTTGAAAAGTGACTTCCGGTTTCTGTCTCCTGTCCGGTTTCTTGGGCAGAAGACGGAAACTGAAAGCGGAAACCCGGGCACAGAAGTGAACTCTCCTTACTTGATTTAATGCTGCACTCCAGTATCATTTGTCTAATATTTGTACAAAGGAATGTCTCCAATATTGTGTTTATATTTGTGTATTTAATAAAATTAAAAATGAAAGTATTAGATATTTGGGACCTTAAGGGGCCGTGCACACAGAGTAAACGCGAGCTGATTGCAGCACCTCTACACCATCACTATACAGTGGTAGGGATCGCTGTTATATACTGATTAATTGGATATGAACTGAGCTGCCTCTTGCTCCATCAGTGTCTGTAGCTTCTGAAACCCAAAGGACGCCATCTCAATTAATGGTGCAGGGTGTTGGACCCTCAACGTTCAGATACTGATGATCTATCCTGTTAATATTTCATCGGTATGATAAACACTGGCGGACTCCGAAAACTCCTTTAAAGCAATTCATAGGGTTGGCCATATATGCAGTGTTTTATGTTGTATTTGACCTCTTGGTTGTACTGATGGCTTTCTTCCCTTGCATAGCACTGTCAGTCAGTAACCACTTCTGAACAAGAAACACCCACTTTCTTGGTGGAACGTATGGCAAATGTCAGGAGACGACGGCAAGACAAAAGACCATTGTAAGTAGTCAAGTACAGTAAGGTTGTTAGAAGTGCAAAGCATTTTATGTTGGTTTTTTTTTTTTTTTTTACACTAAGTAAGTTTGACTATTCGTCTCTCCAGTTTTGTAGCAAGCTTTATGAAGCACCCTAATAATTGACATAAAGAGCTGACCATTGTACAGGCTGTGCCCAAACTAAGGTTTGTAGGTGCTATTTGCCATTCTGCCAGCCCTTGTAGAGGCAGTGCCTTCCTTGCCAGTGTACCTGTCCCAACCAGTCATGGCAAGTAGTCTGATGTGAATGTACAGAACAGCAAACAGCACTCCTGAATTCTAATTAATATATCTTATTATCTTCATCTAGGAGTTGTCTATGTTTAGAGCACCACTGCCTTATAACTATGGCACTTTCAGTATTATAGTAAAACCTAATTAATCCACTTTAAGGAAAATATTTAATTGGTTTTCCCGTCTTATCCTAAGATATGCCATTTATTTTGTACTTGGTGGGGGACCCCCAAAGATCCTAAGAATGAAACTGCTACAGCTCTGGTGCCATTCTGCAGTTTCTTGTACAGTGAGTGACCTGGGAGCTGCTATGCCAGGCTAAACAGTAAAGGTGATGTAGTACCGTGTTTACCCGAAAATAAGACTGTGTCTTATATTAAATTCTCACCCTAAATATATGACCTGTCTTATTTTCGGGGGATGTCTTATGGAACAGCTGACAACTGGCAGTCATGCCGGCACTTCCTTAGCGGAGCGCCGGCAATACTGCCGGATGTAGGTAGTGTAGGGGAGGGGGGGGGAGTTATGCTAATTACCTTCCCCATCTTCGTAACAGCACTGGTGCTGCTGTTGGTCGCGGTGGCGGAAGTGGTGGGCGGGGCTTAGCAAAGCAAGTAAAGTGGGGGGGTTGGGGGGGAGAATGGTGGGTATGGGAGGTGATTTGGGGTATAATAGTCTTTGGGTTCTCCCCTTCCTCTTAGTTGGTGGCAGGTGGGCACCTATTTTGCAGCGATCTCCACAGTGGACTCCTCTTCTCCCAGTAGGGTGTGGAATTTCCTTTTCTCATCAACCAATCAGATTAATGCAAGTCGGAAGAGCTTTATTGGTGCCAGAGGGAATGGCCTTATATTAGGAAATTCAACAAAAACCTTCCCCATGCCTTACTTTTGGGGGGGTGACCTATTTTTGGGGAAACACAGGTACTGCACTACATTCTCAGAATGGGTGATCGTTCCAGAGGTTGGACACCCAATGACCTTAAAGTGATGGCATATGTTGGCCCTCTAAAGTCGTCCACAAATAATATACTCCGTTGGCCATTTGACAATTGGCTACCTCTCCTAACTGGCATAGTGTGAATGTTTATTTTAATGGACAAAAGGAAAATGAGTTAAGCTGCCCACGTGTAAGTCAAGGGAACACCACTCTTTAGATCTGTCACAATATTGTATATATCCTTAAAGAGTAACTTGTATCAAATTTATTTTGTAAATGAACAGTTCAGGTGAATGACAATGTCATATCTGGCAGTAGATTGAGCATTTCAGCAGACAGGAGAGAAACTGATAACAGCAAATAGGAGTATTTTGCTCTGATAAGATATATTACAAAGTTTCTTATATTCACCAGAACTAATCCTTAAAAAAAATGAAACATTAAATCCTTTAACACTTTGTTTAAAATGAACCTGTAATGTAAAGTAATGTGTTCGGACAATTTTATATTAAAGGGATGGAGTCGGGATCCGTAATCGTCTTATCACATGGAAACCATCGGAGGAATTCATAAAGAGTAATCACATCATTAATACACCAGTACAGACAATGTACATCATGGCAGATTTAGGACCACGTGGAAAGTGAGTGTACCTAACATTACAGAATATATACAGTATGTATGTGTGCATATTTAATATAGATTATACTATCATATAGCAATTGGTTGTATTGATTCACTAACTTACAGAAATATGTTGTGCCCATGCTTCCTTGGTCGTCTGCTGCCCTCTGTTCACCAGGCTACAGTGATAATATGGTGTGTAATCTTGTGAAAAATCAAGGTGGTGTTTATGGGGTTAGTAGTTGGTATATAGTGGACGTGTTGCTTCAATAAGGGTTTGGGGAAGTCTGTTTATGCACATACTGAGAACATCCTTCTCATTTTCTATGTTTAATCCAAAAGTACAAGCATATTTCAATGAAAGGAGTTTTGCCAGATTGTAATATTGATGACCTATCCATAGAAAAGGTAATCAGTATCAGATTGGTAAGTATCCGACACCTTGCACCTCCACTGGTCAGCTTTTTCACTGAATACCAAACATTGTGCAGCCGCTGTGCTTGGTTCATGTAAATGGTACTGAGCTGCAAACAGGCCCTGTGACAACCTATGTAGTGTCTAATCTGTGAACTGGTGCTCACCCAAATGCCACTTTTGCTTTGAGCAGCTGATCTGAGGGAGTATCCAGGTATCAGACTCCACCAATGAAGCATAAAACAGATCACCAATATTTAACTCCAGGAAAAGCCCATTAAGTAAACTGCTTTATTATCATGAACTTCTGTTTCATTGTCTTATGTTTTCTTTACAGGTTAGGATTGAAAGAGAATGAACACGTTCTTTGTACTATACGTGTGGACAGTAATGGAGTCATCACCTTAAAACCTGATGTCACTGGTACTAAAGGCCCATACAGGTAACCAAACAGATAGAAGAAACATTAAATTTAATATATGTCATATTAAAAATAGCATAAAAAGATGAAGAGGTACTGTGAAGGTTATAGTCATGTAATGTATGAAAAACATTGTTATCCTTAAAAGCTGAATGCTAGATTTAGTTGCTTGAACTGGTGTAATGTTATATGATAAGATGGCGCCTGTATCCAGGATGGGTGCAAGAAAAACAAATGCTTGGCTTGCTGCCAGAAGACAGCTTCCCAAGGTTACCATGCAGGACCGGGAGTAGCTGGCTACATATGGAACTGCTTAAACTTTTTCTGTTTGATTGAGATGTACCATACCAATCAGGAATGAATCTGAAAACTTACGTTGTTATTTCAATTCCTTTCTCTGATACTATTTAAACCTTGTGTTTTTAATAAGAGAAGAACGAATACCAACACAGAGTGGTGTGACTTCTTCACCGCCTGGCACTCAGCCTTATTAATTACGACGATGACAGTTACCCGTGATTATTGGTCATTTAGTCCTAAATGCGACTTCTATCCTTATCAGTATTACATTTAATTGAATAGAACCACTTTCATTTTCAGAACCTGGAAACTCATTAATTTTTTTATTGTGTAGATGTAGAAAAGACTTGTGGTCGCCTCTTACTTTCTAACTGCCCTTCATTGGTCTTCAGGTTGGAGGTGGAGAGTCACAAGCGAGAATTATGGCGGTACACCCTGCAGCACGTATCTGACTCAGTCCAACGAGAAGAGCAGGAGCGGGAGGAGATTCTGTATAAAGATGTGAGTAAATTGTTAAGGAACCATTGCTGCTGCCTCTGGCAGGTTAAATCACTAGCTTACATTCTGAGGACTTGACATCACTATTTGTCACTTTACTGTCACACATGTATTAGTATTGTATTCATAGCAGGTTATCTGTACACTTAGAAGAGAAGCTGTCACACAGCAGCACATACATTTCTTTCTTCATATTACAAAGTCATTACAGTTGTCATAGTATTTCTAATGCACATGGAGAACTGTGAACTGTGCATTGTATTAATTTATCCAGATTAACAAAAAAAAGCCTTGTTGACTCTCGCAACCAATTGCGCTACAGTTTTATCTTTTCCTGACCAGTTTTATGCATCCCTCCAATATAAAAACGACTTCTCATGAATGAACAATAAAAGTGAATATAAGAAAAATTGCAATATATCTTTATTAAAGAAGGTTTTGTCTCCATTGCGCCCTCCGTTCACTCAGTCTGTTATCACTAATGTGTGCCTTTACTTCTCTTCCTGCAGCAGCCACCTTTCTCCCTCCCCTCTCCATAGACTTCTATACTAGCGGTGCCTCAATTTGCAGGGCTAACATTCCGGTGCGATATGGATTATTTTGAGACTGAGTGAAGGGAGGAGGTAGAAAAGCAGTCTGATAAATGGAGATATTTCTTTGACAAGATATATCACAAAGTTTCTTATAGTCACTTGTAGTATTCATTTATGAAAGATTGTTTTATAATTGGAGGTAATTTTTGGTTGCCATAGGGAATATGACCTGTTTCTCTTTAGTTGAATTTATAAACGAGCAGCTGTCACTGAGAACGGCGGCCCAAGGGAAGAAGAGTACGGATTTGTTATGTTTGCATGCCCAGTAACATCCCTAATAAATGCTAAAAATTAAGCTGGACAACCCCTTTAAGACTAGTGTTTCATATGATGTTCATAACAAGCCCATCTCCTTGCATCAATGAACAGACTCTGCTCCGCTGATTCTGGTACACGTGGAATTTTTTTGCCCCCATCATTCATGCATTTGCAGCCAATTTTAATTTTGTATTTAGAATTTACATAACCCCTTTAAGAAGCTAGTCAGTTGATTTCTAATTTATCTTGGTGTTTGTGTTTTTGTCCAGTTGTATGGTAGGCATAAAGAATACCTGAACAACCTGGTGGGCTCAGATTTTGAGATGGTAAGTTATGTTGTGTCTTATCTTATACAACAGTTTTAGTTTTAGGCTGGATTCACACAGCCGGAATTTGACACAGAGGCCGCCTCAGATTCTGGTCAAAAACACGGGTAGCCACGACTGGATTAGGCCCAAATGAATGGGCCTAGTCAGGAGGAGGGAGTGTCTTCACATGGATGTAGCGAGGCGAATCCACCTGAAGAATGAGCATGTTGCTTCTTTTTTCCGGAAAAAAGAACTGACCGGCTCACATTGATTTCAATGGGAGCTGGGTTTTTTTGGTCAGGATTTTGAGCTGGATTCCGCCTCAAAATCCAGAATAAAATACCCCGTGTGAACTCAGCCTTAGCTTTATGTTTGTATACAAAGGGAAGATGGTGTTTAATAAAATTGTCCAGTCTCTTGAATGTAAAGTTTTATAGATTCATAAACATATAGAAGAAAAAAAAAAAGAAAGCTTATAGCTTACCACCTTCCTTTGGCTTGTCGATTTCAAGTAACCTGGGTGCACGATCCAAACCTCAGACTAAGGCTTGTGTATAGGTACAAACATAATATATGTACAAATATAAAATATTCTCAAATGTCTCTTCCCAATGTTGTAACAAAGGAAGATATCCATGCTTCTCCTTAGAGGGCAGACTGTACAGTATTCATAAATCTGTTGATACTAAGTTGGGAGATTGCTACTAAATTTAGTTTTTGAACATTGCCACTATCTATGGCATATTGCGATTGGATTGGAAAGCATTGCTGTCAGCAAGGTAGTGTTCACCGTAGTTAAGCACTTTTCGCATATACACCACAAAAGCATTCAGCACACATGCTAAATATAGACATAAGCCACTTGTTTACCTGATAAAGGCCGAAAGAATGTCCTTTTATGTGCCAAATTACTTTTTATTATATGGAAAAGTGCAGCAGCTTGTATACGGTTTGTCTTTGCATTATGGCCAAAGGCTGATATATACTGGTATATAGCTGTACAGTGACACATTGTAGATGTCTATCGGGAATACTGCCTTCGCCATAAAGACCAAACACCATGTGAACAGAGCCTTCAATGCAGTCTTATCTGTATTGGACTCTTCTATAAATACTGGGAGCAACACAGCAGTGACCAGCACAAAATACAGTATATGTTTTGCTATCTGTCTTTGTATACCTTATGTCCATATATTTATTGAATACTAAATAATATAGTAATATCAATGTTTTCTCTGTACAGCCGCCCAGTGGTGCTTTGAGAGTTTTTATCAATGGAGAGATTGGTAAGTGAGATACTTTGCCATTTGTTATTGTTGTTATTACTAATGTTTTGTAGCGAGCTATTATTATCATAGTTTATGACCAGTTGGACATTTTATATAGAGTGGTTAGCGCAGATTTTGCTGACATGAGATCACTAATGGCTATAAAAAGCTCCAGTTGTTATTACTAGATAATGGGTAAAGTAGACTTCTCGTTCCCTGGACTGAAGCTTAATTTTACATTGTCACAGTCACTATTCGTCTAGTCCATGGAGTAAACTGTGCTCATCTGTCATATCAGGCTGTAGCACAGGTTTTAAAAGCAGTCTCACACTAAAACACTTACATGTTGGGGCTGAGGAAAGGATTGTTAACCGGTACAGGTAAAATCTGTAACAATTCTGCCTCTTGATGTACAGTAGAATGACGTATATTACAGACTAATACATGTTAACAAAAACATTTACATATTGCTACTCTATCCTTACAATAGGTCATCAATATGTGTTCGGTAGAATCTGACATGTGTGACATCTACTGATCATCAGTCTTGAAAACCCCATTAAAGCTTGTGGTCATAATTTTATTTTAATATTCTATTCTAACATTTTATCCTATTCCTAATTTTGTCTCCAACTTCAGTGTCTGCACACGAATACGAATATGATACTCTCTATGTTCATTTCTTCATGGAGCTACCAAAACGTGAGTAGCATGAATTTTCATAATTTCTGATTATTTAGATGACATTTGGACAGGCATGCCAGTGTTTCTACGGAGAACTTAAAAATGTGTAGTACAACGACAGTCACTAACTGTAAGGCGTGTATTTCCTCATAAATGGTTATGGTTGCCAAAATTAAAGGGAAATTCCAATCTCATAAACTGATCATGGGGACCCCCCCATCTCCCCTTCCCAGGCCTGAAAGTTAGGAGTAGGCAGTACTAATTCACTTGCATTTTACACAGGTTATGAGCAGAGATTTGAAGCAGATTTTGATGCAAGATACACACTAAAACTTGTGACAATTACTCTGTGTGAACTTTATAGATCTATTAGATGAAGGTACTGAATGCTGGGGACCTCCCATGTTGACCCAGTACTCCTTAATAGTATAATTGTCAATCAAACAACCCATATGACACCATGTGAAGTTGTATCTTTTACTATAGTGTTGCGTAATCTCTTGTTTCTGGACTAGGGCTTGTATGGAAATGGTCAAAACATAACTCCAGTTTCAAATAAAACATGATTTAACATGTATGTTAACATATATTTTGATATTGTAACCATTTTGTTTTATTTTTGTATGCCTTTTGCAGACTGGTCTAGTCCTGCCTTTCAGGAACTTTCTGGTGTAACTCAAAGCTGTAGATCTAAAACTCATGAAAGGGTAAGTACCTGCTCTTGGGTGACGTTTTGGTTCCATATTGTTACACTTGAAATAAATATGTTCTGGTTAACCCCTTAAGGACCAGGCCATTTTTTGGTTTCGCATTTTCGTTTTTCCCTCCTCACATTTCAAGAGCCATAACTTTTTCATTTTTCAGTTCACAGAGTCACATGATGGCTTATTGTTTGCGGGACAAATTGTACTTTGTAATGGCACCATTCAATATGCTGTGCAATGTACTGGGAAGCTGGAAAAAAATTCAGAATGAGGTGCAATTGGAGAAAAAATGCATTTGCGCCATTTTCTTATGGGTTTAATTTTTACAGCGTTCACTGTTTGGTACAAATGACATGTTACCTGTGTTCTACGTGTCAGTACAAACGCGGTGATACCAAATTTATATAGTATTTGAAATGTTTTGATACTTTTAAAAAAATGATAAACTTTGCAAAATAGAAAAAAAAATTTGTGTCGTCATGTTCTAACACCTGTAACTTTTTCATATTTCCATGTATGGAGCTGGCTGTGGTGTCTTTTTATGCGGGACAAGATGACGTTTCTATTGATACCATTTGGGGAAAGATCTGATGGTTTGATCACTTTTTATTCAATTTTTTATAGGAGGCAAAGTGTTGAAAAAAATGCTTTTTGGCTGTTTTTATTTTTTTTTGCCGCTACGCCGTTCGCAGTACGGGATAAATGTTTTAATATTCTAATAGTTCGGGCATTTTGGAGCGCGGGGATACCTAATATGTTTATGTTTAATGTTCTTTATTTACTTTTATAGCTAATCTAGGGAAAGGGGGGTTATTTGAACTTTTATATTTTTTTAATTTTTTTAATACTTTTAAAAACTTTTTTTTTTCTTCTGTTACATTTATGATCAGACCCCTTAGGTACCTTGAAACCTAGGGGGTCTGATCGCTCATACTATTCACTGCAATACTGGCATCGTCTAATAGATCTAGTGCAGAGACAAGCCTGGAAGCCTTCAATAGGCTTCCGGCTGTCATAGCAACCGATCACCGCCCTCATGTGACGTTCAGGAGGGCGGCGATCGGGGAAACATGGCACGGCACGGGCGCCGTTTACACACTGCGGTCACGTTTGACCGCAGTGTGTAAAGGGTTAACAGCAGCGATCGGCTCGGGCACCGACCGCTGCTGTTAGTGGCAGGTCCTGGCTGTATGATACAGCCAGCATCTGCCCTGTATGGAGCGAGCTCAGCGTGTGAGCTCGCTCCATACATCCCCATGCGACCCATGACGTACAGTTACGTCAAGGGTCGCTAAGGGGTTAAGAGGGCGTCCGCCAGGTCTAAAATGCTTCTCAAACCAATAATAGTGTAGTGTGGGATCCTTTAATAAGAGCAGAAAAATAATTTTGTGGCTATAATCTGATGAGTCAATACACAGATCATCCTCTTTTTTACGGATGTGCAAATGAGCCTGCATCTTCGGGCCTGAATTGCCAGATTTACCTACAAACCGCTGCAAATGCTCTGGATTTCCTCTAGAATCCTAACCAAATAATGCCTATTTAACTATGGATGACATTTCCAGCCCCTGCTTAAGTCACAACTGCCTGTAGGAAGATCTCCCAAATCAGGCCCTTACCCTGATGCGTTTGCAGGCTTGTTTCTGTATTTATAAAGGGATGATTATATCTGCATTGCTTTACTGGTTTCAGGCCCAAAAGGTTTCTATTCTTATTATAGGCCCCCACATGGCAGTACGGTTCACGGCGCATTTTGGACCTGGCAGACACCCTTTAATTCTTACACCACAGCAATAATAATAATAATATATTTTATTAGCGCCAACATATTCCGCAGCACTGTACATTTTGTAGAGTTCAAGTACAGACAAAAAGATACATTACAAAGAAATAGTCACTTCACTCAATGGGACTGAGGGCCCTGCTCACAAGAGCTTACAATCTATGAGGTAGAGGGGGTGACACAAGAGGTAGCAGGGGCGGCATCAGAGGTAGCATACAATGGTCAGACACTTTTGTAATAGAGGTTACGGTCATTACACAGACATAAAACTGTATGAGCCGTCACCAGTCGTGTCCTTTAACATGCGGATGGTGCCTGGACATATAAAGTTAGCCTGAAGCGGCATCATATCGTGTGGGGTAAAGTGGGAGCTGGAACAGAGGAGGGTTAATTTTATGGCTTCTAATTAAGGGTTTACATTAGGAATTGTTATAGACCTGTCTGAGAAGATGTGTCTTTAGTTTGCGCTTGAAGCTGGATAAATTGGGAGTTAAACTTATTGTCAAGGATAGAGCATTCCAGAGAAGTGGTGCAACTTGGGAGAAGTCTTGTACACAAGCATGGGAAGTTCTGATAATATAGGTTGTTTGTCTTAGGTCATTGAGTGAATGGAGAGCACGGGTTGGGCAGTAGACAGAGATGAGGGAGGAAATGTAGGGAGGTGCGGCATTATGGAGAGCCTTGTGGATGAGGGTGATAACTTTATATTTTATTCTATAATGAATAGGCAGCCAATGTAGTGACTGACACAGACCCGAGGCATCGCTGTAGCGACTAGACTGATAGATGAGCCTGGCCGCTACATTCAGAATAGATTGTAGAGGGGAGAGTTCAGTGAGGGGAAGACCGATTAGTAAGGAGTTACAGTTGTCAAGGCGAGAATGAATCAGAGAGACAATAAATGTCTTTAATGTATCTCTGGTAGGGAAAGGACGTATTTTGGAGATGCTTTTGAGGTTGGGGGTGACATGACCATGTCAGTGATTGAATATGGGGGGGATGAAGGAAAGGTCTGAGTCAAACATAACCCCGAGGCAGCAGGCATACTGCCTAAGAGTTATAGTAAGGCCTGAGACTGCAATGGATATATCAGGGACAGATCTATTAGATGGTGGAAACACTAGTAGTTCAGTCTTAGAGAGATTTAGTTTCAGATAGAGCAAAGACATTATATTTGAGACAGCAGAGAGACAGTCACTGGTGTTCTGTATGAGTGCAGGGGTGATGTCACGGGAGGATGTGTATAATTGGGTGACATCAGTATAAAGATGGTACCGGAAGCCAAATGTGGTGATGGTTTGTCCAATGGGGGCTGTGTAGAGAGAAAAGAGCTGGGGGCCTAGGACTTAGCCCTGAGGAACCCCAACAGCAAGGGAAAGGGGAAGAAACAGAAGCCCGCAAATGATACACTGAAAGTGCGGTCTGAGAGATAAGAGGAGAACCAGGAGAGCGCAGTGTCCTTGATGCTGACTGAGCGGAGCATAGTGAGGAGGAGTTGATGGTCAACAGTGTCAAATGCTGCAGAGAGGTCCAGAAGAATAAGAAGAGAGAAGTCACCATTAGATTTAGCCGTTAGGAGATCAATGGAGATTTTTGTGAGGGCCGTTTCAGTAGAGTGCAGAGCACGGATACCAGATTAGAGATGAGGGGGAGGTTAGAGACGGGTCAATAGTTAGCAGCACAGGACGGGTCCAGGGAGGATTTTTTCAATAACGCGGTTATGACAGCATGTTTGAAAGTGGTTGGAAAAATTCCAGAAGAGAGGGAGAGGTTAAATATTTTAGTAAGGTAAGTCATGAAGAAAGTAGCTGGGAGACTTCCTCTTCAGTAACAGGTTCAAAAGATGACAGTTGGAAGTGCGGTTGGTGAGGGGATCAGTACTATGGTAGATGTGGGAATCAATGCCACCTGGGGATTGGGCAGTTATTTTCTGACGGATTTTATCAATTTTGTCATGGAAATAAGTGGCCAGGTCATCAGCACTAAGGTGTGTAAATGGCATCTGCACCTTGGCTGTGAGTACGGAGTGAAAGGTTTCAAAGCCTTTTAGGGTTGCTGGAGAGAGAGAGAAGAGATGAGAGCAGTGAAATAGGCTTGTTTGGCGAAGTAAAGGGCAGAACTATATGTTTTAAGCATACATTTGACGTAGAGGAAATCTGCAGATTTATGTGGTTTTCTCCACAGACATTCATATACATCTGCAGATTTCCTCCACAGCAATAAGATCATGGTTCATCGTAGAAGTTAGTTTAATACAAAATCATTTTTGCATAAAGCTTTTTATTATAGTGATGAGCAAGAGAAAAATAGGAAAAATGTCAACTAAGAACTAAAACAAAAAAACATTCTTGCCTTTTAAAGAGTACAGCCACATTTTCCGGCAAACACGTGGCCTTTCCACCACAGCCAGTGACTATACAAGTTTTCTGACAACCTTCCAACTTGTGTTGTCATTGGCCAGTGTGTCTGAACCCTAAGTCATTTGTATATGGAGATGTTTTCCCTAGAGAATTGCAGCCACTTTCTCACTCATTTCACTAATCTCTCATCCTCCAGGAAAACGTTGCATATTTCTGCTATCCTTTCAGTTTTGAGATGTTCTTGTCAGAGGAAGTGGCGTCTGAGGGTAAGTTGCTGGTTAAAAAATGAAATGAAACTGTTCGCCACGAATGTAGTAGATACTACTACTACTACTACTACTACTACTACTACTACAGTAGATCTTTTAATTGTTCATTTCAGATGTTCCACAATGGCCAGTTTTGTACTTTGAGGTCCTTTCTCTGGACTTTTGGCAGAGATATCGTGTTGAAGGATATGGATCGGTTGTACTTCCACAAACCCCAGGCAAGGAGTCTGCATTCACTTTGTTCTATGCTGAAACGCTGAGCAGTATATTTCAAGAGGACAGTCCTTTTTACCGTACCGGGGCACATATCTCTTTTGACACAGAGTCCACTTTAGGCCATCACACACTGCATGGGGCTAAATCACTTTTTGAGTTTGCAGTATAACAAGCTACAAATCCACAGTAGAAAGTTAAAGCACAGCCTTGGATTGTAGAACAGGATTTCAGAGTGGATCGTTGATGGAAAAGTATGCTATGTGAACTTACCCCAATGCCCCTGCTATGTTAATAATGTTACTATTCTTTGATATATAGTACAATTCACTTGTGTCAATTTGTATTCCTATTGGCTAAGTAATGTAGTAGTAATCAGTAATCCATACATAACTTATATTTACTGCATAGTGAGCCGTGCAGAATCATACTAACATACTGACACTAAATATTTTACTCTTTGAACAGGATTGCACAACATCACTGCACAAACGTGGCGGCCTGTGGAACAAGGAACGATATCTGAGCTCAGAAGATTTTTCATAGGTGGTTCTCCAGAACTGGAGGACCTCACTTATGTCAGGATACCCGGTACCTTCCAGGTGAAACACATTGCTTAAATGGTCGCTAGCTTCTCAATGAACCTTACATAAATCAATGATGCAGGCAATTATAAAACAAATAGTTATTATTATTTCTGGTCTTATCAAGCTGTTTTTTGTTTCTCTTCCCTTCTGCTAAACAGAATTTCACTCTAAAAATTCTGCCATGTCCATCCTGTGACAGGCGGCAGGTCACGTGACCAGATTACATATGTCTATAGAAATATATAGAGTGGGGAGGTGTGAGCAGATTGGGGGGATATAGCAGTAGAAATACAGGCTAAGGATGTAGTTAAGTGTGAACTTTCTAATAGAACTAAAATATTGGATTCGCATTACAATTCAAGTCAGCGTTTCTCTATGTATGCCCTGCATGGTCCTGGGACTGTTTCGGAGTAGTAGACAGTTATGGAGCAGATTCTCCTCTATTTACTGTGTACAGTGTATGAGCTGGTGAATGGATACTAGCTACATGAGATTAATGCAAACCACTGATAGAGTCGATAGAGTCTTTAGAGGTAAAATCTGCTAAAAATAGCAGCCATATAATGGCCAAGAATTGTGTTTATTCCCAGTATGCACGCATTGTACCATGGATTTATGCAACATTTATTTAAAGGTTAGCTACACTTTAAATATGCTGCTTCTTGCCTTTTATTAGAAACTAGCAAGAATGTGTATCTGTATATAAACGTCTTTTCTACTGAGGTGAGGGTTTAGTAGGATAAGCCCGACCTTACCATAACAACTCACTTGATGACTGTAAGGTCCAGCATTAAATGCTTGCATATATAGTCTATGTAATTTGTAGCTTATAGAAAATAAACTAGATTTTATGTTGTCATACAGGGGGAACATCTGAGCCGCTTTGGTTTCAGGACAGAGACAACAGGCAGAGTGTCATTTCGTTTCCACTCCATGCATCAGTCACGGTATGAGAAGATATAATGTACAGAAATTGAGTGACACAGGGAGTAGACTGAAATTCACTTGTAAATGCAAGAAGTCTTCAATTTGTTCACATAGTGAATATATATTTTACATGTGACATGTTTCAACTATAAAACAAGTTCTCAAACAAACTTGTGCTACAGGCAAAATTCATTACATTAAGACTTTTTGCATCTACAAGTGAGTGGGGGTCTACTTTTTGTGCTGTTTGGAGGGGCTGGCACTGAGGGATATGAGCACTGCCACTGATCTAAGAGCTGACCAACTTACAGTATATATTATACGAGGCTTGTAAATAATGTAGGAAGACATTAACATCAAAATGGTGATATATATAAACTGAAATAGACATCAGACATTTGTGATGAAAATCTGCAAAGAATTGACATCCATTTTATTAATGTCTATTCATTTTTATGGGATGATCATCCTATAAAATGTTGTCAGGTTATGATCAGGGCTGTGGAGTCGCGAAAACGTGGCCGCAAACGCCGCGTATACGCTCATAGTAAGTAAATGCGACGTACACGCTACCCTCACATTGCTACCGCAGTTAAAATAAGCACACATTGAGCCTGGCGTTACTCCGTGTGAAGGCTCCCTTACTCAGAAAAAAATGTGTTTGAATGGTAGGATCCCTTTAAATTGTGAATGACACTGCAGAAACCTAACATGAGAAGGATTTATTGTTTTCTGCAGTACATTAAAAAAATAAAAATATTCAACTCCTCTCCTCAGGTACAGTACATCTATCAGGTTCATAGCGACAGTACTAGTGCCAGGGAAGGATGGACATTGATACTAATAAACTCACTTGTGTTCACTTGGTGACTGGAGTTGAGAGACACTTTAGTAAATAACTGAGCACTTTAAATGTTCTCTAAAGTATAGACTGTTTTCCTTGCCGCGCTTCTTCTATCTGACGTGTAATTCTCTGAATCTCTGAACGATATCTTATCTCCATTAAAGTATTTGTTGCTCTGTAGATCCTTCCTTGACAGGAGCTCTCTGAGGAGAAGAATGCAAAGTGTATTGGATCGTCTGGGAGGCTCCAGCCAGCAAAGCTCTATACTCAATGTCCTTGGTACGTGTTTTTCCGTGTTGCAGAGAACCACCTAGTGGTTACATATTATATTGCAGTTCATACTGTGGATAATGTCGCTGTTCTTAAAGGCCCTCCATTGTTGTTTTTGGCTTAATTTAAAGTATTATTGTAATATGCTGTGTTTTCTCCAGACGTTACACTTTATTTCACTTCCTTGGGGCGGAACTTCATGAACTAGATTCTAGGAGATCAGCAGTGACGTCAGCACTAATCTTCTTAGGCCTAATTCACAGTTTGTATTGTAATGCAGGTTTTGCATGGTTGTATTTTTAGCACAGACTGGAAATGGATTCCTAGATGAAGAGAAGTATAAAGCTTACTTACTTTACTTCTCTTTAAGATCCCTTCCTGCTTATAACTAATAATGGTGTATGTAGATACAAGTTTACAGTATATAGATGATGGGTATGTGCAGCAGCTGTTAGTTTAGAGAGTCCTGTCTGTCTGTATTATTGGCTGCTACAATGTAAAGTTAAAGACGTTTAGTACAAATATGTCATATAGATATATGTATGTAATATATTCTAGCCTAAATTTCTATGCTGTAGTTAGACTTTATCAAGCCCCATTGATCAAGTAGCCTTCTGCGTTGTCTGCACATTGTTTTATCCACAATATGGTTGCACGCGGAGGGGCATGTGAAGAGACACTTCATTCGGACTCCTCCATTGAAACACACAGAGAGTTAATTTATCATGGCTTGTGTGCCAGAAAACTGTAAATTTTATCATCATTTACACTATTTTTTTTGGCATTAATTATGCAAAGAGCTGGCCTAAAATTTCTGTTTAGGTGCACAGACTCCAGGCTGGCCGAACTCTGATGGAGCATGGTGTGAGGAAAGTAGCTCGGTAGAGGCAGTCAGAGACAGGGACACAGATCTTGCAGCAAAGTAGTTTATTTAAGAAAAAACAGCAAAATATATAAATGTTCTACGTCAGGCACAAAAATAGGGAAATCAAAAATACAGCCTTAATGTCAGGCAAAATAACGTTCAAACAAAATCCTGCTCGTCTGAGCGCTAACTAAACAGAAAATACTAACTGTACGTGTGGCTTACTACCATCCACACGAATCAACCAAAAATAACACTGTACTGTATCACAAGGCTCATGGTGTCAGGACAGACCCAGGCGCCTCCTCTCACTCCCAGGATCTGCCCTGAAATGCAGGCTCTGCAGCCTTTTATGGGCCAGTAAAGAGCTTATGACCCACACCTATTCCAGATCCACACCGGACCACACATAAGTCAGGAATCTGGGGATGATATAGCGAGACTCTAGCACTTTGCTTGTCACCTTCTCACAATGGATTATCAAGACTGGAAAATGCTTAGACTTGATAAGTCAGCCCACAGTACTCTTCCACTGTATATAGGCAGGTTCTGAACCTCAGGAATCCAGTGTTTTCAATGGGGAAGGCTGAATGACATGTCTTGAACCTTACCCTTCAAACTGCGGCCATGTTATAAGCGAAGAACAGTGCAGATGCCACACAAGGCTTGCCGATTGCTTAAACAAGATGGAAAACAATTGAGAAGTGCATTAATAAGTTAAATATTTATTGATATTACACAATTTTTTAGCAATCGTCTTAAAGTGGCGAACCCCTTTAATAATATGTTATAACTGCTACTCCTATATCATTACTTGTGCATAACTGCTACTAATATAATGTCATTAGGTTGACAAAAGCACACGGGTTCATTACGTTTAACCCTTCTCATTCAATTATACATCATTAATTGTGAGTGTCAGTTTAACCTTCATAGTCTTTTGTTATTACATGATCTTTTGTAACTGCTTACATCGCTAGGCTGTAAGGCTGACTACTGTTTCTTAGCCTTGTACTATCAGAGGGGGAGTTACTTACCGCCCAGTGATGATACTGAACTGTAAAAAACGCCCCCTCTGACAGCACAAGGCTAAGTTAGGGCGGGTTCGCACCTGCACCCCAGTCTCTGCTTTTAGGTTTCCACCTTCTGCCAGAGAAACTGGATAGGAGATGGAAACCGGAATGGGTTTGCAAAGTGTCCGCCCGTGAGCATTTTGTGCTCTCCGCGGTGAAACTGCTTTTTTTTTTTTTTTTTTTTTTTAACCGGATACAAAGCCAGACATGCAGGACTTTGTGTCTGGTTAAAAAACAAAAAAAACAAACGTTTAGCCGCGGAGACTGCAAAACACTCACTGGCGGACACTGTATGCCGGGTTTCCATCTCCTATCGACGCAGATGTGAACCTGCCCTTAGAGTACAGTCAGGAGGGCCTTCCGCACAGCCCAGCAATCACACTGATCTGTAAAGTACATCCTTCTGGCAGTGGGGAGATATCAGTGCCGAAACCAACTGCACTGATATCTCCAGCATCGGGGCACATATCAGGAAAGTAGATAGTGCGCTGAATTCAGCACACTGTTGGCTTTCTGGGGGTGTTCTCTTTAAGAACTTAATGTCATGCAGCTATGTATTCCTAGACTTATTGTGATGCTTTCATTTTGAAAGTCCACCAGGACCTGCACTGACACCGTGAGCTTAGCATTTGTCTTTAAAGAATGTATCTGTATTCATATTTATATTATTGTAACATTTCATGTCCTGCAGATGCTTTCCAGAGAGCAAGAAGACGAATGCAACAGGCCAGAGAGAGCCTCCCAAAGGACATTTTGAGTGCTACAAAATCATTACAACTTGAGTCAACGGCTTGAACCCCCCCAATGTCCAAGATTACAAGCTGTGTTTTTACCGCATATTAATGTGGCAGTGTAAAGTATATAAAAATTGTTCAAAGGTTGCGAGGTGTGTTAGTAAAGACATTATGTGCTCTTCAAGTGACAAAAATGTATCAAAAGTTAACAGCCATACAATCCATAAGTTTGGATGCAAACCTTGCTGAAGGAGCATCAAACCACAGACTCCTCATTGTGGAATTCAGTAGTTGTCTGAGCTCATGGCTGTCAATGTTTTTGGGGGGTTTTAAATGTAGATTGTGAACCCCATATACAATGTACATTTTTTTCCTATCAGTATGTCTTTGTAGAATGGGAGGAAATCCACGCAAACACGAGTAGAACATACAAACTCTTTGCAGATGATGTTCTTGGCGGGATTAGAACCCAGGACTTCATCATTGCAAGGCTGCAGTGCTAACTACTGAGCCACCGTGTTGCCCCTTCTTATGGCTGTCAATGTTGTGACCTTCTGATATCTTTTGTATTTGTAATCTAATGAGAAATGTTGGCTGCTTTGTCAGCTGTCACATTAGACAGGTTTTACTGTATTATAAAGTCTGAAGATGTGATTCCTGAGCCATTTGGTAAATTTTATGTAAGTGGATGACCTATTTAGTAATTTATTATGCATAATACGTTGCATAATATGCGCTGCAAAGATAACAGGGAGTTAAATATGCCTATGTATATTTTATTCCTATTTTTATAATTTTACCTGTAAAATATATATTTTATAAAAACTGTTTATATTTATTTTGTAACCTACTATCATACAGAAATATTGATCAAATTTTCTCAAAATGGGCACAATTGCTTACAGTGTAACCTCTACTGGACTAGATGTATTTTACAGATGGAAGCAATGTTTGCTTGAGCTCATGAATATAGGTTAGTGCTCTCTTTTACTTTCACACTTCTGAGGATCTCTTGGGAATCAGATGCTGCCTTAACCATGAGCACTACAGAATGCCGACATGCTCCATCTTATATCTTACTATTAAACGCTGTGCTATTTCAGAGAAAACATTCTTTTGAAAAAGTAAGTATAGGGAGAAGTCTCCTTCAACTTCCTTGAATCCAGACTTGGTTGATTGACAGGCCTTTCATTATTAGTGTATAAGTCAGACCTGTCAGTGGAGCCACAGAGGAGCCACAAGACCATATTTCAACATAGATCATAATCGACTATAGTGCACATGGATACTACAGCCGTAAATGGAAACCCGTGCTTCCTGAAAGGTGGAGGAGAAAAGTGGAGAATGTGTTGGAGTTTGATGCTTTAGCAAGGCTGGAGACTCTGAATGGGTGATATACTGTGGCCATTTTCTTCATATGTTTTCTGAACAGGTGATACACTGTGGCCATTTGTATTTTTATCTCCCATTTCAATGTATGGTTAGGAATAAATGACTAATAAGGTTCCTTTTTGGAGAAGGTTTTAGATATTGCTGTAAGCCTAACTGGTCCAAGTTCAGAAAGGTGTTTTGTTTTGTTTGTATATGGCTATGGTATCGTGCACTAGAGGTGATCTATATTGAGATTACTATTCCTCAAGGTGATGGAATCCCTAATTTTGTTCACAAGATAAGTAGCCCCTCTATGTTTTGATACACTACGTGGGGGTAATAGTATATAACAAAGAGGAGATACTGCAGTGATTCTCTACGGGAGTAAGGTATACTCTTGATAGGGCCCAGATTTTCAGTTTTCACTAGACACTGTTGTAAATGTGGCATGTTTTTGGTGCAATTTGGCAATCTTGGCTTATCTAGTATGGTTCGCTATGTTAGCCTTAAGTGGTTTTCCCAACATGCAACACTTTTTTAAAACTTTAAACAACCGTACAGATAAACCATTTACACTATACCTGTGACTTCACCCACTGGAAGGAACCTGCCTATCTCTAAAGATTTTTGCTTTTTTTTTTTTTGCAGATACTAAAAGTGAATGGCAGTTGAGCTATACATAAGTGTAACTTAGCACTCTGCTTCCAGCTATGGGACTGCTGCAGGCCCAATACTATATAGTGTACAAATAGCACAATGTTGTGGGGTCTGCGTGTCATTTATTTCCCACAAATGAGAATAAGGGTGCATGCACACTACGTAACGCCGGGCGTGTATGAGAGCCGTACACGCCGGCATTACGGCAGACTGCCGAACACTTCCCATTCACTTCAATGGGAGCGCCCGTAACAGCGGCGTTTATGAGCGCTCCCATTGAAGTGAATGGGAAGTGTTCGGCAGCCCTGCTGTAACGCCGGCGTGTACGGCTCTCATACACGCCCGGCGTTACGTAGTGTGCATGCACCCTTAGATCTTGGCTCCCATTATAGGAAATGAATAGCTAGGACACAGTAAGGAGAATGCTATGTAACTAACAAGTGCAAAGTCATGGTCACAAAACCAGTTGGTCTAGTCTTTAAGGATAGGATTGATTGGTATGTGGGAAGAAATGAGCATTGCTGATATAAAGCACTGTCATGTGAATAAGGACACAACCAAACAAATACTTAAATTTTTCAGGAACGTTAGCTCATGTGATTCAGGTGCTTTTATTTACAGAAATGTGAAAACTTTGGTGACCCAGGGCCTGGATTCAACGATAGCCACATCAGATACCTCATGTGTCACCTATGTTTACACGGCAAGAAGAAAAATTCCTCTTAATTTTCCGTTGCTGGCATTTTTGCTGCGGTCTAGCCGCAATGGGATGCCGATGCAGTGCACAAGCGGCGCAGGCGCACTCAGGAATGTCATCCATGTGTGCCGCATGGGCCGTGCTTCTGCGGCTCCTTTCATTAACTGAATAGGAGCCAAGGAAGCCAGGGCCACAAAATATAACAGGAATAGGACCTGGTCTATATTTTGTGGCCCAGACTGTCGACCCACACACGGGACTGTGAAATTCACCGTTGTGTATACGGGCCCATAGAAAAGAATGGGTCATTGTGCTATACATGAAATACACGGATAGCACACTGACCCACACCATGGTCATCATGGCCTAACTGTCAAGGGTTCCACTGATGAAAAACATGTAACTATTCTATTTATATTAATGAAAGGTATAAGCGAGTAACATGGCTGCACTGTTGTGGCTGGCACTGCACTCCTCCATGTCCAACAAGCTACCATGTCCAACTTTACTGATGTCCCTATATACAATGTATGTAATTCTTCAGTGGTAAGATACAGTTACAGTTAGGTTCAAGATCAGTGGCCACAGCAATAAAGATCACCTTCTCCTGTTGCGGGGGGATGCCATTCTCGTCACAAGACCTATCATCTTACCCATGAGTGTCACTAATTTGTCCTGTTTACAGACCTGGATTCCTGGAGCTTGCTACATAGGCACCACTACCCTCACGGACCAGGGTTCCTTGTCAGGACTACTTTTTCCTGGACCCTGCACCATTTTTCTTTCTATTCGCCAGTCGCCTCTATAAACATATCCTGTGTCTCCTGAGGAAGGGCTAGTTAGCCTGAAATGTTGCACTTGAATACCTATATTTCTATGATATCTTGTATTACTAATTTGCGGATTTAACCACGTGTCAAATCAAGGAATGTGTATATTATGAATAAACTCAAAAAGCATACTCAAATATGTGTCTGGAGTGCTGGCCATCCGTTTATATCAACATTATACTGATTTGGTTGGGTCAGCCCCTATGAACCTACATTATATGTATTTAACCAGATGGTATTCTCGTGGAGAGGAGGAGGAGGCTACTCTCTGTGACTGCAGGAATGGACTCGTAATAGGGGGCCATTCCTGCCCTGCATAGCCTTGTCATTGAGTCAGACAATGAGAGAGTAACAAACATCTTGTCCTGCACAATACAGCTTCTGCAAACTACCAGAACACTGACCACAAAATAACCTGCACCAGTTAAAGTTCCAGAAACATATATAACACTTCATAAATCAGTACATGACATAACAATAACCAAATTACGCCAAGGTGACACATTGACTTTGCTAATACTGTGCTCCCATTACAGTCGCACAAAGGACAGCGTTTAGTCTTTCCCGTGCAATAGGTTAACTGTTCTGCACCAACTTAAAAAGGGAAAATATTAATTTTCGCCATTGACCCCAGTGGACCAAAGGCTTATGAAATACACTGAACACTACGACAGAAAGATTTACAGATGGGACGTACTGATCTCACCCCTTGACATCCCTTTGATCAACAGATGCATTGTCCCAATGGCTTCAACATATAACATTTTCCTATCGGTTGTATATGATGTCTTTTGCAATGTATTTGAGTTCCATTTCTACATAATTTTTCTTACACATATTGCTGACAAAAACGGAGAAGAACAATCACAGCTAAAAAAAAAAAAAAAAACAACTTGCAAAACACTAACCTTTTCTAATATACACATTTGGCTTTAAAGAAAAACAAATTCTAGGAAATGACAACATGTCAATTGCAGTAAATCCTTTACATAGACTAGGATGAGTTCTTGTAGGGCAGCACTCTAAAAGGGGTGGAGTTTATTGAAAGTGCATGGTCAGATGTAAATTGTTCGGTAGGTTGCTGATCATAGCATATGTAACTTGGGTGGAACTGACAAAAGGCAAGGCTCAGGGTTCTACGTACTACGATATTTTCTGCTGACGTGTTACACAATACTGTAGTACTTAGAGTCAGATTTCTTTTTTTTTTTTTCCCCATACTTACTTTTACTTATTGTGTATTATATGGGCTAGGGCTACACAACAACTTTGGCCATGCCACATGCTTAAGATCACAGTACTGTGCTGCCTTTAAAGTGAATATGGTCATGTTGCGACTTGCAAATTGTAAGAATTCCGTCAAGGCTCAGCTATGGCAATTCCTGAAATGCAATGTTTGAATAATTGCAATGAATGAATGACATTGCTGTGAGTCTTAGGGGTCTTCAGTAAAACTCTGTTCGGCAAGGATGGAAACAATGATTAACCAAAATGATGAGACATACAGCTTTATAAAAGCATGAAATGTTCAAAGATCAGCCCCACATTGTGCCTACATGATACCACCTTATGTGCATCAGGCTGATAACTTGTCTCCTATAGTAGAGCATGAACCGATCTACTTCTTCATTTTGAGGACTACAAGAAAACTAGGTAGCGTATTTATGTTTTTGATCAATGTCCAATCTGAGTATCAATGTTTTTTTTTTAATTTTTTTGGTGGTGGTGGGGGGGTTGGAGTTCCATCTGCAAAAAAAATGGATGCTGTCTTCTTCAATTCACAGCATTATCTGCCTGTGAATCAAGTGAAAAGTGGATGTCATTGTACGGTCAATGGATACCACCGTGCATCTGGGAGTAACAACAGCCAGTTACAAAGCAGTAGAATAGATCAAACAAATTCAAAGCCTGGCTGTCAAGTACTATCCTAACCATTGACTATAGGGCTCTAAGCTGACCCTAGAAGTGACATCACTATAAGGAGTTTGGGCTATGACTTCATAAAATTAGTTGTCATGCTTTAGATGCTTCTCATATAATCACTATGTGCAATGTCAGGTTTCACCTGGAGTAAAGTTAAACTTGAGCCATTGACCTCTAGAACAGTATAAACTTGTCTTCGGGAGTTACAATTAATGTTTCACTATCTGATGGACAAATCTGGGTTAGGGAGTTGTGGAAGCCATAGAGGGAGAGCCCCAGTGGAAAGACCTGCTTCAAACATTTGAATGGCAGGCATATAAGACTGCTGAGTATGGAGAAAATCACAACAACATACAAACTGGCACAATTTTCGGACTGACTGCAGCCAAACAGCAGTTTACTGTGCAACCATTGATAATCCAACATGTTTCAACTGCAGTTAGCTTAAAAACTGCATTACAAGTTTAGTGGATGCAGCTAATATGGCCCCTTTCCTACGGAAACGAAGGAGAAAAAAAAACACTGCATTTTATAGTACCAGCAAAGTTCTTGAGATTCTGGCTAATCCTGTGCACACGTTATGGAAAACAAATGCAGCAGAAAATCTGCATTTTTTAAAAATCGCAGCTTGTCAATTTTAGGGAGCAAGCGTCTTCACCAGTGCAAAGTGTCTTGAATTGTGGGTTTTCAACATGCACCATGTCAGTTGTTGCTATATATTAAACCAGTTTTCAACTTTTCCAATGCAAAGATTGAAAGCTAGGGTCAGCCACTTGGGAATCCCATCTGAAAGCCATGGCAAAAACCAGACATTTTTGACAGTATTTTTCTCTGGGTGGATCCACAGCAGTCAGGCTACAGTTGACCCATATTGTGTGGCTTCACATGGGCAGGTTCTGTCTATGAGATACGGAACAGATGTCAGCCGTATTTCACTGAGCACAGCATCACGGTCGTCTCTGATACTAAGAATCTCTGCTTTCCTGCGACTCTACTGTCCCAGGCTATAATCATGTTTTTAGTATGGGATGGTACAGCTGCGAGATAGCAGGGACTTCGAGCATTATAGGTGACTATTACGCGGGGACTCTGAGCTCTCAGTTGAGAGTTTGGTCTGGAAAATACAGATCCTCTTTGTATCTCAAAGACTAAAACTGCCTGTGTGAAACTGACCTTAGCCTGAGGCTCCTAGTTGCAGAAATGTATTGTTTTTGGCTGCTGCAGAAAAGCAGAGGAAAAAAAACGCTGTTTTACAGTATCAGTAACGTAAATGGAATTTAATTTCATCTTATCCACATATTTTAGGGAAAAAAAGGGCTGCAGAAAAGCTACATTTTCAAAAAAATCTCAGCATGTTAAATTTAGTGCAGGATTGTTAGCATTTTCCTTATAGATTTAATAAGTGAAGAAAAATGCATTGAGTTTTTACTGTGTTTACTCCCCAAGAGGGGCATAACTACTGGAGTAGCAGCAGCAGCAGCTGGCACAGGGCCCAGGACACTAGGGGACCCGGCGGGCCTCTGATGTGTTTTTTTATTTTTTATTTAAATAGGCCATCACCCGCTGGAGTAACCCCAGCAGGTAAAAGGCCTTATTTACTTACTGATCCTCGCTCCTGCTCAGGGCCACTTATGCTTCTACTTCTTCGGAGGTGGTTGTGATCAGGAACAGGAATTGGTAAGTGAAGCCGCAGACCTGTGAATCCCACAAGCACTGCTATCATTATACTCCAGAGTCCTTTCAGACCCCAGAGTATAATGATCATTCTGCCTGGAGAGGTGAGGGAACATAAAAAAACACTGTTACTTACCTCTCCTGTGCCCTGGCAGGCTTTGGGCCTGTTTGGTGACGTCACTGACATCACGTGGCCCAGGCCAGCGGCATTATGCATTGCGACGCCAGCCTGGGTCAGGTGACATCTGCTCCAACATTGAAGAGATCTCGGGGGTGCGCCAGAGCCAGGGAGAGGTAAGTAACAGTTTTTTTTTTTAAATGTTTGTATCCTACCCTTGGTCTCCAATCATTATACCCTGGGGTCTGAAAAGACCCCAGAGTATTATAATTGTTCATTGTTGGTCCATAATGGGGTATAATACTGTGTGTAGGAGCCACTATGGGGCATAATACCGTGTGCAGGGGCCAATATAATAATAGTGTGTGCGGGGACCACTATGGGGCATATTACTGTGTGCAGGGGCCAATATAAAAATAGTGTGAGGGGACCACTATGGGGCATATTACTGTGTGCAGGGGTCAATATTGTGCATAATAGTGTGTGAAGGGACCACTATATCACATAATAGTGTGTGTAGGGGCCATTATGGGGCATAATAGTGTGTGCAGGACTGCGGTTTGTGTGGGAGGGGGGTAAACCAATCACTAGTTACACCACTGCTCCCCACTAAGTTTATTCAACTGTGTTTCACTACGTTAGAAGGTTTTCCCACTAAAGACATTTACTCCCTATTGACAGCAATCACAAGAGAAGGAACATACAAGTCCTATGATAGTATCACAGAAGTCTAATGAACGTGAATGGAGCAGTTGCCAATCGTGCACACCAGCACTTGCACTGGAGGGGACTTATAGGTCCCTGCTCTCATAATCACTGGGGATCTTGGCAGTTGTACCTACAGCAGGAAAACCCCTTTCAGTAGTCTCATTTAAAACAATACGAAGGACCAGCAAATAGGTGCTTTGGCAGATGCGGCCTCAGTGGTGCCACAGAGTTCATTGAATTATGGAATAAAATTTCTCAGCAGCAAGACTGCACTGACACAAGAGATGGATGTTGGGGCAACATGGTGGCTCAGTGGTTAGCACTGCAGCCTTGCAGTGATGGAGTCCTGAGTTTGAAACCCACCAGGAACAACATCTGCAAGGAGTTTGTATGTTCTCCCCGTGTTTGTGTGGATTTCCTCCCTTTCTACAAAGACATACTGATAGGAAAAAACAAAAAAATGTACATTGTGATCCCTATATGGGGCTCACAATCTACAAAAAAAACCAAAACAAGAGATGGCTGTTCACTATAGAACTAACTGTCCCTACAGCTGCATAGAAGTGGTCTAGAAGTGATGGTGGCGGTCGAATCCATTTCCATCAGAGGCTTCACTGAAAGTTCCTTCATATTCGGCAGTGCAGTATTTGGTGCTATCTTGCAACGCAAACGACAAATATATCTCAATGGGGTGCTGTTGGTGCCTGTCAGGCTACGTTCACATTTGCGTCAGAGATGCCATTGCAGTATCGGCTTGAAATTGTCAGATGAAAAAGTCCTGCACGCGTCAGTTTATAAACGAACGCTTGTCGGGCCCCGTATGTATCCGCTGATGTAACCGGTCGCTGAGGGTCCAGAACAATGGACAGCAGATGATAACCTAGCATCATATGACAGATCTAGTGCTCAGTTTTTCTTAGTGTTCTACTAGCACAGAAAAACAGAAGAAAAACTAAAATGTGAACAGCGCCTTATATGTAACAAGTGTCACGTGATCACAGTATTGCCACTTCTAGTAACATAAACAGTAAATAAATCAATAAATAGTGTTGATAAGAAGAATTGATAAATATTGTTTATTTGATTGACAAACACAGTCTTGTGAAGTGTCTACAGAGCAATGGCAGATGTATCCACGCCCCACTGCGGCCAGTCCCGCCAGGCTGTCATTGTCCCTGACAGTCGGGACAGCAGGCCCACAACCAGCCTGTAGTAGCCCGTGTCAGGAAAAAGGGGCGGAAACATCAGCAGCTCGTAAGGATCGCCTGTCAGAAAGGAATAAAAACACTATAAAGACAATGCGCCGAGATACCCGGATGTTGTTGTTTTCAGATTTGTCCATAGCAATAAAGTTCCTCGTATTAAAAAAAATCAATATTAATGACATCTGCGACCCCGTTGCGCACGCTGCAACCAACCTTGCTAAAGAAAGGTAACAAGGAAAGGGGCGTGATCCAGCAGGACAGGTAGTCCAATAGGAAAACCGAACACAGACAACCGGGTTCTCTAATGGCCAATAGGGTTTGCGGTTGGGACGGCGATAGGCGTGGATTGATGCGAAACGTATTCATGGTTGTATGCGCTTCTATCAGGAGGCGGAGGGAGCCGGCGGCGGAAGGGAATCTCCCGCCATTTTTCAATCCCTGCTTTTCTTCTGAGTGTGTGGGTTCAAGGCGGGAAACCGGTGGGGGCTGCTTGTGTCGGGCAGCTCTGCCATCACCTCTCTGCGTTCTGCAGACACGGATTAGGCCGTCCGTTAACTCCGGAGCCACGCACTTTTCTCTCATCCTGCTTTCGGGATGGCGCCGTTGCTGGGCCGCAAGCCGTTTCCTTTGGTGAAGCCACTAAGTGAGGCGCCCGCTGAGGGGGAGGAAGTATTCGTTGTGGAACACACCAAGGAAGCGTTCAAAAGCCGGGAGTATCCTTCACTGCCGTAATCCCGTCACTGACGGGCTGTATGTCCGGTGCCCGGGGGCTGCGCTGTGACTCGGGCGCCTCTAGGCTTCTTCAGCTGTCGCCGTGTTTAGCGGTCTCTGCTTCCTCTCACGCTTGCTGTCAGTGGGAGCGGCCATTGCCGGCAGAGCCTGCCCCATTGTTCTCATGTGCGGGCTCCGGCGCCTCCCGCTATGGATGGAGCTCTGCACGGCGGATTGTGTGTGTAGATGGCGGTGCTGCGTGCGTAGTGTTTATCCCCGTGCTACAAGTAGTTGTCCTATTACATGTGCACTGCGTATCCGCTAAGCTGGAGGGCCATGTAATGGGACAAGTGGCGCTGCTGTGTTCCAGTGGTGAAGCCTTCCTTGTGTTTGTGGTCACTTCTAGCTTGTCCAATAACTAATACATGATCAGTCACTTTGTATTATTATGATGCTACATTTCTTCAGATGCAGTTGCTATTTACACATGTTGGTATAATAAGGGTTCTTCTAAACTCCACTTGTCTCCTATCCATAGGGTATAAGGCCTTTAACTAGTTGTATTCCAACTATTTTAAAAACTATTAACTCCTTGCAGCCTGTTAGAGTATTTGCTGAGAGTTGTAGTTTTCAAACTGATGAAGTGCAGTTAGATGGTGACTCCTGGGATAGAGCAAAACTGTTTATGGTATAATCACTGGTTGTTCGACTCCTAAAAACCCGGGCAATTATGAGAATGATGTTCCCAAATCACTATTGTCAATCTTGCAGTGGAATTGGTGAGAAAAGCTCCGTTCATTTCTATGCAACTGATGGTGACATCAGGTTACATAAGTTTGTCAATCTCCTAAGAGTCTGACAGACTGATGTCTAAGACGTGAATGTATCTGTGTTATTCAGATAGGGACCACTGTTCTCATGTTATCTAGTTCTAAGACCATCAGTGATTTCTTTTTGCCTCTATTTTGCGGGATAGGTGTCAGTGGGAAGACCTCTTCTTATAGTTATCAATTGAAAAAACATTTTATCCTATATGGGCCAATTACGATGGGTGATTGTTGGTACTAGACTGTTAACAATTGTTACTTGGTCCTCCTGAGTGGTCCTTTCATTTGGCCTCTGTGCTGATATGATCTTATCTGTACTTTGGCTCAGTAAACTAATCATAGTGGGATTTGATGACTGGTCAGGTCAGTCTGCATCTTTCTAGGACACAAGCTAGTAAAAAGCTTTCTATACAATGAGTTTAGCTGTAGGGGAAACAACTAGAGGCTGTTAGGACGTCTGCGAACATACAGTCTACTGTTTGTTTGTTTTGTTTTTTCGTTATTCCGTTTGTAATGGGGAGGGAGGAGTCCCCAAGCAGACGTCGAACAAAATACGGAACGCAGGTTTGAACCAGGCCTGAGGGTTTCTGTAAGTTGGACTGCGCAACTTCTTTGAATGAGTTCACATAACTATAAGGAGTCTCACTGTTGTGTTAGCATGTGGACAGATGTTATTTCTGCGGCACTAGCTCTACCCATTCCATTTTATGACAGCTCAAACTAAAGATCATCAGAACATTTAATCTGTATGTGAAAACTGAACAAGGAGGATCAGACCGACTGGGTATGACAACGTAATGTCCATTGTACCCCTGTTCCCAGTGAAACATTCAAATTTATGGGGGCTTAAAAGAGTTGTCAGGCGTGTGGGCTGGGTTTAACCAATCTTTCCTTTTCTGCCAGAGCTGCGTTATACCCCATAGATGGCTAGTTCTGTAGATGTTGCTAAAATTCAGAGTATAACTTAGAGGGTTATTCTGGTAATAACTGCTAAATAGGTAGAATTCTTATTGCTTGGGCAGATTGACACAACTGGGGTCCTATGTACCTGTTTAGCGTGTTTGAACATACGTGGGACTGATAAAAATAATAGCGTACAATGCTCGGCTGTTTCCATCTGTCTCATAGACATTGTGGGCGATATATTAATACTGGGGTAAAGTATTGAATGAAGCGGCAGGATGATCAGTGTGTACTTTCTGGTTATTGAGGCTTATGAGTCACTGATATTCTCGTGACACTGTGCAGGTAAGTCCAGCAGTGTGTTAGGAAGCAATTATTGTAAAATCATTTGGGGTTTTTTTTAACCTAAGTGTATAATTCCAAGTTTCAAAAACTGCAGTGGATTGTAGTGACAAAGTAGTTTTCACGTTGTGGTTTTAGTGTATCATGGATGGGCAGACAACATGCAAAGGCTCAAAATTGCAACATCCTATTTGCCTATGAAGCCTATTGCACAATTATACCATTTATTTCAAGTTTGTCACTTTGCTCTACTTCTTAAGAGTACTTTTCGAACCAGTGGGAACCCTACGCTGTGGGCCCATGGTTAACTACATCATGGCTCATGCACAGTGTACGTATGAGTCTCATGTGGCTGGGTATATTGCCATGATCTTGGTGTTACTACAGTACTATATTTATGGACATCTTTTTACTCATACTATCAAAATCTTGGATTCATGGCACCTCTAAGTCAGGTAATGTGGAATATGTTGTGCACTCTCTCTTTGATGCTGTATCTCCACAACAAAAGGGTTTACATTGAATTTATGCACATTCTATACATTTTTCCGATCAGTTGTTAAAGAATTGTCTGTGTGAAGTTGTGCAACGCTTGTCTAATAATGCTTGTTTATAAAAGTAATTGTAAAGTATTTCCCTGTGATTTGTATGTGACTGCTTCAATCTCCTCCTTTTTCTATGCTTTACTTTCAGCTTGCAGTCTAACTGCTGCATGACCTATTTCTGAAACAATGTCCTTATTCCTAAATATATGATAAAAAGCATTATTGTGAGATGTTAATATTATGAAATACACGCTGTCATTGGTTCTTCTTTAACAACAAACTTCTAGAGAGTATGAAGCACGATTGCAGCACTATGCAGAGCGGGTTTGGACGTGTAAAAGTACAGGTAGCATGCAGCTGACTCATAAAGAGGCCTGGGATGAAGAACAGGAAGTGACAGAGTTGTGAGTAGTACTCTATTGATCTTTTCCTAGTGTATTTGAAGTTTGTGTGGATTATCCCCCTTGTACACACAATATGGTCTATGGCTGTGAAGGCGAACCTATGGCATGCATACCAGTGGTGGCACTCAGAGCACTCTCTGTGGGCAACCATCTGTGGAGCAAATCGTGCTGTGTATCCAAGGTATTTTGTGCACACGTTATTAAAGGAGCTATCATATTGGTGGCTATGACTCATTCCTTACAGGCACAGCACTGTAGATTGTATAGTGGCTGTAGTTGGTATTGCAGGTCAGTTCCATTCAATAGAATGGAACTGTGGTGCAGTGTAGACAAGTAACCAGTGAACTTAGGTGTCACTGGCCTGGAAAGAGAAAGTGAAGCTCAATATCTTAGTCCCTTTAAGGATTGCACAATATGTATTCTTGTATCTGTAAAGCTCTGCTCCCAACTGTAAATTGTAGCAGATTTGATAGAACTGCATGCAGAGATTTCCTATTCATCGGTGAAAATATGGCAAATCGTTGTGGTCTCTAGTGTACAATGTGGTTTCTGTTCTAAATGGAAACAACAATGCAGAGTTAAACAGTCCTTACATTGGTTTAAAGTTAAATAATTCTAGAATATGTTTATGTAACGTCATTTATTTATTTATTTTCCTCTTCTCTTACCACAGATTAAAAGAAGAGTTTCCAGTGTGGTATGAGAAGCCAGTGCTGGAGACTGTGCACCATAACACAATTTCCTTAGACAAGTTGGTGGACCAAGTATGGATGGATATAATGACAAAATATGCCATTGATGAAGAGTGTGACTTTGAGGTATTCTACACTTCAACTATATCCATCACTATACAAAGATGTAAATAATGTGAATTTATATGGGAAACAAACAAGTGGCTTATTTTGAATGTATGTGGAGAATAGGTTAGCATATACAAATCTGAAAAATATCCACATAATGTACCTTAAGTAATCGGTCTTTGTAAACTTTAGAAAAGAGGCTAAAAATCAAGTCTTGGCCTACATTCACACAAATTTCATAAACTTAACACGGCCACCTTAATTTCAATGTCTCTGAATCGGAGCTTTCACATGACTAATTTTGCATGTTTTCATGGATCCCTTCATACACTGTAGTGCAGGGGTGCCCAAAACGTTGATCACGATTTACCGGTTGATCGCGAAGGACGTATGGGTCGATCGCGGTATCGGTGTCTGCTTGTTGACAGCGCAGGCTGAGAATGATCTCTGGACACTGGCAGGCCGGGGCCTTGCACTCGTTCACAGTCAGGGCTGCGGCGGCCCCGCCTGCCAGTGTCCAGAGATGATTCTCAGCCTGCGTTGTGAACAAGCAGACACCGGAGAGCTGTCTCCTGCTCTCACGCTCCGCCATGCCCACAGGGCCGCCCACAAGAAGTGGGTAGCAGATCTTATCCCTTGGTCAGTTTCTAAAGTAGCTCACATGCTCAAAAAGTGTGAGCACCCCTGCTGTAGTGTGTAAGGGATCAGTGTAAATATAGGCTTATATGTTAACTGGATACAGGTTGAGGAGTGGCCTTATATAATGTAGTTAACATGCATTTTTGAAGCCTTTTTTTTTTTTTATTTAAAGAACTGGAGCCTTACCTTGACTAGGCTAAACATATGAAACATATAAACATTTAAAAAAAAAAAAAAAAAGTTATTGATAGGGGCATCCTTATAAGAGGTTATCATATCTAATCTGTAATTGTTGAGAAGAATTGTGGTTCAGACTATATATCTGATGTTTCTTGTTAAGCTAGGTTCACTGTTGCACTGCTGGGGAACCCAAACGACTGGGAGCCCATCTGCTAAAACGGTGGTTACCTGCGGACACCATCAGGTTTGCGCTGTTTTTATACTGTAAGAGCCAGACTGACAATGTCCTCCATGAAGGTTTTCTCTCCACTGATTTTTCAGCAGAATTTCCTATGGAGACTGCAATGCAGATGTGAACCCAGCCTTATGATATATTATATAAACACCAGCAAAAATGTTTTAAAAAAAAAATGCCTGTTTTTTAAATAAGTGGTTAGTCTAATGCTATTTATTTTATAGCTTGATTGTGAAGTTACTTGCTGACCTCCAGGTCATTGATTTCCTCTGAAGCACACAGTGGCAGAAAAGCAAAACTGAATTCTGTAATGTGTAATTTGTATTAAAAAAACAAACCAAACTTTGCTACATTTATTTAGTGTTAGACACTTTTTAACCACCTTTTATGGCTTATAAGAAAAAGGGGGCTGATCAGAAAGTTCTTTTCTAATTGCACCATATTTTTTGCACTTAAACAGTATTAGTAAATCTGTAGCAGTATTTCCTGTATGAACTGCTGGACGAAATAGTCAATGTAGCCTTATTAGTCTTTATACCCTCTGACTCCCATACACCTGCATTGGTTGTTTGACCTGCTGTTCATACAGGAACACGGCATCAGTGGTGCACATAATATCACAATAAAACATTCGATAACCTTAATACACAGGCTCACTTTCAGGTAGAGGTCACTATTATTTGCTGGACTGCTTCTTTTAATCAGTTAGTAACAGTTTTTGTTCCTTCTCTCCTTCTCTTCCCCACCTCAGACGGCTCCTGAAAAATACATACGTGTCAAAATTGTAAATGTTCATCCTTTGGACAAAGATGAACAGACAAATGTGGAAAAAAAGGCTGAAGGGGCATGTGACTCTCCATCCAGTGATAAAGAGAACTCCAGTCAGGTCGCTCAGGATAACCAGATTAAGGAAGAGAGTCGAAGAGACAGTCTAAGCGCACTAAGAGAAAGTAAGCGCTTTCACCTGGTATAACTGGCTACCCTGTGGCATTTATTTAGCCCTTCAAGATATCTTTAATTTTAGTCATTTAAACTGATAGAAGTGACTCTGGTTCTAAGGTGTAGGGACTGGAAAATACCTGGTGCTCTCTGTGTTTCCTTTGGTAAATTTCTGGTGATACTTACTACTATACTTTTAATGCTTGATCCTTTTTTTTTTTTTCTTTTTTTTTTTGTGCTGTTATAATAAATTGAGCTACTCACACAACATGACTATAATAAAATTGTACTTGTGCTGTATGGAAAATGCAGCACATGTGAAAATTTGGTGTGTAAGCTGTACTTGATCTTAAAATGGATGAAACTAAAGTTTTTATTTCTTTTTCCAGGTGACAGAGCAAGACGCTCACCTCGTAAACTCCCTGCAACCTTGAAAAAAGAAGAGAAAAAATGGGCCCCACCTAAATTTTTGCCACACAAATATGATGTCAAGTTGCTGAATGAAGATAAGGTAAGATTTTGCTATCTTTCTGTTGTAGCTTACAAGGCTACAGATAGATGGCGACTTTGGTTACATTTTAGATACAGTCCTATGAAAAAGTTTGGGCACCCCTATTAATCTTAATCATTTTTAGTTCTAAATATTTTGGTGTTTGCAACAGCCATTTCAGTTTGATATATCTAATAACTGATGGACACAGTAATATTTCAGGATTGAAATGAGGTTTATTGTACTAACAGAAAATGCGCAATATGCATTAAACCAAAATTTGACCGGTGCAAAAGTATGGGCACCTCAACAGAAAAGTGACATTAATATTTAGTAGATCCTCCTTTTGCAAAGATAACAGCCTCTAGTCGCTTCCTGTAGCTTTTAATCAGTTCCTGGATCCTGGATGAAGGGATTTTGGACCATTTCTTTCTACAAAACAATTCAAGTTCAGTTAAGTTTGATGGTCGCCGAACATGGACAGCCCGCTCTCAAATGATCTGAAAACAAAGATTGTTCAACATAGTTGTTCAGGGGAAGGATACAAAACGTTGTCTCAGAGATTTAACCTGTCAGTTTCCACTGTGAGGAACATAGTAAGGAAATGGAAGACCACAGGGACAGTTCTTGTTAAGCCCAGAAGTGGCAGGCCAAGAAAAATATCAGAAAGGCAGAGAAGAAGAATGGTGAGAACAGTCAAGGACAATCCACAGACCACCTCCAAAGAGCTGCAGCATCATCTTGCTGCAGATGGTGTCACTGTGCATCGGTCAACTATACAGCGCACTTTGCACAAATAGAAGCTGTATGGGAGAGTGATGAGAAAGAAGCCGTTTCTGCACGTACGCCACAAATAGAGTTGCCTGAGGTATGAAAAAGCACATTTGGACAAGGCAGCTTCATTTTGGAAACAAAAATTGAGTTGTTTGGTTATAAAAAAAGGCGTTATGCATGGCGTCCAAAAAGAAACAGCATTCCAAGAAAAACACATGCTACCCACTGTAAAATTTGGTGGAGGTTCCATCATGCTTTGGGGCTGTGTGGCCAATGCCGGCATCGGGAATCTTGTTAAAGTTGAGTCGCATGGATTCCACTCAGTATCAGCAGATTCTTGAGAATAATGTTCAAGAATCAGTGACGAAGTTGAAGTTACGCCGGGGATGGAGATTTCAGCAAGACAATGATCCAAAACACCGCTCCAAATCCTCAGGCATTCATGCAGAGGAACAATTACAATGTTCTGGAATGGCCATCCCAGTCCACAGACCTGAATATCATTGAACATCTGTGGGATGAGTGGAAGCGGGCTGTCCATGCTCGGCGACCATCTAACTTAACTGAACTTGAATTGTTTGTCCAAAATACCTTTATCCAGGAACTGATTAAAAGCTACAGGGAGCGACTAGAGGCTGTTATCTTTGCAAAAGGAGGATCTACTAAATATTAATGTCACTTTTCTGTTGAGGTGCCCATACTTTTGCACCGGTCAAATTTTGGTTTAATGCATATTGCACATTTTCTGTTAGTACAATAAACCTCATTTCAATCCTGAAATATTACTGTGTCCATCAGTTATTAGATATATCAAACTGAAATGGCTGTTGCAAATACCAAAATATTTAGAACTAAAAATGATTAAGATTAATAGGGGTGCCCAAACTTTTTCATAGGACTGTATGTGCAGTTTGTCTGTACTTTGGTCTGTTTTTGATTGGGAAGTCATATGGAGACGATAAAGGCACATGGTAAAATGTTACGTTTTAAAGTTAATACCAATGTTTGCTTTTGTTTTTCAGATTGTCAGCATGGTACCTGTGGACAGCTTATGGCGCTCTGAACGACCCCCAAATAAAGAGATACTTCGATATTTCATTCGTCATTATTCACTGAGATTAGGCACAGGAGAGAATGCCCCCTGGGTTGTGGAAGATGAGCTTGTCAAAAAGTACAATCTGCCCAGCAAGTTTAGTGACTTTTTACTGGATCCACATAAAGTAAGTAAATCCAGAGGCCCACCATTATCAATGCCAAACAATCACATTTATTATACAAAACAATTCACTCCCATAGAGTTTACATCGGACGATGTAAAAGGCCCTTTATACTAGTAATGGTCTAGTTATGTCAGTTGTCATTCAGGCAGCAAATATCCCTTTATAAATTAACCTTAAAGAGGTATTCTCACAAATGTAATTTTTACATTTGTAGATTAAGTAAAACATTTTTGCAAATTTAAGTTATTAAACATTTTGTAGAGTTTTAAAGATTTTCTCTAAATATCTTGTGGTTGCAAGTTGTTGCCTTGATCGGTTGCTAGTGGATACGACCATGAATGCAGGAACTTTCTAAGGTCAGTAAATCAGCCATGATTTCCTTATTGTGTCCAGGATATCTTCTGATACATGTAGTGTTACTGCCTGATACCCAGCCGCAATAAGAAAATAATGGCTGGGTTCCTGACAAGTTCCTAGACAATAGAAAGTTTCTGCATTCATGGTCGTATCCATTGGCAACTAATCCAGACAACAGACTGTCACCAATAAGAGAAAATCTTTAAAACTCAACAGAATTTTTAACTATTTATATTTGTTAAAATGTTTAACTTTTATCTACAGATATAAATATTATGTTCATGGGAATACCCCTTTAAGCGTACCACTTTTATCTGTCTGTTAATGTAGGATATCTATTTTGTCTTCCCTCACTTGCCTTCTAGTACTTTTCATCAAATCCAACTCCAGCAACTAAGAGGAAGGGCCTTGGATCTCCTGACCAAAAGCCATCAAAAAAAGCAAAAACTGAGGGCGATAAAAATGCTTTAAAAGGCAAAAAATCCCCACTGAGCCCAACTTCATGGTGTCAGGTAAACCTGAAAAAATTGGCCCCTGGCTCTCCTTTAAAAGGGAAGTATTCAGAAGAGGAGCTTGCAAAATTAATGAAGATCATGAGTCCTTCCAAAGTAAATGCCAGTCTCAAGAAAGGTACTGCTACAGGAAAAAAGAAAGGCGGAAAAGACCATTTAATTAATGGCCAGAAAATGTCTGGTAAGGCTCGTTCCCCTAAAAAGAACCTGAAAAACTCCAAACTTAAGCAGATGACCTTATTGGATATGGCAAAGGGTACTCCAAAAGTTTCTCGAACACCAAAAACTGGCTCCTCTACTCCCAAGTCGGCAAGTAAGCCACACAAACGGCTTCCTCCTGCTGCTCTCCATCTGATTTCTTATTTCCGTGAGAACAAGAATCGTGAAGATAGAAAAAGTTCTATTTCTGCACTTATCTCTAAGGTAGCTAGACTTCTATCTGATGAAGACCGAAATCGGCTTCCTGATGAGCTGAGAGAAATGGTTCAGAAACGGCATGAGCTCCTCGAGGAGCGTAAACGTTGGGCTTTAATGACTGAGACAGAAAGAGAAGAACACATGCGCATGAAGCGGGAAGCATTGAAAGCTCGTCTCAAAGAGAAAGCTCGGGAACGCAAGCAGAAGGAGAAGCAAGAACGACAAGAGAAACGGAAAAGGTTTGAAGATCAAGAATTGACTGGCAAGAACCTGCCAACATTTAAGCTGGTGGATACCCCTGAAGGTTTACCCAATACGTTATTTGGTGATGTGGCTATGGTGGTAGAATTTCTGAGCTGTTATTCTGACTTGCTTCTCCCCGATGGCCAGTACCCTGTCACAGCGGTGTCCTTAATGGAGGCTCTAGCAGCTGAAAAAGGAGGTTTTATGTACCTGAACAGAGTGCTCCTTGTGCTTTTACAGACCCTCTTGCAAGATGAGATTGCAGAAGACTATGCTGAATTGGGTATGAAGTTATCTGAAATCCCACTTACCTTGCATTCTGCTTCTGAGCTTGTTCGTCTTTGTCTCCGTAAGTCTGATTCACCAGCTGGAGAAAGCGAAGTTTCTGATAAAGGAGATGAGGAGAGCGAAGGATCTGCTGTCTTCCAGGATGATGAAGTTGAAGATGAGTTCCTGGAGAAACTGGAAAATTCCGAGTTTTTTGACCTGACAACAGAAGAGAAACTTCATATCCTTACAGCTCTCTGTCACCGTATCCTTATGACTTATTCTGTGCAGGACCATGTGGAGACTCAGCAGCAGCGTTCAGCTGAACTGTGGAAGGAGAGGCTGGCTATGCTGAAAGAGGAAAATGATAAGAAACGTGCAGAAAAACAGAGGAGAAAAGAGCAGGGAGTCAAAGGTAAAGAAGATGGCTCACAGTCCAAACAGTCTAAGAAAATGGAAAAGGGGAACAAATCGGAGCAAGCAACAGAGACTGAGCCAGAAGATATGGTGAGCGCTGTGAAAAGCAGGAGGCTACAGTCAATACAAGCCAAGAAAGAGAAGGAAGAACATGAGAAACTTACAAAAGGTAATATCTCTGCCCTTAGTATGGATGAAAAAAAAACAAAACTTGAACCCATTTAACATAGAGTGGGGGCTACCACTCAGTGACTTGCTGCTATCTTTATGCACACACTGGGAAGGCTTTCAATTAGTCATCTAGAGAATGAGCAAAGAATTTACCTTTTAGAAGGATTTTCCATATGTCACTGAGTGACCAGATTGTGCCAAAACGTGGTGTGGTGAGAACATGTCGCCCAGTAGCCACTATCTAGATGGTAAGCTGGGAGTGTTAGAGGACCTCTCATGTCCTCATAGATGTGTGGTATTATATACTGCTAGAAAGCCGAACTGAACTAAGCGCACTTTGGCTTTCCTGATACGTGCCTCATGGCTGGAGATAATTTATGAACCATATCTTCCCACTGTCTGAAAAGTGGATTTTACAGCTCACCGTTGCTGGGCTGTAAGGAAACTCCCCTCTCTCAACACTACAAGTCTATGGAAAAAAATTTGTCCACGGGGACCATTCCTCACAAGTACAGTGATGACACTAGGCTATAAGGCCCACAGTTCTGACAGTGGGGAGATATCCGTACCTAAACTAATGGTACAGATATCTCCAATACCGGGAAAGCCAACAGTGCGTGGAATTCAGTACCCCTCTCCAATAGGGGCATTAAGTGTCCAAGGCATAGCTCTGAAGGAGAACAATTATCTGTTCTCAACCCAATTTTCTGACCAGGTGTTTTATAAGTTCTGTGTATATGAGACTCTTAATGACTATCACATGTCTGACCCCTTTTACTCACTCTCCCAGCTTGTTCTTGGAATAGAACAGGGTTGGTCATGTGATCAAGAGTCAGGAAGTCCAAAGTGGAGGCTAAAATATGTTTGTCCCTGGCAAGTAGTTTTAAAAAGCTGGTCAGAAAACGTGACAGTGGTGCAGCATATGTATTAGAAAGTGTGAGCTTGTGCTGGCATAGAAATCAGTTGACCGCACATCACCTTTTTGTAACAAAGATGTACTGCCAGCAAATGGCAAACTGCATCTAAATTGAGCGATTGTATTGGTTGCTCCTCCCTATACTTCATTTGTTGCAGATAACAAGCACCCACGAGTGTTGTAAGGTTTGGGGGTGACTTCATACCCCCCCCCCCCCTTCAGTCAGTTGTTAGTAGCCCTGGCACTTTTGCTAGTACTTCATTCTGCTTTATTTTACACTGCAGTCTACATAAATTGCATCTTTTGTCCCACTGAGTTTTGCTTTTAACTTTCACAGAAAGATTTCAGAAAGAGGCAGAGGAGGAAAGAATGCGCAAACAGAAAGCCTCTGCAGAGAAAGCCTTTCATGAAGGGATTGCCAAAGCCAAGCAAGTATTGAGGAGATCACCACTTGGCACTGATCGTAACCATAACAGGTTTGATTCTAAAGACTTGTGACTCCATATGTACAGATTTTAGCTTGGTGTTAGAATGTTACTTTTCCAAAGTTGATTTGATGAAATATTCTTTTTTTCAGATACTGGTTGTTTTCTGATGGCACTCCTGGGCTCTTCATTGAGAAGGGTTGGGTACATGACAGTATTAGCTACAGATTTAGTCCTCCCAAAGAAGATGAAGAGGAGCAAGATGGCGATGGTAGGATTTTTGTTTTGGTCACTTAACTTTCTATAATAGCTCAAAAATACACCACACTGTGACTGTGCTTTTATGATGCCATGATATGTGTTAAGAATGTCCAAGCAGGATCTTAATAAATATGCAAGTTGATATCCACAGGGATTGTTACAGTGTGAAATAGACAGCAGGTATGTTGTCAACTCCATTAAGGCAGAGCTGTAATCTGTGACTATGGTTTACGGTTCCCCCTTGGTGTGAAGTAGTCTGAGACACACCCCTGTGTTATAAAGGGATCAGGCTACTTTTATTCTAGCAATTGCAGAATGACTGTCAAGTACAGGTTACTAAAATAATAGTGGAGAAAGTATTATTGAAAAATTGCCACATAGAGACGTCGAAAAGTGGGTGCAGCAGGGTCTGGAGGATTGCTTTAAAAATGTTATGTAATTTCCCATTTCCTTATTTTAGTTTCTCGCAGCAAACGCTGCTTTTGAAATAATCATGTTGTTCTTAAAGGGTGATTTCTCGCTGGACAATATTGTTTTAAAATGGATGGATATCCAACTTAATAAACTTGGATTGGTAAAGGAGCTCTGCTCCCCGAATATCAACTCTACTTCCAGCTTGTGCTCAACACTTGACCGTTTCTTGGGCTGGCACATGACCAGCGCTCTGGGTGAATTTCAATAGCTATGGCACTATTTATGCATCATGTGTGCTAGAGAAGGGGCTTACCGTATTTTACGGACTATAAGGCGCACTGGACTATAAGGCGCATTGCCCATGAGCGCCTTATAGTCCGTCTCGGTTCATATATAAGGCGCACCGGACTATAAGTCGCAGTCCGGTGCGCATTATATGTTATTGTAAGCGGCGGCACGCAGACTTTGCCAGCGGCCGCTTAACCCCCCGCGTGCCAGCCGCTTCTATTGGAAGCGCTCGGCAGGCGAGGATGGGCTCTCAGCAAAATCATGCTGATAGAGCCCAACCGTAAAAGTTATATTAAACTACCCCCCCGTTTTAAAATAAAACCCTGAAACAGAATGTGAAACTTGCAGTGTGGGTGGGCATTCAGGCCTCCTCTTCCTCCGATGTTCCGTCCTCCTCCTCCGGCGCTCGCTAACTGATAATGGCCTGGGCGCAGTAGCCGTAGTAGAAGCATTATGATATTGCGCATGCGCCCAGGCCATTATCAGTTTGCGAGCGCCGGAGGGAAGTGGTCAGGACATCGGAGGAAGAGGAGGCCTGAATGCCCGCCCGCCCACCCTGCACCGCTCGGTAAGTTTCACATTCTGTTTCAGGGTTTTATTTTAAAACGGGGAGGGGGGGGGGGGTAGTTTAATATAACTTTTAAGGGTGCATTCACACTACGGAACGCCAGCGTGTATCACAGCCGTACACGCCGGCGTTACAGCAGGGCTGCCGGACACTTCCCATTCATTTCTATGGGAGCCGGCATGCGAGCGCTCCCCATAGAAATGAATGGACTGCTTTTTTCCATTCATTTCTATGGGGAGCGCTCGCATGCAGGCTCCCATAGAAATGAATGGGAAGTGTCCGGCAGCCCTGCTGTAACGCCGGCGTGTACGGCTGTGATACACGCTGGCGTTCCGTAGTGTGAATGCACCCTTACGGTGCCTTTTATGTATGTATGGAAGCGACACGCAGACTTTGCCGCCGCTTCCATCCATATGTAAGGCGCACCGGACTATAAGGCGCACTTACGATTTCTGAGGAAATCGTAGGTTTTTATGTGCACCTTTATAGTCCGGAAAATACGGTATGTAGTTGTTGTAATGATTGACAACCAACCTTCATACAACTGAAATGCTGTCAATAGAAACTTTCTGTGCTGAACACAAACTAGAAGTGAATTTAGGAATGAAGCAAATAATGGGAGATTGGGGCATCTATGTTAGTCCATGTTTATTAAGTTGCAAAACCATAGTAATGTACCACAATATTACAGCATGGTAATCTGACAGCACCAGCATGGACATGGGCGTCTGCTCAGGAACTGTCAGCTGTAACAAACAGATGATACCCACTGTGGCCGCAGCGAACATCCAGTCACAGGTATTAACCCCTTAGATGCTCTTAGTCATGACTGCGGCATCTAAGGGATTCTTAGAGGTTTTACTTTGCTCATCCACCCCTTCTTCCATCTCTAGGGGTGCGGTGGTGGACTTTTGGCAGCCCTGGTCTATCTGCTCCTGTCTCTGGCAGGATCAATTGTTCATGTCTGTCGGCATAGGCAGGCAGCTGTGATACACTCCAGAACAGAGGTTGTGGAGTGAGTAATAGTGAACCAGCAGTCAGAATACGATCAGCCACGATTAACTCCTCCTTCAGTTAATGCAGGCTGTAGCACTTCAATGTTTTTATTAAAAAAAAAAAAAAAAAAATAGACTGAACTAGCTCTTAAATTCCTTGTATACGTGTTTTCAGTAAATGGGAACATTGTTTATCACCTCCAAGCTGTAAACTCTTCAGCATACCTATTACTTGATCAGAGCTGATGGTTTGCTTCAATTGTTACCAATCCTCTTGTAGTCTACACTGCTTCTGATGTACTTGGCTTGCATAGGATTGCGGCACTGGGTTCTGTTTTAGTAAATCTTTTTCGGCTTCCATTGTTTTCCTGTTTCTCATTTTAAAAATGGTTTGTTGCTGATGACTGACATATTATTACAAAAATGTAGGATATTGCACATTGCCTAAATTGCAGGAAAAAGGGAGTGGATGTCTAGTAATAGCATTTTTTTTTTCTTACTAAATATGCTTAGGAAGTTTCCTCCTCAATCTCTTCCTTTCAGGTAACTTGGAGAGTGAAGATGCTGATAGCAGTGTTGGTGGCCTAGAGGATTCTGTATTAAAGGAAGAACAACAAGTAGAAAGCACAGCACCTAAACAGGGACAGAACCTTTGGTGAGTTTATCAATTTTTTACTTATTACATTATATATGTAATACTGTAGGAAATACACACAGGGGCAAATTTATTGAGACTGGTGTATAGTATGCTGGTCTTAATAAACAGCCCAAAAGAGATTTGTGGCCTCTACATAAATTTGTTGGTGGTCCTGGTGCCAAAATGGTAATATACACCAGGTAGAATGTGCCACAATTTTTTTTTTTTTTTTCTCTTTCCCTTCCCCCCCCTAACTCTCATCAGGGAACTGGCATGAGTTTTAGTGAATCAGCTGGGTTGAGGCCCCCAGCAGAAGGTGACTGGCAAGGCGCAGGTCAGGGCGTGAGGCACATGTTTGGCACAGTTTTCCGGCTTAGAGAGAATGCTAAATTTCCCCCCTACTGTCTTGACAAGAAGGTAATGCCGAATCCTACAGTAAAAGGGAGAAGGGTTTTCTATGCTCCTGGTCAAGGAAGGAGCAGTTACTAACCACTCCTGTTTTTTTTTTGTTTTGTTTTGTTTTTTAAATCAACCTCTTGCTCTATAAGAGATGATAGACCTCTGATCATCTCCATTAAGCCTTTGTTTGCTTTTATTTCTAAGTGTACAACAGCCAAAAAGTGCCCTTGAAAGAATCCCAGGGCTAGCTAACACCAGCTAATGTTAATATAGTGGCACAAGAGTACAATATGATAAAAGCATTATCGTTGTAGTACTCACAATAGGTTCACATGTTGGTTCGGGTTTCCATTTGTGGGGACTTCTTGGGAACCCCACGAACGGAAACTTAATCCGCTTGAGTGGTCACCTGCGTACCCCATATACGATAATGGGCCCCTGGGTTTCTGCCCAAAAATGCGGAGAGAAAAGTCTTGCTTACTGGAACAGGCAACGAGCACAAGTGTGAATCAAGCCTTAGTCATACAGTAGTTTATGTACTTCAAATACTACTTTTTTTTTTTTTTTTTTCCATAAAACATGTCTTCTTACACCCACATCTAAAAAGTTACTGCTGCTAAAATTCCTTGAGGCATAAGTTTCACAATTAGCCTTGAGGGCATATTCTTATTTCCCATTAGTTATGTCCTTCTTACCTTTTAGGTTCCTTTGTGATTCTCAAAAGGATTTTGATGAGCTCTTGGATTGTCTACATCCTCAGGGCTTTCGCGAGAGCCAGCTGAAGGAAAGACTCCAGAAGAGGTAATTTTATATTGCTTTGACAAATGTACTTTCACCCTTGAACTGGCAGCTCTGTACACTTACTCGTTGTGGCACTATTTTAATTTCCTGTAAATGCAGTTCTCTCTGCAGTCAGCAGGTGGTGCTAGATTTCTTCCCTGATTTTACTTATACAATATGTTGTGATTATAATAAGTCATGATTAGGTTTAGCATATACTTCAGTATAAATATCTTAAGTTATTACACGCTATTTTTAGTGTATCAAGTCTGGATTTTTTTTTTTTTCTTCAGAAGAATTGACTATTTTGCTGCAGGGGACCTGGTCTCCGTGTCTCAACAAGTTTATTATATACACCAGAATCAGGTGTAAATTATAGTTCTAATCTATGCCGGCTACTGGCTGGTGTAGATGTTTACTTTCTGGCACGTGGCGGGCCAGAGATGCGGTCAATTTATTAGTGATTGGGCGAATCTTGCACCATCTCCTAGGTCAGTGATGGTGAACTTTGTAGAGACAGAGTGCCCAAACTGCCACCTAAACCCTACTAAATTATCACAAAGTGCCACATGTCATTTTAACCTTAAATTAATCACGATCTGTCTTCTAGAGACCGTTGAATGTTGTTAGTCTGTAATTTCATATGTCTTCTATAAAACAGATACTGTGTGATATAAATAGTGAAGGGCCCTCCACACAGTATAATGCGCTCCACATTGGCCCTCAGACAGTATTATATACTCCAAAGTGGTCCCCACTCAGTATTATATGTCCACAGTTGCTCCCACACAGTATTATATGGTCCATACACAGTAGTTTATGCTACTTGCGCAGTATAGCTCTCCCACAAAGAGTGCTGTTCTTCTGATCGCAGGCGCTGATGGCTTGTGTCATCGCACCTGCGCTGGGGCAGTGGTCACACTCTGCTGTCAGTGTGCACCTGCTCATTCAGCTAAAAGAAGTGATCTCTCACTAACTGGGAATCCTGCACTGGATTTCCTGTTGGAGTGATCATGGAGATGACGCGTGTGCCAACTGAAGGCTCTGTGTGCCATAGGTTCACCAACACGGTCATAGGTGATCAAGACTGGTGTGGAAAATTCCACTGTCCCAGAGGCCAATGGCATTTTTGTGACTTGCCCCACTCCATTTGACACTTACCATTTATAAGGTTTTCGTGCAGCTACTTGGCAATGAAAACTGATGCCGTGAAGTTCTTGGTATAGAGGTTTCTTTGCTGCTGTTAATACCAGGAGGTTTGGAAATTTATTCATTTTGCGGCCCAACTCTTCGTGACCCTGTAACTTTGAGGTTTGCCCCTTCGTGTCTAAGTTGCTGTGGTTCTTAAAGAGGACCTTTCACTGATTTGGGCACAGGCAGTTCTATATACTGCTGGAAAGCTGACACTGTTGGCTTTCCCGATCTGTGCCCTGGGTAAAGAGCTATCGGTCCCGGTACCATACCTCTTTACAGTCAGAAGGGCATTCCTGACAGTCAGTCAGGTATGTCCTTCTCCACAGCAGCGCCTATCACGCTATACAGCACTGTGAGCAGAGGGAGGGGGCGTTCCTCCCCGCTCACACTGTACAGCACGACTGTCAAACTCCCTTCTGACTGTGAAGAGCTACGGTACTGGGACCGATAGCTCTTTACCCGGGGCACAGATCGGGAAAGCCGATAGAGCGCTGAATTCAGCGCACTGTCAGCGTTCCATCAGTATATAGAACTGCCTGTGCCCAAATCCGTGAAGGGTCCTCTTTAAACATTCCACTTTTTAATAATACCACTCAAATACCTGGTGGAATATGTAGACGGCAAGAAGTTGTATGAACTGACTTGGTGTAATGGTGGTATTCTATTATAGTACGGTCCTGTAAATCATTGAGTACTTTAGAGCATCTCTCTCTTTCACACGTTTGTAAAGGCAGCCTGCATGCCACATACACCTGTGTCAGTGGGAGCAAAATGCCTTCATTCAGTGACAGTGGGGTGTCCCAATAGTGTGACTGTTTTACTGCATTTTAAAATGGATGTGCAGTTTCCCGTTAACCTGTTAACCTTTTTAACTTCAGATATCAGGACATCTTGCATTCTGTTCACCTCGCTCGTAAACAGAACTTAGGTTTGAAGACATGTGACGGACATCAAGAGCTGCTTAACTTTTTGCGAAGTGATATTATAGAAGTAGCAACAAGACTACAGAAGGGAGGATTAGGTTATCTGGATGATACAACAGAACTTGAAGACAAGGTAAGAAGCAAGGGTTGCCCTGTGTACTTGTTTTCATGTGATTGAATGTTTCCTACTAGAAATTCTTTGTGCCCATAGGTTCGTACATTGGAAAACCTTAAAGACTTTGGAGAATGTGTCATCTCTCTACAAGCAGCTGTTATCAAGAAGTTCTTACAGGGTTTTATGGCTCCAAAGCAAAAAAAGAGAAAACCTCAACCTCAGTCTGAGGAGGCTGCAGCCAAAGCTGAGGAGCAGGATGAGGAGAAGAAACTGGCCGAGGAGGCAAAGGTAGGTTATACTGCCCAGTTGTAAGTTTACTTAGAATGTGGAAGAGGCAGCCGCTGTACCTGACACTGCCCTCTAATGGGGATTCCCATCACAGTGAAGGCATTAGGACCCCCACATGGTATTTCTTCCAGCCAACTGCAGAAAAGTGTAGAATGGTGGTGCTAGTCAAGCGAATGAGACAGGCTGCAGTTATTCCTGCAGCAAAGGGCCTGCGAAGTTACTACCTGTGACATCACGTTCCTCTTCCTGAGGCAAATCAGCAGAACTCTGGAAGAGACCCAGGAGAAGCCGCAGGCTGATTTAAGTTAGGATTGTCTGGGTTTTTTTCTTGGACCATCCCTTTGAATTATTGTATAAGCAATGGAATTACTGTATGCTGAAGACCCGCTAGACAGACTGAATAAAACTAAAGGGGTTTTCCAATGTGAGCAATATATCCCTAATCTACTGGATAGTCATAAGGCTTTAGAGTCAGAATGCTGAGACCCTCATTGAACTGCAACCTTATCCCCCTCATCTCTTACTCTGCAAAGCCTAATGCACAGCCTTGGTAAATTCAGTATTTCTCCAATGAGCAGGGCAGACACTTGGAGGTTCACTAGTACACATCATATGGGTTTTATTGGCTAAAGAAATCTGAAGTGGTTTAAGAGCAATGGTTCAGATGAGATTTTTTTTTTTTTTCTCTTACCATAAAAATAAGTAGAGCTAAAAAAAAATTATAGGAAAGTTGCATAATCCCCTTTAATGCTATATGATGAGTATACCAGTCACGAGTGAGAGGCAGTTAACTCTCCTTAACCACTTCAGTACCAGATCAGTTTGTGGTCCAGGACCAGACGCATTTTAGGTTTATATTGTATGTGGGGTTTTTAGGGCTGTAATATTTTTATCATATGTGGTGGTCAACTAATTTCTGCATCTTTTTTCGGTGTCTCATAGGGCTTTATATTTTTTATTTTTGCAGGTTGTTTTTTTTTTTTTCTTCTTAATATATCCAGGAAAATATAAACAAAATGGGTGCTATTTAAAAACTTTATAAAATAGTTTTTCCTCTCCGTTACGTAATTTATATTTTGTATGCTGTCGTCGGGGATAGGGCCGTAACCTTAAAATACGCCAATAAAACGACGTTATTAATTTTTTTAAATTGGCAGAAGCTCTTGTAAGATGTTGATCCTGACGGATCATGTGACCGCCGGGTCAGAGGGCAGCCGCATCATTCAATCGCTTTTTTTTCCTAACACATCGGAATAGCCTTAAGAAAGGCTATTCGTCTCCTACCTTTCCTTGTCGTCTTCGCGCTGTCGTTCGCCTAAAATCCCGTTTTTTTCTCGGTATGTAAATGAGTTCTTTCGCAGTACTGGGGGCGGGCCCCAGTACTGAAACAGCACAGGGGGTGTCCTTAATGCTGCCAGAGAACTCTCCAGCGCCTCCTCCATCTTCTTATGCAGCGAGGTCTTCGCCGTGTCTTCTTCCCGCAGCGGCTTTTAACTTCTTTTGCCTAGGGCAAGCTGACTGCGCATGCCCTCCAGCCACAAGAAAATGGCCGCTTCCAATACTATGTAAGCGGCCATTTTCTTGTGGCAGTGAGCATGCGCAGTCGGTTTGCTCGAGGCCTAGAAGTTGCAAGCCGCCACCGGAAGAAGACATGGTGAAGACCTCGCTGCAGAAGAAGATGGAGGCGGCGTTGGAGAGTTCTCTGGCAGTATTAGGGACGCCCCCAATGCTGTTTGAGCACTGGGGCCCGCTCCCAGTGCTGCGAAATAACTCATTTACATACCGAGAAAAATCGGGATTTTAGGTGAACAGCGGTGTGGAGAAGACATCTAAAGGTAGGAGAAGAATAGCCTTTCTTTAAGGCTATTCCGATGTGTTAGAAAAAAAAGTGATTGAATGATAGGATCCCTTTAAGCACTGTGTACACAGGGACCGAGAAGGCGGGAAAGGTATTAGGGCCAGTCCCCTGTTTCAGCAGCTGCACGATTTGAACGTACCGATACATCCTTGCAGAACAAGGCAACCACCTTCCGGACTTATATACCCAGTGTGAATTCTGGAATTGGTTAATAGATACATTTGTCATACTAATTTGAAATATTTTAATAAAGGAATAAAAAAAAAAAAAAATTCCCATTAACACATGGAAATGTTACAAGTTGTGTATAATTTTAAGTTTCTTTCTATTATTGTCAGAAATTACCTGTACTTTCTGCATCTCTAACCATATTCAATTAACGATCTTGTTAACCCGCATCTCCCAAAAATTGCATCAAGTTATGAAAAAGTTGAATGTATCCCAGGAGCACAGATAAAAACTACAGCTTGTGCAGCAAAAAAATATGCCCTTACACAGCTTGTTCAGTTGAATAATTTAAAATGTTATGGATCTTGCAATGGGTTGATGCAAAAACAAAATATTTCAATGTTTGTGCTATTCAAAAGATGGTAAAGCATAAAAACCTCTCATATAATTAGGATGTGGCTGTGTTTGTACTGACCCACAGATTAAAGTAGTTTATACCGCATATGTTTTTCCCCCCAATTTTTTTTTTTTTTTTTGTGAAACTCCTGTGGCCCTAACTAACACTTCTGTTCATTGTCACCAGAAATTTTTGACTGAAGTCTTCAAAAGACTTTAAAAGATTTTGAGGTTGATTTTTAATCTCTTTTCCTTGGGTCCATTGCAGTAGAACGAAATATTTCTGTGTGGTGCTGTCAGGTTGTGTGTATTTGTCAGGGCCCTGGCTTAGTTTAGTGTCTCCCTTGTGTGTAGCACTTTCTCCAGCCCTTTGATTATGATCCAGACATTTTTCCATCCTAACATCAGTATCCTTGTGAAGGTGAAAATAACATTTGTTTGTGTTTTGGATGGGAGTTCCCCTTTTATGGCTATCCCAAAGTCCGGCTTTGAAGCTGTAAATGTTTCACATGGTTGTTGCATATTTGGAATGTCCACATGGTGGCAGTATGCCGATGGCACTTGTGTAGATTGAGGCCTATTCAGATAGAGTAAGTTGCAGATATGATTCATTATGAAGTCAGTGCGGTGCTAAGCACAATACTTCTCGTTCAGCTGGTATTAGCTGGCTATCTTTTACAGGAAAGATTTGAGTTAGAGGGATTTTTTTCTTTTCTTTTTTGGGGACATGTTATTTTAGTGCAATGTCCATGTGCATTGCTTGCATGGCTGAACTTGACAGATAGTGACAAGATAAGTCCTCCATATTCTCTGGGTATTGCCTTAACCCTGTGGAGTAAATTATTCTTCACTAGTAACTTACAATCATAGAATCTATACTAATAAAACTATTTTATCTCTTTGGTGGTGGGGTGATAATTGAAACATTTGCTTTGCAATAGACTAGTAATGTAATTTGATGAGCAGCCTTTGTAAAATAAAAATAAGATGACTTGAGTCCCTTTATCTATGGAAACCTAGTAATGGGCTTCTGAGTATGAGATCAGCCAGCAGATGGGTAATGCAAAAGGAAGTCCTTACATATAAAATCCTAAATGTATCCAATGAATCCAGGTTAACTCATAAACAGTATCAACTACATACTGTATCTCACAAGTCTGTACTCTCCACAATTTCATAAGTTCCTTATATATTTTCATAGGACAATACTGTTATGACATTTTGATACAATTTTTAAAGTAGTCCGTGTACAGCTTGTATAATGTAAGGGTATGTTCACACGGCGGAATGTAGTGCAGCGGCAAAGAATGGGCCCAATTGAGAGGGAGCCTCACTCCGTGGATGCCGCGGCTGAGACAGCCGTGGAATCCGCTGCAAGATAGGGCAGCACACGTCTTTTTTCTGCTACTAGCTAGCGGAAAAAAGAAGCAAGCGGCTCCCATTGAAATAAATGGGAGTTGGATTTTGAGGCGGATTCCGCATACAAATCTGCTACAAAAAACCTGTGTGAACGTACCCTTAATTATGCGTGCCATCAAAATCGCTCAACACACAGCCATTAATGTCTAAACCCCTGGCAATTAAAGGGAATACACTCGTAAGTGAAAATGGGCAAATTGTACCTAGTGTAGCCATTTTTTCTCCCCATTGTCATGTGTCTGGTTAGTGTTGCAAGGTCATTGCTCTTACACTCTCTTACTGGTCACGGGAAGTTTGCCATGAGGTTCCATGTTGAAAAACTCTGAAGTTCTGAAAAAAGAACATGTCTGTTGGTCAGATGGCAGTGCCTCCTCTGTCCACTTAAAATAAAGGAGACTGAGGTGCAACATGGCCTTGTGACCGACCTGACCAGAAAGCAACAATGTTTTCGAAGTCCCGCACAACTCCCTCCTTTTAATAAATGTAACACGCACTGTACTAACTTTGTAATTTGAGGGACCACTGTGTAGAGGAAATCTCCCCAAAAGACCAGCTTTTTAAACTTTTCAGTTCATGTGCTATATTTTGTTCATCTTTGATATGACCACTTCTCTATTGTATACCATTTTTGCAAATCACTTAAGGTTTTTTTTGTTAAACTGTGACTTCACCTACCTCATGTGTTCTCTTATGAGATCTGTAATAGCTCCCTTACCTTACTATGACATATATGAATATCAGGAGAGAGACTGCATTTCCCAGCATGGCTGTGAAATCTGTCGGGAACATTTTATGGGTGGAGTTTTTAAATGCATGAGGCCGAATTGGGCAAACTTTTATATGAAACTTGTTTTTTTTTGTTTTTTTTACCTTTTTAAATGTTTTTGGTGTCCTCCAGTAATAAACGTTAGTGGACCATCCTTGTAGCCATGGTAGCGCTTCATTGTCTTGTCGTATAGGGAAGGTTCTTGGATATTTTACCTGGTAATGTATTTTATAATGTATTGTGTGTCTTGTCTCACAGGTGGCATCAGCTGTGGAGAAATGGAAGTCTGCAATTCGGGAGGCCCAAACCTTCTCACGCATGCATGTGCTGCTAGGGATGTTGGATGCCTGCATCAAATGGGACATGTCATCTGAAAATGCCCGGTGTAAAGTTTGTCGTAAAAAAGGTGCAGTAACTGACTTTGTCCGCATTTCAGGCATCTTCATATTTCCACTTTTTTGGATAACACTGGATTTCATATTTTGCTCTGTCCAGGTGAGGATGACAAGTTGATCCTCTGTGATGAGTGTAATAAAGCATTCCATCTCTTCTGTCTGCGACCGGTGCTCTTGAATATACCTGATGGAGAATGGCTGTGCCCAGCTTGTCAGCCAGCAACATTTAGGCGTAGCGCTCGCGGCAGGTAAGGGGTTTTTACAAAGTGACTTACATTGTACTTTAAGAAAATCTGCCACCTAAGCCATGTGTGAATTTGTCCCGAAATATATGATAGGTTGTGTAATATAGCTTCACTTTTCAGGTTACCCTCCCTCTCCTTATTTTTGTTCAGACTTTTATCACTTCAGCGTCTGCACCCTTTAGCATCACAGAAGTCTATGGAAAGTAGAGGGACAAGTAGGAGGCTGTTTCCAGTAGATTTATGGACTCATTCCATTCAGTAGTGTATAGATGTTTTGTTTGTTTTTTTTAATTTGGAAGATACAAGCAGTGTCAGAGGAGCCCACACACTCAGTGGAGCAGAGTGTAATTGCTGTAGTTGTCACTTCCATCAGCCTCCTCCTGCCTTCACTATCAATCATAAAATGTAGTTTTATTATTGGGTGTGCACGTGAAAGAAACCATCCTGCCTAAGCCTGTGCTTGATATCAGAGGGCTCATGTATGGGACACTCTAGGATCATCTGTCACTGAACCTGAATGCTGTTCTGGTGGTCTTGATTTGAAATCTGTATGAGGTCTGCATGTACATACTTGGTCCTCCACAGCAAGATCCTCATATCGCGACTTTGTTCATGAGCATGTCCTCTCCCTCTGCCAACATATTAGTAAATAGTGATACTCTAATAGCTCTTTTTTTAGTAGGAAGAGTGGGACAAATTTATACTTTGCATGATTCTTCTGCATTGCTTTTTATACAAGCCCTATATTCCTATTTTTACTTTTAAAGGTGCTACGCTGAAGAGTCCACTAATGAAGAGGAGGAGGAAGAAGAGGAAGAAGAAGAGGAGGAGGATGAGGAGGAAGAAGAAGCAGAGAGTGAAGACGACCAAGATGTAGTAGGAGTCAGGTGTAAGTGTTTGTTAATGACTTCCTAAGTTTATAAAAGTAGACAATGACACTAGATGCTTTTATGACCTACTGCAACCTGAAGGGCCACAATCTATCTCTCCCCCACCTCGGTTCACTGAAGAAATGCTGCTTAAATTATATTCAACTTGTTTCAAACAATTCTTGACTGTCAGCAATATTTTAACCCCATAACGACTAGTGAGCTGAAATATCTGAGAAATTTTGTTCTGGTGCAAATTGTATATGACTAGAACTGATGGACCAGTTTTCATGTAGGCAGTCGGATGTGCTAAACACAGTTTTCTTCTGTATTTGTAGACTGTAGGTATGTTCATGAATATACCATTCTTTATTACACTCTGGGTGACCTGTCACTAAGTTTATTTCCCATTAGGCTTGTGGTTTCTTTCTTGATGAGGAGGAGTTAACCCAAGCAATAAGCTTTGCAATCCTGTGGGATTTTGCAGAATGGAGAATTGTTGGCCTGTGCGCGCACACAACGCCTGCACGGCATGCTGTCGGACGTCGTTTCATTTACAAGAGCCACGTTTGTATGTGAGTGTGGGACATGAAGATGAAAGCGGAGGGATCGTACAGGATCAGCATTTCTGTGCCTGTAACAGCCGCCTCTGTGGAGAATGCAGTTACAGGAGAGCAGAAGAAGTTAAAGTTCACTGTTTAGACCCATGCTAGTAACACGACACGTGTTTTGCCTCCTACCCTGTGTCAGTTAAGTTCCCAGTGATTAACTTGGCAACTGTGAGATCCTGCTGTGTGGCCCGCTTTTTGTTTTGCAGTCTACTCATCTCTCACCGGCAGCAGCTGTGTCATAGCCATTAGTTCAGGAGGGGTTGGTGTGGGGAACAAATGTGTGTGGGTTCATGCAACCTCCCCCCTTCCTTTCTATCTATCTTACTCCCAGTTGTCTGCAGGGATCAATTGTAATTCTATGGAAACTTTTCAAATCTCCATTTACTGTAGTGCGTCTAGTTTGGGTGCCATTTTTGCTACCTTTTTTTAATCGATGTTTGAGGCCCAGGCAAATTATCCAAGGCACAGTTGTTGCAAAGGATCACAAAAACTCAACCGTACAACTTCAAAACCCATTAGTTTCCACACTCGCCCATACACAGATGACTTGTTGCTTCTTAGCTGAGAACTACTTTATTGCTCTAGTGTTTTGTTTTTTTTTGTTTTTTTCCTTTTCCACTGTTTTACTAAAACGGTCATTCTTTGACAGGACTTATTGTGTTTAATTGTGAGGTTTCTTTTTTAGTGAGATCCCGCAAAACCGCTAAAGTGAAACCTACCAAACCTAATCCTACAAGACGCCGTGGTCGTCCACCAAAGAATCCTCAAGCTCATCAGCCCCCCAGATCGTCACGGCAGCACACGGCGCAAGAGAATGGAGCTGATGTAGAAGAGGTGGTATGTAAAATGAGTTAATGTACAGTGCCGTTCAGAGTGGACTTTACTAATTTTGAGAAACCAATAGAATTAACTGGGAGAAAGATCTGCTTTACAGAAACAGAGACCTGTATAACATTACAATGCAGACCATGTTCATTGAGCCTAATATAAGGCGCTTACTTCAGAGACTTCAAAACTGGCTTCCTAGTCAGTGACAGTCAGTGTTACAGGGGTGACCCTGCCAGGCCCTACAGCCCTGGTTCTTATCAACATAGTTATGCCAAGCATTTCACTTTCTGCCAGTTCCACGCATTGTTTTCCCCACCCTGACTCCAGAGTAAAGACCTGTGGCGGCTTGTTAAAATGAGTCTATTGTGACAGTGGTAATCACTCATTATAGGGCAGACTTCTGTCAGGGCTAGGCATTCAGAACTAAAATCTCGTAGAACAGTTCCAATGGGTCGAATGTCTATAAATTATAGATGGCAGCAATGTTTGGTGCATGGACTGTGACAGACTTCCCTCAGTAATTTACATTCCACAAGTAATGGCATCTGCTGGCAAGGGCGCATCACTGGTTATCAGTCATATTCTTAATGTTACTATGGCATTTTCTCTGATCAGATACGCCAGAGTAGACCAACCTCCAGACGCCAGAACCAGGAACTTCAGAAGTGTGAAGAAATGTTATGTAAACTCATAAAATATCGGTTCAGCTGGCCTTTCAGGTAACTTTTTATGTTAAATTATGATCCGGAAAGTCAATTTTAATGCTACCAAAATTAAGCCGTGTTCACATTTATATATTTGTTCTGTCACTGGAATAAACACTCTGCTCCCGCTGCCAAATACGTAATAATATATCTGCTGTCTGTCCAGAGACATAGCACTGAAAATGCACAGTATGTATATGAAACTTGAAAACCCCACACACCTTTTCAGCAAAACCAACCATGTTGCAGTTCAGATCTGTAGCATGCTTGTTCTGCAGAAATGAAGCTGACTTCCAATTCTTTAATGCGTAAAGGTGTCATATATGCCTTTCAAAACATCCTGCAGAAAAAACCTCCCGAAACTCGAAGGTTTGTAAGCTTGAGTATGCCAATGTAATTATCTATATTGGTATGTCAAGAAAGCCTTCCAATGTATATCAATGAAATACTTGATCACGGTCTAGCTGTAGCCCAAATAACATTTTCTATAGTACGCTGCTATTCATGGCTATAAAGTTAATGGGGCTGCAGCATTATTTACATAGGAGTGATCCCAGCACCTAGAGGCTGCTAGAGCTGATCTGTGCATGGCCTGGGTGTTGGATCCTGACAGATCACGTACTAAAGGCTGATCCTGCTTCTGTATGAAAATTCAGTTTGGGACTGAAAGATATATAAGAAAAGATGTTCCAAAATTAGTTTATGGAGGATGAAAGTATTTACTAAACAGAAACGTTAGATGTGATGCCACGTCCTCTTTGTTTTTGGATGCACAGAGGACTTCTTCATATTTAACTTGGCCTCCAAGTGACTTGAAATAGAAAATACTTTAATAAAACAAGGACATTATTTACCCTGCACTCTACATTTGTCAAATGATTTCTTCTAAGACCTTCTTTTAATTCTCCTTCAGGGAGCCATTGAATCCAGATGAGGATGAGGGCTATCTGAAAGTGGTAACAACACCTATGGACTTTCAGACCATGCAGAGCAAGTGTTCCTGTGGCAACTATCAGACGGTGCAGGAATTTCTTAATGATCTCAAACTGGTATTTGGAAATGCCGAGCTGTACTACGAGCCGGGGAGCCAGCAAATATCCTGTCTAGAAAAAACTGAGCAGTGTGTAAAAGATCTCCTCAGCAAACACCTTCCAGCACACACTTACCAGAGGAGACATCGTAAGCACCAGGCTCCTGAGCCAGAGCCTGAGAGCAATGGCAGGGAACGTAAGCGGAAGAAATAGAGGGGGGTGAATAATAGAGGGAGTGTAGGAGAAGGAATTCAGAGGGATAGAATTCTGTTATTTGGTAAGACAGAACTGGAAGTTTACCCCTGTTTTAGAGACCAAACATGTCTTGTCATTATATCATGTGTGGGAGGTTCAGTGAAGATTCGGATGTTTGGTGTCATACCCCCTTTCCCCTCTTGGACGTGTGTTACAACCTCGTGACACTCAATCACTAACGTTGAAGACACTCGCCGGCGTCTTGATTCGAAAACCTTTTGAAAGTGTTAGACTGAATCGCTTAGGTTAAGTCTTAGAACCACTGTCAGCGCCATCTATTGGTGTCAGAGTTGTGCACACTTCTGTTAAAGCACTTACTGGTGTTTCCAGCCAGATAGAACTGAAGTTCCGAACTGTGACTTCTACCAATCATGACCTCTTATACTGCCGTATTACAGGCAGAGCTTCTAACCTCCAATCAACTCGCCCACTCTTCATTGTGTTTATCTATAAAATGTCTGCACTCCACACACCTATTGTATTGTTTAGAGATTTGTAAGAGTGCCCCAGATACACACAGGGAGGAGTCTCTGAAGCTGGATCGAAAACCCTAGAAGAATCACCAGCATCCCCAAGTTTACCTGCCTCTCTGTATTTAAATGCTACCAGCAAGGACTGATAGATTGGAAGATAATCTTATGTTCCACTCCCACAAGGAAGGAATTTTATTTTTTTGTTTTAAATCTTCCTTTCTCCTAACACATGTATCCAACCGTCAAGCAGATTTTTTTTTTTTCTTTTTTTTTTTTTTTGTGCATTTTTTTTGTACTGACTTCCCTTTTCTAGATATTCAATGTTTGCTTGTGATCTTGTATAAAGGGAGACTTTGTCTGGGTTTGGCACATGTACAGTACAGTTTATATGAAAACAAGTGTTTGCCTTTATTAATATTAAATCAGAAGGAACCACATTCACCTGTTTGGATCATAACTTTTGTTAAGGTTTGTATATTTCATGCTTTATTTCAGCACATTGGTTTAGATACGGTTTATCATTAATGCCAGCCCTATAGATGAGCTTGGTAGAACAATGGATGTCTACTGAACCAGGAGAAGAGTGGAAGCCACTGCAAGACTCCTCTGGCTGCAGCTTATCTACTGAAGGATTAAAACGATTGGGCAGTCTTTATCTCCCCCAATATCTCCTATTGATGGGGCCTTCAATGCATACCGTGTTTCCCCCGAAAATAAGACTGTGTCTTACATTAAATTGTTGTCCTAAATATAGGACCTGTCTTATTTTCGGGGGACGTCTTATGACAACCGGCAGTCATGCCGGCACTTCCTTAGCGGTGCGCCGGCATAACTTCCAGTTGTAGGGAGGGGGGAGGTATCCTACTTACCTTTCCCATCTTCCTAGCAGCGCTGGTGCTGCTGTTTGTCCTGGCAGTGGTGGGCGGGGCTTAGCGGAGCTTTCGTGGGCAGGGCTTAGCGATCCCCACTTCACTGACACAGCAGCTGTGCTCTGTGTTCCATGTGCACAGCAAAGCTGGCTACTGCCTCTTCTGTATGCCGACTGCTGCCTCTGCTGCCCCCCCGCGTGCCTTACTTTCGGGGGTGTCCTACTTTTGGGGAAACATGGTATTAGGTGGTCGTCTGAGATCACTGGGCTTGGTGAATATGATGCATATCTATTGTGTATGGCCTTCTCAAAAAAGAAATCCTGGGTTGGATGCAAATATGGTACACAAGGCTGTATCTGCAGGAAGCAGTGAAAGATGGAGGCATATAAAAAGGAGTTTGCTTAAAGAGGACCTTTCATCAGTTGGGGCACATGTGGTTTTACATACCGCTAGAAAGCTGACAGCACACTATTGGCTTTATTGTTCTGTGCCCCTGGTGAAGAGTTGTTGGTGCCGGTACCATAGCTCTTCACTGTCAGAAGGGCGTTCCTGACATTTGGCTTTCTAGCGGCAATGGCACTCAGTGGCACTCTAGCCATTATAGTGATGAATTTGGGTTTAGCGTAAGCCCCTCTCTTCTACTGCTGCAATACAAACTGTGTCTGTAAGAGTGTACATAGTTGATGAGGTTGGATAAAGACCTTAGTCCATCAAGTCCAACCTATATCCCTACAGTGTTGATCCAGGGGAAGGCAAAAAACCCGATGAGGCTCATTGCAATTGCCCCATTTAAGGGGAAAAAAATTCCTTCCCAACTCTAAATCTGGCAGTCAGTATAAAAACCCTGGATCAACGTGTCCTTAAAATCTAGAGTCCAGAACCTGTTATATTTTACTCTTCAAGAAAGGCATCCAGGCCCTCTTTGAACTTGTTTAATGAATTCGCCATCACCACTTCCTGGGGCAGAGAGTCCCAGAGCCTCGTTGTTCTTACTGTGAAGAATCCCCTTCTATGTTTCTGGTGAAACCTTCTCTCCTCCAGACGTAGCGGATGTCCTCTTGTCACTGGCCTAGGAGTAAAAATATCCTTAGAAAGTTCTTTGTACTGACCCTTCATGTATTTATACATTATTAGATCTCCCCGTAGGGTATAGACCAAAGGCAGAGCCGACAGCTTTTCATTCTCCTAGTGGCCAGGTCTGTGCCCATGGTGCTGTTTTCCCAGTGAATATAGCAAGAAGGGTTTTACAGGGAGTACAGTTTTTAAAAAAATTTTTTTTTTTTGGTTCATCTTTCCTTCCAAAAATGGAATAAAGTGATCAAACATTTCAAGGCACGGAAACTCCAACTTGTCAGTGGCGGAAACGCTGCGGTAACTGCAAAGTGGATGGGATTCATGCAAATCCCATGACCACTCTGCGTTTAAAACCGCAGCGCAGCCACACTGAGATTTTCAAAACAGCTGTGGTTTTGGCAATCATAGCATGTCAATTACATCTACGGAAACGCCAGCGGTTTCCCCATAGATATAATTGTAACAGAGTCCGCAAAAGAAAACTCGGCAAACTTTCTGTTCAAAGCGCAGCAGGAAGAACTGCGATGCGTTCTCTCCACGGCTTTTCCCGCAGCGATTTAGAGCTGCTGAATGTCCCGTGGGGCCTTAGCCTTACATGGCTAATTATTCAATTGAAAAACTAAGCTATGATTATTGGAATATGGGAATGCAGAAGTGTGTAATGTATAATTAATTGAGATTATATAAATATATATTTATATACATACGCTATGCTTGGTAAGTACTAAAGTTTGGAAATGGTGAGAAAACTGGCTGCACTGTTTCTATGGCTTCACAATTATGGAAACTGTGTAGCTAAATGTGCTAAGATGCTTCTGTAGCTCCCATTGTCCTGTATGAGTGTTATGGGAACAGTGTAGTGCAGCACTGCTTGGCCATTCCCATAAGTACTATCCTGGGGGTTAGGACTTTCTATCTATTCCAGCAGCAACTTGTTGAGATAGGAATAAACCTTTCATGTAGTGGTTCTCGACCTTAATATTGCTCTGACCATTTAATACAGGTCCTCATGTTGTGGTGCCCCCCCCCCTCATAATTTTTCTTGCTAATTCAGAACTGTAATTTTGCAACTTATGAATTGTAATGTAAATATCTGATATGCAGGATGTATTTTCGTAGTTACATTTTTTTTTTTTTCCCTAGTTGATGTTAATTTACTCAGTAATAATTCATATTTAATTTCCCCCTCCAGCTGCCAACTAGAGGGGGACATTTAAACTGGGACAGCTGCAGGGGGACATTGATGTTCCGCTGCCCCCAAGGTCTTCCTTCAGTTGCCCCCAGTTTCTCGGTTCCTAAGACCATCGTAAATGTGTTTTCTGGTGGTCTTAAGTGACCCCTGTGAAATGGTCGTGACCTGCAGGTTGAGAACCGCTGCTTTTAATGGATGGAATTTGTAACTTGCTTGGCCTATCCGAGAATAGGTTTTGAAAAGTTCCAGCCTGGCCATATTGCTAAACCCATGTTATTTCTCCTGTAATATGTGAATAGGGTTTTCTGTATCCCAGCTTGCATATGTAAATTTGCAGACCATCCATCATGTGAGAACATGGCTTAAAATTCTTATACATATTAAGGGAAAATCAAACTTGTGAACATCCGAGGTTGGTGCATATAGTACATTGGATGTGTGGGATCGTTCCTATTCCTGTGCTGTAACATTTAGCTTATGACATTTTTACAAGTAAAGGAATGCAGCTGTAAAATACCACAAAGACGCAAAGTGTGAGCCAGACGTTTTAGTGAGTTTTTCTTGGGATTTCTCAGCAGCCTGTTATTTAGTATGAAAATTGAAGAGGAAGCCATAATGGAAAGGTTCCCTGGTATCCTGCCATGGATGCGCTCCTTGTAGCTGGCTGTAAATGGGATGTTATGTTTGATATTTCTACTTTAAGTCTAAGACTCCATGTAGCGTCTAGCAGCAAAAAAACACTGTGGGAAAAATTGCAACGTGTTTTTTGACATGCTGCAAATTTTGGAAATTGCAGCGTGTCCACAGCGGCATTTTTTCCACTATGTTTGGAATCTCGAATCCCATCCATGCTGCAGGTTTTTGTCATGGTGTTTCCACTGTCTTATCTATCTTATGAGAAGATGCACCTTGTCGTAGTCAAGCACTTAGTATTCCTATGGCTGTAGTTGCGGCTTACTCGGACAGAAGATTGAGACCTCTGCCCTGACGCAGAGGCCATAACGTCATTCATCAGTGCCTGCATTACGGTGAAAGGAGGCTGACTATGCCTATAGCCACACTAAGACACCAAGAGCCATCAGCTATAATCTTGCAATCTTTTTTGTGACATCTTGCAAAAAATGATTTCTGGTGTCTAAATTAATCTTAACCTATTTTATTGATATAAAGAGAACTTGTCATGAATCCTGTGCTGGATTTCCTTTTCTTGTAGACTCTGCTATGCTCCTACAATAGTTGCCATTAATTTTGGCTTCCAATCCTAGTGTAATATCACGTGGTGGGCAGTCTCTAGAATTTAAACAGCATCTGCCCACTTGACAGCATATTGGAAAAGATTTAACCTGATTAAACCATATTATAACCTGATTCTTTGTTTTCTTCTAAAATAAGAATTGAAAAAACTTGCATACATAGTTAAGCCGAGCCTGACTATTAATGTTGTTTTTGGAAGGAATAACTGTTGAATTGTCTTATGTTTCTGAATCTGTTTGACTAAAATATTTTAATAAGAAAGTTTTATAAGCAGCCTCCTGCCTTCTTACTGGCACAGAGACAGGGGCCATCTCCTGGTCCAACCATGCCCCACTTGTGGTTACGTTCTCAGTCCTGACCACAAACTGCCATTGCCATTGGTAACTTAATGAAACTCTTGTGAACAACCCTACTCTGCGATCAGCTAGCTAACTATTTCCGTGATAACCGGGACTTCTGTGCCTTCAATTGCAACTCTATGGGAAGTGCATAATGCAGGCCACAAGAAAATGTCCGCTTACTGTGTAAGCGGCCATTTTTCTTGTGGCCGTGGTCATGCGCAGTCTGCTCTGGCCGAGGCCTAGAAGGTTGAAACCCAGGACGGAAGACGACATGGGGGAGAGGCCGTTCCAGAAGAAAATAGAGGCATCGCTGGAGATTTCTCTCGCAGCATTGGTGATGTCCCCAGTGCTGCTAAAGAACTCATCTGCATACCAAAGAAAACCAGGATTTTTACTAAACAGCGGCATGGAGAAGACATGTAAAGGTAGGAAAAGAATAGCCTTTTTTTAAGGCTGTTCCTATGTGTTAGGGACAAAAAAAATGGCATTTTAATGATAGAATCCCTTTAACAAAAGAATAGGCAGGCTAGGACCCAGGTGTTTACACACTCCCTTTCGACTCTCCATCAACTAGTAGATGCTTGGGCGAACTGATCTAGCAACTCAACACAACCAGTGCTTTTTTTTTTTTTTTTCTTTTTAAACAGGGTACTATGAAAGGGGCAAGGCTCACACTGTTTGCCAGAACTTTTAGAGATTACTACTCTGCTTCTACCCCACATGTGCTTTGGGACATCAGGGGCCACCTGCAATACCATCCTGATGCAATTGCGCAGATCTACTACTACTACTACTTACTACTTACTACTTACTACTACTACTACTACCTACACTTTATAATCTCCCTGCCCAATCTCCTGCATATCTCCTGCCTTAGTTGTCAGACTACCTTTGGGACTGTTGCCTACCGAGACTCCCTGTGGAGACTCTGGCTTCCCTCAATGCCCCTATCAACAGACGAGGAGTTATTGGGATTCCTGAGAGATCTTCCTAATGGGCATCCCCAGGCATCCCCACGGTTTACCTATACTACAAAACGTTTAAAGCAGATCTATTGGTGCGCTGTGGAGACTTGTTCAACTCCTTTCTATAGGGCTCCCCAATCCCGCTGTTTATTTTGCTTTCATATATTACCGTCCCTAAGCCCAATAAAGATTGCAGGACTGCTCAAGTGAGAGATCAATCACTCTCCTGAATTTTGACCTGAAACTGATCACTTAAATTCTGGTCAATCGTTTAGTGCTTGGTTGCCGCCTTATGTTCATAACACCAGGTAGGTTTTTTAAACTGTCAGGGAGAAGACACCAGATGGCCTGTGGATCTGATGCATGTAGCCACCCAATCCTTTACCCCTACTCTCCTGTTTGGCTTCGACTCTGGAAAAAAAAGGTTGAATGTTTGGACTAGTCTTTCATGCTGGCCACACTGGAGGTGTTTAGGTTTTCGGGAGCTTTCCTTACTGCAATTCCAGCCCTTAACTCCCTTGCCTCTATCGTAGAGAAACCTCTACATTCCAGCTCTGGCTCCTTCCTATTAGTAATGGGACCTGACGACCGAAAAAATCCATTCCTGTGAAATTCAAGGCCCTGAAATAACGTCATTGCCACCCGATTGGCTGCTGCTGCTGTGTGGGCGGAGCCATCAGCCCAGGTGAAAAATGAAGAACATGGCGGCGCTCGCATGTTTGCAAGAGCCGCCGACATGCAGCCTTACTTAGGACACCAACGAACAGGCAGCCGCGCCGCACATGGCGGATCGCAGCCAACATAATTGAATAAATGTATGCGGCTCAACGCCAACCCGTGGAGGAAGTCGCGGGCAGATGCTAGTCTTATATAACCCTGTTATAGTCAGTTTCTATCCACAAGCTCCTATTAAAGTTCCCATACATATTTGATGTCACCTGAAATTGACTATTTTGGCCATTTCTGTCAACCATTAGTTATTGGAGTGTCCAGACTACCAGAAAATATATTTTGCCATCTTGGATGATTTGACCACGGTTGGCTAAAACTAAACATCCTTTGTAATGACCGGTTTTAATTTTGTTTAATTGGGATTCAGTCAGTGATGTGAGAATTGATACGTAGTGGAAAAATCATGGTAGGGAACAGATCTGCTGTACTGTTGATATACCCTATGTGTCACTGAGAAAGCCAATATCCAGATTGCACTTCTAAGTGTTTCTCTTTGGCCACTTGAACCGCTGGAGGTACGGTGTGATATGTGCGCTGTCTCCTTCAAGTCTCACAGCTCGGCTGATTACATTTTGTGTGTTAATGTGATACCAGTGGAAAACCCTGGGGACACAAAGCTCACACAACCCCCTGCAGAACCACTTCTAATGACAGCTCCAGTGAGAAGAGGGCCTCGTCTGCCCAAACGGCACAAAGGCAGCTTGGCCTGAAACCGATCGGTGGCCCAAAACAATAGCTGCCTGTTTTCAGCGTATCTCCCAATAACAGGATAGAAAAGCGCACTGCCCATATCTACTCTATTCTTTATGCCTGACAGCTTCTCTAGGTATCATTATGTCCGCTACAGGCTAATGTGACAATGGCAGAAATAGAGAATACTCCACTAGAGTAGGGAAGAAGAAATCGGAAACAAGTCCAGATAAGAAACCCTTATCCAGTCAGTCCATTTTCTTAGTTTCCACTGAATAACTTTAATTTGTAAGAGGCAATGGGGGAGCAGGACATATTAGCAAAATGGTGGGGGCGGTTTTTTCGTTTTGTTTTTTTTACTGATGCTACTTGGCAAGAAAAAAAGTTTTCTAGCCAGATAAAATTGATAGTCTATCCTCAAGATAGGCCATGGCCATCAATATTAGATTGGTGGGGGTCCGACTCTTTGGTTCCCTACAAATCCTCTATGTTAGGGTCCGTTCACATGTTTTTTTGGTGAGGGAAAAGTCTGCTTCAGGAATTAGGAAATGGTTTTTTGAGGCTTTTTTTTTTCCCCTCCAGCACAATGTATGGACTTTTAAAAAATCGCTAGCAATTTTTCTGTGTGGATTTTGCCAATTTCACAACGTGGATTTTCCCACTTCCCATTGACTGTGTTGGTTCTTTCCCCCTACACCCAACAGCAGCACAACTGGGGTATTTCTGCCCCTAATGAGCTGTTAGGACAGGTGGAATTTTTAATTACCTAACAGCTTTTGACCCCTATAAGAGGCCGGAAGACCTGCTCCTCCCTTGTGTTTTTTTCTGTCCTGTGGGACAGGACAGGTGGTCAGGGGGAAGCAGGTGTTCTGACCTCTCATAGGGGTCCACTGCTCTCCCCCTTCCTTACCTGACAGCGGAAGACCTTCATATTTTTTATTTTTATTTTTTCCTTTTCATTATGAGGTTTCTTCTTCCTCCCGGCGGGGGAATCTGCCGCTTCATGCGCGCTTCTGTAGTTCTGTCGCGCCGGGTCTGGGGCTTCCCCATGCGCAGGAACTTTAGGCCTAGAAACCTATCTCGGGTCCGCCGGCTAACTGGTCCGCCGCGCATGCGCAGTGCGCGGTCTCGCGACGGACATAGAAAGAAACCCCTAGACGCGAGCTTTTGATGTGGAGATTGGGGGGGGGGGGCCCTCCATGTTCCTGGGGATCCCAAGCCTGAGTTGGATTCCCCTGCCCCCCCTTTCTTTTTTAGATTCATATTGCCTCCTTTACAGGCCCCGCCCCCTTTGGGCATTGCTCCAGACAAACCCCGCCCCCTGGCTTATTTAAAGTCCCCCTAGACCATCATTCAGTACTTGTCGCTCCAGTTACAAGCACATCAACTGGAGAAGCTCCTCGGTCATTCATTTGCCCTGGAAAGCTGTGCTTCGTTGATTAAGGTTTGGTGGACATGGCCAGGGGGAGGGGCCAGGCAGGTGTTGGTTCCCTGGAGCAGTAAGTTGTTAGTGGATCTCTTTCTTCCTCCTCAGAATGTCTTCCTCTTCCTCCTCCACTATTCCTCCTCGAAGGAAAGTTGCGTCCAAAAGGAAGCATCTGGCGTGCGCTACCTGTAAGGTTCCGCTTCCTGATGACTCTCAGTACCGGTCTGTCAGGGGTGCAGAGCCCCCCCCCCCTCTGAAACAACTCCCATGCGAGAGATGGTTTCCTGGGTGAAGGGGTACGTCCAGGACTCCATGAAGAGGATGGAATCCGTCTCCCTGGCCAAGAGACCGCGCTTGGACTGTGAGTTGTCCCTGCCGCCCCTGGAAAAATTGCGCCTCAGGGACGTGGAATCGTCATCAAGTACTGAGGAGGAGAAGGAGATTTTTTCCCCTGGATAAGATGTCCAGAGTATTCAGGACCCTGAGAATCAGAGACCGGGAAGGCGGGGAAGGCTCAAGCCACAGGTCCCGCACTTTCAGGCCTTCTTCGGAGATGCTCCGCCTGATGGAGGGCGAATGGAGGCACCCGGAGAGATCCTTTGCGCCATCCAGGCGTTTTAAGTCACTTTTTCCCGTCTCTGAGAGTCAGCTGAAGACGTGGGGTCCTCCACCAAAAGTGGATGTCGCCGTGGCCAAATTATCAAGGCGCACTGTCCTTCCATCTGAGGACGGGTCTGGTCTCAGGGATCCCATGGATCGCCGAGTGGAAGGATCTCTGAGGCGGGTGTATTCGGCCGCCTCTGCCCAGGCCTCTTTGGGTATTGTCACGAATGAGGTAGCGACTGGCTTACGGGCAGAGCTTTCATCTCTTGCCAAGGACATCGATTCCAGCGTGGATTGAGATGATCTCCTCGCGGCAATGTCGGATATCACTTTACTGGTGGATCACCTGACCGAGGCTACCCATTTCCAGACCCGCCTGGCGGCCAGATCTATGGCGCTGGCTACTGTGGCTCGCCGACCTCTGTGGCTGAAACCCTGGAAGGCTGATCTCACCTCCAAAAACAGCCTGTGTGGTCTCCCCTTTGAGCCCGGACGGCTGTTCGGGAGGGAGCTCGACCACATCATGGAAGGATTGGCCGACTCCAAAGGCAAGAATCTGCCACAGCCTCTTGAAGGTTGGAGTTCCTCCTTTCGAGGAAGAGCCGCCACCAGGAGAGGAACCAGAGGAACCAGAGGCCAGCGGCGATCCGGCAGAGGAAGAGGTTGGGGCTCATCTCGTGGGCGTAAGAATGCCCCCTTCTAACCCCCCCACATTACCTCCCCTCCCTACCCCCCCTCCCCTGTGGTGGGCGGTCGTCTTTCCCACTATGTGGATGCCTGGCGCCAGAATATTCGGGACCCCTGGGTCATCCAGACGATCCAGGAGGGCTATAAAATTAATTTTGTTTCCCAGCCGCCAGAGAAGATGGTAAGAACCCGCCCTCTTCAGGGCTCCAAACAACTTCATCTGGAGAAATTGATTCAGGAGTACGTGGACAAAGCCGCGCTGGAGGTGGTTCCTCGCGCAGAGCAAGGCACAGGCATCTATTCTCCAGTCTTCTTGGTCCCCAAGTCATCAGGCAAGTGGCGTATGATCATCGATCTCAGGTATCTGAATCGCTTCATCCGCAAGCTGCGGTTCCGCATGGAGACCATCAGGTCAGTGCTACCTTTCCTGCACCCTGGAGATCACTTCGTCACTCTGGACCTGAAGGACGCCTATCTCCACGTACCCATCTTTCCGGCACACCGAAAGTTCCTAAGGATTGCCGTATACATAGAAGGGAAAGAGGCGCACTTCCAGTTCGCAGCCCTCCCGTTCGGCATATCCTCCGCCCCCCACACCTTCACAAAGGTTATAGCTCCGGTCGCTGCCGCCCTGTGCCTTCAAGGCATATTCATAGTCCCGTACCTGGACGACTGGCTTCTGAAGGCTCATTCAAAGGAGGTTCTTACCATGCAGGTGCAGACCGTCGTAGTTCTACTAGACATGCTGGGGTGGCTGGTAAACTGGCAGAAGTCAGTAATGGTGCCATCAACACGAGTTCAGTTCCTGGGACTTATTCTAGACTCTCTCAACATGACGGTCTCTCTACCCTCTCCTCGCAAAAGGAAAATTGCTCGGGCAGCACATCATTTGTCTTCTACACGGAAGGTCACCATCAGGACGGCTATGAAGGTCCTTGGATTGATGTCTGCTACCCTAGATGCAGTTCCTTGGGCCCTATGGCATATGCGCCCTCTACAGAACGAGATCTTGAGAGTCTGGAATCACAGTCCTTCAGGTTTACAGAAGCCAATCCAGTTAACCATCAGCACCCGGCAAACCTTGCCCTGGTGGACCCATCTGCGAGATGGGAAGTCCTCGGTCCAGCCCGCCTGGACCCTGTTGACGACAGATGCCTCCCTCACAGGCTGGGGAGCTCATCTGGGGGAGACCCCGGTTCAAGGTACATGGAATCAGCGGGAGAGGACGTACTCATCCAACTGGCGCGAGCTTACCGCAGTTCATCGAGCCCTTCTGTCATTTGCACCACTTCTACGAGGGAAAGCGGTCAAAGTAAGATCAGACAATCTGACGACAGCCCACTTTATCAACAAGCAGGGAGGAACCAGGTCCCCCTCGCTCCTGCAAGTCACCAACCTGATCTTCTCCTGGGTAGAACGGAACCTCTCCCAGCTGGCCACGGTACATATTCAGGGCCGCCTGAACATCCTAGCGGATCAACTCAGCAGAGGCCGCCCGACCGCAGGCGAATGTTCCTTGAATCAGGACATCTTCCACTACCTGACCAGGAGGTGGGGTCTCCCCGAGGTGGATCTAATGGCCACCCAACACAATGCCAAAGTAGAAAGGTTTTGATCCCTCTACCGGGAAGACAACCCTATGGCTGTGGATGCCCTGTCAATACCATGGAGGTTCGAACTGGCATACGTGTTCCCTCCCATCCCGATGATCCCAAAGGTATTGGCGAAACTCAGGCAGGACCAGACTTCGGCAATAGTGATCATGCCGTTCTGGCCAAAAAGGGCATGGTTCACCGACCTTATCCTTATGAGTCGGGGGAACTACTGGAGGCTTCCACCAGTCAGGAACCTGGTGTCACTGAACAGTCGGCCGTGCCTGGGCCTAGACAAATTCAACCTCACTGCCTGGAGGCTAACCGCGCCATACGCGCAGACAGAGGATTGTCCCAGGGAGTGCTAAGTACCTTAGCCCATTCAAGAGCAGAGGCAACCAATCAGAGCTACCAAAGGATCGCCCGGATATTCCGAGATTGGTGTACAGGCAGCCACCGCAATCCAGACAGAGATGCAGTCCTAGAGTTCTTACAGAACGGCCTGGAGAGAGGACTAGCACCTGCCACCCTCAAGGTTCAAATGTCAGCTCTATCTACTCTCCTGGAGACACGGTTATCACAAGATCCTCTTGTCAAACAGTTCCTTAGGGGGGCTGCCAGGCTCCGCCCCCAGGTACGGCCCCCTGTCCCCAGGTGGGACCTGGCTGCGGTTCTACAAGGGCTGTGTGCGCCCCCCTTCGAACCATTATCTGAAGTGGACTGGAAGTACCTGTCATTTAAGGTGACTTTCCTGCTGGCAATAACCTCCGCCAAGAGGGTGGGCGAATTGCAGGCCCTAGCGGCCTCCGAACCTTTCATAACCTTCTTCCCTGACAGGGTACAGCTAAGGTTCGTTCCGGGATTTTTGCCAAAGGTACCAACACTTCAGAACACCAATCAAGTGATCACCCTACCGGGTTTCTTTCCCTCTCCTGCTACGGAGCAGGAGGAGAAGCTACACACACTGGATCTGGTAAGAGCACTACGTATTTACCTAGACCGTACAGCACCATTCCGAAGATCAGAGAATCTTCTGGTTAATGTGTTTGGCCACAATAGAGGCGCTAAAGCATCAAAGGTAACTCTGTCTGGATGGATCAGAGAAGCTATCAGCTGTTCCCTTCGGGCCCAGAATCTTCCTGTTCCAGATTTCTTACGAGCCCATGCCACCCGAGCAGTGGCGACATCATGGGCAGAGATATGGTTCCTCTCTCTAGAGCAGATATGTGCTGCAGCCTCATGGAGCTCACAGCTGACTTTTGCCAAACACTACAGATTGGACTGGCGTACGGCCGATGCTACAGCACTTGGGTTCTCCGTCTTGGCATCAGCCTGCCAGGAGGACCCGCCCTAGGGGAAACAATACTTGCTAAATCCCCAGTTGTGCTGCTGTTGGGCATAGAGGGAAAGAAAGATTATGAATGATAATCTGTTTTCCCTTAGCCCAAACAGCAGCACAAGGCTCCCTCCCTAGGAGGTACTATTGTACAGATATGTTGTGTATATGTGTGTGTATCACCTTTATAAATTATGCTTGTATATCATACTTGTTACTAACACAAGGGAGGAGCAGGTCTTCTGGCCTCTTATAGGGGTCAAAAGCTGTTAGGTAATTAAAAATTCCACCTGTCCTAACAGCTCATTAGGGGCAGAAATACCCCAGTTGTGCTGCTGTTTGGGCTAAGGGAAAACAGATTATCATTCATAATCTTTCTTTCAGGCAGAATCCACCTGAAGGAAGCTTTTCTTACGCTAGCAGAAAAATAAAGGGAGCGGAACCCATAGAACTCTATGGGGAAGTGTTGTTTTTTGTTTTTTTTTTTCCCATGTGCACAACTATGGATTGTGACAGCATTTTGCAAGAGAGCTGCAAATAGCTGTTCAGTGCAGAGAGTCAGAACCTCACCATTTTAATATGATGGCCATCATTTTATCTGGCTGGATCATCCTTTTAATATTTATCAAAGAATTATTAACTGCAGCATTTTTCCATAGAAACCAATCCGATTGCTCCTTACATTTTCCAAAAGATCTTTTCAAAGTGAAATCCGGACTCTGGTTGCTATTGGCAAGTCTTCCAATTTTCACAATAAACTGGATTACAGATTGTGGGATGTGACTCCCTTTCCAGCAACTCTACCACTTTTCACTTTCCCCTTCTTAGCATCATGTCTTGAATTTTGCTATATTTCTTATTGGTAGACTTATCTATCTTTGGGAGATTTGCCAGCTCTTCCAGGAGTCTAGAAGGTCTCTCCTTTTCCTGGGAATCTCTTGGTAAGGAGAAGAGTAGAGTTAGCATTATGCTTTTCATTTGCACTAGTTGGGATAATTAATTGTCTATCTGCTGGAGATTTTCTAATAAACTGTAACTATTGGAATAAATTGGATAATAATGGAGCGATTGTCTTGAGATCGTGCTGTACAGTTAGTCGTAGAGATATTGTTCTTGTGAAGTGGTAGAGCTGTCCAGTATTGAGATGGCAGGTAATTCTCCCACTGATCACGAATTACTGTACAATAGAAGATATGATGATAAGTTACTTTCTAGCTATGCGCCCAGTCACATGATATCTACAGTGTTAGGTTGCAAGATAACACATACCAGAGGAACCTGCCAGGGCATTACTGCTGCCCAGCTCTAATCGCTGTTAATCTACGCCACCAGCGCTTTCCAAATTTAGTATTATTTTGCAGACATGAAGTCACAATTACTTATACAAATGACCTTCAGGTTTATATCATTTACATCAGTGGGTTCCCTAGGGGTACATTGTTCATGCTAGGAGGTGCCGCAAAAGGGGCATTCCCATCTGACGGGATTGAGTTAATCTTAGGGTACTTTCCCATATCGCAGCACCATTTTGTCAGTGACCAGCTTTACAGAAGAAACGTATTATCAACAGAAAATGCAGTCTATTAACAATCCAATGTACAACCCACCCACCACATGTTGGTGGGGTTTTAACTGCATGTGGCCGCTGCAATGTACTCTTTAAAATGTATTTCTGTGTGACAGTTCCTGTTATCACTCTGTTTGCCGGCGTTAAATTGATGTTGGTGAAGGCCCCTCAGTAGTAGGTTTTTGTTTTTTTTTGTTTTTTTTTCTTAAAGCCATGTACTACAAAGTAAGAACCACATGGACACCCTTGATTTATTAGTAACAGGACTGCTGCACTACTCTCCTGTCACACATGTAATAACTGACAGAGGTACCAGGCACCTGTGTGAACAGATCTTAATTTCTATGGGGGCACACTTACTTTCCCATGATGTCAGTTTTTGGTAGGGACAAAAGCTGATAGGGGGTTAGAAGCCTGGATTATCGTTTGTAAATATTTTCTTCCTTATATGATACATATCTTTTAATTCTAGTTTTTCTCTGTTTGCGTTCCAAACCTGTTTTTGGCTTTCAGATGCTGATGCAACATATTGACCTAAGTCCTGCTGTCTCAAAGTGCCCACAGGATACTCACACCATTATGTCTATTAAGCTTCTTCGATCTCCTTTTTGGTTTTCTGTGAAGGATGGTCGTCTGTGCACTGTAAATGTATTTTCCCCCTACGCCCAACAGCAGCACAACTGGGGTATTTCTGCCCCTAATGAGCTGTTAGGACAGGTGGAATTTTTAATTACCTAACAGCTTTAACCCCTATAAGAGGCCGGAAGACCTGCTCCTCCCTTGTGTTTTTTTTCTGTCCTGTGGGACAGGACAGGTGGTCAGGGGGGAGCAGGAGTTCTGACCTCTCATAGGGGTCTGCTTCTCTCCCCCCTCTTACCTGACAGCCGAAGACTTTCTTTTCTTGCTCCTTTTTGTTTTGCTACTTTTTCTTCCCCCGCCGGGGGAGCTCTCCGGCTCACACGCACGCTTGGCGGCATCTGCTGCGCTGCCGGGGCTTCCCTGTGCGGGGAGGAACTTTAGGACCTAGGAACCTTTCTTTAGGTTCCCGGGTCCGCCGGCTGGGGGTGTCCGCCGCGCATGCGCAGTAGCGCGAGGCACGCGGCGGCCGGGGAAAAAAACCCTAGAGACGAGCGGTTGCCGGTGAAGTTCAGGGAGGGGTCCCCCTCCCCTCCCTTGAGGGTCCTGCAGCCTGGAAGTCTAGGGGGGGGGCCCCCCCATTAGCCTCAATTCAAACTTTGCCCCAGAGAGAGGAAGGGGGCGTTCCCTCCAGAAGTTCCCACCCCCCTGGCCTATAACTTCCCCTCCTACCCACCATTTCAGTGCTTGCCGCTCCGGTTACAAGCAGCACGAAGAAGCTCCTGGCAGTTATTCGTGTCCTGTGGAAAGCTAACTTTCTACACCGAGTGAGGTTTGGTGGAGGTGGCCGGGGAAGGGGAGTATCCCCACCATGGAGGCAAGTTTGTTAGTATTGTTGTTTCTCTCTTCTCCCACAGAATGTCTTCTTCTTCCTCCTCCGCCATTCCTCCACGGAGGAAAGCAGTCTCAAAGAGAAAGCACCTTACGTGTGCCACCTGCAGAATCCCTCTCCCGGACGACTCCCAGTTCTGGTTTTGCCAGAGATGTAAAGCTCCCTCCTCTGAGGCGACCCCCATGCGTGAGATGGTATCCTGGGTGAAGGGATTTGTCCAGGATTCCATGAAGAGGATGGAAACCTCCGTCTCCCACCTGGCCAAGAGACCGCGCCTGGACTGTGAATTGTCCCTCCCACCCTTGGAGAACTTGCGCCTCAGAGATGTGGAGTCGTCGTCGGATTCTGAGGAGGAGAAGGAGATCTTCCCTATGGAGAAGATGTCAAAATTGTTCAGAGCACTCAGGATCAGAGACCGGGAGGGTGGAGAAGGCGCAAGCCGCAGGTCCCGTACCTTCAAGCCTTCCTCAGAGATGCTCCGCCTGATGGAAGGGGAGTGGAGGCGCCAAGGAAAACCCTTTGCCCCATCTAGGCGTTTTAAAACCCTATTCCCTGTCTCTGAAAGCCAGCTAAAGGCGCCTAAAGTGGATGTGGCTGTTGCCAAGTTATCAGGACGCACGGTCCTCCCGACTGAAGACGGGTCAAGTCTGAGGGATCCTATGGATCGACGGGTGGAAGGATTCCTGAGGCGAGTGTATTCGGCCTCCTCTGCCCAGGCCTCTCTTGGCATTGTCGCCAATGAAGTAGTCACTGGCCTGCGGGCAGAGCTCTCGTCTCTGGCCAAAGACATTGACTCCGGAGTGGATCGGGACGACCTCCTAGCGGCGATGTCGGACATCACCTTGCTGGTAGACCACTTAACGGAGGCCACCCATTTCCAGACCCGTCTGGCCGCTAGATCTATGGTGTTAGCTACCGCTGCTAGCCGGCCCCTGTGGCTGAAGCCCTGGGGAACTGTCCTCACATCTAAGAACAGCCTCCCCTTTGAACCCGGCCGGCTATTCGGGAAGGAGCTCGACCGCATTATGGAGGGATTGGCCGACTCCAAGGCAAAAATCTACCTCAGCCCTTTGAAGGACAGAGCTCCTCCTTTCGGGGTCGGGGAGCCTCTAAAAGAGGAACCAGAGGCCAGCGGTGGTCCGGCGGAGGAAGAGGTCGGGGTTCCTCTCGTGGCCGTAAGAGAACCTCCTTCTAATTCTCCCACCGCGATCCAGACAGAGATGCAGCCCTAGAGTTCTCCTAGAGTTCTTACAGAATGGCCTGGAGCGAGGACTAGCACCTGCCACCCTCAAGGTCCAAGTGTCAGCTCTATCTGCTCTCCTGGAGATACGGTTATCACAAGATCCTCTTGTCAAACAGTTCCTTAGGGGGGCTGCCAGGCTCCGCCCCCAGGTACGGCCCCCTGTCCCAAGGTGGGACCTGGCTGCGGTTCTACAAGGGCTTTGTGCGCCCCCCTTCGAACCATTATCTGAAGTGGACTGGAAGTACCTGTCATTCAAGGTGACGTTCCTGCTGGCAATAACCTCCGCTAAGAGAGTTGGTGAACTACAGGCCTTAGCGGCCTCTGAACTCTTCACAACCTTCTTTCCAGACAGGGTGCAGCTAAGGTTCGTCCCAGGATTCTTGCCGAAGGTACCCATACTTCAGAACACCAATCAAGGGATCACCTTACCGGGTTTCTTTCCCTCCCCTGCCACGGAGCAGGAGGAGAAGCTACACACACTGGATCTGGTAAGAGCACTACGTATTTACCTAGACCGTACAGCACCGTTCCGAAGATCAGAGAATCTTCTGGTTAATGTGTTTGGCCACTATAGAGGCTGTAAAGCATCAAAGGTAACCCTTTCTAGATGGATCAGAGAAGCTATTAGCTGTTCCCTACAGGCCCAAGATCTTCCTGTTCCAGAATTCCTACGAGCCCATGCCACCCGGGCATTGGCGACATCATGGGCAGAGAGACGGTTCCTCTCTTTTATGTGCTGCAGCCTCTTGGAGCTCACAGCTGACTTTTGCCAAACATTACAGACTGGACTGGCGTACGGCCGATGCTACAGCATTTGGGCGCTCCGTCTTGGCATCAGCCTGCCAGGATGACCCGCCCTAGGGGAAACAATACTTGCTAAATCCCCAGTTGTGCTGCTGTTGGGCGTAGGGGGAAAGAAAGATTATGAATGATAATCTGTTTTCCCTTAGCCCAAACAGCAGCACAAGGCTCCCTCCCTAGGAGGTACTGTTGTACAGATTCATGTGTGTGTACCACTTTGTAATTGCTCTTTATATGCTATACTTGATACTAACACAAGGGAGGAGCAGGTCTTCTGGCCTCTTATAGGGGTCAAAGCTGTTAGGTATTTAAAAATTCCACCTGTCCTAACAGCTCATTAGGGGCAGAAATACCCGTTGTGCTGCTGTTTGGGCTAAGGGAAAACAGATTATCATTCATAATCTTTCTATCTCTGTCTTCTGTTGCGCAGAAATGAGATTTATGATGCACAGCCTTTCACTTTCAGAAAGGAGTAAATTAACCCTTTAATGGCAAAAATAGCAGGTAGTCGGTAGCGTATAGTCAACAAGGGGTCCTCTAGCGCAAAAGGGGGATTGATGACTATATTGGGGGAAATAACTGAAGATGGAGATGATGTGCAGCTTGTGTAAACAGACATATTGTAAACAAGTGTTTGTGCCAGATAGGGAAGGAAGGAGCAAGGAAGTTGCAGAGGGGGGGCCAAACTGAGATTTTATTCCAGGGCCTATGAGCCATTAGTTAGGCCCCTGTCAACAGACCCCAAAAATTCTAACTCAGCACACCAAAACAACATGCTACATCTTCTACATATCCCATCTTACACCCTCCCTAAGCCTCATTTCACCAAGGAAAGCATGGGTCCCATTTTCCACCAGCTACTTCGCCCTCAGAACTTGTCCCTCTTTACATGCAGCCATGGGCACTTTCACTATACCTGTTAGTATCTGCTACATTGGCTAGGTGTCATCGAAACAAATGGATGTGTCTGTGCTACACTGTTTCTGTAACTCCCATAGAAGTTCCACTGAAATTCAGGTTAATTCATCTGAATGTATTTGTCCGGGACAGTTGCAAAAAATTTTTGCAACAACATATGCCACGTATGAATCCATCATAAAACAGATGGGCTCATGGAGAATGTGAACTCCAATGATTCAACATCAGTTATCTACCGACCACAAATAATATTCTAAGTTGTTTCATATCAGGAAGATTAGCCGTCAATACATGGAATATGCTATACATTACATAAACAGTCTGAGACGTGCTTATCTACTAGGCTGGAATTTCCATCACACTAATGGTTTCGTCTCATGCTGGACCTGTACATGTCTGAGATTTTAGAGTAACACAAATACAAGCATATAGTATGGCGAGAGCCAGAAGCCTTCCATAAAGATGAAGGCATTGTCTGCGCCTTCACAGACACATCATTACCCAGGAGTTCCAGCTCCAGCATTGCTAGTACTAATATTTATACTGCGATGAGCAGATGATGACATGAGCATTCCTCACGACAATCTTTTTTTCATTATTTTTGGTCATTTGTTAACACTCCCACATTTTAGCTTGTTTCGGCACACTGCCAGGTGAACTTTCTGAATAAACTCTTCGGCACAGACAGAAGCAGGTCTGAGTGACCCAGGCGTCATCCATGGACATACATTTAGATTTATGAGACAATCAGCAGCTGTTCAGTACATAGCGCTATGACCTTAAATACATGTAGATCTCTTTAAGAGGAAGTCACTCATGCTAAATGGATATTCTGTATGCGTCCAGAAAACACACTTGAATAACTCATGTGTGAGGAATGTGTTATTACAGTGACTGAGAGCATTAGAGAGCTCCGGGCGGACAGGAAATGGCCTTTACTACACACGACGGATGGCAATGGGTGATCATCATCTTCATAGAATGTACACCGTATAGAGCACTATAACTTAATTGATACACCAGTAATTATCATATAGTAATAGTGCCTTATGTAGAGCAGTTTAACCCAATATTTACAATCCAGGACTATCAATATAAATTCTACAATTAGATTGGTTTCCCATGACTAAAGTGTTGAAGGCCGTCAAAATTGATTGATGAGGGTCAAATGCCAGGGCCAGAAACCCCACCAATTAGCACAGTAAACAGACCATTACTGCTCATACAACTAGGCAGCATGGGTTGGAGAATCCCTTTAAAGGGGTTGTCCAGGCAAAATTGGACAACCCTTTTAACTTTTAAATCAGTTGGGGAAAGTGAAAAAAAAATCATACTCCCCTGTCCCTGATGCTCCAGTGTCCACCCAGCGCAGTCCAATCCTTCTGCTGAACAGGTCTCTTCCACAGTTCCACTGAAGCCACTGATTGGCCAATGTTGCTTCAATTGACTGAGGTTTGTGGACATTTCTGTATGTACAGCTCTCTTAATGCCCCACCACAGCATTTCATTTGGGTTGAGGTCTGGGCCAGTAACACAACTTGATTCTTTTCTTTCTCAGCCATTTTATAGTAGATTTGTTCGTGTTCTTGGTATCACTGTCGGGGTTAGATAGATGGCCTTGTATTTGACTATAGAAAACTGCATTTGGCCTTGCATTTGACTTTGTAGGGAAAAAGTCATGGTCAACTTATTGACTGCAGGGTACCAATCTACTGTGGCTGCTAACCAAACCCCAATCATCACCCCTCCACCACTTTACTGGGCAGTTGGATTGAGCTGCTTTTGCTGATATACTGTGTTTAGCTTTCAGTAAATGTGGTGCTCTGCATTATGGCCAAATCTTTATTTTTGGTCTCATCGGTTCAAAGGATTTACATGCCAAGTGAGCCCTATAGAGTGGTTTTTTGTGGAACTTCTTTTTTTCCTTTGCATTCTTAATGGGATCCTATCATTCAGAAGTAATTTTTTGTCCCTAACACGTCAGAATAGCCATAAGCATGGCTAATCATCTCCTACCTTTAGATGTCTTCTCAGCGCCGCCGTTCCGTAGAAAAACCGGTTTTCGCCAGTATGCAAATGAGTTCTCTCACAGCACTGGGGGTGTCCAGCGCCGCCTCCATCTTCTTCAGGAACGTCGTCTTCCTGTGTCTTCTTCCAGCGCAGGCTTTGAATCTTGTAGGCCTTGGGCCTAGGGCAAAGCCTGCTTTCGCATGCCTGTGGCCACAAGAAAAATGGCCGCTTACACAGTAAGTAAGCGGCCATTTTCTTGCGGCCTGTGGGCATGCGCAGTTGGCTCTGCCCGAGCTCCATTTTGTTGTGGAGAACTGCATGGTCTACAACAAAATAGCACTCTGGCATGTGCAGTACTGCTCAGAATGGAGCATTAGTGCTCATGCACGGGATTTTAACTGCCCAGAGCAAGACTACAGAAGATATAAACAGTACAGGACGTGTGGAGGAGGAGGAGATCTTTTGGAGTACAAGCAACGGAGGGGCGTTTCAGACACAGGAGTGTGTCTCGGGCCACAAAAACCACGGCCGGAACAAGCTGGCTCCCAGAAAAAACTCCTGATTTCAATGGGAGACGTCTTTTTGGTCAGGATTTTGAGGCAGATACGGTCTCAAAACCCTGACCAAAAAACCCTGTCTGAACTTACCCTTTTAGTGTAGTGAGGGTAACCTGTGGGCCCCTGGCTCATAGCTTAGTGGCAGCTGTGACTACTGTAGTTACACCAGTGCTTATAGACCGCTTAAAACTCCTGTCCTGGGTGTATCTGCACTCTCTGCACCCTTCAAGTTTCCCCCTTGATTCTGTGTTATCTTCCCTGCCATAATAAAAACTTTGACACAGTAAACAACTTTGCAGCAAAGACCCTAATGCCCGGAGTGAGTTCCTTCTGTGTGTGGGAAGCTGGGAGGTGACTTAAAAGGGGACAGTGCAAATGGGCGGCTGCTACATGAGAGACAACCAGATAAGCAGTATGTATGCCATAGTCAGGTAAGTGCCATATTACCACAGCAGAGGACCACTGGTTACACCAGATGATTTTTCTTATGTCCTGATATGCCACACATTAGTATTCAAAGCTGTACATTGTTTTTTCCATGACTGCATATAAATACGTAATTGCATTCACGCAGAGATAGAAAAGCTTCTGCTTTTGTATTATGTGAAAGATCTGGAAATCCAGAATCATCCTTGCTTATTTTGTGATACCAGGATTGGATTAGGGGGAGCATTTCAGGTGGCATTACTACCTGCCGATGTCAGATGGTTTGCAGGGCAATTGGGTCTTAGCCATGCAAGTTCTTTTCTCCTGTCTGTTCCTGGTAGTTAAGTCTGTTCAGTATCACACCCTGCATTGTTCTGCGGACGCTTGCCATCTGTGACCTGTCTATACAAGCACCTGGTGTCTGAACCTGCAATCTTAACTCTTCTGTTACTAATGCTACGGAAAGTGTATCTGTACCCAAGTCACCAAAAACACAGCTGTCAAAAGGAAAGGAGCATGCTTCTGTCTGTACATTAGGAATCTATCAATTGATCGCAACACAGTTATCATCTCTGAGTTACATATATTGAGATTCCTATATTATTTTGTGAATTGCTTTGATTTCGAGATTTTGTTATTGGTTGTATGGTTTTTACAGGAAAAACATGTTGCACTTGAAAAAACTGCAGACTATAATGGCACAGCAATTCACAATAAAATGAGTGTATGAACCCCAACTTAAATGGAATCTTTCAAATATAGAGCATCTGTCTTCTATTAAAAGAAAAATCCTGGGCAACCTCCTGACATGTCAATTTTAGGAAAACATTCCCTATACTAAAATTGTCCTGGAGTATCAGAATGGTGCGAGGCCACTGGGTTTGTTAGACAAGACGGCCCTTAAGATCTCCTTGCGTTGGTACAGGATCCCTATCCAATTGGCACACGTGGATGCCACTCTCTTGAATCTCTGCTGGCGGGATTGCGGACACTTGGGCACGCTTATACACATGTGGTGGGAATGCCTGCCAATTCAGGCTTTCTGAGATGCCACTTTTCAGTTCATGTTTTCCCTGCCTGGTCTCCCTATTCTGCTATCTCCGAGTCTGGAGCTTTACTTTCTGGGCGCTGACTCTTTGCCAGTGGGTATGGGTACTGTATTGGGACAGCTAGTGTTAGCAGCTAGGAGCATGATCGCACGGCAGTGGATGAACGTGCCTTATCTGACAATAGCTGAGCTGGTGCATCACGTCAAGCTGGCTTCCAAAAGGCACTCTTATACTAGTTTCAGGTCCAGGTGGGATCTGTGGTTTCATTATCTAGAGCGCAATGGGGCCCCTCATTGGACGGCTATTTTTTACTTCTTGATATATGATAGATATACTGATTTTGTATCCGTATGAGTACTTATCATTTGCACAGGTACTGAGCTATACATTGTTATACTGTTTCCCTAATTTTGTTTGACTTATTCTTCTTTCTCTGTAACCACTCAGTTGTGTATATATTGCAGATTGTAATGTGTTTTGTGTATACTCGTAACTGCACGCAACTCTGCGTTCCTCTGCCTGGATTCTAATGGAATCGGACTTCTTGTACCTGATGTTATAAGACTTTGCGTGCTATCCCACAAGGAGATATGCTATTGCACCTTTGCCTCCTTTTTACTTGTTTTACAATACTAGTAAAATGCATTTTTCTCTGTTTCTTTTTATTCAATTAAAAAAAAACAAATAAAAATAAAATTGTCCTGAAGTATCTTTTCTACCATCCTCAACACTGAAATTGCAAAACCAAGAAGGAAATGTCTTGGAAATATGGAAATCATAGGATCCATAAAAATGTTAATGATGTATATCACAAATGGACCATCCTAGCATGTGAAGTGGGAGTGACTGTCAGGGACAAATTCACTCCACTTACTCAATCTTGCACTCACTCTTCACTCAAGCTACAAACTGAGCGTAAATCACACCCCAAGACTGTCCATGCAACCCAGATACATGCCACCACCACCTACTGATTTGGGACAGTAGGAATCCCAGTCACGTATGCACACGTCTTGCTAACATGCAGACACAAGCACACTTTAAAAGGCTATGGACTCATAGAGCATATGCGGACCACCATTAAATTGTGCTTTAAAATGCTTATGTAAAAGACAGAAGGTGAAAAAACTAGCAAAACAGTTGGTTAAATAAAAGGGAGAAAACAACTAAAAGTAAGTTATAATCCTTCTAGTTCCAAGTAGCTTGGAGGATATGAGATGGCCAGCACCTTGCGCTTAGCTACTTCAAAGATGTGACATTTCATGGAATCAACAGTTTTTGTAACAATAGGCCCTTACTCATATTTAGACATGCCCCCTTCATTCATTAGTCTCATTTAGTTCAGATGTTTTTCATCAGGACAACCCCCTTCTCATGAGGTGCGGGTTAAACTATTCTTTTTTTTTGCCAAGGAAAAGTGGATTGCACCAGATCCTTAAGGTCAGGAAGAAGTCTGGCACCCCTATCTTATGCGTGACTGGCTTCGCTGGTAGTATATATCTGTAAATGCCATAAATCTTGTCTGTCTTGTGCTACTTTAAAATGGAATTCTGTGACCATAGGTGATAAAACCACAGGGGATCCAGTGATCACAGGAAGATAATAATCCCACTCTTGGATAGTCTTAAAGAGGACCTTGTCAGCGAAGATTGGCGGTATTATATGCTGCTAGAAAGCTTTGCTGGTATGTTACACAACATTGCCTGTGTAAAGGCGTCCATAGGGCGCTAGATCAAGAGTATTAGCAGCTGCCGATATCGTAAATTTGCCAATAATTGCTGGGATTTGGAAAGATGGCAGAACAACAGTAACGACTCCAGAGATTTCTTATATAATCCTACCTTTCCTATTCTTAATTATTGAACTTCATCATAGTTGATAGTAAAGGTAAAGCAGACAGATATGATGTGAATGGGGATGTTCTGATTTTCCTGAGTCATTGGACTGTTGGATTTCTATATGTCCAATTCTTTTTTTCTCAGAGTCCCTAAGTCCCAAGAGAAATCTGGGTTCGTCCCCTCCTTGTTGAAATTCCTTACCTTTCATTCAATAGCTGTTGGCAATAAGCGTTCAGCTGGCAGCTATCTAATGTATAGACAGTTTTAGTCCAATATGCTGATATTACTATTCGGATTGATCTATTCAGTTATATGTCAATGCCTCTAGGTGAAATCTCCTGCACACTTATGCAGGATAGGAATGTGTGAAGGACTCTTGTTTCCCATAAAATAATGACACCATATCTTTCAGCTGACTCTGAAATCCTGGGATGACTATGAGTGGGTGATAAAGAAAACAAGAGTGGCCGCATTTTTTAGATAATTATTTGGCTGGCTGACATGAGTGAGTGCTCCGGGAGAATGTCCAGCTACCCCTGTACTTCTAGATACAGGGTGTGAAGATTCAGAAGACCCTTCTCATATAGTACATATTTAGGTTGTCCATGCATTATGCTGGGAGTCTAATGTTCTCTCTGTAGGCAGAAACACAATAGTTTATATGTTACTATATTACCAATAATAAATTTAGTTTTTGTCTTGACGTATCTAAATTCAGGTTATCTCCCAACCACATCTTGCTATCTTGGTGACTACCTTTTTAAGCTTTCATATGTCACTATGTAGTTGTAATACCCTCAATACACTGTAGTTATATTGTAATTAAAAGGGAACCTGTCACATCTTTTTTAGACCCCAAATGGCTCACGCATAGGGTTGAACGATCGTGTCCAGAAAAGATTGGATTCCGATCGTCGATCGAGAAAATTTCACGATCGCGAATGGAATTCCGAACACGATCTTTTTAGGTGGGATCGAGATCGGTACTATTTCCCACAATGCTTTGCTTAGCCTTCACACTGAGTATACGCTCCGCTCATTCTGAGTGGAGTGTATACTCAGTGTGAACGCTCCGCTGTGGTTCCATAGGAATGAATGGAAGCAGCCGGCACACAGCCTTAACCCTCTGCGTGCCGGCTGCCTCCATTCATTCTAATGGGAGACTGAACTAACATCTCTAGTAGCTACTTACCTCCAGAGATGGCTGCTCCGGTGCCCGGTGTTCTCCTTCTTCTTCGCCTCGCTGCTCTTCTCGCCTCCCTGCCACCACCTCCCAGGTTAGTGTTTAAAGAGCTAGGAAGGCGGGGCTTGTGGCTTAGGAGAGTGTGACGTCTCCCCTCCCAGTACCCACCCACAATCTCCTAACCTGCTCACACTCTCCTAATCTGGGAGGCAGGGGGCAGCGAGGCGAGAAGAGCAGCGTGGAGCAGCAGTGAGGCGAAGAAGAACACCGGGCACCGGAGCAGCCATCTCTGCAGGTAAGTGGACACCAGGGGGGACTAAGTAGCCAGAGGATTAAAAAAAATCCTCTAGCTACTTAGTGATTCACTACACAGCCTGGATTCTAACAATTAAAGCGTTCAATTGTTAGATTCCATGCTGTATAGTGAATAGGATTGCTTTTAAAATCCGATCTCCGATTAATAAAAAAATCCCATTGACTTGCATTGGGATCGGAATTGGGATCGAGATCGGGTTCGAATGAAAAATGATCGGAAATCGGATTTTAAAATCGATCCTGAAAAGTAAAGATCGGCTCAACCCTACTCACGCAGCTTCAGTATTAGTTATACACCTTTCCAATAATATCCAAGTATTTGCCCATTTCCTGGAATCGGAAGTAACCATACTTCTCCAGAGATCTCATTGCTGGTGCATTAAACTGGAGCTGTACCTATTTCAGATTTCAGGCACCGTTGGGGAGAAAGGACGCTGTAGATGTGATTTACTACTGATTTACTAAGCTGGATGTATGACTAGCTTATTCAAGTGCCTGGTTTTCTTCGTGTCTACTTAAGTTACATTTGTAGATGCCAAATAAAGTAGTTGGTGCAATGGAGGCGACATTGCTATTGCTGCTCAAGTAGGATTGGTGGTTTCATAGCAGTAGGTGGATCAGCTCTCATAGCACTGGGTGACACAGACAGGAGATGGTAGGGGTCTGAGTGATATGAGCAGTGCTCTAGGGATCTGAAGGCTGTCCCCACTTCATCACTACCTTATTTGCATAAGACTTCAAAGTTGCTTTTCTCCAAATCTACAAAAGTTACATACATAACAAGGTTGGTGGCAGTGGAATATGCTTGGATGAGGTGATTTGCTTTCATTCTCTAATCTTAAAATTTGCCATGGATCTCAACGAATGAGAGACCAGTTTTGATTTAAATATCCTAAAAATATAAAACTGTAAGAAAAATTTAGGAACTATGATATACAGTCTGTATATCATACATGGGTCATGTAGTCTCTCTGACTGACTCTTAAAGGGCCAGTATGTGCCCTTGGTTTAGTGCTGTTCTGCCTTCCCTGACCCCTTGCCTGAATATCATTATGAACAAACTCTGCCTGCACTAACACTGAGTTGTCCACTGTCCCTGTTGGCACATAGCAGCATTTCTTGACTCACCTGGGTCAGCTGTGGCATAATTGAGACTACTGCTAGTGGAAGCCACATGGTGGTTATCTGCAGTGAAGGCCAGATCTGCATTTGGGGGGGGTTAAACAGTGCAAACCAGTGGACTGTTTAGACATCAGGGATAGCACCAACTCAGTTGTACCATAGTATTATCGGGCATTACATAAGGTTCATTGGTACGCTTTGGTGGTTGGCACAAGAGCCTATTCTAGATGGTGGTCTGTGAAGGAAGGAATGGAACGACTGCTTTAAATGTAAGTGCCAAATATCTTACAGCTGCTGGAGTTATTGCTATGCCTTTCCCTCCAGAGACAGCTGTGCCAAGTTTTTCAACCTCTATTCTTCCTCGCCACCACCCTCCATATCGTTGGCATGTAGACACACAGGAGCCACAACCACAACCCTGGTGTTCCACATGTCATCTCCTCATCTGTCCAGATGGCTGATCACATTTTCTGTGTTTTGTCTCACAATGGATATTACAGGATCAGACAGTAAACATTTTACTTGCACTTTATCCAGAATTCCATTCATGTCTTTCTGTCTGTTCAAGCAAAGTATATGTAGGAAAGCTTGTGTTGTGGAAATGTCTTATTCTGTACCATGTCCAATATTGAAGCAGCAAAAGAAAAGGAAGCATTTTTATAGCATGAATTTCTTATGATAAATTCAGTAATGCGAGATAAGTGGAATTGTAGACACAACATGAAGCAGGAATAAATAGTATCACAGGACTAAAGTAGGTGCATATGAATATATAGATATAGTGGAGAAATCTGGGAATGAATTGGCAGTGCTTGCTGGTCAGACATTGTTGGCTGGTGCACTATAGAATATATCATTATCTGTCCATACATGTACTCTTACAGATAACACTACCTGTGTGCAAGGGCATAAAGATAGTCCTTATGTTTGCTTTGCAACCCTTGGAAATAAAGGGTCCAGTCATTCCAACCTCTTTGCTGTTGGATGGTGAGAAGAACCTATGGAGAATGCCCTTCATCAATGAAATAGAATTGTAAGGATCCATAGTGATGAGGAATTGGTCCAAATGGTGTGGAGGGAAAAACAAGTGCCAATCCCTTCTGTCTTGTGTGCCAACACAAAGCACCATAATGGGGAGCTAGTTTGTTTCTTGCTATGTGTGATGTATTTTCTAGGATTTGTATTAGTGCCTGTCCCTGCCTTGGGAGATAAGATCTTATGAATCCATGATGCCATCACTGGCTATATAAGTGGTTTAATAAGCCGTGAAATAGCTTTCTGCTGGCTAAAGATAAATACAATGATTTCTATCAGCCTCAGAATGACTTGTGCTATTTATATTGCTCTTTACCAGGATGATTCTGACTTTTTGCTCCATTGGCACCTGTGATTTCATCCATAGTAATGCCTGATCCTACATGTGACTCAATTACATGGCTGCTTGTTGTGTCCTTACTATAATCATCCATGCAGCAATTCTGTCATCACTGCGGAGTCTGAACACGCTGCTTCCTGGCAGCGATTCTGGAAACTGTTGCCACTTTATAAATAAACAAATACTAATAATACTATGCAGACGTTGCGACCTGCAAATCAGCATTAAGTTTTCTGTAAAAACAACCTTTGCTCTTTAAATACAAATACCAGTTTTAATGTAGATCCTTATTGTATCAAGTATCTTTAAATGTATTGTGTCCATATCTTCTATGAGAGTACAGTAGTATGCTAGTGCTGTTTATCTGTCTGTTTACCATGGTTATAAGTGGCCATTCTATATTGTAGGATGCTTAGTCGACATATAAAATCAAATCTATGATGCCAGGATTGCATGGCAGAAGGTGCCACACTAAGAATTTTTTCTTTCCTTTTTGTCTCCATTATATTTCAACATTTAAAAGTTTAAAGAGCTTGTATAAGGTTGGCAAGGCAAGGTCATGAAATAACAAACTCAGACTGTGTTCACATCTGCATGGTATTTCCGTTAGAAGACTCTGTCACAGTATTGACCTGAAATTGAAGGACAAAAATATCCTACAAGTGTGTTTTTGTCATCTTCTGCTTTTAGTTTAAAAACAATGGATACCCAATGGGCCCATTATAGTCAATGTGACTGCTATTTAAACATTCTGCTTGTCTGTTCTACTGGTCCTCTGATAGACCAGAACAACGAACAGCCAACACTAGTCTGAACCTAGTATAAGCATCCTCCGTTGTTCCACCAACACCATTCCAGTCCACTCTTTGTTTACTGGATTGCAGCAATAATGTCAGATGAACAACATGCACAAGGACCTCACTATTATCAACAGGACCATTAAGCCAATCACTGGCCTGAGTAGTATACCTCTGAGGCCAGTGACTGGCTCCATGTTGTTATTGACGGGTGCTTTCTTCTAGAAATAGTGCCACTCTGCTACATAGACTATGTTTGGTGTTACAGCAAAACTCTGTTTATATGAACAGGGACAACAGTGAAGATATTTTTGAAGCAACGCAATAGGCCTATGGACAACTCTTGCCATACATTAGACCTGTTTGTTCTTACTGCATATGATTTATGTATGATGTCTATATACAGTGCCTGCATGGTGCCTACATGAGATATCTACAGTGTTGGCCAAAAGTATTGGCACCCCTGCAATTCTGTCAGATAAAATTCTTTGGTATTATTATCTTCATTTAATTTGTCTTCAATGGAAAAGCACAAAAATAATTGTCAAAAAGCCAAATTGGATATAATTCCACAGCAAACATAAAAAGGGGGTGGACAAAAGTATTGGCACTGTTTGAAAAATCATGTGATGTTTCTCTAATTTGTGTAATTAACAGCACCTGTTACTTACCTGAGGCACCTAACAGGTGGTGGCAATAACTAAATCACACTTCCAACCAGTTGAAATGGATTAAAGTTGACTCAACCTCTGTCCTTGTCCTTGTGTGTACTACATTGAGCATGGAGAAAAGAAAGAAGACCAAAGAACTGTCTGAGGACTTGAGAAGCAAAATTGTGAGGAAGCATGAGCAATCTCAAGGCTACAAGTCCATCTCCAAAGACCTGAATGTTCCTGTGTCTACCGTGCGCAGTGTCATAAAGAAGTTTAAAGCCCATGGCACTGTGGCTAACCTCCCTAGATGTGGACGGAAAAGAAAAATTGACGAGAGATTTCAATGCAAGATTGTGCGGATGGTGGATAAAGAACCTCGACTAACATCCAAACAAGTTCAAGCTGCCCTGCAGTCCGAGGGTACAACAGTGTCAACCCGTACTATCCGTCGGCGTCTGAATGAAAAGGGACTGTATGGTAGGAGACCCAGGAAGACCACACTTCTTACCCAGAGACATAAAAAGCCAGGCTGGAGTTTTCCAAAACTTACCTGAGAAAGCCAAAAACGTTTTGGAAGAATGTTCTCTGGTCAGATGAGACAAAAGTAGATCTTTTTGGGAAAAGGCATCAACATAGAGTTTACAGGGAAAAAAAGAGGCCTTCAAAGAAAAGAACACGGTCCCTACAGTCAAACATGGCGGAGGTTCCCTGATGTTTTGGGGTTGCTTTGCTGCCTCTGGCACTGGACTGCTTGACCATGTGCATGGCATTATGAAGTCTGAAGACTAACAACAAATTTTGCAGCATAATGTAGGTCCCAGTGTGAGAAAGCTGGGTCTCCCTCAGAGGTCATAGGTCTTCCAGCAGAACAATGACCCAAAACACAGTTCAAAAAGCACTAGAAAATGGTTTGAGAGAAAGCACTGGAGACTTCTAAAGTGGCCAGCAATGAGTCCAGACCTGAATCCCATAGAACACCTGTGGAGAGATCTCTTGATGGCAGTTTGGAGAAGGCCCCCTTCACATCTCAGAGACCTGGAGCAGTTTGCCAAAGAAGAATGGTCTAAAATTCCAGCAGAGCATTGTAAGAAACTCATTGCTGGTTACCGGAAACGGTTGTTCGCAGTTATTTTGTCTAAAGGTTGTGCTACCAAGTATTAGGCTGAGGGGGCCAATACTTTTGTCCGGCCCATTTTTGGAGTTTTGTGTAAAATGATCAATGATTTGACTTTTTTTTCATTCTCTTTTGTGTTTTTTTCATTGCAAGCAAAATAAATGAAGATATTAATACTAAAGAGTTTGTGCTTGCAATAATTTTCTGGAAGAAACTGAGTATTATCTGACAGAATTGCTGGGTTGCCAATACTTTTGGCCAACACTATATATGTTTAGACTTCCCAGAATGTAAATTACCAAGGCATAGAGCCAGCAAGTAATGCTTAAAGTAATTCTATATTAGAATCCCTTTTTTAACTAAATACACTTCGGAATAGCCGTAAGAAAGGCTATTCTTCTCTTACCTTTATTATTCTGGTCTGCGCCACCGTTCCTGAGAATCTTCTTCTTTCTTCCATATGTAAATTAGTTTTCAGACAGCTCGGGGCGCTCCCTGTGCTGTCCAAAAATTCTCCAGCGCCGCCTCTGGTCTTCTTCTCCGGACCACCTCTTCTCCCGTGAAATAAAAAGTTTACATATATATATATATATATATATATATATATATATATATATATATATATATATATATATATATACCTTAATGAATATTTAAAAAAAAAAACACACACACACAGAAAGAATATTATTGAATCAAAAAAAACTGTCACTCGACAAGACCTCTTGAACACTTGACCAGAACCAATAAGTGGGTGCAAAAATAAACACAAAAACACTATGGAGGATTATGTATTGTGGATGGAGATACAATTTGCCAAATTTAGACAAGGACCTTTTGGAAAAAATATGAGTCCTCTGTTCACACAAGTGTGATACTAACAAAGCCATAAAAACTATGCTGCATCTGTTTAGAAGATGACACCAGCAGTGTCTCTTACATAGTAATAGGGCCTATGAGGCTGACCTATCCTTGCTGTCAATAACACTAGCAATGCCAGCTGGGACCCCCAGCAGTAGTGTAAACAGAGCCTTAAGCATGTGAACTTAAGAGAAAAGCAACTACACATCATGAATGTATGTAATGTTGTCAATGTAACATAAAGATCCCTAGGTCAGTGATCTTTGGCCACGTGACATTAGTAGTGGCCAAGGTTGCCATTTATCTGATGCTTTAATTCATTGCTCCACATACAGTAAGTTTTTAGGTGAATCTGCCAAAGTAGCAGAGATGGATTTTTTGAGGCTTGTTCATATCTTGAAATATAGCAGATGGGAAACGTCTATGTTCTTGGAAATGAAGAAAGGAGCAATGTGGTTTCCAATTGGTAAATGACCGGCTATGATACTGTTTAATGTGCCTTCTTTTAATGGTCAGCTCTGTCAGTTGTGCTTTGCTTCAAAGACTTCCTTGTCTGAAATAAAACCATGCTGCTGAATCTTCCAGCCGTACAAGGATGAGTCCAAGCTAGGAATGCAGCGAGTCAGATTGCCAGTTGTACTACCCTGTGATGGCAGGCTATTCATAACTATCCTCCTTCTGCCAGGATCTTTCCATGCACTGACTGTCCTGTCAACAGATGCTGCTGCAGCTTCCTCGATTGATCCTAAAGTGTCTTGAAGGAACCACAGACACTTTACTTGTTATGTCTTGAATTCTGTCACAGCACTTTGTAATTTTATGGGGTTATATGGGAATATGTGGAAGTGTTTTGTTCTCTCCTTTCTGTTCTGTAGTGCATGGTGTACAGATTATTATCTCATCCATACTTTTTTACTTATGTGGGGGCTAATAATATCTTATGAAAAATTATGTATAGAGGTAGAGGCAGTGATTATTCTATCTGTCCATCTCTCTCCCAGAGAGATGCAGTTTGGATCTTGCCAGACTGGTTATGCAAGACATTATGCACTGTGCTATCTTACAAAGAAACTAATTAAAATGGAGACAGTTCGGCAGGGACTACGGGCATTGTTAGGAAAAGACCAAAGACCCTTTTTAAGATAAAGGGACAAGAGAAGGGTAATTAAGCTAATTGTCTCCAACAAGGATGTCTATTGTCTTTAGAATACCATGAGATAGACATCTAGGATGTGTATTTGAGACATGTGCTGATGGCTGCCATTTTGTGTGACCATGCGGTCACCATACCATGCGGTCACTGACTCCATTTCAGAGTAGAACTAGCCCTCAGGGGGGTGTGACCTCTCTCCAGTTTCTTATCCAATAGATATGCATCAGGGCTATTGTTACAAACTTCTCCACCAATGGATGTATGCTAATTATACTAGCCAATCCTGTTCTTTCTATGCCATGTGATATATACTTTGTTCTAGCCACCATTAAAGCAGAATCCATTTTGATACACGACCACCATGTGTCTTGTGGTTCTCCAGGTCAAAGATGGCGGAGGCCGATCTTGGCCTGTTAATTAATTTTCCTTTACAGACAGCATATCTCTGGGGTATTATGATTCCCCCGACAGAAATTGTCGCCCAAACGTGCGGCTTGAGAGATGAGGAGACGGTTTGCTGATCCCCCGGACGACCAGATTACAGGAGTGCTTGGAAATACAGATCCAACAAAGTCAGCGCTGCAAGGTAAGAACTTTAATCTTACCAGTTTGATCTGTGTTTCTAAGAACTTTTGTATTCCTGTCCGAGTGTGAGGTAAACACATATGTTCCTTATATAGATAGCTCAAGCTTTTTGCAAAGAACCTAAAAGAATATATTGTCTGTAAAGGGGGTGGGAAATGTTATACCTCATTCTTTGTATACTGTCCATGCTGTGATTTGATTGATACATCTGTTATAAAGTGTACAAGGCGGTACAGGAGGGAGAGTCAGTCTCTATCCTTAATCCATAGAAAAGTACTGAGTGATTGAAAAGTCCTTATTTTGGAACACTAGCCTCCAGCCGTGCCTGGACGGTCAGGGTCGAATGAGACCCGAGTAGTAGCACTAAGGACTGAGTAGAATCCGCGCAAGTACGTGCAAAGATTCAGGTGTGTTTATGCAAAGGAACATAGGCAGAAAGTTGAGTCTATGGAAACTGAATGAGGTTTTATCCTGAGCACTACGCCAGAATTTTGTACATTAGAGATTAGTTCAGTGGTTACGGGGAGTAATCTGTGTGATCCCCCAAATAAATCTGTGTGGTTCTGGGGAGTAATCTGTGTGATTCCCCAAATAAATATACCCCATATGAACTAATAGAGATGTGAGATAGAAGAAGTTGCCGCCCAAGTAAAAGAAAAAGGGAAAATAAATAAATAAATAAAAATCCTTAAGAGAGCAGGGGTTCCTAAAATAGGATTGTTTGATAGTAAATTTTGGGAACCAATGGAGATTAGATCATGCAGGACAGATACAGGAGCATCAGTTACAAAGGGATATATGCTCTAATTGAAGAACAGAATGGGGGGGAGTGCAGAGTCAGCCGGTATGGAAATCAACCCAAAAGATAGTTTAAGGAAAGAGCAGTTAGAAATGGAGGTGAGAAACTGCTGATAAGATGTTGGATAGTTGAAAAAAAAAAATTAAGTAAGGGTATAGGAAAGAATAGTTACAGAAAGAAGGTATTAAGTGTGTGTATATTTTCCTTAGTGTAAGGAAATGCATAGTGGACACACACTCAGTCCAGTTAAAAGATCAATGCATTCTGCACATGGCATTGTGTTGTTGATGTGCCATGTGAGTGATGATGAAGGTCAGGCCCCTCCCCCCCAGTGTGACTCGTATATCTCCACACCAGAGGTATACAGGATACAGGTTTTGCTATAATTCAAAAGAAGGGGGGAGGGGAGACACGGCAGGTAGCTAAGATTTCAGCTATAAGTGATCGATTGTAACATCACTGGTATAATGTATGGAGAATTATGAATATATGGTTTAATAATTTGTAACTGTATAATGTAAGCTGTTTTTAGAAATGCCAGTATTTGATTTTTAAACCTTGTGTAACAGTGGTAAAAACTTTGATTGGAATCTCATAAAGAAAAATGTTAAAATTCTGGCAGTTGGCCCTTAAGGCAAAACCTCAAATATAGTTTAAAAGGTTCTGAACATCTGTGGTAATTAGAAGAGAGGGGTTTGCCATAGACATATTCAAAAACTGCACAAAGATATTAATATGTAATGTTGGTATCAGTATTGGCTGTTTAAATCATATTTAATGTCCTTAGAATTGGATTAATGGCATAAATTTTAGATAATCATTATTATGTTTATTTTTCAGTGATACACATTGAAGATGAAGCCATCTAATGATTTGTTTGTTTATTTTTTTCCCTCAATATTCAGCTGTGCAGGAATTATAACTAACCCTGTGATTATTTGTAGGAAAATATGATTGTCCATCCTGAGACAATAAGTGATATCACTGTACAAAATATATGAAAACTTGACAAGTTCTTTATGATTTGCTGGATGTGTGTTGTCTGGAGCTCCAGTGTGAAGGTTGCATGTATGTAGGGAAGTGAATGGGATCATATGTGTTACATGTATTTGCTATATGCACATGCTCTGTTTGTCCATGTCTGTATTGTTACATTTTTAGTCTCCACAGGGAGCAGATGAAGAAATTGACTGCTGAAAACCCCACAGAGGGGGGGTGACAAGTAGATATGAGTTTCTTTCCATTGCTGAATACATATATGTGTGTTTTGGAGCACATAGCTTGCAGGTGGTGATTGGGTGATAGTGAAAAGACATATCAGAAAGACGGCCCCTCCCAAGTGCTGATGACAACTGCCACCTCCGTCAAATTGGAGGATACCTGCTTCCCATTGTAAAAAGGTTCCTGAATCACGGTAGGAATGAAGAAATGGACATTATTTGTTTTTGTTTTGCTTTCCTAAAAGGACAATGGGGATATGGCAAAACATTGTACAAATTGCCATGGGCATACTGTTTATATATATATATATATTGTTTTGGTTTTTTTTTTGTTTTGTTTTTCTTCAAGTTAATTTTGATATGTTTTAATAGATGTTATGATAAAGATAGATATGATTGAAAGACATTGTATGGGTATCAGATGAGGAATCCAGCAGATCTGGCAGCTAGGGAGCTAGTTGAATGTACTTATCTGATACAAAATACATATGTCTTAATGGGGGAATTGTGGGGGGCTAATAATATCTTATGAAAAATTATGTATAGAGGTAGAGGCAACGATTATTCTATCTGTCCATCTCTCTCCCAGAGAGATGCAGTTTGGATCTTGCCAGACTGGTTATGCAAGACATTATGCACTGTGCTATCTTACAAAGAAACTAATTAAAATGGAGACAGTTCGGCAGGGACTACGGGCATTGTTAGGAAAAGACCAAAGACCCTTTTTAAGATAAAGGGACAAGAGAAGGGTAATTAAGCTAATTGTCTCCAACAAGGATGTCTATTGTCTTTAGAATACCATGAGATAGACATCTAGGATGTGTATTTGAGACATGTGCTGATGGCTGCCATTTTGTGTGACCATGCGGTCACCATACCATGCGGTCACTGACTCCATTTCAGAGTAGAACTAGCCCTCAGGGGGGTGTGACCTCTCTCCAGTTTCTTATCCAATAGATATGCATCAGGGCTATTGTTACAAACTTCTCCACCAATGGATGTATGCTAATTATACTAGCCAATCCTGTTCTTTCTATGCCATGTGATATATACTTTGTTCTAGCCACCATTAAAGCAGAATCCATTTTGATACACGACCACCATGTGTCTTGTGGTTCTCCAGGTCAAAGATGGCGGAGGCCGATCTTGGCCTGTTAATTAATTTTCCTTTACAGACAGCATATCTCTGGGGTATTATGATTCCCCCGACACTTACATATCTTATCTTTGGAGACTTAAAGGGGTTGTCCCAAATCGCATACACACCAGTCTTCGTTGATGCAAAATCTTCTGTCTTCCGGCTTTGTTGCGTCATTGGTGGGCGGGGTCACATATGCAAAGCCAAGCGGCGAGATGCCGCTGGCCCTGCATGCGCGCTCATAGACCAGTCTAGCCTTCACAATGCGAATACAGACCCGGCATCCGCTGTAATAGAGAGAGGTGGATGTCGGGTCTGTATTCGCATTGTGAAGGCTAGACTGGTCTATGAGTGAGCACGCAGGGCCAGCGGCATCTCGCCGCTTGGCTTTGCATATGTGAATACAGACCCGGCATCCGCTATAATAGAGAGGCGGATGCCGGGGAGTGTAGACGCTGGCACAGATGCACAGACGCTGGCACAGATGCCAGCAACATCGCTATGTTTCTGCCCTGCATGAAGCCAGCAGCGGCAGAAGCGATGTTGTTATTCCGCTCCTGCCGCTGCTGGCTTCATGCAGGGCAGAAGCATAGCGATGTTGCAGGCATCTGTGCCGGCGTCTAACCGTCCCCGGCATCTGTCTCTCTATTACAGCGGATGCCGGGGAGTGTAGACGCCGGCACAGACTGTATTGGCGGCCCCTTCCCCCAAAGGGTAAACTAACCCCCCTGAGAGCAGGCTGATACATCACTTGACTTATGACCAGATAAGTCAAGGGATGTGTCCCAAAAAAATGAATAAAGTAAGATAGTGGACAAACAAAGCAGTTTTGCTGAAGCAATGTATTTAGGAAAAGTCTTACATTCACATTAACAAACAGTATAGATAGGATCCTTGTGATGGGACAATCCCTTTAAGAAGGTCCATCTTCTATAGTAAACATGTTGTGACATGTCTCCTAGAAAACACAACTCCATTTTCCTAGGTATGAGATAGCCATACCTGCATCACTGACCATCAGATATCAGGATATAGCTGGTGAGGTATGTGCCCAGGGTAGGGAAAAGTGTACCAGTAAGACAGCAACACTGGGAGACAGTCAGACATTCCAAGGTGCAATCCAAGGCGATCCAATCCAGTCTTAGCTCTTTGTGAAAAAATACTAATTCCTAAACTTCTGACGAGATATCAAAAGACTTTCTTCTAGCAATAGAAAGCTATTCCTATACTACGGCACTCACTAACAGATGGCAATCCCTCAAGTATTGAGTCACTAGAATGATGCCTGACTGTATATTACTGTACTTGGGTTAAAGTACTAGATAAGACGTAATACATATCCTTGCCATAGCTTTCCTTATTCAGCTTAATATGGTACAAAGGAGACCTGTCTAAAAAGGATGCAAGTTTCTCAGTGCAGTACTAAGATCACTCAATGGATGTCTTGTATAAACTCATGCAATCTGAACTTATTATTGTACATCCTAACACCAGAGCACTAGTTGTGTGTTAATACGTTGTCCCCTAGCACTGATCTGTAGACTAAGGCCCCACGTAGTACACCGCAGCAAAAAAGCACCTTTGGAAAACCACGGCAGCGTTGCATAACAATGTTTCCCACAGCGCTTTTCACAGAAACTTCGTAGAGGTTTCCTCTGTGGGCTTTCTGCTTCCATTACACCTGTAGGTAAACTCCAGTGCTTCCATAGGCGTAACAGACATGCTTAGATTTACAAAAATGCAACGGTTTTAGAAATCACAGCGTTTCTGCTGCATGTATTTTTCTGCATTGTGTGGATGAGATTCACTAGAATCCCATCTACTTTCCTGTGATTGTAACACACTGCGTTTTTTTCCTGCGGCGTTTCCCCAATGACTAACTGCAGTATATACCACATGGGGACCCGGACATAAAGGGGTTTTCCTTCTGTATCAATTGGATAGGGTATAACTATCTGATCATTGGGGCTCTGACCATTGGGACCCCTAGAGAACAGAAGAATTAGACTCACAAATTCCCTTGTGTGCATCATGTGGATGAAGGATAAGAGTGCATGTGTGCCCATCATTCTATTTACTTCTGTAGCCCTGGCAGACTTTGTCATAGAAATGAACAGAGCAGTGTCTACACATGTTCACCATCATTTCATTCACATGGAGAACAGAGAAGAATTTTTGGGCCCCCATTTTCCTGATATCTAGGGGTCTCAAAATTTGGCACCCCAGTAACAAGCATCTAGCCCCTACCCTGTGGATTAGGGATAAGCGCTATTAATGAGAAAACACCTTTAAGGGCTCGTTCACAGAGTTTTTTGGTAGCAGATTTTGACGTGGAATCTGCCTCAAAACCCGCTGCCAAAACTGGCTCCCATTAACTTTAATGTGAGCCTAATGTGGGCCTAATCCGGAGCGGAATGCCGCGACGGGATGCCAGCACACATTCCCCTAGCATCCCGTCACGGCTAGCTGCGCGTAATGTTCTCATGCGGAATGAAAATTCCGCCATGTGAACATACACTAAGACCTCTAATTTGTGGGGACTAGCATAATCTTGTTCAAAGGCATAAAATACATCCATACTGGCCCAAATAGCTAGGCACATAGACATAGAGAAAGCGCGGGCATGTCTATTGTTCTGGCAGTATTAATATATTCCCCAAAACAATATAAATTCTATAAATAACGCCACATAAAAAGCTATAAAACATTTCACAAAACTACAACCTAAGAAGCCAAATACATTATAAAATAAACTGGCTGCATTTATCCAGTACAGAGCCAGAATATTCTCATTGAATTTATTGACATAAATGCTAAGTGACTTGTTCTATTTGTACATGATATCACTTGTTTCCTCTAAGTCTTATTCTTTATAGCTTCCAAATATTGGCAGGGCTTGCTTCAATGACATATACCTGCCCTGCTCAACATGCTTCATTAACTCTCAAGGCTTCCTAGAATTTTGCATGTGCCTATTATTCCTATATTATGTATATCTGTATAGTAGTATTATTATAGTTTATTTATATAGCTGTACATTATTATATTAATTCCATGGTGCTGTACTTTATTATATAATTTCATGGTGCTGTACTTTACTATATAATTCCACAGTGCTGTACAGTACATTATTAAATAATTCCATGCTGCTTTACATTATTATATAATTCCATAGTGCTGTACATTATTATATAATTCCATGTGCTTTACATTATTATATTAATTCCATGGAGCTTTACATTATTATACAATTCCATAGTGCTGTACATTATTATATAATTCCATGTGCTTTACATTATATTAATTCCATGGAGCTTTACATTATTATATAATTCCATAGTGCTGTACATTATTATATTATTCCATGGTGCTGTATATTATTAAATAATTCCATGCTGCTTTACATTATTATGTAATTCCATGGTGCTTTACATTATTATATTAATTCCATGGAGCTTTACATTATTATATAATTCCATAGTGCTGTAAATTATTATATTAACTCCATGGTGCTGTACATTATTATATTAATTCCATGGTGCTTTACATTATTATATTAATTTCATGGTGCTGTACATTATTATATAATTCCATGGTGATGTACATTATTATATAATTCCATGGTGCTTTACATTAGTATGTAATTCCATGGAGCTTTACATTATTATTAGAGATGAGCGAACACTAAAATGTTCGAGGTTCGAAATTCGATTCGAACAGCCGCTCACTGTTCGAGTGTTCGAATGGGTTTCGAACCCCATTATAGTCTATGGGGAACATATACTCGTTAAGGGGGAAACCCAAATTCGTGTCTGGAGGGTCACCAAGTCCACTATGACACCCCAGGAAATGATACCAACACCCTGGAATGACACTGGGACAGCAGGGGAAGCATGTCTGGGGGCATAAAAGTCACTTTATTTCATGGAAATCCCTGTCAGTTTGCGATTTTCGCAAGCTAACTTTTCCCCATAGAAATGCATTGGCCAGTGCTGATTGGCCAGAGTACGGAACTCGACCAATCAGCGCTGGCTCTGCTGGAGGAGGCGGAGTCTAAGATCGCTCCACACCAGTCTCCATTCAGGTCCGACCTTAGACTCCGCCTCCTCCGGCAGAGCCAGCGCTGATTGGCCGAAGGCTGGCCAATGCATTCCTATGCGAATGCAGAGACTTAGCAGTGCTGAGTCAGTTTTGCTCAACTACACATCTGATGCACACTCGGCACTGCTACATCAGATGTAGCAATCTGATGTAGCAGAGCCGAGGGTGCACTAGAACCCCTGTGCAAACTCAGTTCACGCTAATAGAATGCATTGGCCAGCGCTGATTGGCCAGAGTACGGAACTCGACCAATCAGCGCTGGCTCTGCTGGAGGAGGCGGAGTCTAAGATCGCTCCACACCAGTCTCCATTCAGGTCCGACCTTAGACTCCGCCTCCTCCAGCAGAGCCAGCGCTGATTGGCCGAATTCCGTACTCTGGCCAATCAGCACTGGCTAATGCATTGTATTGGCGTGATGAAGCAGTGCTGAATGTGTGTGCTTAGCACACACATTCAGCTCTACTTCATCGGGCTAATAGAATGCATTGGCCAATCAGCGCTGGCCAATGCATTCTATTAGCTTGATGAAGCAGAGTGTGCACAAGGGTTCAAGCGCACCCTCGGCTCTGATGTAGCAGAGCCGAGGGTGCACAAGGGTTCAAGTGCACCCTCGGCTCTGCTACATCAGAGCCGAGGGTGCGCTTGAACCCTTGTGCACACTCTGCTTCATCAAGCTAATAGAATGCATTGGCCAGCGCTGATTGGCCAGAGTACGGAATTCGGCCAATCAGCGCTGGCTCTGCTGGAGGAGGCGGAGTCTAAGGTCGGACCTGAATGGAGACTGGTGTGGAGCGATCTTAGACTCCGCCTCCTCCAGCAGAGCCAGCGCTGATTGGTCGAGTTCCATACTCTGGCCAATCAGCGCTGGCCAATGCATCCCTATGGGAAAAAGTTTATCTCACAAAAATCACAATTACACACCCGATAGAGCCCCAAAAAGTTATTTTTAATAACATTCCCCCCTAAATAAAGGTTATCCCTAGCTATCCCTGCCTGTACAGCTATCCCTGTCTCATAGTCACAAAGTTCACATTCTCATATGACCCGGATTTGAAATCCACTATTCGTCTAAAATGGAGGTCACCTGATTTCGGCAGCCAATGACTTTTTCCAATTTTTTTCAATGCCCCCGGTGTCGTAGTTCCTGTCCCACCTCCCCTGCACTGTTATTGGTGCAAAAAAGGCGCCAGGGAAGGTGGGAGGGGAATCGAATTTTGGCGCACTTTACCACGCGGTGTTCGATTTGATTCGAACATAGCGAACACCCTGATATCCGATCGAACATGTGTTCGATAGAACACTGTTCGCTCATCTCTAATTATTATATAATTCCATAGCGCTGTAAATTATTATATTAACTCCATGGTGCTGTACATTATTATATTAATTCCATGGTGCTTTACATTATTATATTAATTTCATGGTGCTGTACATTATTATATAATTCCATGGTGCTGTACATTATTATATAATTCCATGGTGCTGTACATTATTATATAATTCCATGGTGCTTTACATTATTATATTAATTCCATGGAGTTTTACATTATTATATAATTCCATAGTGCTGTAAATTATTATATTAACTCCATAGTGTTGTACATTATTATATAATTCCATGGCGCTTTACATTATTATATAATTCCATGGAGCTTTACATTATTATATTAGTCCATGATGCTGTACAATATTATATTAATTCCATGGCACTGTGCATTATTATATTAATTCCATGGCGCTTTACATTTGAGGGTTTACATACGGTATACAAAGTATACAAACGAATATGATACTAACAATGACCGACTGGCACAGTGGGATAGAGGGTCCTGCCCACGAGGGCTTACAGTCTATGAGGGAAGAGGGATAGAGATGGAAGATGAGGGGAGAGACTGTTCAGATGGTGATGAGGTGACAGTAGTGTTATTGGAGGTTGTAGGCCTTTCTTTGAAGCCAGCTAAGAAAGCTGCTAGTAGTAAGTTCGATGTATTATAACACTCTAGAAAATCACAACTCACTGACTAGACACAGGTGCAAACACATCCCTTCTTCATCTAAATAGATTTGTGCCAAAAAGAAGGCGCAGCTCACGCCATGATTCTTAGGAAATGTAGGCCAAGGTCTGGTGCACTGGATACGGTTTAGCCATCCTTGTCCAACTGCAGGAAATCTTAAAGGGATATTCTGATTACTACAAATTATGTTATCCACAGAATTGGTGATAAATGTTTGATTGGTGAGTGTCTGATCATTGTGACCCTCATAGAGAACAGAGTTTCTGTATGCCTATTATTAATGGAGCAGCAGGTAACTCTATTCATCTATATGGGCCTGTAGAATGAGGGTCCATGAGGCTGAGTAATCAGTTCTAAGGGTCCATTCACACGGAGGAAAATGGCGCTTTATTTGGTGCTGAATTTTCCACACTGAAAAAAAAGCCTCCCATTGACTTCAATGGGTGCCACTAGCTTTTTTTTCCCACTAGTTGGCAAACTAGTTAGCGGAACCCATTGAAATCAATGGGAGGCTTTTTTTCAGTGTGGAAAATTCAGCGCCAAATAAAGCGCCATTTTTCTCCATGTTAATGGACCCTTAGAGCTGAGTACTCAGCGTAACTATTTCTGGACATGCTGACATATATATGGAGCACACTGGAGCTGCATTCTCATTATCAAGATGGTTTGAGCGGATGGACCCCACCACTCATTTAGTATAGTCATCTGCTGTGAGTATGCAATAGCAGACAATCACATTTTAGAACAAGTCATTGATATTATACAGTTACTGTCAGGATACGGAGTCGCCGCGGTCTCCTTGCTGCGCGGCATCTCCCTGGGAGACGTGTTAGGAGTTCTATTGGGTGTGCTTAGGTCATTAAGGGTTAATCTTTTCCTTGCTTTCAGTCTCCATGTCATTAGCCATCAGGTGTGTTCTCTGCTGCTATTTAATCCCCACCCAGGCATGGATCCTTGCCAGCCATTCACTTTGTGTTTCCTGGTCCCCCTGCTCAGTCTGATTCCCTGTCTGTTTGTATTCCATATGTTTCTTGGTTTTTAGACCCGGCTTGTATTTTTGACTATCCCTTGTCTTTTGATTTGGTACCTTTATTATATCTCCTGGCTCGACCTCTTGCTCGTCTGACCTCGCCTTCTCTTCTGTATCTTGCTGGAACTTGTGGTCCTCCCTGGTTCCATGCAGTTTAGTCTTTTGTTTTGCATTGCAGTTACACTGTGCTTTCTGTTTAGGTGTGACCCCATGACTCCAGTCCCTAGGACTTTCAGGGCCTCCTCTCCCCTTATCCTAGCCGCCGGATAGAATGTTAGGAGCCGTGGTAGGCGCACTTCAATTAGGAAGTGCATGGGTCTGCCTCATCTCAGATATTACAGCATAGTTATAGCTGCAGAGCCTGCGACCCCTTTTGTCATTAGTTGCACAGTGTTGCTTTCCCAGCTGTGTCACTTTGCACTGCCTGACCCTGACTCCAATCCTTACAGTTACTTAGTTAATAAGGTAGAAAAAGACTCAGAAGAAACTGATCCAACAAGTCCAATTTATAATCCTACAGTACTGATCCAGAGCCAGGCAATGTTTCCTATAATGCAAACTCCATTGACCCTATATTAGCGGAAACATTTTACTCAATTCCAAATATGACAATCAGAATGAATGTCTGAATCATCATCACATCTCAAGAAATCTTAAGACTCTCAGAACACCCACATACCTATGACTATGTAGTATATTTCCCTTCTTGTTCCTGTATACAAATTAGTCAACAAGTAATTAAAAATAAATCACTTGGATAAGGACAGATTAATCCTCCCTGACCTGACCCTACTGGGCAAGGCTCCATACATATCACAATTAGACAATAAATACATGAATCATCTTGTTATTTGCCCTGGAAAACATAAGAATAGACTACTTAATCAACCAAGCTAATAGGTTCAGTGCTCACTGATGATTCCTGAACTACAAGGACATAAAGCAAGGTATTAACACAAAGCCTAGGTAGTGGCCATGCATTCAACAGTGCTATAGAAATGTGCTGGCTTGGTTAGACCTTTGTTTGGAGTTGGCTCCAGACAGCCCAAAGGAAAAGCCCATAAATCTCCTAAAACCAATAAGCAGTGGCATGTTCTTTATTTATCAGAGTAATATTGTGTACAAGAGAGATTGGAACGTTTTATGACTGCAAGTGCCAAATATCTCTCAATATCTCTCTCTCACCACTTATGATGTCCGAGTTTGGGCCAATGTCTCTTTGTCCACCACCAGTTCCTCATCACTTATATACATGGCTTGGTTGAGTGTGCATGTGTTCTGAATTGCAACTCTGATGGCAGCAGCTTATCTCCGAAAGGATTAAACATGATGGATTTCGAACAGTCAGGTGTGAGGGGGGGAGTGTTGTTGTTTTTGGGGGTGCTGCATCAAAGCAGCTGAAAGCTACAGATAGGTGCGGCAGCCATGAACGATGTAAGAAGGCTTGTGCTGAACTTTTGTACCATGGCCCAAGAGCCTTTACCTACAAACACTTGTCGATCAATGGCTTGCATTTTTAACCCAGGATAGTAGATGCGGACTGTTGCCAGCACACCTACTGTATGTACCCTATGTAATCCGTTATCTGCTGCCAGTAATCCATGGAGATGAATGGAGGGCGAGCGATCATTCCTCCTACATTCACTTTGCATTGATCTGTATATTATTCAGTACTTAATGCTTCTAATACATCAATACTTGTACTGACTGGGATTGCTCATTGTTTTTGTGTCCGTAAATACTATTGGCTCTATGTGGTAAATAATAGCTGCATCATCTATAGTCAACAGGGCATACGTCAAACGAAAAAGCGGATGAACGGTAAATACATGGTTCCTGTTTCATTCTACTCATTCCAGTAGCTGCAATGGATTGTTTAAAAACCGACATACTAGATACCAGATTGCCAAACAGAAATTGTCCTCTACTCTACAATACATCACGGCCGAGCAGCTGGAACAGGCCTATATTTGTACAGGAGAACAATGTTTACTGGAAGTCCAGAAGACTGTGTTTTAGGCATGGTGACAAAATTGTAATTAACCGTGATAGCTTAAACAATGCGGCTTGGTATACATGTGCCTGGAGCACAATAGCAGCTTACACTAGATCAACTTTGAAGATGGTAATCTTAACATCATGTGAAATATGACTGACTGCCTCTGGACTGAATGAACCTGCAGACTGGCTTAACAAACTACTGGCTTATTTCAGCTAGACCTCAATCCTCAGTCAAGTGCCATATGTTGGAAATATTCTCACCTACAAGCGTGGCTTCTAATTAAGAATACCCCTGTAAGGCTGGGTTCACACAGTGCTTTTTTAATTGCAGTAATTCCTCACACATTTTACTATACATTTGTAATGAGCAGGAGAATGGATATAAATATGACAATCAGGTTGGTGTTTCAGGGTTCTTTACACATGAGAACAAGTAATGTGGTGGTGGCTGCTCACTACTCATCTTCAGCCTTCTGGACAATGCAAGGAGAGTTTTCTTCTCTTTTGCATGTGGAGTATGTTGTGGTGTGATGGAAGTTGTCTTTGTACAACAGATTCTGTTGTTCACACCGGGAAATGAGTTGTCCTTGTGCACAGGAGGCACTAAAGGGTTTGCAGTGGGCCCAGAATCCAAGGGGACCCAAAGGACTCTCTCAAATTCTGTGATCTCCTTTCTAATTTCCTTTGAAGCTTGGAACTTTGTGGGTTGTAATTGAATGACCCTTGCCCTCTGGTGAGCTGGAGTGGGAAGATTTATGATTATTATTATTGTTATTTATGAAGCACCATTACTTCCATGGTGCTTTACATTAGAGGGTTTACATACGGTACACAAAATATATAAAACAAATATATTACTAACAGTGAGCCCTGGGGATGCCTTGGGGGACACCTACAGAAAGAAGACGTAGCAAGGAGGTGGTGTGGGAGTGGAAGACGCTGAGTGTGTGGTAGGTGAGGTATGAGGAGATTCAGGAAAGGGCCAGGTCTGAGATACCAAGGGATGAAGGCGTTTCTATCAAGAGGGAGTGGTCGACTGGGTCAAAGGCAGAGGAGAGGTCGAGGAGGAGGAGGACAGAGTAATGGCGCTTGGCTTTGGCAGTTAGAAGGTCATTAGTGACTTTGGTTAGGGCAGTTTCTGTGCATTGACGGGGTCTGAAGCCTGACTAAAGTCTGTCAAAGAGCAGGTTGGACGAGAGATAGGAGGATGTGTAGTTCAAGCAGTTTTAAGGCGTACAGGAGCAATGAGATGAAGCGATAGTTGGCTGGAGAAAACGGGTTGATAGACAGTTTGTTAAGCATAGGTATAAATATCTATATGATATAGAGCCTTCTACTCTCAGAAAGGAAGAAAGGAGAAAATTAACCCTTTAATGGCAAAATAATCAAGTAAAATTAGAGATGGTCAGCAGCATATGGCAAAGAAGAAATTCCTAACAGCAGAGGTAGGGGAGGCTATGGCGCAAAAGGGAGCATGATAACTATGTGAGGAGCACTGCAGAGGATGGGAATGATGGGAAGCTTGTTGTCAGACATGTTGTGAACACGTCATCACAATGGTGTGGACCAAAATAGAGGAAGTAAGGGAAATGTAAATGTTGCTAAAATGTATGGATAGGATGCAGCTGCTCATTGTAAGATGTTACACAGGAGCGCCCATACTGAATTTTTGCATCGGGGCAAATGAGCCTAAAGTTACACCCCAGTCCCTGTATATTTCTCTGGACTGGATCTTCCCACTGCACTACTCCGGGCTGTGGTTCGTGGTCTCTCCTTGGATTGTCTTCCATAACTAGCAAAGTCCCTGCCTTGGGATGAACTGCATATCAGCAACCTGGTACATGCTAAAACCTGGGCTATTGTTTTCCCCTGGCTCAAGCTCCTCCAGGCTCCCATAGTTCATTGACTGGTCATGACGATAGGACTAGTGCCCTCCGTGTGCCAAGGCTTGGCTTTCCTTATTACATCTTTCCACTGAGTTAAGGGTTGTCACCCCAACACTCCAACAACCTCAGCCCCTACAGTGGGGGCCAAAAAAATTGCACCACCAGTGGATTTTGTCAAATGTATGTGATGTGTATATAATGAGTCCCTACAGATGACATGTATACCTCCTACTACGAAATCGACTGAAAAAAGTCACGTGACATGTACAAAATTGCCAGATACTCGTCATCCAGGAGAGGATAGAAATGGAAAAAGACAAGAAATCATTTTCGCTACAATCATTACATTTTGTGAAATGGGGTTTTTTGGCCGCCACTGTACCTATCTATCTATCTATCTATCTATCTATCTATCTATCTATCTATCTATCTATCTATCTCTATTACAACACCAGCCTACCATTACACAGTGTGGCACTGGTGTAGGTCTGTCCCAGTCAAAATAAATTATTTTTCCATGAAAACAAGAGAAAGAACAGGAAAGGAAGACGCAGTTATATAGTAGCAGTAATATGGAGATGCCTGTACAACATATCAGAATTAATCTACTGTTGATTTTGTTGCTTGGTTGCCTCTTTTGTTTGTCATTTGACAGTAATAAGGTTATTTTTATACAATAGCCACTGTCTACATTCTATAAGGTCCATAGACGCACAGACGCAAGCCAAACATACATATCCATGAACACAACAGAATGTATCTGTAAAGGCTATCAGGTAACAACTTACTGCAACTCGATCCATAGAACAAAAACACACAATGCTAATTACTGGCAGAATACCGAGCCTAATAAATGAAATGTTCAATGAATACATGTCTTTATATCTTTAGATGGTATATATCAACCATCAATAGCAAATGTGATAACCAGGACTGTAATGTAGAGTATATGAGGATTCATGATTTATATATAACTTTACTTGGAATTTCCCTCTGAAATGAATAGTAACCGTGGCCTGTTATGAAAAAGATGGAAGATGCTCCTTAAACTAGTAAAGGTTCTGTGAAGTTTTCTCATACGTCAGGTCTACAATGGAGGCTCCTTTACAGATTTCATCATAATTGATGTAAGTAGACATCAAGGTGGAATCCTACAGGCCCTATCAATCATCACTGTTGTCCGCCAGTGGACACTGTGTCTTTCATGTGACTTATCTGCCACTGTGTTGTGGTTTCCATTTATGACATAAATTATGATGCAGCTGCATTCTGTGATTAACTTTGCAAATACTTAAAGCATGCCTGTTGTTTCATATGACTTTTTAGGACAAGCTATTATATGTGTGTACATGAAAAGTAACACTATTTCGTATCATTATATGATTTAGATTCTGCTGTAGACTGTAGTTCTCTCTGAGAATCTGCTCCATTACCTCTTATTTGCTCTTTCATTCAAACAGTCGCATGCAGTACATATATAGAGAAGTACTCAAACATAGTGACGAAAGTAAATTGCTTTGGTTGTGATAGAAAGCTTCTACTAGGATTCTTTCTTCTATTATCTCCACTCACTCCTCCTCCCTCCATAGACTTCTATAGACATGAAAAGAAGTTTATCAGATTAAGAGGGAGCAGGGAAACTTCAAAGTATAATAATAGTTTAATAATAGTTGACAAACTTTGCAACTGAGTTGAGGGGATATCGTCACTCCATAAGGAGAGAACCACCATTAAGGTGTGTGGAGTCTTATTAAGCCATGAGCGCGCTCCACTGTGCAAAGGAACATGGGAAGAATATGCAAATCTGACTTCCATGATGTAATTAGCATGTCAGTGCCTCAAGTATGCACATCAATAGAGGGCGCTGACTGAGAATGTGCAAGTCTATCTTCCATGATGTAATTAGGAAGACAGAGTCTCAGTCAAACAAACCTATAGAGGGCGCTCCCTTTAACATCATGCCGACCTTCTCAGAGGCCTTTGTTTGCAATGATGTTGGGATTTTACCAGATACAGTCTCTCCAGAGTACGTGTGACAACCGGTATCTGACCCCTCAGGGATTATTGTCCCTGTCTAAAAAAGCAACTTGCCTTTGACTACACAATTAAGTTTTTCTATATTCTCCTTTTATTTTTCCCTCCTGGGGGTGAGAAGTTTCAGCAAATAAAGAAACATTTGCTATGGTATAGTATTCTGCCATGCTATTTTTCTCTATTGGATCTGTATGGTGATTATTATTATTATTATTATTATTATTATTCTCTACAAGTCCATATCTGAAGCAATGGTTTATGTTTATTATAGTTACTTAATAACAATTTCATCTGTAAGGTCAATGGTAGGTAAAGATTTCACAACATAAAGATAATGTAAGTTAATATGCCTGACCACCCTCACCCCCTCAGGTCATTGCCAGACACAGCAGAGAACATGTCTTGTTACGCAAACCAGCTATAATCTAGAATAAACACTACAATGGCCTTCATCTTGTTCTTTTGCAAAAGTCAGAAAACAACTGTGAAAATAGAACTTGAGAGCTAACCAGCCACATGTAGGTCAGTCTGGTTACAACGTACATGAAGGCAACACCAGCAGACACAATAGCCACTTTTATTAAGATTGGTGCATGAACATATGTCTAAATAAAAAAGTTTACATAAGGCCAAGCAAAGAAGGTAGCTGGAGTGATGGACACAAAATTTACCAAAAGGCTTCAGAGCAAATTTGGAATACCTGAAAATAAAAAAAGTAAAAGTGTAATATGAGTAAGTGTATATTTGCCACAAATTGAATTTAACAATGTAATTTTACGAAAAAATGTATGTCTTGCTTATGTGTTAAAGTAATAAAAAGTGTCCAATCAGCACCTGAAAAGAACAGCACAAATTATAAAGCTAATGAAAAACATCATTGCATTGCTTGTAGTGACCAGCAGATTACAGTAAATTGGAAACATTAATGTAGTTATCTCATTGGTCGCTCACAACCTATGGGTTATCACTATTGCTGTAGTACCAAGTATACTGTATATTACTAAGTATACATTGTTAAAGTGAGGGGTTTTTTTAATACATCACATAATATAATAGTATATAATGTATTCTTGGTCACTAATGACTGCAGCTTCTAAGGAGTTAAAACCACGCGAGACCAACTTTAAGGTCTGTTGCCTAAGGGGGCATTCACACGGAGTAACGCCGGGCGTGTATCACAGCCATACACGCCGGCGTTACGGCAGACTGCCGAACACTTCCCATTCACTTCAATGGGAGCGCTCGTAACAGCGGCATTTACGAGCGCTCCCATTGAAGTGAATGGGAAGTGTTCGGCAGTCTGCCGTAACGCCAGTGTGTACGGCTGTGATACACGCCCGGCGTTACTCCGTTTGAATGCCCCCTAAGGCTGAATTTACGCTAGAGTAGGAGACTCCAACGCTAAATATGCCTAAAAATGGCTATTTATGGTTAATGAGGGTTTTGATGTGTGGCTCACCATAACCTTAGAGATTCACATGAATGGCTGTCTATTAAATCATGGACGGCTCAAGCATGTTAGATGAGTTCCGCTCTTGTAGGGAGGCTCTTTGTTCTAGTCCATCGTGTTGAATTCCAAGCAGGTGACCCCATTACATTATTGTTATTGAAGATTGCACTAATGGAGGTGGAGTCCACTGATAGGGTTTTAGATTTGCAATGAAATGACTAAAGAATAGATATCTTAAAGAATCCCTCATTGTGCAGATAGCACGTACACAATCAAAGGACATCCAAATACAAAAATTTTGTGACTTGTCTTAAATGTTGTTTTTTTTTTATCGGAAATGGCGTGTATCCTTGAAGTGACATATGGAGCATGAAATAATGACACCTAAGTCCCTCAGAGTATTGTTTTCAAAGTGATCTCCAACACCGTGCTTGATTTCTAAAGATCATAAAGGGATGGCGCAGCTGCGGGCGCCGTGCCTACCATGGCGGCTCTGCCAGCATCCTACAAAGCCAACAAGATGAGGCTGTTCCTTATATGGTTACATGCAGTGCCCGGTGACCTTAAAAGTAAAGATAGGAAAAGATAACTACTTCCCCCACCCCTCTGCCTCATGCCAACTCAAACAGGTGCCCTTGAATGACCTCTTCCTGACCAGCAATATTTGGAAGGGATTGCACAATATCTGGCAATGAAGCACTAGTGAAGCACGGGTGTGCACGTCTCTCCTGCAGGAGCAAGACAAGTTGCTGTTCTCTTCTGTTACTGTAAGAAAGAGGGAACGTGGCACCAGAAGTAAACGAATCACAAAAATGCCCATGATACAAGAACGTACAGAATGAAAGCGTTCTGCTGGAAATAAAAAGCTCTTGCTTGACCTTTAGTATTGTATGATTGGAGAGACATTCTGCTCCATGATGCCAACAGCAAAGATGGGGTTAAGCCAGCAACGTGTGTGATCTGCTTCCAAGAAGGAGATTCACGTGCCATTCGTGTATGTTAAAAATATGCATGGAAAGCATTGCTGGGGCCACACCCGGAACAGCCAAATACTGACCCTGAGGGTCACCTTCTTCTGTCTATATCGGAACGCATCAACTACCCATCTTCTTATGTATAAGACTTCAAACACATTCATAGGTTCTTCTTCAATGGCAGGTTCAAAGAGCAGGAGTATCTCCTTATGACTGAGTGGTGAGGCAAGGACCTGTGGCGACACTTGTGTAATATATTGTGCGTTCTTCCTTCTACTAACACTTTATAGTTAATTCCAACATTTCCTGCACTTTTCAGTGATGTTACTAGACATGTAGTGCAGACTTTATTTCTTCAGTCCTTGTATAGCGCCCCCTATGATTCAAATATCATGTAAGGGATTCTTGAGTGATATATGCTATAATCTATGAGAAAATCTGGTCTTCAAAACCTCAACTCGTCACTACAGCTGCAGTATGATACCCAGGATGTCAGATTAGAAGCTGAATATTCACAGAATACAAGTGATTTCAAATGGTTTTATCAAACACTTCATGAAAGCAGTTCCAATAAAATGTACCAAAAGTAGATCGCCCAACAACCCAAACTTGTAAATCTTAAACAAATTCAGGGTCCAGTAGCAAAATGTGTCCCTTCACCAAACATGTATCATGTGGCACAGCTAGAACTTCCTCTCTTGCCACCACCATTCCTGAGTAAACAATACAGACAGTCTTGGTGCCTGATATGTTACTTGAGCTCTGTACTGTCAGGTGGGTAGTGCCAGGCAAAAGCAGGCAGGCATGATTCAGAGCTATCAAAGGTGGAAAGTGTCAGAATCACACCCCTTCCCTGACACCATCCAACTGCCATGGAAAAACAACTTCTTATACAATGAACCAAAATGACCACCATTTATTGCTCAGGAATGGTGGAGGCTAGAAAACATTCCAATTGTACCAGAATCAGTGTAGTAGCACTTAATGAAGGATGTAAAGAGCTGGACTTGGTGGAGGTGGGGAAAGGTCCTCTTCAATCTCTTCTATATTTCCCAACACAGTGTTTAAGATCTTGCACTATGGCATATACTATATCTGAACTTTACATTACAGGTACATTATATGGCTCAGTGGTTAGCAATGACTGTTACATTTGGAGACTGGCAGCAATTAATGTTAGTGGGCAAGGTTGGATTAGCCCCCCAAGGTACATGAGGATTCTCGGCTGGGCCTAGACCTTGATGCAAAGATTTCCTACAAAGATCATCCTTTGGACCCTATTATATGCGACTGGGGTCTATTTCTTATATCATGATTTGCACTTTATCGTTGATATGTTCTATGTGATAAAAAGGTTATAATGCAATAAAAAGTGAGCATGCATATGTTCTGTGTAGATGAAAGATGGGCCCTCAATCATTTCCTATGGTGGACTGAAGGAACCTCAGTTTGACAATACTAGTGGGTTTACATAAATATAAGGTTAAATGGGAACAGTGATAGAACTGAATGGATACGTTGGTGGAGCCAACCCTTCAATAATGAGCACTGGAATCTGATTGGTTACTTTTGGGCTTTTTGAGCTTTACTCTCCTTTTCTATGTGTCGTTGATACATGTGAGAGTTAGTGACTGATGGGGTCTGTGGCTTGGGACAATCATGAATTGTTAGAAAGACTTGGCAAAGTAACTTTTATCTTGATTTTGTGACTCTTGTGACTTTGAGATCTTTGATGCATTGTAGAGATTGAAGAAGAGCACAGAGGCTCCCTCTTTAATGATATCTTCTGATGTGTCCCAATGAAGGTGAACCTTTTCTTCAAGAATAGAAGAATATTTTTCATTTCCTGTTGATACTGTTGCACATACTTGGCAAACCATGTAAGTAATTCTTAAAGGGTTCCCCACAATCAAAAAACATTGCCTAACCCCAGGTTAGGATAAGTATCTGATTGTTGGAAATCGCACCATTGGGACCCCCATGATCACAAGCATACTGTGTCTCCAGTTTGATTGGAGCAATGGTCATGCATGGGTGCTGCTGCTCTATACAAAGTATATGGGGGTGATAATGATCAATTGGACCTCCACAAATCAGACTCTTAATACCTATCCTGTGGATCGGCAATATGAATGTGGTACAACCCTTTAAACTGGTTGATTATATCTTGGCATGCTCTTTAACTTTAGAGGTATATAGTCTGCCTGGTCAAGAGATTTAGTCCCCCCCTGAGATGCCAGACACCATAGTCTTGCCATGGCTAGCGTTCTACTTTCCATTAGAAGAATGTTTCTATTAGAAAACTGTGAAAATAAAAAAGGTAATCGCCTAATTTATAGCAGGATGTAATTTTCCTTTCAAAAGAGAGACAAAAGCAGAAAAAGCAATTGCTTTAAATATGAAAGCATAAGCAGGAGGATTTTATGACATTCACCAGTATATATGTCAAAGTTTCCAAACCTAAAAAGGAAAGTAGTACCTGTTAAATAGAAACTTGTCAACACAGGTCTAAATTATGTATGGAAATAGAGTGATGTCACAGATCCTACTTCTGCTGACATCACTTTCTATATACAGAAACAGCGGCTGACACATCCAGCTGGGACTGGGCAACTCTGTCCCCAAATGAGCCAAGTAAGGTGCCTTTCCAACTCTTATTAAGCTGGAAGTAAAGTTCATTTTTAGCAGCATTTTACAGTTTGAAACTACATAAAAAGTTGAGTATCTTCAGAACTACTACAGCTTGCTATTTCTGTACCAGCCCTGGGTTCTGGATTCATAACCACATCAAGCTCGGCTGTAACATACATGAACCTAGTCCAGACGGAACTAACAACATATCACTGTCTCATAATGCATCACTGTCTGATAACAGAAGACCAGCCAGCATATAAGCATGTACAGTCCTATGAAAAAGTTTGGGCACCCCTATTAATCTTAATCATTTTTAGTTCTAAATATTTTGGTATTTGCAACAGCCATTTCAGTTTGATATATCTAATAACTGATGGACACAGTAATATTTCAGGATTGAAATGAGGTTTATTGTACTAACAGAAAATGCGCAATATGCATTAAACCAAAATTTGACCGGTGCAAAAGTATGGGCACCTCAACAGAAAAGTGACATTAATATTTAGTAGATCCTCCTTTTGCAAAGATAACAGCCTCTAGTCGCTTCCTGTAGCTTTTAATCAGTTCCTGGATCCTGGATGAAGGTATTTTGGACCATTTCTTTCTACAAAACAATTCAAGTTCAGTTAAGTTTGATGGTCGCCGAGCATGGACAGCCCGCTCTCAAATGATCTGAAAACAAAGATTGTTCAACATAGTTGTTCAGGGGAAGGATACAAAACGTTGTCTCAGAGATTTAACCTGTCAGTTTCCACTGTGAGGAACATAGTAACGAAATGGAAGACCACAGGGACAGTTCTTGTTAAGCCCAGAAGTGGCAGGCCAAGAAAAATATCAGAAAGGCAGAGAAGAAGAATGGTGAGAAGAGTCAAGGACAATCCACAGACCACCTCCAAAGAGCTGCAGCATCATCTTGCTGCAGATGGTGTCACTGTGCATCGGTCAACTATACAGCGCACTTTGCACAAGGAGAAGCTGTATGGAAGAGTGATGAGAAAGAAGCCGTTTCTGCACGTACGCCACAAATAGAGTTGCCTGAGGTATGCAAAAGCACATTTGGAGAAGCCAACTTCATTTTGGAAACAAAGATTGAGTTGTTTGGTTATAAAAAAAGGCGTTATGCATGGCGTCCAAAAAGAAACAGCATTCCAAGAAAAACACTTGCTACCCACTGTAAAATTTGGTGGAGGTTCCATCATGCTTTGGGGCTGTGTGGCCAATGCCGGCACCGGGAATCTTGTTAAAGTTGAGGGTCGCATGGATTCCACTCAGTATCAGCAGATTCTTGAGAATAATGTTCAAGAATCAGTGACAAAGTTGAAGTTACGCCGGGGATGGATATTTCAGCAAGACAATGATCCAAAACACCGCTCCAAATCAACTCAGGCATTCATGCAGAGGAACAATTACAATGTTCTGGAATGGCCATCCCAGTCCCCAGACCGGAATATCATTGAACATCTGTGGGATGATTTGAAGCGGGCTGTCCATGCTCGGCCACCATCTAACTTAACTGAACTTGAATTGTTTGTCCAAAATCCCTTTATCCAGGATCCAGGAACTGATTAAAAGCTACAGGAAGCGACTAGAGGCTGTTATCTTTGCAAAAGGAGGATCTACTAAATATTAATGTCACTTTTCTGTTGAGGTGCCCATACTTTTGCACTGGTCAAATTTTGGTTTAATGCATATTGCACATTTTCTGTTAGTACAATAAACCTCATTTCTATCCTGAAATATTACTGTGTCCATCAGTTATTAGATATATCAAACTGAAATGGCTGTTGCAAATACCAAAATATTTAGAACTAAAAATGATTAAGATTAATAGGGGTGCCCAAACTTTTTCATAGGACTGTATACTCAGATTAGCAAGTTAGTAGGAAACCGGGCAAAGTAACTGAGGGTAAATTCGTGCAGAGTTTTTTGGTCAAGATTTTGAGGCCGTACTCGCCTCAAAATCCTGACCAAATAGACGACTTCCATTGAAATCAATGGGAGCCGGCTCATTCTTCAGGCCGTTTTGCCTCATGATTCGGCCTGAAGACACTCCCTCCTCCCGACTAGGCCCATTCATTGAGCCTAATCCGGAGTGGAGTGGGCGACTGGATGCCATGCAGTGCATCAGCATTCAGTCGCGGCTACCCGTTTTTTGGATCGGAAGATGCTGAGCAAGGACTTTTTTTTTGCAGAGATGTAGGGTTTATATTTATATTTTTTTGGCTTGGAATACATATGACATTTTGATCACTTTTTATTACATTTTTCTTTGGGGGGGAGACAAAACAGTAATTTACGCACTATGATAATTTTCTATTATGGAATTCACCATATGGATTTTTAGTATTTTACTAGTTCTATTTATTTCTGGGCACAGTAATGCCTGGTATTATTATTTTTTATTTAATTAACTTATATGTGTAAAATGGGGAGTGCTGATTGGCTTAAAAACGGCAGCCACAACGTGATCTAACCACTTAGATGCAGCTAACCCAATTCACTGTGTAACTAACCATAATTAGTGCTGTCCTAGGCCTGGGTCATACTGGCCTTTGCATATCCTCTATACATATATGTCAGATGTCTATAAGCGGTTAAAAATTTTCTATGTGTACATAAAATATGATGTCTTTGATTTTTAATTAAATTACCTTGAGAAAGATTACAAAAAGCAGGTTGTCTTGAATGAGACAAAGCTGTAATACTCAGGAGACGATGTAAACAATGAATAGTTTGCTGTGCTCACCCCATTGCTGCTTTCTCTTTGATCTGATCAGCGGTAGTGCTAAGAGTTGGATAACACTGATCTAATGTTTGTGACCTGCCCTAAGGATAGGCATCAATTTTAAAAAAAATAGATAGCTCCTTTAAAAGGGATTAAAGAAGTACTAGCCTCTGCTCGTGACTTTGTCTGGTGTTGTTGGCGTTGATGATCTGCCTAAATTCATCAAATTGCTGCCGTCAATGGTTTGCCTGCTCTGGCGTTTTGGCAGCTCTCAAGCTGGCCTGCTGCTGAACTTGTGCCTCACACTGTGCCTGTGATTGTTATGGCATCTCAGCAGCTGGCTGGGACGCCATATAATGAGCATGTTGTTGGCACTGATGATTGGTACTTTCAGAGGTACCATCATATTTTAATCCACTTTATGATGTTAAAGAGAATTCTGCTGCAAAGAAAACAGATCATCAACATCAACAGATTTAGCATGTGTCAGTCTAATATTAGGCTTAGTGGTCAGAGTCAAAATAGAAGATTATAGTACTTTAACCACTTCAGTACTGGGCCAATTTGTGGTCAAGGACCAGACACATTTTCGGGTTTTATTTGTATGTCAGTTTTGAGGGCTGTAACATTTTTCTCGTATGTCTCGTTCAACTAATTTTTGCGTCTTTTTTTCGGGGACACATAGGGCTTTATTTTCATGTTGTTTTTATTTTCAAATGTGTTTTACTTTCTTTTATATCCGGAAAAATATAAACATAATAGGAGGGAAATTGTGACTGGTTTTCACTTTATTATTATTATTTTTTTAATAACACAAAGTGCTACTGAAAAACTTTATAAAATAGTTTTTCCTCTCTGTTATGGTAATTTTTATTTTGTATGGTGTTGTCGGGGGTGGGCCTATAACCTTTAATAACAGCGTTTTATTAGCGTATTATTTTATTTATTTATTTTACTTATTTATTTTTTTTACTTTTTTATGATATTTTATTTTTATATTTTTTCAGATTGTGTCCCCATAAGGTCATAAGAGACCCTTGGGGACATCTGATCACTTTTTTTTTGTTACAGAGGCTGATTTCCCCTATAACTGAGGCTGCTACATTTAGCCTCAGTTGCAAGAGGAATCCAGCCTCCTGCACACTGTTCTTTACACTTACAGAGCTGATCTGGGTCCTGTAGGACCCAGCAGCTCTTGTAAGACACTGAGCCCGGTGGATCACGTGACCACCGGGTCAGAGGGTGGACACATCATGGCGGCGCCCATAGCCATGTATACAGAGCTCATTGAGCGCTGTATACACAGTGACCGAGAAGGCAGGGAAGGGAATAAACCTTCCCTGCCATCTCTCCGGCTGAAGTTACTGCCGGCTCCCAGCTTCAGCACCTGCACAATCTCCGTGCAGCTGCTGTGTTCTGATTGGACGTACCGGTACGTCCTGTCAGAACTAGGCAACCACTATCTGGACGTTTATAGTCTGTGGGCGGTCCCCGCACCCATAGGAATGAATGGACGCAGCCGGCACACAGGGGGTTAAGCGGCCGGCCATCGACAAAGTCTGCGTGCCGCTTCCATTCTTTCCTATGGGTGCATGCTATTCGAAATGGCCGTTTCGAATAGTACACACTCATCTCTAATAGCGACCTGAAAAATTAATAAAACAATTAATAATAATAATAATAATAATAATAATAATAATAATAATAATAATAATATTTAATAATACAATTAATTAATACAATTAATAATACAATCATTCATAGGTATAAGTATTTGGCTATGAGAGTAAATGAATGGTACTAGTATGTACTTTATAAATGTACATTATAACTGAACTGGGAATCATTATTTAGCCTCCTTTTCTGGTAGATATAAGAAACTAGAGATAACTTTCAATTCACTAATCTTTCTCTCTCTGAGTCATAATTTACTGAGTTTCACTCATTTTTTAGAATCAGTGTCTCACCAGTCAGAAATGCTGATAAGCGGCATATCTTACTGTTTTCATAGTAAAGCGGTATGCAATGGACATCTGTCTAAGTGAAGCAGCTGCAGCAGAAGTTGCTGAGATATCATTAGGGGCTACTTTACATGTCTAGTACATATGTAAGCCGTGTACCGAGGTGGGCTCCCCAGGATACAGCGAAGTCACGAACAAAGGAAGTGAGTCCAATTCAATTTAACCAAGATAGGGCTTTACTTAGTTTAGATAACCTCTTTTGTCCAAAAGAACACTCCCAGGTATTACATTTACACAGCCTAGAGGCTGGGACCCTGGTGTTATACAGCACGGTGCCCACTAGTGTGGCCTTCAATATACTCCAAGCTTTTACCTACCTGCAAGCTGCGCCTATGCAGCTGCCTGTTACCTGTTATTACCCTATTACACAGGAACAATTCAGTGTGTGTGACACAGGCATCCGGCGGTGTAACACCAGGGTTTACAATCTTATCACAATACTACTAAATTCCCCCCAAACCAAGTACAACTAAGCAAGTATAATAGTTGGTTAGCTTGCAAGCCAAACAGTGTAAAGTTAAACTAAATGTTGCTCCCAGACTTCCTTACAAGTCCCTCTCTGGGAGATACAACTCTGTAGAAATCCTCTGTGACTTAGTCCTTTTACCAGACAGGTAGATAGTTCACCAGTATTGCAGCCTGGGGTGATGATTATACCTAACTAACTAACTACAGGCTTTTTACTCAGTCCCAGCAATATGGTGCAAAACTTGCAGTGTGGTGCGTGCACGCTTACTTCTGTTGGGTACCTTTTAGTCTCTGTTAGCATCAGGGTGAAGAGGAGCTCCTCGGACAGCATGCGGTCTCACTGACAGTCTCACTTCTCAGCCAAGTCTCTGACAGTAATCTTCTCCTTAGGATGGTGTCTGGACAGACTCTGAAAGTCTCAAATCCTCAGCTATTCTTGCTGTGGCTTCTCCCTCCAAGGACCCTCTCTGCACAGTGATGTCTCCACAGCTCTCTCTTCTCCTCTAGAGTCCAGCACACTCTGACTCAAAATGGCTCCTAGAACCTTCCTCCAACGATCAGGGTCTCCACATCAATCTTCCAGGGGCATGCAGCCTTTTTCCTTTTACTTGTTATCTCGCAACAGCGACCTCTTGTGGTCAAACAACAAAATGTCAGGTTATGAAAACACCAACTCAATTACACATTGCACATTCACTACACAGGGGCTGTTTCACCCTCTTACATGCCACCCCACTAGAGGTTGACGTCCCTGGCAACCTTTCCCATATAAACTCATCTTGTGCATAGCGCTGTGGGGGTACCCCAGCATTGGACCTGGCTGTCCTACGCAGAGTCACAGAATCAGGGGCACCCGGCACACCCAATGATGGCTGTTCTGCAGGTTGTACAACTCCCTCCCTGGGCGGCAAACTAGACTCGACTTGGTTCCCTGGATCGGCTGGGGCAGGGACAACCCACCACTCATCGTCTAAGGGGGTTTCCCTGGTAGCAATGCTAGGAGCCTGTACCACCTCGTCGGCCACCGAGTGTTCAAAATTGCAGCGTCTTAACATGTTACGGTGAAGGTTCCTTGAGGGTCCTCCAGTCCCTACTGGCTGTACCTCATACACTGGAATATCAGGGTCTACCTTTCGCTTCACAACATATGGTACCGCCTCCCACCGCCCATCCAATTTTCCCGTTGGCCTCTTGGCCCTGACAATCACACGATCACCTGGGGCGTATTCATCCCTCTGCACCGGCCCTGGGTTGGGGTGTACTATTTGTCTCATGCGTTCGCCCACAACCTTATGTACTGCTCTCAGTCGGCGACGGTGTTCTTGCGCCCATGCGGTAGTGCTCCTTGGAGGAGGCTGCATTGGATCTGGCATGTGGAGATCCTCAATCTCTTGACCTGCCCTCCCAAACATCAACATGTGTGGAGAGTAACCAGTGGTGTTGTGTACTCTATTGTTATAGGCCCACATCAGTTCAGGTAGATACTCTGGCCACCGAGCTTTTTGACTATCCTCTAGCGTCCGCAACATCTGTATCAAGGTGCGGTTGAACCGCTCGCATGCCCCGTTCCCCTGTGGATGATATGGGGTCGTGCGAGAACGTTCGATCCCATAGAGTTGATACAATTCACTCATCAAAGCCCCCTGAAAGCACGCCCCCTGATCTGAATGGATTTTCTGTGGACACCCAAACACTTGTATAAAGTGTTTGCAGACCGCTTCGGCAGCGGATTCAGCCGTCTGATCTCTGGTGGGTACAGCTACTGCATACTTTGTAAAATGGTCCGTCATAACCAAACAGTAAGAATGTCCTGAGGTAGAGTACCCAATCTGTACATAATCAATCATTAGAATTTGCAGGGGGGCAGATGTTTGAATAGTTTGTACAGGGGCACGTTGTTCGGGACTTTTACTCAGCCCGCAGGACCGACATTGAAGACATGCCTTGGTCACCATCTTTCCCAAATCTGGACAATACACAAATCGGAGCCATTGGTACGTTTTGGCACTCCCAAAATGGGTCCCACTCTCATGGGCTTCCTGAGCGGCTACTGGTCCCAATGACATCGGGATGACAATCTGTTGCCGGTGCTGCAGCTCTGACTGTATGTATATGGTCTGACATAGGAGTCCTTGGATGACAACCAGCTTATCCCACTGTCTCAGTAACTTCTGACCCTCTTGGGTTAAGCTAGCCCGCTCATTCGGCCGTGGCCAGATCTTAGTCCGGATCCACTCTTTCACTTTACATAGGTCCGGACAGCTATTTTGAACCCTTTCCCAATCTTCCAATGTCTTCCCCAGCACCATCGGCATCCCTGAAGCCACCCCACTTGAATGGGTTATGTTCTGGAATGGCGGTATTCTGCCGAGGTGTGGGATTTCACTGTCTTCTAGCCCTTCCTCTCCACTCTTGGTTGGCAACCCCACAGGGACTCGGGAGAGGGCATCAGCGTTGCCATTCTCTCTCCCTGATCGGAACTGGATACGGTATTGATACTTGGAGAGGCGGGACATCCACCTCTGCTCAAGGGCACCTAACTTAGCGTTCTCTAAGTGTGCTAAAGGGTTATTGTCCGTCATCACAATCACTTCTGCACCCGTCAGATACTCTGTGAATCTTTCAGTCATGGCCCTCCAGCTCAGCTTCCATAACGGGGCTGCTAGCATATAGGTCGCACTCATCATGTACGGGGCTTGATTGTTGGTGAACCGCCACAGGACGCCCCGTTACTGCGGCGGTCGGGAGTTTAAAGCCGGCTCGGGTTCCACCTCCCCCTTACACTCTCTGGCGATATGGCCATACTGTCTGCAACTCCAGCAGAGGGGTCCCCTTGATACCTGCCCAGCTGATGAGCCTCGGTTGGTGGGTCCTCGGCCACGGTGTACTCTCAGCGGGGGAGAGTAGGACGATGCGGTCATTTCTGGAACCATGGATTGACCTGCTCGCATCTGGGACACCTCCAGTCGGAGTTCTCTCATTTCTGCCCGTAGAGCCTGGACTACATCCTTTAAGGACCCTGGGTCTTCAGGACCTCCTCGGGTCCCTGTCACTTGGGTGCTACTCACAGCCTTCACATTCACAGCCACGGGCGCTTCTTCCCTCTCTACAGCAGCCAGGTAAACATTATAGAATGTCAGGTTGGCATCTGCCCGGATCATCTCTTGCAGTTTATCCTGTAACAACTTATTGGATAACCCTAGGATGAATTGATCTCGTAGCAGCCGGTCCACTTCTTTGAAGGCTCCCATAGCCTCTGAGTCCCGTCGCTGCACTTCATTCAGCATCTCTTGTAAGGCGTTAGAGTATTGCGTTAAAGTCTCACCCTCCCTCTGTGACCGATTGAAGAAGTTGCTCCGCAACTGCGCTACCTTGGCACGCCCTCCCTGAGCTCCCTCTAGCAGAGCAAATATTTTTTCTAAAGTGTCTCTTTCCGATTCGGGCCGTACCATCACTGTCCGTCTAGCGTCACCTTCTAGGGCCCCTAATGCTATCTCTGCACGCAGTTCCGGTATCAGGTTGCTCAGTCTAACTATACTTCGTACCCTTTCAGTCCAGTCCTGCAACATCATATTATTACCGTCAAACTTTGGCAGATGCTGCATTAGTGCCCCGGCCGATAAGTACCCCACTTGGGCCGGCATTACCAGCGCTGGGGCTTGCTGTGCAGGGGCACCCTGGACCACCACAGCTGGTGCCAGGGGATTCTCTCCCGCCACATTCCCGTCCATGAGGGTCGCTGTATCCTGCCGACTACGCCAAGTTGTAAGCCGTGTACAGAGGTGGGCTCCCCAGGATACAGCGAAGTCACGAACAAAGGAAGTGAGTCCAATTCAATTTAACCAAGATAGGACTTTACTTAGTTTAGATAACCTCTTTTGTCCAAAAGAACACTCCCAGGTATTACATTTACACAGCCTAGAGGCTGGGACCCTGGTGTTATACAGCACGGTGCCCACTAGTGTGGCCTTCAATATACTCCAAGCTTTTACCTACCTGCAAGCTGCGCCTATGCAGCTGCCTGTTACCTGTTATTACCCTATTACACAGGAACAATTCAGTGTGTGTGACACAGGCATCCGGCGGTGTAACACCAGGGTTTACAATCTTATCACAATACTACTAAATTCCCCCCAAACCAAGTACAACTAAGCAAGTATAATGGTTAGTTAGCTTGCAAGCCAAACAGTGTAAAGTTAAACTAAATGTTGCTCCCAGACTTCCTTACAAGTCCCTCTCTGGGAGATATAACTCTGTAGAAATCCTCTGTGACTTAGTCCTTTTACCAGACAGGTAGATAGTTCACCAGTATTGCAGCCTGGGGTGATGATTATACCTAACTAACTAACTACAGGCTTTTTACTCAGTCCCAGCAATATGGTGCAAAACTTGCAGTGTGGTGCATGCACGCTTACTTCTGTTGGGTACCTTTTAGTCTCTGTTAGCATCAGGTTGAAGAGGAGCTCCTCGGACAGCATGCGGTCTCACTGGCAGTCTCACTTCTCAGCCAAGTCTCTGACAGTAATCTTCTCCTTAGGATGGTGTCTGGACAGACTCTGAAAGTCTCAAATCCTCAGCTATTCTTGCTGTGGCTTCTCCCTCCAAGGACCCTCTCTGCACAGTGATGTCTCCACAGCTCTCTCTTCTCCTCTAGAGTCTAGCACACTCTGACTCAAAATGGCTCCTAGAACCTTCCTCCAACGATCAGGGTCTCCACATCAATCTTCCAGGGGCATGCAGCCTTTTTCCTTTTACTTGTTATCTCGCAACAGCGACCTCTTGTGGTCAAACAACAAAATGTCAGGTTATGAAAACACCAACTCAATTACACATTGCACATTCACTACACAGGGGCTGTTTCACCCTCTTACACATATATATCAGGTTTGACAGATGCTGTTAGCGCATCTCTATATACTGGGATTCACTCATACTACTTACTTTATTACGCATACTGTTGTCCAAAATGAAATACCCACAGAAGTTGACCATAGACTGTCTCCGCATGGCACTAAACAGGGGAAATACTTTGTAATTTAACTTATTTGACATTTTGTGGTGGAAAATATATAATGGCAGAAATCTCTGAGAAACCGTCACAATATCACAGATGCAAAGTGTTGTGGCTTTTATAACTTACTAGCCTCTGGCCGCGACTTCGTCTGTGGGTTGTTGGTGTCGATGATCCACCTATATTCAGCAAATTGCTGCCGTTGAGGGTTTGCATGCTTTGGCGTTATGGCAGCTCTTAAGCTGTCCTTCTGCTGAACTTGTTCCTCGTGTCGTGCCTGTAATTGTTCTGGCATCTCAGCAGCTCACTGGGACGCCATATAATGAGCGTGTTGTTGGCTTTGTTTTAATAGAGGTTACAAACTATCTATGTGCCAAATTTCATTCAAATCCGTTCCGCCAGTTTTGCGTGATTGACTAACAAACATCCAAACTTTCACATTTTATTATATTAATAGGAGGATTGTGCATTCCATTGTTCACTTTCTACATTAGTTACATGACATAAACTTCATCACTAGTCTCCAATAATAGCCTAATGTTGAGAGTGAATGGTATACAGGTATTTATAGTTAAAACTTCTACTGATCTCCTGATGTTTTCTAGATACCCCATTTCTCCAAAAATAAACCCTAGCTTAATTATGCAGTTGTTGTTGTTTTTTTTGGAGTAGGTTTGAAATACAAGCCCTACTCCAAAAATCATCCTTAGTTACAGTGAGGGCGGGTTCACATCTGCGCCTGGTCTCTGCTTTAGCCAATCCAGTGGGTTTCCGACTTCAGCCACTTGAATGGGTTTGCAAAGTGACTACCCGTATGCGTCTTCTGCCTCTCCGCAGCAAAACCATTTTTTTTAACCTGACACAAAGTCCTGCATGTCCAACTTTGTGTCCAGCAAAAAAAAACGGTTTCCTGGGGCAGAAGATGGAAACCCGCTAGATTGCCTACTGCAGAGACCAGGTACAGATGTGAACCTGCCCTTAGCGCCTGCAGCGCTAGTTTATGTCTTGTGACGTAACAGAGAGGGAGAATAGACATACTGTATCTCTCAAGATGGTTAAAGAAATTCTGTAAAACGGAAAAGTTTTTACATGGAAAAAAACCCATTTAAGGCTAAAGCACCACATAGAGAAGTGTAGCTAAAAAAGCTCTGGAAAAAAAACCACAATGGAAATGCAACGCTATTGTTTCTGCAGTGTTTTTCTTGTGACTCTGTGACTTTGAGGACTTTCTGCTACTATTATACCTATGCGGAAACACCAGCATTGCTTCAGGTATAAATGACTTGCTGCAAGCATTTTAGAAAACACAGCTTTTCCGCTGTGGATCTCTTTCTGCAATGTGTGGATGGCATTAGCCAGAATCCCATCCCCTTTGCAGATAATGTAAAATGCTGCGTTTTTTCAACATGGGACTTCAGGCTTAAGGGGTTTCTGCAATCTATAGAGACATTGGGGGGTGTTTCTCTCGTACTACAGAATTCTGGTGTAGAGAAGTGTTAGGATCACATCCTCCATCTTGTATTCTGTCAGCCATCTTGTAACCTTTTTCTTATATAAGCTTTATAAGAATGTCTGTTTAGAGTCTAAGAGACCCCTTTAGGGGATAAGGCGTGTGGAATGTTAATGGATGGGTTATAACTCCTTATCTGTTTGTGGTAAGGGTCTCATCTTTGAAGGTGTGTGTAGAAACAGGTTCTATAACCTGTTGATCGTCAGTCTAAGACCAGAGTGGTCAGACCAGCATGTGATCATTATCTCTCTTGCTGTGATATATACATCTAGAATTAGTGTAAGATGTTGGTTTACACATAAATATTTTAGATTCTTCTTTATTTCATGAGAAAGGTCATCTCAGTTTGGAAGGGAATAATGAGATGCAGATTACATTAGACCTTATCCAATAGTCATGTGCCACACCTTATGTTATAACTCTAGAAACAATCATGTTATTAGAATAGTCCAACCTGCTTTTGTCTGTATTGTATTTAAACTACCTTTTTGCACCATTAAAATCAGAACTCACTTAATACACTACATTGTGTGTGTGTCCGTGACTTCTCCAAGCTTGCATATTTAAATTAGACCTAGTTCAGCATACGTGAGGGGTCTTTTGCCCCTAACAGAAGTCACAAAGCAGGGACGCTTCCCCAGCTTTACTTACGAGCTGCGCCGGTGCCTGAGAGATGATGAAACTTATCAGACTCACTCCTAGGTAGATATCAAGGTGGTTTTTTTTTTTTTTTTTTAAATGTGGCCATGGACAAAGTAGGAGTAGGCTATTTGGGATATTAGGTCATTGGTCCTGATAAGACCTCATTGGAGAAAAAAAGGAACATGTTCAAGCGTTTCCATTTGGAAGGTATCTCCCTATAGTTCTATGCATGGTTTTTTTTAAAAAAAAGGTGATGCTAGGGCATGCTCCTTTGTTTTTACCAGTGAGATCTTATTTGCATATTCCTTACCCAGAAGTCTTAGCAGGGCATGCATGGGCATACTATTAAGTCTCTGTACCATCTCTCTGTGATAAGACACTGTGAGTACACTTTCTGACCAACATCTAGAGATCTCATACAGACAGTCAGTGCTCTTCTCTGCGGATGGGGCCCTTTTCCTTCGTGGGGGAGTTATTCCGAGATTATGTTCTTAGATTTTTGTTATTTTGTTTTTTAAACATGCATTAATTTATAGAAAGTTTTTTTTTCAAAAAGGCAGTGCTAAGGACCAAGTTTCTCTTTTCTACTAATTAGGTCTTATTGGTATTTTACTAACCCTAGGTTCACACCTGCGTTTGGGTTTCCATTTTTGGGTCCGCTTGGGGACCTGAAAAACAGAAACTCAATCTGCTTTAAAAAGCTGTAACCTGTAGATCCCATAGACTATAATGGGTACGCTGGTTTCTGCTCAAAAAATGCGAAGAGAAAAGCACTGCTGGCTGGGTTTTTCTCTCTACATTTTTCAAGCAGATTTGGGGATGGAATCCCCGAATGGAGACCAGGTGTGAACCTAGCCTACCCCAGAATTCTTACCAGGGCATGCATGGTCTAGTAAGTCCTTGCTTGATTTCTTCCTAAAGAGACATTGTACGGGTCAGTGCACACAGAGTTTTTTGGCGCTGAGTTCTATTGGGAGGCTTTTTTGGAGGTGGATTTTGAGGTGGATTCAGCGTCAAAATCAGCACCCAAAAATTCCGTGTGCACTGACCCTACCTTTTCTGACCCAGATTCCCTTTAAGTCAGTCATAGAGTACACTAATGTTATTAAAAGGGTTGTCTAGTTTAGAAAACACATTCTAGAGAAGTATAGAAGAAGTCTAGTGGTGAGGATCCTTATCTCTTGCAGGCTGAAGTTTTGTGATCAGTTTATTCTCAAGGGACCTTTCTAACAAGTATGGGTTGTACAAAGCAAAAATATATATCCTTGTACCGTGTTAGCCAGTGGATATGAAATGAAAGAAATTTTTTGAGAGAAGTCCTCAGTAGTTGATACCTTTTTTAATGGCTAACGCAAAAAGTTTTTTGATGACATATCAAGCTTTCGAGACTCTATAGAGGTCTCTTCATCAGGATGGTATAACACAATTTCTGAAGGTAGGCATATATATACACAGAGAAATGGAGTGTTAGATGCAAAATAGATGGAGAACAGAACACAATGTAAATAAACATATATATCAGTTCCCAGGGAAGTTCTCTGGGTTTATAGCTTCTTTGATCAGTGACGTGGTGTCTAGTGGTTGTAAAACGTCATAAAACCCTGGGCCTGGTTTAACCCCCTTTGGAGCGTGTCAAAGTTCGCCATAAGTTTAACCTCCAATATGAGGCGATGTTTTCTGCTCTTGAAATTCCCTCTCAGTACCAGGATCTTCATATCCTGGGTCATATTATGATTTTGATTGCAGAAGTGTTTTGGCACAGGGAGGTCCATTCTTTGTTCTCTAATCGTATGTCTGTGTGAGTTCATCCTCATCCTAAGTGACTGTCCTGTCTCACCTACATACAGGCCCTCAGGACACTTAGTACACAATATCAAATACACTACATTAGGTGTGCTGCAGGTGAAGTTACCTGGGATCTTGTAGTGTCGATCGGAGTTCGGGATCTTTATTTTGTCCGTAGTCAGTATGTGCGGGCAGGTCTTGCACCTCTTATTTCCACATGGAAATGTTCCTTTGTTAGTTGGAGGTGACAGTGAGCTGCTAATAATCATATTCCTGAGGTTTTGTGGCTGTCTGTAGCACAGCAGGGGGGGGTCTGGAAATATGGATTTTAGACGGTTGTCTTTTTGCAGTAGTGGATGTAATTTGCGTGTGATTCCTCTCAGCGTCTCCAGGTGGGGGTTATATGTGACAACCAGGGGCACCCGATTGTTCTCCTGTTTGGTGTTGTATTTTAATAACTCCGATCTTGGTATTCTGGTGGCCCTGTTGATTTGGTTTTCAACTGTTCTTGGATGGTAACCCTGCCTCAAGAATGTGTTTTTGAGGCCCCCAATGTGCTTGTCTCTGTCCACAGGGTTTGAACATATGCGATGGTATCTGATGGCCTGGCTGTAGACAATGGAATTTTTTATGTGTTTTGGATGAAAGCTATCCCATCTTAGGTAGGTAGGGCGGTCAATCGGCTTCCGATACAGCGATGTCTCAATTTTGTTGTCCTGTATCTTGATGACTGTGTCTAGGAAGTTTATTTCAGAGAAGGAGTGATTGAGTGTCAGGTTGATGGTGGGATGGAACTGGTTGAATTGTTCATGGAAGGTTTTCAGCTGTTCCTCAGACCCAGTCCAAATGATTAGGATATCATCAATGAAACGGTAGTAGGCCAGAGGCCTGGTGGTGCAGGTGGATAGGAAGTCACTCTCAAGCTTGGCCATGAAGAGATTAGCGTACTGTGGCGCCATTTTGCTCCCCATTGCGGTGCCAGTCTGCTGTAGGTAGATACAGTCACCAAAAGAGAAGTAATTGTGGGTGAGGATGAATTTTGTGAGTTTCACCACAGCTTCAGCATTCATACCTTGTTTTTCCATAAAAAACTGGCAGGCGTTTACACCGTCCTGGTGTGGGATGTTGGAGTACAAGGATTCTACATCCATGGTGGCCTGGATGGTTCCATCTGGAAGGGGACCTATAGTAGATAGTTTATTTAATAGGTCTGTAGTATCCTGTAGGTAGCTGGCTGTATCCTTCACTAAGGGTTTGAGGGTACCCTCCACCCATCCAGAGATCTATTCAGTGCGAGTCCCAACACATGAAATGATCGGTCTCCCTGGGTTCCCCGGTTTGTGCAGTTTTGGGAGCATGTAAAAAGTCCCCATTCTTGGATTTGTTGGTATGAGGCCGCTTAGGCTTATTGCTCCATCAGATAGGCCGGAGATCACCTTTTTTAGTTTTTTGGAGTATTCCACTGTGGGGTCTGAATCCAACTATCTACTATAGGTCCCCTTCCAGATGGAACCATCCTGGCCACCATGGATGTAGAATCCTTGTACTCCAACATCCCACACCAGGACGGTGTAAACGCCTGCCAGTTTTTTATGGAAAAACAAGGTATGAATGCTGAAGCTGTGGTGAAACTCACAAAATTCATCCTCACCCACAATTACTTCTCTTTTGGTGACTGTATCTACCTACAGCAGACTGGCACCGCAATGGGGAGCAAAATGGCGCCACAGTACGCTAATCTCTTCATGGCCAAGCTTGAGAGTGACTTCCTATCCACCTGCACCACCAGGCCTCTGGCCTACTACCGTTTCATTGATGATATCCTAATCATTTGGACTGGGTCTGAGGAACAGCTGAAAACCTTCCATGAACAATTCAACCAGTTCCATCCCACCATCAACCTGACACTCAATCACTCCTTCTCTGAAATAAACTTCCTAGACACAGTCATCAAGATACAGGACAACAAAATTGAGACATCGCTGTATCGGAAGCCGATTGACCGCCCTACCTACCTAAGATGGGATAGCTTTCATCCGAAACACATAAAGAATTCCATTGTCTACAGCCAGGCCATCAGATACCATCGCATATGTTCAAACCCTATGGACAGAGACAAGCACATTGGGGGCCTCAAAAACACATTCTTGAGGCAGGGTTACCATCCAAGAACAGTTGAAAACCAAATCAACAGGGCCACCAGAATACCAAGATCGGAGTTATTAAAATACAACACCAAACAGGAGAACAATCGGGTGCCCCTGGTTGTCACATATAACCCCCACCTGGAGACGCTGAGAGGAATCACACGCAAATTACATCCACTACTGCAAAAAGACAACCGTCTAAAATCCATATTTCCAGACCCCCCCTGCTGTGCTACAGACAGCCACCAAACCTCAGGAATATGATTATTAGCAGCTCACTGTCACCTCCAACTAACAAAGGAACATTTCCATGTGGAAATAAGAGGTGCAAGACCTGCCCGCACATACTGACTACGGACAAAATAAAGATCCCGAACTCCGATCGACACTACAAGATCCCAGGTAACTTCACCTGCAGCACACCTAATGTAGTGTATTTGATATTGTGTACTAAGTGTCCTGAGGGCCTGTATGTAGGTGAGACAGGACAGTCACTTAGGATGAGGATGAACTCACACAGACATACGATTAGAGAACAGAGAATGGACCTCCCTGTGCCAAAACACTTCTGCAATCAAAATCATAATATGACCCAGGATATGAAGATCCTGGTACTGAGAGGGAATTTCAAGAGCAGAAAACATCGCCTCATATGGGAGGTTAAACTTATGGCGAACTTTGACACGCTCCAAAGGGGGTTAAACCAGGGTTTTATGACGTTTTACAACCACTAGACACCACGTCACTGATCAAAGAAGCTATAAACCCAGAGAACTTCCCTGGGAACTGATATATATGTTTATTTACATTGTGTTCTGTTCTCCAGCTATTTTGCATCTAACACTCCATTTCTCTGTGTATATATATGCCTACCTTCAGAAATTGTGTTATACCATCCTGATGAAGAGACCTCTATAGAGTCTCGAAAGCTTGATATGTCATCAAAAAACTTTTTGAGTTAGCCATTAAAAAAGGTATCAACTACTGAGGACTTCTCTCAAAAAATTTCTTTCATTTCATATCCACTGGCTAACACGGTACAAGGATATATATTTTTTCTTTTACAAAATGGATACCAGAAACTACCGGATATTTATGGACCTAAAGACACTTCTGAAGAAACGAGCACAACTGGACAGCGACATCTTCTTCCTATCCAAATGCAAAAAAGAGAAATTAATTCCCAAAGGACTTTTGCTCAGAAATCCTATCCTACACACCTATAATACTCACTATGCACGAAACTTATGTCACAGGACTTCAGAGCGACTGAGGAACCATCTTATACATCATTTCTACAGCGTCAAGAGCAAAGTCCAAATGGGGATTGAAACAGAATGGAACAACATTGAAGAAAACTCAAGGAGAATGTTGCAACAATACTACGAGAAGCTGCGGACATCTCTAATTCACAGTAAACAAAAGAAACTCCACAGACTGAGACTTGCTGCAGGAGTCTATAAGAATACACACAAAGCAAAAGCTATACCTAATAAACGGGACCATCACTCACACTCAGATTTGGAAACACCGAGCTGTGTGATCAATCTCTCTACTTATGAACCCACTGAAGCAGAATTTGGGGTACTCTCCAGGGGACTCTCATTTTGTCCATCAAAAACCGTGGATAAAATAGAACTGTGCAGTGACATGGAGGATTTTTTCAGGAGGCTGCGCCTGAGGGAATATTTTCATGACATGGATGACACAGAGGAGACCCAATCTACTCATACTGAGGGTCCAACCTTAGTAAAAAAGGAGACATCTGATTGGACTCCTCCCAATGGACGCAATATCCATTTGGATAATTACATAGACTGTTTCAGACACATGGTCAAATCAACTATACTGGATACAAACAAAGCACTGCCATCTAACATCAGTGCCCAGGAAAGAAGGGCCATAAAATCCCTGAGAAATAATAAAGACATCATCATTAAGCCAGCGGACAAAGGTGGTGCAATAGTCATGATGAACACATCAGACTACATACAGGAAGCTCACAGACAACTGAATGACACGCACTACTACTCCAAGTTGGATTCAGACCCCACAGTGGAATACTCCAAAAAACTAAAAAAGGTGATCTCCGGCCTATCTGATGGAGCAATAAGCCTAAGCGGCCTCATACCAACAAATCCAAGAACGGGGACTTTTTACATGCTCCCAAAACTGCACAAACCGGGGAACCCAGGGAGACCGATCATTTCATGTGTTGGGACTCGCACTGAACAGATCTCTGGATGGGTGGAGGGTACCCTCAAACCCTTAGTGAAGGATACAGCCAGCTACCTACAGGATACTACAGACCTATTAAATAAACTATCTACTATAGGTCCCCTTCCAGATGGAACCATCCTGGCCACCATGGATGTAGAATCCTTGTACTCCAACATCCCACACCAGGACGGTGTAAACGCCTGCCAGTTTTTTATGGAAAAACAAGGTATGAATGCTGAAGCTGTGGTGAAACTCACAAAATTCATCCTCACCCACAATTACTTCTCTTTTGGTGACTGTATCTACCTACAGCAGACTGGCACCGCAATGGGGAGCAAAATGGCGCCACAGTACGCTAATCTCTTCATGGCCAAGCTTGAGAGTGACTTCCTATCCACCTGCACCACCAGGCCTCTGGCCTACTACCGTTTCATTGATGATATCCTAATCATTTGGACTGGGTCTGAGGAACAGCTGAAAACCTTCCATGAACAATTCAACCAGTTCCATCCCACCATCAACCTGACACTCAATCACTCCTTCTCTGAAATAAACTTCCTAGACACAGTCATCAAGATACAGGACAACAAAATTGAGACATCGCTGTATCGGAAGCCGATTGACCGCCCTACCTACCTAAGATGGGATAGCTTTCATCCGAAACACATAAAGAATTCCATTGTCTACAGCCAGGCCATCAGATACCATCGCATATGTTCAAACCCTATGGACAAAGACAAGCACATTGGGGGCCTCAAAAACACATTCTTGAGGCAGGGTTACCATCCAAGAACAGTTGAAAACCAAATCAACAGGGCCACCAGAATACCAAGATCGGAGTTATTAAAATACAACACCAAACAGGAGAACAATCGGGTGCCCCTGGTTGTCACATATAACCCCCACCTGGAGACGCTGAGAGGAATCACATGCAAATTACATCCACTACTGCAAAAAGACAATCGTCTAAAATCCATATTTCCAGACCCCCCCTGCTGTGCTACAGACAGCCACCAAACCTCAGGAATATGATTATTAGCAGCTCACTGTCACCTCCAACTAACAAAGGAACATTTCCATGTGGAAATAAGAGGTGCAAGACCTGCCCGCACATACCGACTACGGACAAAATAAAGATCCCGAACTCCGATCGACACTACAAGATCCCAGGTAACTTCACCTGCAGCACACCTAATGTAGTGTATTTGATATTGTGTACTAAGTGTCCTGAGGGCCTGTATGTAGGTGAGACAGGACAGTCACTTAGGATGAGGATGAACTCACACAGACATACGATTAGAGAACAGAGAATGGACCTCCCTGTGCCAAAACACTTCTGCAATCAAAATCATAATATGACCCAGGATATGAAGATCCTGGTACTGAGAGGGAATTTCAAGAGCAGAAAACATCGCCTCATATGGGAGGTTAAACTTATGGTGAACTTTGACACGCTCCAAAGGGGGTTAAACCAGGCCCAGGGTTTTATGACGTTTTACAACCACTAGACACCATGTCACTGATCAAAGAAGCTATAAACCCAGAGAACTTCCCTGGGAACTGATATATATGTTTATTTACATTGTGTTCTGTTCTCCATCTATTTTGCATCTAACACTCCATTTCTCTGTGTATATATATGCCTACCTTCAGAAATTGTGTTATACCATCCTGATGAAGAGACCTCTATAGAGTCTCGAAAGCTTGATATGTCATCAAAAAACTTTTTGAGTTAGCCATTAAAAAAGGTATCAACTACTGAGGTCTTGTACAAAGCAGACAACCACTTTAAGGACAGCCATGTGAGATACTTTTTCCAAATATTCTGGCATATGAGGAATATGTCAACATTGCTTCCATAGGTGAAAACCTGATAAAGGCCATCTGTTCGGAGCTCACAAATGGTTAAATAACAGGTACTAAGAGTAAAAAATAGCCACGTCCATTGAATGTCCTGTACTGTCTAGTTGCAAGGTTCTTATTTGTTTATAACAGCCATAAATACATGACACTTCCATTCAGACTAATAAAATGGGCCTGAATACAGAAAGTAAACCCTACCCCAACAGGCGCCTAAGCCGTCAGCAGAGAGAAATGTGACACATAAACCAGAAATATTGTGACATCTCTATAGCTGTCATAGAGGAGAACAGGATTGTTCCCACTATATTCGGTCTGCTCTGTATCTGCTGTGCTCTGCATTTCATGCTTTACTCCCACTGGAAGAATATTATGAATATGTTAAATAAGCAGCACAACCATACGAAGGATCTGTTCATGTCATGTTTCCCTGCTTGTGCCATTCAAAAAATGTCATTAAAAAATTATATTGTGGCCTGGGGTATACAATTTTAGCAAACTACACTTTCCTGTACAGTGGAAAAAGTAGAATTGCAATAGAGAATGGCAACATTTGCATGTATTGTACAGATTCACCTCCAATGTATCACAAGTATCACTCACACTAACAGAATTTAGACAACGTATTTTTAGTCTTACTTTATAGAGGGAATACTTTCTTCAGGATCTTCATCTGTTAGGGTAAGTTCACACTGGGTTTTTCGGCCTCTGCCTCAGGTTCCAGTCCAAAATACGGGTACCCGCGACTGAATGCCAGTGCACTGCATCGCGAGGCGAAACGGCCTGAAGAATGAGAATCTCGCTTCTTTTTCCGGGTGCCAGAACAAACTAGCTCTCGGAAAAGACACCTGACCGGCTCCCATTGATTTAACCCTGTGTGAACTTACCCTTAGGGTCCATTCACACGGAGGAAAATGGTGAGGAATTTGGTGTGGAATTTCAGTGCTGAAAAAAAAGCCTCCCATTGACTTCAATGGGTAACTTTTTCTGTTAGCGACCTTTTTCATGTTTTCCCTGCCTTCCAAAATTCATAACTTTTTTATTTTTCTGTCGACATATTTATGTCAGGGCTTATTTTTTGTGTGACAAGTTGTACTGTTATTTGGCACCATTTTGGCCCACCCTGTTGACCCCCATATAATGTTCTGGGTTTTTTATTGTAGTTTTTAGTACAATTTAAGTACACTTTTTATAAGGAAAGAATAGAAATATATTGCAAAACAAAAGAAAAATATTATTAAAACATGTAGGCCTTCTGCAAAAGAGCCAGGCAAAATGCATATAGATACAAAGTAGGACCAGGATAAAGCAAGAAGTCATAATCAAAAGAAATAAGAGGAAGAGACATAAGACAAGAACCACAGGGAAAAAAGTGTAGGGGGCAGAACACAGTGATGCACTGTAGTGAGATAGAGAGTGGAAGGGGTGTCAGGAAGCTTAGATCCAAAACTTCGATATCATTGAGTACCCAGAAAGTATCCCAGGGCTGCCAAACCTTATCAGACTTCTCATTGTTTAGAAGGGCCGTCACACCTTCAAGTGTTCTAGTCTTTCAGATTCTTGCATACAGCTCCTCTAAGGAAGGAGGAGGAGAACTCCTCCAGTGCTTTGCAATGAGACATCTAGCAGATGTGAGGATATAAATCAGGAGCTACAGAGAATGTTTACATAGGCGTTGAGAAAGCAAATTAAGTAAGAAATTCTTAGGGAGCAGTGTAAGGCGGACCCCCAGGACCCATTCAACCTTTTGGATCTGTCGCCAATAGGGATGAAGGATGGGACACGACCAAAATAAGTGAAAGATTTCAGCTGGATGTGGACCATACCTCACCCCACAAGAGTGGCCTACAGGCTGGTTATGTGGATTCGTCCAGAAAAGAAAGTTAGGTTGATATGGGGGCATCCACAACTTTTCAATTTCATCCATTTGGAGTAGGCTAAGAGTGTGGACCACATCGGCACCTTCTTCACTTGGGCAGCCCAATAATATGGGACCAAGGCCACTTTTAACTTTAGTGTTGTCATAATTAGTCTAGAAAGCTGATGTCTCCCTCCAACCCAAACAAATTGCAATATGGAGCCCTGCATTGATCAAAGGTCCTTCCAAGGGACTGGAATTGGGAGGGTCTCAAGTAAGTAAAATAGTTTAGACAAAATGGTCGTTTTTACTGTGGAAATCCATCCAGAAAGAGACAGTGGTAAGGTCGCAAATGATGTCAAGGTGGTAGAATGGCCAACCAAACTGGCAATCAATTTCAAAGGAAAGCACCATTGATATAGTAATTAGTGTTCTCTTGAAGGTTAATCCTAAGGTTCTCCTCCCCGTGGCCTCTGGCAAGCCTCTCACTCGAATATTATGCCTGTTTCCTATATTATCCAGATCTTCCAGTTGTCAGGTAATATCAATGAAGGGGTAGTATGTGAGGCAGCAACATCTTTCAGGTGGGAAATGTAGTGTCTAGAGTCATCATGGGTGGCCTCCAGTGTGTCCACATGCTCAGAAAGCTGGCAAAGATCTAATCTCAACGCAGCTATCTTATTTTTGCAGGTCTGCTTCACCTCATCTACCAAATCCTTAGTCCCTCATTGAGAGAAAGGGTCAGATGGCGGAAGTGGAGGTGCCAGGGGCTATTGTGGGACCTGTTAGTAGTGTATCCCAAGGGTTCTGCACCACCACCAGTGGCCCCTGAAGTGACGGAATAGCAGTATACAGGTCAGCGGCTATTGTCACCCAAGACAAATCTTCAGGCTGGGCCATGAGGAAGATGAGAGCAGCAGGGAGTGCACCAGGCTGGGGCTAGTGGGAAGGGGCTATACTGTGCAGGCACAGAGATGTCTTGATGAAGAGGTGATAGCCTCTCAGAAGAGGGGTAGCCAGAAGAGAAGGGACGGAGGGGAGAATGTCCACTCTTTGATGGGGGGGATGACGGGGCCACAGTGATCACCTGAGGGTCCGGAGGGAGAGTGCTGTACAGGAGCCACGGGCAAGGAATCTCCCTGCTCTATCAAAGCAGCAAAGACCACAATGGTAAGTGCTGGTGTTACGACAGAGCTGATGCCCAACCTCCAAAGAAACTCAGGGGGCCTGTCTGTGGCAAGGAGTGATGGCATAACTACCACCCTCCATAGCTTCTTTGTTATTGCCCAAATAGGCTGCTACTCACTGGATTGCTCCAGCTGGTAACGGCCAATTTTCACTCACCTATCAATGCTCCTGTCTACAGCTGCCTTCGCTAAGGGCTCTGGGAGATACTGCATATTAGCTCTGAGACATCACATCCTTGTGCTATTCAACATCAGGACGTAATATGCATCAACCCTGAAGGCAGAGGCGGCTGTGGAAAGGAGCAGGAATAGGCTAGTGAAAATATTTGTTTATGTACTGTGTAGGCAGATACTGTATCTGCTCTAGTAATCCTGTAGACAGCAGCCTAAAGTACCTGAGTAGTGTCTGTATGGGAAGGCACTATATTGTGTGGAGGCCTACAACAGGGGCACTTCTTCTATGGGGGCTTGTAGCATGGGCACTTACCTTATAGGCACCTGTAACATGGGAATTTACTGTATTTGGGTCTGTAGCATGGAGAATTACTTTATCTAAGCCAGTAACATTGACACTTACTGTATGGGGGCCTTTAATGGGGATAATATACTGTATGGGAGCCTGTAATGGGGATAGTAATGTATGGGAACCAATAAAGGAGAAATATACCATGAGGGTGCAGTATATGGGGCATTATACTGTGTGGAGGTATTGCACCTTAGACTTGAAGAAGCGTGACTGTGAACGTGAAACGGCTGTTGCCTCTTTTTTTGCCAATTGTGCTATCACTCCCTCCCTTTGGATTTCTTTTACTCATGCACCTAATAAAAGGATATGTTTTAGAGAAAAGAGAAGACGACTGTCGTCCTTTGGAGAATGTTTGGTGAGTGCCCACCCATTACTGCTCTTTTTTGTTCTAGCCCCAGTCAAAATCTTGCTATGGAATCCCATCTTTCCTAGTTAAGCCCCTGGTGACCTCTGTTAAAAAAAAACAAAAAAAAAAACATTGTCCATGGCACTGTGCATGATCTAGTTTCTCATGGAATTTGCCTCAATGGAGACCACTGATGGATAGGGTCTGGTCATGTATTATACACTGTATTAGTGGTCTCTTGGATCCTGAGCTGTCACAGAGGGAAGAAGCTGGGGAGTGTTTACTACAGAGAACCCAAGACAACTCACCATTAGGGAAAGCTCACTTACTGAATGCAGCTAGTATGACAAGACAGATAGGAGAGGAGGGGAAGAGCGACAAAGGTGTCAAGTCCTGGTTCTGATCACATAACTTTGAGTCAGAACTAGGGTTGAGCCGATCTTGAGATTCCAAGATTGATTTTAAAATCCGATTTCCGATCATTTTCCAGCCAATCCTGATCTTGATCGTGAAATTTGCTCGATCGCCAATCAGAATCCAATCTTTTCCAATCCCGATCGCTCAACCCTAGTCAATGCTTCTCTATGGGAAAAGTCACTTTTAGGGTTGAGCTGATCTTGAGATAACCTCCGATCTCGATCCCGCTAGAAAAGATCGGGTTGGAATTCTGATTGCGATCGTGAAATTTACTCGGAATCCGATCTTTTCCGATCCCGATCGCTCAACCCTAGTCAGAACCCCAAGATTCAGACTTAAAAGAACCCAGGAAGGATGTACAGTAAGTTAGAACAAAGTCCCTGGCTAACCCCTTTAAGAATACTTGCTTACTTACTTGTTAGTAATTGCAATGGTCATTTTTTTTCTGGAATAATCTGTATCTGTTCTGGATGGGTCAAGGTTGTGCTTTGGGTATCCCAGGAGATTATTTAAATATGCAAACAATCAGTATAAAGCAAGTCTGACAATTTTATAGCTAGCTCTTATTGTATATGGAAAATAGGATAAATGTGGACGGTAGTGTGTACAGAGATGAGCTGAAATATATTGCTTAGTTTATATCTGCAGATAAAAAGCTATAAATCACTGGAATGAACTATGCAACCCTGGAGGAGAGAAGACAGATATTTCACTGTGATGGGGATAGTTTATATAAGCGGGATGAGTTATAAACAATAGGGATAATTCCAGGCAGTCCGGCCTCCTGTACTGGCATCCACTCTCAGCTGTATCTTCCAATTCCTAATATGTTCTATGCAAAACACTCAAGCAAATGAATATCACATGAGCTAAGATATAACGGAGGCAAATGTTAGTCTAGTAACAAGCAGAAGAAAGGGGTGCTGTAGATTCTGGGACAGAAGTTATACAATAATGTAGAAGAAGATTGTACAAAGGATAGGAGATAACTGTCTTATATAGAACAGGTCAGTTGTGCGGGTAGTGCGCGGCAAGCACACGGAGCCCATTATAGTCTATGGGCTCCATGTGCTTTGCAAGCACATCGCTTGCAATTGCGATTGCATTCCGTCCGGGGGGGTCTTCATGCGGACTCCTTGCGGACGGAATACAAGCGCTAGTATGAACCAACCCTTACCAGAAGGAATACCCCCAGACATGCTTGGTGTGTAGTGATGCTGAGCAGAGTCTGCACATGTCTGGAGAAAACAAGGCAACTGCCCATCCACAAAATCCTATATGAGGCTAAGGCACCACGAGACGATCCGGGAAAAAAACGTGGCAGGGGGGCCACACGGTGGCTCAGTGGTTAGCACTGCAGCCTTGCAGCGCTGGAGTCCTGGTGTTCAAATCCCACCAAGGGCAGAAAACCATCTGCAAGGAGTTTGTATGTTCTCCCCGTGTTTGCATGGATTTCCATCCCATATTCCAAAAAGACATACTGATAGGGAAAAATGTACATTGTGAGCTCTATTTGGGGCTCACAATCTACATTAAAAAAAAAAAAATGTGGCAGGAATGCCTTTTTCGTGTTTCATCCCGCAGCGCTTTCAACAGAAAGTTCGCAGAGTTTTCCTCCGCGGACTCTCTGTTACAATTATATCTACAAGATAACCGCCAACGTTGGAAATCGCGCTGGTTTTGGAAATTGCAGCATGCCTGTGCTGTGGTTTTAAATGCAAAGTGGGCATGAGATTTGCATGAATCCCATCCATTTTGCAGTTAGTGTAAAACACTGCGATTTTTCATCCGGCATTCCCACCGCAGGCAAATCGTGGCATTTCCAGCCCGTGGGGCCCCACCCTAACTATGTAGGATATGTGTGATATCCTTCAAGGCTAATTGACATGGACCAAGCACTATTTCATAAGTTCCGTTCCTTCATAATGAAGCAAAAATGATTTTCAAGGGGATTCTTTTTAATCCTATTCCCATCCAGTGTAATGCCAATGTGACAATTTAGGAACCTAAAAACATGAGGTGTTTTTTTTTTTTTAAATACAAAGCCCCTTTCACACCATAATCAAAAAATTCATATGATCTAATGGAAAAGTAGTCTAAGCACAAGGGAAAATCTTATGTGAATGTTCAGCCTCTCCCATGTACTGAGATGTAGGCGTCCCTTTCATCAAAAAAATGAGCTGATCTCCCAAACGTGATGTGAAAGGAGCCATACTGACTTGTTAATATTAAACAAAAAACATAGCCAAGGCCTAGAAACTTACTATCCACATAATTTAAGGATATACATAGTGTTTAACTAACAAGAAACGTAGCAGTGTCAATGTCAAGCAGCAGCTGGAAAAGCAAACTAAAGTGTACCTCCAATTATAATTATCTGGAGCCTTTGGGCTCTTCTTCTACTCTACAGAGTAATGAAATGCGTGTGATGGAATAGAGGATCAGAAAGAGTATATTGAGAAAACACTAGGAAGGACAATCCATGCTTCTCTTTTTACAGATGATTCAGTACAAGTACATTTGGGTTGAACTATTAGAGAGTCAGAAATACAGGATTCAAGTATCGAATTTAAACTATATAGACCATTAACTGCACACAAGTACCTTACAACAAAAGTTTTATGGATTTTTGGCGTAAAAATGTTGCAAAATTAGGGTCTATTCAAAAAATGGATGCAAACGGATGGTAAAAAATTAAAATGGATCTGTTGCTCTGCATATTTTTGGACGGTCACAAAAGTATGGCATACTATAGTTTTGTATCCTTCAAAAACGGACAGAAATGGATCCATTTTTTTAACATTGATGTCTTTGTAGACAGATGTCCACCTGTTTGTGTCTTTTTTTACATCTGTTAAACGGATCAGAGTCACAATAGCCAGCAAGCCTAAGTGGGCTGATGGTCTGTACATAGGAAGCCCAGAACCCGTCCTAGGCTTGATTGGAAAACAGGCTGTCAATAACACAGGCAAGGCTAGAATTAATTATTTGATAAACATAGGAAAACAAGGTGCAGGAGATGGGTGTGGTGGAAATTCAATTACTTAGATAGGTAATAGAGAAGTGTTCACAGTGCAATGAAAAACTCTAAGCAAAGAATCAAACTGTGCATGCCGCCTGCGCCGCAGCATGCAAGCGGAGGGTGGTGCAGAGACCTGACCAGGCAGAGACATTACAGATTATGGGAAAGAGAGGAGCAAGTAATAAATGAAGTAAACAGTCTGTGAAGAGAGGAAGGAAAATGAGTGAAATATAGTGGAATGTAATGTAGACAGATATTAAAAAGTAGGAAGGGGGAAAAGAGAAAATAAATAGAAATCTGAAAGGATATAAATTTGGAAGAGGATCAATTTTAGACTATAGGTGAAGTAGATCGTCCATTGATCCCAATTATGCACGTCTGAATGGTGAATAAATGCACTACTATTATTATTATTCATCCTTATACAAGAGTGAAGTCTCTTATTTGCTGTTTTTTTACAGGTTGGTATCCTACGTCTACACTCAGCTATCGAGAGAGTGCTACCTGCATCAACAATTGTTCTGAAGTGGACAGAAGAGGACAGAAGAGACAATATATGTTGTTCTTGCAAATTTAAAAATAATGTATTTACTTTTTTATTTTTTTAGCATGAATTATAGCAAATGTGTTACCTTGCCTTGGTCTCTTTAACTCTTTGTCTACTTTTGGAAAAGTAGTGCAATTTTTGGTGCAAAAAATGGCTTTAAACCAAAAATGTGCCACAACTATTCCCATCTTTGCTAGATCCTGGCGTATAGAGAACTGTGAATCCCACCCCCCCACCCCCCATTTTCACTCTGTCACAATTGCTGCTACCATTATTACCTTTTGCTGTACTCTTCTGATATTCTGTCTTCTTTATCTTCTTCTATTCTTTAAGAAAAAAAAATGCAGATTTACTATTGTGGTTATAACTATACACTGGGATAGATATAGTGCATCTGTGGCATAATAGAGCAATCTAGTTTGGGTTATTTTCGGACTTTTTAGACATTTGGGTGTGGGTTAGTAAGACCCAAAATGTGCCACAAATGTGCCAAAATTATACTAAAAAATACTGCCTCCAAGTAAGCCAACTAAAATATGGTATAAACTTACACCAGATTTATCATCCGGCATTAGCCACTGTGATAAACGAATGGCAATACAATTTACTGGGTATTTTCTCAATGGGTCACTCCACTTACTGATTCGAGGGGCAATCTCTCTCCACCAAAAGGTCCTGCAGTCATAGCAACAAGAAGACTTCATCACCGGAGAAGAAAAAGCCTAAAAAGGTAAAGTGTGTGTGTTTAATGTATGTTGCTCGCAATTCTATCACAAAGACCCCACAGTACCAATCTCATTTTTATTGCCCTCTATAGACAGTTGCCAGTACCACTTCTCTTGTGTTGTATACTGAGTGTAATTTTCAGTATCTGCTCTTATTCTGGTATATATGGACGATGCACAGTACCGCTGCAAACTTTATAGAGATTGAAAGAAGTGACCATGGCAGTCCAGATGGAAGAGAAATGGAATGGAAATGTGAACGATTAGTCAGAGACGTCACTGGTAAGTCACAACATGTTACTGCACTGTAGTCACCTGATTCATCTGCAGACCCTGTGTAGAGCCAATATATAGCACTATATGGTCACGTAAGCTGGGGGCCCACGTGGACATGTTCGCCCCCCTTGTGCTCAAACCATAGCTACGCCTCTAATTCTCAGTATTTGCTCTTATTCTATATATATGAACAGTGGTATTGCTTGGCTAAGATGATCATATGTCTGTATGGCAATGAAAACACAGGCCATTATGGACCCGTGGAGCGAGAGCAATAAAGCTCTGGAGGACTGAAAAGGAGATATTTACTTACTTGTTATCCCACATTGTGTTAAATGTTCCATCCATTATATAGTCTATAAAATAAATGTGCTGCACATCTTGATTGATGACTTTTTAGCCGCGGTCATATTTTGTCCTTTAGTTCATATAGTAATACTTGCTGGTAACTTATTCCCCCTTTATTATTAAAGGGTGAACCCGATGCCTGCCGTGTATGCATCATCTATGTCGGCACTGACAGAAAGTGCTGCTCCTTGCTCTGGAATGCCGCTTGTACTACGGCTTTAATCATGATACTCTTAGTGGAAGACTTTATGATATATACACCCTTTGCATATTTCGGCTCTCTTTCAGGAAAACTATCTGTTATAGTGTTTCATGACACAGGACTTGACACCGCTTTGGTGTATACCGTTACGTACTAAGCACTGCAACTTCAAAATAGCTTTACATGAGAAATAGATATTTGTGAAATGTGAGTACCAATGTTAAGCACGTATCAATATTTATTTACACGGGGTGTTGAGTATGCATTTGACTTGTCTTGAAGTGCGACAGAAAAATCCAAAGTAAGGAATACTAAATTCCAACATCCTATCACCTCCTGGAATTGTAATAGGTCATTGTATTTTAGGGTATCTAGCCGGAGCGTTCATAGCTCAGAAGTGCTTCCTTGGAAGAAAACAAATCTATGACCCTACTGGTGCTTCTTCTTGTTCTCACACCCCGTTATCTGGAAGCAGGGAAACCCTGAGCCCCCAATGAAGCGATCCTGCACAGGTTCAAAGCTTCAACCACACCCACCTGCTAATGGGCCCTATGGTAGCTGCACGGGCTACCTCTGTGCCCTTGTTCTCTGGTGAAAAACAATATTTTAGACAACAAATACAGATTGTAAAATAGAATAGTGTTGTTTTTATGAAATTTTACATGTGATGTTCCTTAGGATTGCTTCACATCAGTGTTTGGGGTTCAGGGAGTCCAATTGGGGACCTCAAACTGTAACCTATACGCATTAAAAAGCTGTTACCTAAGAAACCACACGAACCCCAAAAATTATAATGAGGTCCATGTGGTTTCTGCATGAAACATGCGGAGAGAGAAAAATACCGCAAGCAGCACTTTTCTCTCCGCATGTTCGTGTGGTTTCTTAGGTAACCACTTTTTAATGTGTATAAGTTTCTGTTCGGGGGGTCCCCAAGCAGACTCCCTGAATGCAATTCCAAACACTGATGTGATCTGGGTCTTAAAGGGGTTGCAATTGCTGCAAATTGATTTTTTTTTTATAGGATAGGTCATCGGTATGTAATCAGTATATGATCTCGGAATCCGCACACAGCAGTTGATAGAGAGCTCATATCAGCTCTCCTATGCAAGCAATTCCCCAGAACTTCCACTATGCAGTGAACAGGGATAGATCATCAATATTTAACTCTTGGAAAATCCCTATAAGGCAGAGTTCACACCTGCGCTCGTCGTCCAGTTTGTACAATCCGTGCAGTTTCCGTCTTCTGCCCTGCAAATTCCGGCCGTCAGCTTTCAAACCCATTCAAAAGTTTGCAAACGTGACCGCCCATGTGTATCTTCTGCTTGTCTGTGGGGAAACAGTTTTTTTTTTTAGCCGGACACAAAGTCAGACATGCAGGACTTTGTGTCTGTCTGAAAAAAATGGTTTCTGCCCACATCCAGGCAGAAGACACACACAGGCGGTCACCTTTGCAAACCCATTCAAGTGAACGGGTTTGAAAGCTGATCGCCAGGTTTCGGTCCCCTGTCCAGTTTCGCAGGGCAGAAGACGGAAACCAGACAGATTGTACAACGAGTGCAGATGTGAACCCCCCATAATGGGCAAAAGTTTTAATAAGATTGTCAGGGATTTTGAGTTGCCTAGAATAAACAGAAAATAACTATTAGTCACCTGTTAAATCTCTCATCACTTCAGCGTTGCCACTCTAGGAATCCCTACTGGTCCTACAGTGATGACCTAATGTAGATAAGTACATGTACCACACACAGTCATGTATCATACATGTAAGCATCAATACTGAGGCCAGGAATTGTCTGCAGTGGTTATGTGAATGATGTATGTGCAATTTCTGCAGAGGCGGTAAGGACAGAAGTGGGACAGAAGTGACAGGGATGGATCCGTCTTTTCCCGCAGCACTTTTGACAGAAAGTAATCTCTGCGGATTTTTTTGCCTCCATTATACCTGTATGGAAACCGCTGGCATTTCCGTAGCTATAATTGACATGCTGTGATTTTCAAAAACTCAGGATTTCCACTGCGTGTATTTTTCTGCAATGTGTGGATGGGATTCGCTAGATAACGTTAGGGTGCATTCACACTACGGAACACCAGCGTGTATCACAGCCGTACACGCCGGCGTTACAGCAGGGCTGCCGGACACTTCCCATTAATTTCTATGGGAGCCGGCATGCGAGCGCTCCCCATAGAAATGAATGGAAAAAAGCAGTCCATTCATTTCTATGGGGAGCGCTCGCATGCCGGCTCCCATAGAAATGAATGGGAAGTGTCCGGCAGCCCTGCTGTAACGCCGGCGTGTACGGCTGTGATACACGCTGGCGTTCTGTAGTGTGAATGCACCCTTAGACTGTAAAACATTTCCGCCATGTGGTGCCCCAGCCTTAAAGGGAGAACTATATTACAGGTACTGTAAAAGGCCACAGTTTACACCACGTGGGGGACCGGCCATAAGCATTTTTTTTTTTTTTTTTGCTGGCAACCTATATTGTCCTGAGGAGACATTAAACATTTGTGATGGGGTCTCTGCTCAGGGAATGGGTCCCTAAAATTGTCCATTTGATGAGAATTACCTGTGTTATTTGCTAATATCCTGGATTCCTGTATTTTCCTGTGTAGTCTACATCTCTTGCAGTTGCTCACTTGCTGTTTCTGTGAACACAAGGTACTCGAGCGGTGCCTTGTCTCCGCCACTGTTTTTCTTGTGAGGTTCTTTTGAAACTCTGTGGTTTTATTTCACATTACTGCATTTTTTTACAGAATTTATTTTTTTTTAAATCTCCATGTGTGCCCTCCTTGTGGTACATATATATATATATATATATATATATATATATATATAATGTAACTATAGTCAGCAGCATATAGTTAATACACAATACCGTATGTGAAATTGGCAAATGACCTTTAATAACCAAATCATTGCTACCGAGAGACTCATTTGTTGGACTTTTCGATAAAACAATGCCAATCTTATACTGTGGATTCTGAGGTTACAGACATTAGTACACTAGACATTGAAAGGGGTTTTTGTGTGTAGACATGGGAGAGATTGTGAGCTTGATATGCTCTTTTAGAAGGCATGGATATCACCACGTTTTATGCAGAATTTACGGAGCAGAGCTAGATAAACATAATTTCGAGGTGACTGATACTCTCCAAGAGTGGAACATACTCATGTAGCAGATGAATATCTCATCGACTATTTCCTGAGTGTGTCACAAATGATTTTCTGAATTGCTTGTTCGTGATCTCACGGCGATTACAACATTACCAAGAAAAACAAAAAGCAAAAGAAAACAGTTGGTATCCCATGTTTAAGTAATACTACAATGGAGATAGCACATTGAAGCTATTATTCCGCACAGGGCACTGATCAATCCTAAAATCAGATCCACAATTATTGTGGGACCTTAACTGCACTTATAGATGGACGCAGAGGTCAGTGGTTACCAATTGAGGTTTGAATATGTTGTGAATTTTTTTTTCTGCAAAACAATGTTCCTAGAACTGTATCCTTTATAAAACTAACACTTTGACACTCTTATTCAGATTTTGTTACATCTTTGTAATTTTCTAACCTTTTGTCATTCAGCTTGTGCAGTTTTGATGAATTCAAATATATCTGTACTATTACCAACCAGAATGACCGTATCGTAGGCCAAAGCCCCATATAGTGAAACACTGCTTAAAAGAAGTTTTTACTACATTTTCCTTCACCTATTATCTGTACCTAATCTATAGTTAAAATGCTCACACATCCACAGCTAAAATGAACACGTTGTGTTTTTAAAAATAAGTCTGCAGCTTTTTTTTTTTTTTTTTTTTCGCAATGTGGGGATGAGATTAATGACATGTCATTCACTTTGCTGGCACTGGATAGCGCAGCGGTTTTTTTTACCTTTTGCAGTTTTGGATAGGTTTTTTTGCAAAAACTGGATTCAAAAGGGAGAAATAATGATAGCCATTCACTATAATAGACTTCTCCCTTTAAAACACACTTATGTTTTGGCTACAGGAAATGCATTCAAAAATCATACCACAACTGCACTGTGTGAATAAAGCTGCATGCTTCTTCTCTATCTTGGTTTCAATCTCAGCTGGGTTGAAAAAAAAGCTGCACAAAAATTGCAGTGTTTGAAATATATATTAATAAAATCACAAAGTAAAGTTTTTTGTTTATTGTTTGTTTTTGTTCTTTTTACCAAGGTCGGATTGTATTTCCTTTCCAATATTAAGATATTTTTTCATTTTATTTTTTTTATTTATACAAAAGCTCTATGTAAAAAATAACCCTTTAGGGCTAGTTCATACGGAGTTAACGCGCGCGCTTTCTGGCACGTATACACGTGTCAGAATGTGAGCACTCATAACAGATCCCATTCATTTCAATGTGTCAGCTTATGGGCACTACACATTGAAATCAATGGGAGGCTTTTAGCCTTCACACGGAGTAATGCTCTGCGCATTTTGCCACAAATTACACGTGTAAAAATACACGTGTAAAATGTGGTAAGTTCAATGGCTTTTTTTTCCCCGTATAACGCGCGTAATTTTGCGGGCACAAAATTACGTTCGTTATACACCAGTAAGCCAACACATTGAAATGAGTGTGATCTGTTTTGAGCGCTTACATTCTGACACATGTATACGTGCCAGAAAGCGCGCGCATTAACTCCGTATGAACTAGCCCTAAAGGGTTATTTTTTACATAGAGCTTTTGTATAAATAAAAAAAATAAAATGAAAAAATATCTTAATATTGGAAAGGAAATACAATCCGACCTTGGTAAAAAGAACAAAAACTCCGTGTGAACTAGCCCTTATTTGTGACCAGTCTATTTTAGGCTTAGTTCACACGTGAAAAAAGCTAGCTGATTTTGTCACTGATTTTTCAGCGTCGCTTTTTTTGGACACTGTTTTTTGCATTGGACGCTGTTTTTGACACTGTTTTTGACGCTTTTTCAGTCACTGTTTTTTTTTAAGCTTTTTTTTTTTTGCATTACAAAAAAGTACATGATAAAAAAACCGCTAGCGGTTTCAGTCGCTGTTTTTGCCAAAACAGCTGCAAAAATAAGTGACCAAAAACCGCTAGCTGTTTTTTCAGTGCCCCATAGACTCCTATTCATTTTTTCAGGCGTTAAACGCCTGAAGAAAGGTCATGTTGCTTCTTTTTCTGCTAGCAAAAAAGCTAGCAATAAAAAAAGCTAGCAGAAAAAAAAAGCTAGCAATTCACATAGAGCTACATTTTATGGAGGCTGATTTGGCCGCGAAATCAGCTGTCAAAATCAGCGTCCATGTCCCCGTGTGAACTAGCCCTTACACTTATTATCAAGCCACTGTTGCCATAACTTCACATAAGGGCTTGTTTTCGGTGGGACAAGTAGTGGTGTTCATTGGGGTACATAAATCTCATTGATCAACTTTTATTAACTCTTTCTCAGAGGGAATAGAAAAAAAACTGTAATTCTGCCATTTTGTGCGCTATAAATTCTGCGCTGTTCACCCTATCAAATAACCTGATAGACTTATTCTTTGAGTCCATATGATTAAATACATATACCAAACTTACAGTATATTGTTATTTGTTACTTTTGCAAAATTATTATTCAAACATTATTCTAATATATTTTTGTTGTCTTGTCACGTTTTTGTTTTCGGTAGCCAACAGATGAAAATCTAGCAATTCTGGCATTGTTTTTGTTGATATTTTTTTACGCTGTTTACTGTGTAGGGAGAATAGCTTGAGCAAAATGTACACTAGATTTAGCTGAGAAGCATACATCAATGTAGAACACAGATTGGTCACTTACATTGTTGTCCCCAGGTCACCAGCGCCTCTGCTTCATCATAAGGGTCCGTTCACACGATGTAATGCTGCGTTGATCACTCGTGTCAGAGTCACTGCTGCAAAACAGAATCCCATTGATTTCAATGAGTTCCGTTTAATGCGCGTAACACATTGAAATCAATGGGATTCTATTTTTCAGCGCTGATCCTTACACGAGTTATCATGCAAGAATCAATGAGGTGTTACATGCAAGCCGGCTGGCTGTATAAGCCAGCTGGGTATTGAGCGGCCGTGTGACCTATGCCCTTCCCCTCAAGGGGGGCTTCCCATTCATTGGTGTCCCGGGGAGGGGGGCGGGGCCACCCACAGGATTATTCAGGGCAGCGCTGGGCGGGGAAGTTCCTTTTGAATTCCTGCCAGCGCTGACAAAGCAACTCACCAACCACCCCTAAGCCAAGCCGTTAAGTCATTTCTTTTCATTTATGATTGTACCCCTCTTTCCTTGGATGCCTTTCTTGAAGAAGTAAAATATAACAGGTTATGGACTCTAGAATTTTAAGGACACGTTGATCCAGGGTTTTCATCCTGACTGCCAGATTTGGAGTCGGGAAGGGGTTTTTCGCCTTCATCTGGATCAACACTGGAATGTTTGTAGGGAATAATGTCCTTATCCAACCTGATTAACTATGTAACTATGTACTGTTCAGATAAAAGTTTTGTTTGTTTCTTTCTTTCTGTTAGCAAATGACATGCTGTAAATATATATTTGCATTATATTGTTGTCACAGCAGGCATAGTAGCAGGACCTTGGCCCCCTTTCTCAGCGATGTAGAGTACCAGCGACGTGCCCCACTGGAAACAAGTCCAATGCGTGCCCACCAGGAGGCGGGGCACTCGGGGGGGCACACACCACAACAGTCGCTGAGGAGGAGGGGAACAGGGTTACTGCTTATGTCAGATATATATATATATATATATATATATATATATATATATACACACACACACATATGCCATATGTATGTAATAAAGCTGTGGCCGACCCCACCCATTCAAAGGTAACTTGGCCCGTATTTATGCGAAGATCACACACAAGGGGTTTGGTGGAGGGGAAGGGGTTTTTTGGTCCCGGTAAATGCTCAAATACGGCCGGTCTTGTGTGAATGCATCCTAAGGCTACATTCACATCGCTGTACAGTCATGGCCAAAAGTTTTGAGAATTATACAAATATTAATTTTTACAAAGTCTTCTGCTTCAGTTTTTCTAATGGCAATTTGCATATACTCCAGAATGTTATAAAGAGTGATCAGCTTAACAGCAATTACTTGCAAAGTCAATATTTGCCTAGAAAATGAACTTTATCCCCAAAACACATTTCAACATCATTGCAGCCCTGCCTTAAAAGGACCAGCTAACATCGTTTCAGTGATTGCTCCATTAACACAGATGTGGGTGTTGATGAGGACAGGGCTGGAGATCAATCTGTCATGATTAAGTAAGAATGACACCACTGGACACTTTAAAAGGAGGCTGGTGCTTGGCATTGTTTCTCTTCTGTTAACCATGGTTATCTCTAAAGAAACATGTGCAGTCATCATTGCACTGCACAAAAATGGCCTAACAGGGAAGAGTATCGCAGCTAGAAAGATTGCACCTCAGTCAACAATCTATCGCGTCATCAAGAACATCAAGGAGAGAGGTTCCATTGTTGGCAAAAAGGCTCCAGGGCACCCAAGAAAGACCAGCAAGCGCCAGGACCGTCTCTTAAAAGTGTTTCAGCTGCGGGATCGGGCTACCAGCAGTGCAGAGCTTGTTCAGGAATGGCAGCAGGCAGGTGTGAGTGCATCTGCACGCACTGTGAGACAGAGACTCTTGGAGCAAGCCCTGGTCTCAAGGAGGGTAGCGAAGAAGCCACTTCTCTCTAGAAAAAACATCAGGGACAGACTGATATTCTGCAAAAGGTACAGGGAGTGGACTGCTGAGGACTGGGGTAAAGTCATTTTCTCTGATGAATCCCCTTTTCGATTGTTTGGGACTTCTGGAAAACAGCTTATTTGGAGAAGACGAGGTGAGCGCTACCACCAGTCTTGTCTCATGCCAACTGTAAAGCATCCTGAAACCATTCATGTGTGGGGTTGCTTCTCAGCCAAGGGAATCGGCTCTCTCACAGTCTTGCCTAAAAACACAGCCATGAATAAAGAATGGTACCAGAATGTCCTCCAAGATCAACTTCTCCCAACCGTCCAAGAGCAGTTTGGCGATCAACAATGCCTTTTCCAGCATGATGGAGCACCTTGCCATAAAGCAAAGGTGATAACTAAATGGCTTAGGGAACAAAACATAGAGATTTTGGGTCCATGGCCTGGAAACTTCCCAGATCTTAATCCCATTGAGAACTTGTGGTCAATCATCAAGAGACGGATGGACAAACAAAAACCTACAAATTCTGACAAAATGCAAGCATTGATTGTGCAAGAATGGACTGCTATCAGTCAGGATTTGGTCCAGAAGTTGATTGAGAGCATGCCAGGGAGAATTGCAGAGGTCCTGAAGAAGAAGGGTCAACACTGCAAATATTGTCTTGCTGCATTAACTCATTCTGTCAATATAAGCTTTTGTTACTCATAATATGATTGCAATTATATTTCTGTATGTGATAAAAACATCTGACAAACACACATAAAAACCAGAGGGCAGCAGATCATGTGAAAATATAATATTTGTGTCATTCTCAAAACTTTTGGCCATGACTGTATATGGCCTAATAATTATACACTGAAGGCAGTCCACAATACTGTAGTTGCTTTTCACTATGGCATCTAAAAGGTTAAATGCCTAGGATTTGAGTTTTTCCATTCCTGGGCATTAGATGCGGGTCCACAGCTGAGAATACACTCCAGTCACCATCTTCACACAGAGTAGCAAATCCCATCACTTTTCAATGTATAAGATGTAAAAAGTCATATACATTAGCAGAAAGACTGTCAGTGACCGAGGCAGAAAGTCTATTGGCCAGTAACTAATGTCTATGACCAGAAATGTTTTGGTCACGAATGAACTTACAATTGTGAGATTTAGTACTCATGGTGGTTCCTATTTTTTGTTAGTCAATCCAATTGAATTCTGTGTCCTTTTTCTTTTCAACAAGTTTTTTTTATCATATTATTTTAATAATACAATAATATTTTAATAAAACAATATTTTTTTTCTGTTTTAGTGTACGTTCACATGGAAAGTGTCTGCAGGGAAATCGTAGGATTTTCCTACACTCTGCAGCAGCAAAAAGCTTCCAAAAAACTTTGTATTTATTTAGTTTTATATGTTGCAGAAATGTATGGAAAATCCTATTAACATGCTCTACAATGCAACAAAGTATGGCCAGGTCTAGAAACTATAACATGCCACTGATAATTTATACAACATGGCTGTAACTGTGATTGGTAAAATAGCAGATGACATTGGGAGGTCGGTTAGCCTTGCTTGTGCCTGTATATCTTCTACATGGACCATCAGAACAAGTCAAGGCACTATTATAACCTTCATAGCGTTCTATGAGAGTCATAAATCATGGATCTGTACATGAAACAAAACCACGTAGGCAGAATGTCATTCACTTGACAGCCCAAAATGGAACGTTTTTCAGAGAACAGACATTTTAACAGCACATGTAGATAATGGCCAGAATCGCTATATTAGTGCGGTATTTTTTGGTATGTTATTACAGTTTTGTTGTCTCCTTTTGGACCACATTCACTTCAGCTGACTTCTGCTTCTAGGTCTAAGGCCCCATGTATTGATACTACACACTGTATACACACAGTGCTACCCCTTGTATCTCTTTTGTATTGATACAGTCAGGGCCGCTTTATCCATAGGTGCTCGGCGCAGCCGCATTGGGCCCTATGGTTGCAGGAGCCCCCTCAGCCGCCTCGGATCGAGCAGGACAGTTCCACATTTCGGGACATGTCCTACTTTACTGTACGGCAGGCAGTCATTTCAACTCTACTATATCTGCGACCTTGACTCTGTGCTCCATTATTCAGCCTTTGGCTGATAATGTCTGCGGCAGGGAAACAATGAACGATGAGCTGCAGACATTACAGTCAGGTCCACAGGATTGCAGTTTGGTGAGTATTAATTTTTTTTTTTTAATGTAACAATGGTGTTTGAGGGGGGCATGGGGAATTAAGTTATTGGGGGGGTATTTGGGGTGACTCACTTGCAAAAAGTTTGCACAGGGCCCCCAATACAATAAAACGGCCCTGGATACAGTCACTTTATATCCTCTTTATCAGAATTACCCCATATATCCTCTATATGTATACTAGCCCCCCATATAACCTCTGTGATTATACTGTACCCTATATATCCTCAGTGTTGATAATAGCCCCAAAAGCTGTTGTGCAAATGCTCAGGGGCCATTCTGTATGCACATGTACTGATCCCATGATAATGTCGTCACTGTATGGATGAGGGTCCTTCAGATCCTTCAGAAGGATGACACAAGTGTTAATTCTTGCATGTTCATTGGTTGGACAATGTAGTGGGAGTGAGAAAAGAGTCAGTGGGTTAGTATCTTATTCTTTTCATGTGAATGCAGTGCTTTGATCCATATCAATACAAAGGATTTAGAAAATAAATGTATATATGTGTTATATTCTTACAGGTTTTGTTTTCCCGGTGTGGCCAAAATGACATGCCACCTATATCACACCATAATCTGACATCAATAACCTTTTTATATTTCCTCATACGGGCCTGTGTAAGGTGTATTTTTTATTTCTACCATTTTGGAGAATGTCTGATGTTTTGCTAGCTTTTTATTAATTTTTTTGGGGGGAAGTGAAACAAGTAAAAAACAGCGTTTGCGCAATTTAGATTTTTTTTTTCCACTACAGATTGCACCATATAGGAGACACATTCTTATATGTTGGTAGTTTGGGATGATTAAAGATATTATGTTTGTTTATTGATTTTTTGTTGAGATCTAGGGAAGGGTAGGATTAATTTAAATTTTAAATATTATTAAAAAAAAATTAATTTATTTATTTATATATTTTTTGATTTATTCTTAGACCCCCAAGCGGGCATGATCGTCACTACAATACTAATGGTATGTATTGTAATGCATTGCAGAATATTAAGAAATCCCATTCACCTATTACGGCAGTCTGTAAAAGAGATGTAACAAAGACAGGCCAGGGAGCCTTCAGTAGTCTCTCAGCTGTCATGGATAGCGGACGCCACCCCCAGATCCCATTGTTCATATGTGACTGAGGCATCAGAAAGGTTAATGTCAGAGATCAGAGAGGACTCTGATTGTGGGTTTTGCCACCAAGACCCAGCAACTGTGGTACTCAGCTCCTGAGCAGACTCCATCTTTAAAGTCTTGATATCTGCACCAGTAGTATAGCGGATATCGAAAAAGGGTTAACAATGGGAATGTTTCAAAAAAATCAAGGGCCATTTTTCTGTTTGCTCTGGTTTTCTTTCTCTTCTCATTTTACTGTTTAAAACAAAAATGAAATTAAAAAGTAAAACCTCTGAGCCGATCCATGAAATCTATAGGTCATGACAACCATAGAAGTTGAGAAATTGCTCTAAATCGCCAAAAGATAATAATGAAATAAGACAACAGGTAAAATTTACCACACAAAAGTTTAATAAACCATAAAATCAAAACTCTGACAGTTCCAGAATAAATTACAGCATTAAATTACCATTCATAATATTACTTTTATATTCCGCACATTAGAAAACCAATACCACTTTATAATGCAATTCCAAAAATATATATATTTATATAATTTTATATATAGATCTGTATATGAGAGCTGCATTATGTGACCCTTTCCCTGATAGACAATGGGGGAGAAACATATTTCTGTATCCCTTGCCCTTCTCCCTGGCACCTACAATGTAAACTATAACCCTCTTGTGCTTTTCAGTGACCCTGTCTAAACACAAAGTGGAGGAATATTTTGGCAAGAAAGCAGACAATCTGTATTCTATAGAATTCTGTTATATACAGTAAGTGATATACCGTAAGTGATGCTCCTGATGACAAAAACCCTCTACTCCAACTTTAAGAAGTACTATGTCTGATCATCTGTATATTGCTTCCTATCAGCTCCCTTTTTATTACTATGTGTGCATGTAAGGTTGTGATCCATTTCTGAATGTGACCCATCTGTCCTTTCATTAGTATGTCCGGACCAAATTACTAGTGATAACCAAGATGGCAGGTCTAATAGCGGTGTGGTGTCACCTTTACGCAATGGTTTTCAATATACCTACTCCTGGTCTTACTTCTAAACTTGGCCTGATTCTGTGGTTATAGACAGAAACAGCTGAGAAAATAAGCCCAAAATCTATACTCATCTCATTTATTATATTTTACCTCTCTGAATGTTTCCATAAAAGCTGACCAACCACAAAGTTAAGGAAAGTAATAATTCATAGCACCATTTAGCAGACTTAATAATGCACATAAGAAGGCTAGGACATTAAAACCAACAACGTAATTCGCTTTGTGCGCTTTCCAAACTTTGCATACTTCCTTTGCTAAACTTAGGAAAACTTATGCACTCACTTTTTTTGCATTGGTGAAGTGTAGTACCATATTCAACCTATAGATGTCATTGTTGTTACAAAGCACCTGTGACCTTTGCACAGTAGAAGTCTAGATACTTAGTATTACTTGGCCACCATATTTAAGATTGGCAACCATATTGGCCACCATGTTTAACATTTTACCACAGGCTGCTGCTTTGTAAGGTCTTACACACATGACTGTTCTGTTTTTCAGACATGTCTGTCCATTTTTGGCCTTATTCGCATGACAGTGAAAAATGGCCACATCACTTCCTATTTCCAATGGCCGTCACACTGCCATTTTGAAATCCATGAAAGTCTGTGAGTGTGTTCACACGTCAGTTTTTGTATCTGTCAAAATGGATAAACATAGACCATGTCAATTTTTTTGACGGATGTATAAAATGATCTTTCATAAAACACACCTGTAAAAAAAACCATTAACTCTTATTATTTTAAAAAGACCCGTGTGACTACTGATAAAAAAAAACACCCATCATATGGCCACTTTTTTTCACTGTCATGTGACTATAGCCTTAGAGAGTCAGCAGCAGTCTAGACATAGGAAATGTATAATAAATTCTGAAAGTCTCTAAGAATCTGCCTCAAAATCAGTTCCATAGTCCTCTGTGTGAACATACCCTTAGGGAGCATTCACACGGAGTTACGTGCCGCGAGATTTGGCACGTAGACACCGCGTGACCCTTTGCGTGCCGTACACGCTCCCATTGAGTTCAATGGGAGCGGGGAGCGTATGCGCCGCGCTAGTTTGCGGCCGTGAATAAATGCACGGCCGCAAACTAGCGCGGCGCATACGATCCCCGCTCCCATTGAAATGAATGTGAGCGTGTACGGCACGCAAAGGGTCACGCGGCGTACACGTGCCAAATCTCGCGGCACGTTACACCGTGTGAATGCTCCCTTAGTGACACAAAAACATTAATGGTCTACTGAGGCATCTTGTTGTGATTGAGACTCTCACGATCAAATATTGACCCACACCAAGGGTTGGTCATCAATGTTATGTTCCGGATGGGTTATCATGTTTCCATAATAAGATTAAGGCTAGGGCTACACCAATTTGTGTCAGTGCAACATTTAGGTCAGAAATATCACACTGCCATAACTTAATGTGAATGTGGTCACAGAGAAATTCAACGGGGGATGGATTTACACCAAATATTGAGTCATGATCGAAGCAATTTGCAGGTGGCCATGTGACCACATCCACTATTGTTAGATGGTACATTGCCATCTTGTCATGTAGCCCTAGCCTCACCAGGGACTTTATTTGTTGCCCACGTTATTGCCACCTATAGACCATGCCTGATACTACAACACTATATAGATCATGGCATATAATAAATATTCCAATAATGCAACTTTTCTAGTGAAATAAACATTAAATCTCATCATTTTACATATTATTCAAGGAAATATATATACATTTATGCATAGTTTTATAATACTTCCCATTTAGGTCATTACAAAAATAAGAGTCATTTACAATATTATTTCTTTTTGGGTGATAAGCCAGATTTAGGGTTATTGCCTCTTTGGTACCCTGTTGGAAAGTGGTAATGCTCAAACAAATACGCAGATCAAACTCTTGGCCGCATATAGCTATCTCCTAGCACCATTTGGTAGTATAGAATTTCATTTAGATTGCATCTAAAGCAATATAAACAGAATATCTTGTATCTTACATATAGATGTAGCAGTGCTGAATTTGTTTTTTACCTATAGGACCTACACTGAGGCTGGGGCAGATATAATATTGTGTTCTGGAGTAAAACTGACATAAAATTATCTCAACTTGATAGACAAGTGGGTGTGGCCTAACAAGAAAGTGGGGCACGGTTTAATAGGTGTTAAAATTTGCCAAAATTTGGGTGTGAAAATGGTAGATCAAAATAAGCCAACTGATAGATGGTATAAACTTAGACACAGTCTGGAGTATTTATAGAATACCGGTAATAAAAATACAGGATTAGTAAATCTGCCCCAATGGTTCTGTAATATAGAAAATAAAACAGCAGTCCTATGAAAAACATATAGCACTTGTGTGATATCATAAAGTAACAAACTTCAGCTCTGCTACATTTGTGACCATGACCCCAGATCATATACTTCGCCATTAGTAAATCTCCTCCATTATTTGGTAAAAAATCAAAATAAACTTTGTAACAACTCAGACTTTGAAATTTTGTTTCCTAACAAATCATCTAAAGAACTTGACTTCAATCGCAACACCCCATAGAAATACATGATTCATTTATCTGTCAGTCATTGCTCACTTTGCACTTTAGAGAGTCGGATGCAATAAAAGATCTATAAATGAAAGGCTGTAGAGGGCATCTGTATGTCAAAGAAACAAGGATTCCTAATGAACTATGAAAACTCTGTTTAGTGCACGTCTGACAGCTTTCATGGCTTACAAGTGACTCTCTCGCAGTGACCTTTATAACTGTATACTTTCCTGATTTCTCCAAGCACAGATTCCTTGCTAAAAATGGAGGGTTATGGACTTAGGCTAATACATGTTGTATTGATATTTCATTACGTTATTATACAACCCTAAGGCTAAGGCCACACGGTGCAGAAACGCAGCAGAAAATAATGCTGTATTATACAGTACCAGCAAAGCAAATGAGATTTTGTTTAATCTCATCCACACACTGCAGAAGAGAAAGTTGCGTAAAAGTTGCATTTTCGAAAAGTATAGCATGTTAATTTTAGCTGCAAAATCGCAAGTGTTTTCCCTATATATTTAATAGGCGGGAGAAAAACACTGCTGAAAAGGCAGAAAAAACTCAAAAGAGAATGGTGCGGGAAAAAATTGCAACACGTTTTTGCTATGTGGTTTTTTTTTACCTTAACTATTTTAGCTGCCTCTCACTACATGGGGCCTTAGCCAAAAAGGGTTGTCTGAGATTATTTTATTTTTTTTGCTTCAAAAACAGCACCACCTTTGTCCATAGGTTGTGTGGCGTTACAGGTTACTGTTCACTCATTTAAGTGAAAGGGACTGAGCTGCAATACCAGCTGCAGCCCATGGACAAAGGTGGCGCTGTTTCTTGAATCAAAGCAAACCCTGATTTCAATGCCAGATCCTTTCAATGCAGTACATGTGAATGGTGGGGAGGAGGGGGGCTTGTTGAGGATGTATTTCATATAAACTGGCCACGGTAATAATATAAAAGTACTTTACTCTGTACAATGTTCTCACACAAATAGGAATCTCTTCAGTAAAGATGTTAACAAGGGTCACCTTGCTGGAGAAAATATCTACCAAATAAAAGACTATGAGGCATCTATGCAAATACATTGCTTTTATGTAGCCAGAGTTTTCCACTTCCTGCACAAGAGCGAGTGTACAGTCCAAGCGTCTTCCAAGCTTCCTATTCAGACGCGTCTTCACTGATCTGAGATGCCCATTCAAAGCAATGCAAAACAGGTAACATTCAGATGGCATCAAAGTGTCTCCCTTTAACAAAACGGAAGACGCTTGGATTGCACACTCGGTCTGGGGCATGAAGCTTTAGCTTACAGTATTTTATACTCTTTGGAAGAAAGTTAATAATATTAATATAATACACCTAGGGTATATAAATAAACTGGGACAAGTGCCTTCATCTATGGAAGAATCATATACTGTTCACTGGCTGAATTCAGTAACAGTTCAGGTTGAGCCATACTTCGCTGATGGATTTTACCCCCCAGAAGACCAAATAGTCAACAATTCATAGTATTGCACCACTAATTCATATTAGTAACAATTCCCTTATACATATAGTCTGCAGAACACAATGCGCTTACATCTGAGACATATCTGATGCACTAGGGCCCTGAGCACAAGCAAACTCTAGACTGATCTAAACAACAGTGTGGGCTCTTCTCAATAAGACCGGGATGGTGATGATCTTAGAACAGAGACTGTGCAGCCTTGACTGTCAAAGTAGCAATGTATAGCACAATGCTTGCAACCGGCAATAATAGACAGCATGACATTAACAGAGCTGGATCCTGCAGTCCCTGGAGATGGTGAGATAAATTGGAGAAGTCATATAGGCACCGTTCTGTGTAATTCTGCTTCTGTGCTTGCAAAGAGGGGAGGGGGGAGCTCTCAAAACAGCTGCTAAAAGGCTCAGTGTTCACATAAAGCAGCCAAAAGAGGTCTTTGATACAGAGCACCTCTGTAATGTCTCTGCGGCTGGAGCATGAACAATTTCCCTACATGTCACCAAAATATATTACGCCTCTGCTTAGAAATTTGTAGGTAAGGTTTTCTCACCCAATTCAGTTTTTCTGATGCACTCAATAAGCTCTCACATCAAAGTCACCTGCAGTTTCTCTATCCATGGTGAGCAGTAACAAACTTCCCACAGATATAAATATATTTCTCTATAACATTTTTATATTAGACCCCTCTGTAATCTTGAGGTCTTGAGGTTCACACATGTGTAGGGCAGTCCATAAAGAGGTCTGTTTTGGCAACCTGAAGAGTAAGTGGTGGGGGCTTGTAAGGGCAGCTCCCTAAACTACATGCAATGCCTCCTCCATTTTGAGGCTTCCCTCGAGTCCTGGTTCCCACCACCCCAAGCCGACGCTGGCACAGGATTCCTTGCCAGGCCTGTAGTGTCTTTGAACTCCATACCCACACACCACTAGTTATACCCACAGCTAGTGACATGAATATCTTAAGCATGAAGACTGCTACACTAGGTATGGACCCAGGCAAAGTACAGTCTGGCCGGCCACTTCCAGAAGCTGTCCTGCAGGGCTCTTCCCGTGCCCGGGCTTCCCAGTGAGCCAAATTAAGACGTTCATAGAAGCAACATACAATGATGCAGGTGGCTGGCACTGTATAAAGGATGGAGAAGACTCCAATTTTAACCATCAGTTTCTCTAGTTTTTCTGTGTTGGTTCCCCCAGTTTTCATGACACGTCTGATGTGGAAGAGTGCGACAAAGCCTGTTAACAGAAACGATGTGCCTGTGACCAGATAGCACGAAAGAGGCACAAGAACAAATCCTGTTAGGGCACTGGGGTCTGAGCCGCCAACATAGCATAGTCCAGTTAGCTCATCTCCACCAACTTTCCGCATAGTGAGTATAATGATAGTCTTTACAGCTGGAATACCCCAAGCAGCGAGGTGGAAGTAGCTACCGTGGGATTCAATGGCCTCATGACCCCACTTTTTACTTGCTGCTAGGAACCAAGTGAGGGTTAAAACCACCCACCATAGTGAACTGGCCATGCCAAAATAGTATAATATAAGGAAGACAAGTGTGCACCCACTGCTTTCCAAGCCCTCTCTGATCAGGTAGGGGGCGCCACCTTCACGGTCACATGCGATGCTAGGGGCCCCAGCAGCAGCACGGATGAGAAATGCAGTAGAGTAGACATTGTAACACATGCTGAGGAAGATAATAGGTCTCTCAGGATACTGGAAGCGCTGAGGATGTAATAAAAATGTCAGTACAGTAAAGGCAGTGGAAATAAAGCAAAGACCAGACCATGCTGCCATCCATACCAGGGCGAAGTCCTTATCACTTGAAGACCAGTAGACATCCACACCAGGGGTGCATCTAGGAGCACACACTCCACTCCTCTCGACATACAGAAACTTGTCAGGATTGGTGCAGCGACTAGGTATACCCATCCCAGCACCAGATGGACGTGGAGGTCGTGGAGCTATAGGAAGCATGCCATGACCATTGGTTTGTGGGTCCCCATTAGTAGCATTTTCAGGAGCCTCCATACACAGTGCATTGGGATCATTTTTGCTTGGTAAGCGGTCACAGTCCAAAGACTCTGGCCATCCAAAATTAAAACGTTCCATTATTGGTGAACACTTCTGGCGTGCAATTTCACACATAGGCTTGCAGGCAGGAATTGAAGTGGACACCTGCTCAGTGCACATGGGAGCATATAGGGAACAGAGAAAAAAGCGAAGGTGTATGTGACACCCATACTCCACAAGTGGGGCAAACTCCAGAAGCTTCACCGTAGCCTCAGCCTGAGACTCATGACCGACATAGTTGGGCATTCGAGTCATGTTGTAGCCAATGCCCTGGCACATGGGGATTTGAATGGGCTCACATTTAGCTTCTCTTCCCCTTTCCACATCATATAAGCCCATCTCCAAGGCGAGAACCACCACCAGCATCTGCCACAGACAAGGGAGGGTTAAGAGCCAGCGGGACATCCTCAGGGCTAGCCACACTCGTGCGCAGGGTACAAGACAACAACTGTGAGGACAAGAGGAGGGGTGCAGCGGATATAGACACACGACTTTATATCCAGCTGTCTGTTTTAAGCAGGGCACAATGCATTCCAGTAGAATGGCTGGGGGATCAGCTTTCTTGCCTTACAGCTGGGTCACACAGGACACAAATGATCCCGTTCTCTTACAATCTTCCCAGGCGTGATGGTAAATACTTGCAGCACACAAGGTAATCATTTGGAAAGCTGAGGAATCACATCAGGATCCAGTCTCACACTCACGTTACAATCCACAGGAACACAGCATGCTCTCAGCAGCAACACATGGCACTTCTGTCTTGTCCTTTAGTGTGTCCACGGTCTGCCAGTCAGCTTGGCACAGTCTTTCGCTGGCAGCACTACCTGCTTCTTCCCGGCTGTAGTTAGGGTGTCTATTCCAGGAGCTGGAGGTCTTCAGTGAGATATTTAGCACAAGTGCAGCTTTTCTTCTCCCTTGCTGCCAGTGTGAAATGTTGGGAAACAAAGCCAGGCTGGCGAGAACTGGTGACAGCTACAGAGAGCACAGAGGGTGTGAAAACCAATACATGGGCACTAATGTCAGCGCAGAGCCTTACTGCACAGAGGGCACACAGGGTTAAGGACGGAGAGGTTTTGCAGACAGCGCCCGCCCAGCCTGCATGCAGGGGAGGGTGTCCCAGCTGTTGCTGGGAGTTGTGGCTACTGCTGACACTAACCATGCTATGCACTTCTCAGTAGAGAAATCACAAGTGAGGTGTGGCCAGGTCTGTAATCACACCCACATCTGTCAAAGGGGCATGGCCTGGTTAAAGAAACAGTGCCCTCATTAAACAAAGTGAATGGCAATTTGCAAAATTGCTAGAATAATATTTTCCGAGTCATGTCACCCCCTGTTGGCAGCCATAACAAAGCCTGGCTTTCTGCTGTTTCAGCGAGCAAGATATATATATACATATACACACATATACACACACACACATCCTTCTCTATATTATAATCTACATATCTGTATGGAGGAGGGGGCTGGGGGGAAATTACACACAAACCTTGTTGATTTGAAAAAGCAGAAGGGAAAATCTTGGGTTACATTTATAAACCGCATGGAATAAGAAGCTCAGTGTTTCTCTCCCTTTCTGAACAAGTCATGTTTTGTGCTCCACTGGAACCTCTGCATAGCATTTATTTTATTAAACATCTGAATTTTTGGCCTTCTGGCAAGACAAGAATCTAATACAAAGACACACACGTCTCTTTCACAATCCCAGCCACACTTTTATACAACAGTTGCACTTTTATTCTAGAGGAAAATACAGAGACAGATTGATGGCCGTGCACATGCTAGTCCATAATACTCCCATTCACAATCCGATATATGGGATGTATACAGAGAAAAGTTTTACAAATATTTTTTTCATAATACAGTTTCATTCATTTAAGCTTTAAATACCCTTTAATTCACTCTTTTCATCCAGGTAAGCGAAAGTATGTAGTTGTAGGTTTGTCAAGCAAAATCTATCTGTACCTGTCAGGTCTAGGGTTGAGGGATCGGGATCGGATCGATTGGCAATTGAGCAAATTTCACGATCGGGATTGGCTGGAAAATGATTGGAAATCAGATTTTGAAATCTCAAGATCGGCTCAACCCTAAAAGTGACTTCCCATAGAGAAGCATTGACTAGGGTTAAGCGATCGGGATCGGAAAAGATCGGATTCCTATCAGCAATCGAGCAAATTTCACGATTGGCTGGAAAATGATCAGAAATCGGATTTTAAAATCGATCCTGAAATTTCTAGATCGGCTCAGCCCTAGTCAGGTCTGTTATTACTGATAAAAATTATAATAATAAAAAAGTGTATTTACATAGCACCAATACACTTTCTGTCCCTATTATACCTCTACGGGAAGCGCCAGCATTTCTCAAGGTATAATTGATATGCTGCGATTCCCAAAAAGCGTGTATTTTCTGCTGCAGATTATTTTCTACAATGTGTGGATGGCACTAGCCAGAATCTCATCCACCTTGCAAGTACTGGAAAGCGTTTTTTGTTCGAGCTTGCAACGTGAGGACCCAGTCTAAGGCTGCAGGAAAAACTGCATCAGAACGCATTGCAGTTTTTCCCACAGTGCTTTCTAAAGCAAGTCCTCGGCAGACTTTCTGCTTCAGTTATACCTGTAGGGAAGCCGCCGGTGTTTCCATAGCTATAATTAAAATGCTGCAGTTTCCAAAACCGCAACTTTTTTGGAAATCGCAGCATTTCTGCTGAGTGTATTTTTTTTTCCAATGTGTGGATTCGCCTGTAGTTTGCAAGGACTGTAAAACACTGTGGTTTATTGTGGGATTCCAACAACAGACATGAATGGCATATCTACAGGAGGTGCACCCCGCACCTAACTCTAAAATTAATCTCTCCAAATTTCATCCCCCAATTCTTAACTCACTGTGACCTTACTGACAGAGTGCCCTGCATGGTCAGGTTTATGGAGACATAGAATCTATGTTGTTTCTAGAACTCCCATTCACTTCTAAGACAGTTGCAGCAGTAGCATAGCATTAAAAGTTATGGCGTATTCTGTAAAACCCAACCATCATGGGCGGTCTGGATTGCATTGTCACTAACATACGGATACCAGGCAGCACTGAATTGAGGCTTCTCAGCGGGGTGTACGTTCCTAATGGGAACTGACTGTATTCTCTGTAGTAATCCAATAAAGAAGTAATGGAACATCACTATGGTTATTATTTGCTTGTTGAGGTTGTTTTATTTTTTCACAAACGAATAGGGGAAATAGGACAGAATCACATCCATTCCAAACATGTCACCATTACTCAAGTTTATCCAAGTATAGAATGAAATGTTTCGGGATATAAACTCTTCTTGAGGCTGGAATAATACAAAAATACTGATATACATGCACAGGGAAGGATGCACACACTAGATGCTTAGACATGATTATTTGATATACTATACTGTACTATAATATACTATAATAGATATAGACAAAATAAACTAAATAAATAAACTAAACTAATTGAATACAGTCCCCCCTACATCTGCCCCTGTATAATGTCCCCCTTCATCTGCCCCAGTTTAATGTCAACCTTCATTGGTCCCCAGTTTAATGTCCCTCTTCATCTGCCCCCAGTTTAATTGCCTTCAAACGTCTGCCACCAGTTTAAAGTCCCCCTTGATCTGTCTCCAGTTTAATGTCCCATTTTCATATTCCACCAGCTTAATGTCCTCCTTCCTCTGCCCTAGCTTAATTGCCCCATATCTGAAACCAGTTTAATGTCCCTCTTCATATGCCACCAGATTAATTGACTCCCTAGATCTTCCACCAACTTAATTTCCCCACTACATCTGCCACTAATTTAATGTCCCCTTCATATGCCACCAGCTTAATGCCCCCTTCATCTGCCCCAGTTTAATTGCCCCCCTACATCATCCCCCAGTTTAATTTCCCCCTTCATCTGCCCTCAGTTTATTTGCCCCCTTCATCTCTCCTCAGTCTAATATTCCTCTCAAAGTTTAACATAAAATCACCGATACTCACCTCTCCTTGCTCCCCTGCTGTTTTTTCTCTTTTCCTGGAATATTCAGCGAGCTGTAGGCACGATGTGAATGACATCATCACATCACGCCTACAGCTCCCAGCTCCTGCTTCACCACTGTATTCAACTCATCTGCATCGTAACCCCATCACCCTAACCCATCAACACCAGGTGGGAACTGGCATAGATTACAACTTTTATTTGCTCCAGTTTTCTGGCCGAATACTATTAATCTGTCAGACTGCAAAGCCCTGCCCACACCTAGAGAACTTTTATCAAAGTACTGTGAACACTGCAAAAATAATTAATAGACACAGTTTCTCTTGTCAATATGGTCATGTCCCACAAAGTCTATTTTCTATCACACACTCTATTGGAGTAATATGTAGCATTAATCTAACCCATTATCTTTGCTGTTACAGTTTTCTGGTGTAAAATAATTTTTGCCGCACATTGGGTTTGTGCCACACATTGCACATTTTCACAACATTTTAGCTCCTCACACGGGCATAAGTAATGCCTGATGATTGGCACAGATTTCATACCAGCAGATTATTAAGACTAGTGTACTACATTGTCTTTTTGTGGAAGATTTTGATGTATTTTTATCAGCCAAAGCCAAGAGTAGATTTCCCCAAAAAGAAAAATTGTAAGGCCAGACCTCACATGGTGTAAACTGCAAAAACCACAGTGTTTTACAGTCACTGAAAAGTTGCATACATTGCAGAAAAATATGCGCAGCAGAAATGTTGCCATTTCCAAAACTGTTGCGTTTTTTGGAAACCACAGCATGTCGATTGTACTTAGGGAGCATTCACACAGAGGAAAATGGCACTGAATTTGGTGTGGAATCCGCGTCATATTCAGCGCTGGAAAAAAAAAAAGCCTCCCATTGAGCCTCTCAATGGGTTCCATTTTCTGCTGCCTCCTATTGACTTCAATGGGTACCTTTTTCTACTAGCAGAAAAAGGAATCCATTGAAGTCAATGGGAGGCGCTTTTTTCAGCGCTGAATCTGACTCGGATTCCACACCAAATTCAGTGCCATTTTGCTCCGTCTGAATGCACCCTTGCAGAAACAGTGGAGGTTTCCCTATAAGTATAATTGAAGCAGAAAGTCTACAGATGAAAATTCTGCAAACTGTCTGTGCAAAACTGCTACATGGGGCCTTCCCCTAACAGAAACTCCTCCTGTTTTCCATTCACTCCTAATGAGAAGGTTCTCATACTTATAAATAGGGTTGAGCGATCGTGTTCGGAAAAGATCGGATTCCGATCGGCGATCAAGAATATTTCACGATCGCGATCGGAATTCCGAACACAATCTTTTTATGTGGGATCGAGATTGGTGATTTTTCCCACAATGCATTGCTTAGCCTTCACATTGAGTATACGATGTATATTCAGTGTGAAGGCTCCACTGCAGTTCCATAGGAATGAATGGAAGCAGCCGACACACAGCCTTAACCCCCTGTGCGCCGGCCGCCTCCATTCATTCGAATGGAAGGCTAAACTAAACATCTCTAGCAGCTACTTACCTCTAGAGATGGCTGCTCCAGTGCCCTCCTTCTTGCCTCGCTGCCCCGCCTCCCAGGTTAGTGTTTAAAGCGCTAGGTAGGCGGGGCTTGTGGCTTAGAGTGTGGGCGGGTACAGGGCGGGGAGACGTGACGTCTCCCCTACCAGTACCCGCCCACACTCTCCTAACCCGCCCACACTCTCCTAACCTGGCAGGGAGGGGGCAGCAAAGGAAGAAAAGCAGCGTGGAGCAGCAGCGAGGCGAAGAATGAAGGCACGGGGCACAGGACCAGCCATCTCTGGAGGTAAGTGGACACCAGGGGGTAGGATTGCTTTTAAAATTCGATCTCCCATTTAAAAAAAAATCCCATTGACTTGCATTGGGATCGGAATTGGGATCGAGATCGGGTTCGAATGAAAAATGATTGAAAATCGGATTTTAAAATCGATCCTGAAAAGTCAAGATCAGCTCAACCCTACTTATAGAAGGTTCTTATACTTTTCCTCTCTACTCAACTCACTCAATCTGCAACAAAAAAAGCTTAATTTCCGCAATGTGGGACCTGAGCCTTAGGGTGGATTTATAAATGGAAGATTTGGTTGCAAAAATATTTTCAAAAGTCCCACTGATCTGAATAGTGGATGCAGAAAACCACATGCTTGTTGTCAGCTACGTGGCATAAACACTGGCGGTTTCCCTATAGGTATAATTGAAATCTCTGCAGACTTTCTGTGAAAAGCGCTTGGATTTTCCTGCAGTGCTTTTTCTTTGTGGGCCTGCTATGTGGGGTCTTAATCTATCAGGCAGTCTGCAGTCTGGCTAGGATTATGAAGTCACAGGCTTCACTATACCCAGGACAATGTTTGCTCATCCCAGTCTAGTGCTTCACTGTGTCTCAGTAGTGGCTGCCTGTCCAGAAGAGAGCAGCACAGTATAATCAAAGCAAGAGTTGCGAGTGATCAGTATTTTCTTTTGTGCCAGTCTTAAGAGCATCACTCCAGAAGACAGAGGATGGAAGCAACATCAATCCTGGCAGTATCCACTATATTTAGCACAATAGTGAAGAACTCGTGTTATCCACAACTGATATATATGTGTGTTAGAAAAAGCTGACATGTTTATATATAAAAAAAACAGAACTCCTCATACTCCAGGCCACATGTATGACACTAGTGTTTATTGCTATCTGTGAACATTTTAAGGTGCATTAAATGTAAAACAATTCACATAATATTTGGAGACTGGAGTTTGGAGACACCATCGCAATGACCGCCAACCAACCATCAGCAGGTGGACCTCATTATAGTCAATGGGGTCCATCGGTCACCAGCGGTGTCCACTGTTTTAGTGGTCTATATGTATTGTTATGGTCCTCCAACAGACCAGAACAACAGACACCCCGATGTAAACGTCAACAAAGCGTAAGCTGTGCTACACCGTGTTCATAGGTCCATTTGATTTCTATAGGAGTTATGCATAGAGAATAGAGCAGCACCACTCACCTTTTTCCATAATTCTCTCCAGGGGTTACTTCCATCTCAGCAGCAATATGTCAAGCAGGAAATATCTCTCTGAATTATTGACAGTAACCATTTCACTGCCCAACACCACCAAGGAAACTAGAGTTAATACCTCACTGCCCAGACCACCAGTTAACCCCTTTACTGCCTTAAACAACCAGATATTTTGAACCCCTTCTTTGCCATGGACCATCAGTTGTTCTGACATTAACTCCAGCACTACCCTAAACAAGCGTCCATTCTGACACAAAGTCCACTAGTTCTACTGACATAAACCCCTTGGCTGCCCTAAAGCACCATGCATACTGACTCTAAGCCTAATCCTTGGCCAGCTGGCATACTGAGCAGTTGAACGGTTAAGTGGGTAAGAGGGGCTCAGCTGAACTTTTGGATCAAGGCCCTTGAGCCTTTAGTTTTGCCCCAGGACATAGGATTAACAAACACAGCACCAACAAACACATTCAGGGAAATATGCTTTAAAGTCAACCTGGCAGGGAAAAATCATTTACTGACTGGATACGTCTTATAACACTATGGGCGAATCTGGGTACAGTATGTAGTTTTTATTCCAAAAATTACCGTAGTACCTGTGTAATCTTGACCAAACACTGCACACTGTATGCAATGATGCTCCCTGTGAGACTGAGCAGCAGCTCCAAGCCTGCTTATTCATGAGTTACACTCTTCCCTGCCAACTCCCATATGATGGACATTTCATCTTGGGATGAGGCTGACAACATGTCAGTCATTCAGCGGATTGCCCTAGCTCATGTATAAACTGGACCTAGAGATGATGCCCAGATTTAGAAGGTGGTATTTTGTTTTAATAAAATGACATGATTTTGACCATAGTGTTAATGCAATGTATCCAGATGGTATAGGATTTGCTTCTACCATGTCCACTCTCATAACAATTCCCTAACATAATGTTATTATTGGAATGGCTTCCTCTACTATTTTAATAAACACCCAGCAGGATTGTTGGCCGCATTGGCAGCGCTTTGGAATATGTTGGCGCTATTTAAGCAGTAGAAATAAATAAATGAAAAATACGTAAATTGGCAAGAAACTTTAGAGAATCATTTGCTGTACAGCAGCCTGTGTTCTGTCAATGGATTATGAGAGGCTGATGAAATGGGCGTTCTGCTAGCCTCTGTCTAGTCTATTCACAGAATACAGACCACTATATGAACACATTTCTTCTGCAGTCTGCTATAGACAAAACATTGTAGAATGCTACGACTGTCAGCGGCCAGTTTATAGGATATTAGTTACATCTGTATGCCTGGTCATTACTGTAAAAATATCTATGCAAGGCAATTATTTGGCAGCAGACATGAGCAAATGTTTGTCTGTTTTGGGACCAAACAAGAAATCTTATTGACTTTGACTGTGGATCTATTGTGCTAGATGGATTGTATGGAGTATCCCAGATTTTGATGTATAGCAGTGTGTAAAGTTTACAGGTAAATATTGCTAAGGCCTCCTTCACATCTGGGTTGGTATTCCATCCGGGGGAGTCCGCATGAAGACCCCCCCCGAACGGTGAAAGCACATGGACCCCTTAGACTATAATGGGTCCATGTGCTTCCCGCCAGATCTCCGCAGGGATCATGCGGACAGGAAAATACTTCACAATCTACTTTCCTGTCCGCATAATTCGTACGGGTGGCTCGCGGCAAGCACACGGACCCCATTATAGTCTGTGGGGTCTGTGTGCTTTTACTGCACACCGCTTGCAGTTGCATTCGGTATTCCATTCGGGGGGGGGGGGTCCCCATGCAGACTCCCCCCAACGGAATACCAATGCAGATGCGAACCAAGCATATGTATACTAAGATGCCAGTAACCCACTGAAACCACCTTTAAACACTTACAGTATATATTGACGGTCTCTCCTTAGGACTGGTCATCCATATGACACCCAGAACCCCCACCATTCATCTGACTGAAGAGGCTGCAGCGTTTGTGGTGAGCACTGCAGCCTCTTCAGTGAATACAAGGCACAACACCCTACATTAAGTAGGGGCTGCGCTTACTTTTGCAATACCAAAAATTGCATGATATTGCAGCTCAATCCAATTCAGTTTAGCCCTTACCGTTCAACTCATCCCTGCCAGCTCCAAACCATGGAGAGTATCTCACATGTGCCAGATGCTTCTGCAGCTCTGTCTAAAATCCAGAGTCACAGACTGGATAGGAGTCAACAGGTTCAAGGGTCTAAACCCCAACTGCTTATAGTTGTAACAAAGTGTACCTTCGCACTGTCTGGACAGCGTGACAACATAGCAAAAACCTTCGAAAATCATTAAAAAAGGTCTAGATTCTGTGCCACACCGTAGTTAACACATAATTGACGGATTAAGCGTCTCCATCTGTAAGGACATACTGCTGGTTTAAAGGGGTCCCAAACTTAACGAGAGGTTCCCTTTAAATTTTTCTCCTTATATGCACTCTAAGATTTTAACAAAACAGACTGTCTACCATGTCGGGAATATTATTTAACCTTATATTACCTTTCTCAGGTGTTTGCAAACCTATGTAACTAGAAACCAGAAGTTATTTTTAGCATGTCCGGCTACTACGAGAGTACATGCTTGTTAATAGCATGTCTGGGACAATACAACCAGAGTTATTTAGACAGTAACACCACTGGTGTCTGCTATACATGTCCCTAGAGTTCTGTTTTTATAAGCTTTGGTATCTGAGGAATGGAAAATGGTAGGGAGATTCTGAAAATAGGACCAAGTATGCAGCGGTAGATTGAAAGAGAAAATACAACTATTTTTGAGCCTAGAAAAATAGATTGGGTTTAAATGTCCAACTTTCATTTAGCATGGTCCTTGGCTGCCAGAAACATGGTTAAAAATAGCTTGTTTTCTAGCACTACGAGATTCTGCAAAGTCTCTTAACATAAAAGGTGACATTTAATGACATTAAAACGTACGGAATACAAAATATACAAAATACTACAAAAAATAAAATGCAGCTAACCATGAACAGATTATGACAGTCCATAATGACAGCCGCTATTAGTAGGGCCATGCAAAGAACCCAGGAATGAGATTTTCACATTTCTGTGAATCAATAAGCCATAGAGGTCCTTGAAAAACTCAGCAACTGATTGGGTCATCAGGGTCCCTCTACTCAATTTATAAGTGGACAGACATTATTAAATGTTTCCTTTAACATGTTTCCAACCCTGTGCTGCTTCTTGAAAAAAAAACTCACTGCAACCCCCCCTCCAAATACTGGAATACCATTAGTGGTGACATTTCTAAGGCAGTGCTGTTGAGCCCCTTTGACATAACTTATGTTATATCATTGCCAGCATAGGAGCCTGAAAGGGAAACTATTTGGTTTTGGACCACTAAAACTGCCAGTACGCTATTATCCAAGTGGAGTTTATGATCCCAAACCTGTGTATATGACAGCACCCATCTGCAGAATGTGATCACCATTAGAAGAACTCAGAAGTTTATGTCAGCACATTGCCCCCAGTGAAGTCAAATTCAGTACACCTTGCCTTACTGAGCATGCCTTGATCATCTAGGTGTACCAGTACAATGCAAAGGGCTGACAGGGACTTCTGGATTGCCTGCTGGTGAAATATCATTTAATTTTATTCCAGTGAAAGTTACACAGGTTTGGGAGCTGCATAATAACATGCTGGCAATTTAATGATCCAAAACCAACTGATAGGTTCCCTTTAAAGAGTTCCCACCTTGCTTCCTGCATAGGTCACCCCTGTTCCTAAATGTAGCCATGACCCCTATCTCAGCTACTGATCTAGGTGCTCTATTTAGATGCCATCAGCTGTGAGTTAGACACAGAAGGCAATATCCATTATGGAGTCAAACGAAGCATTACCTACACTGCAGGCCACCCATGCCTCCAGGTGCAGATGGCATTAGTGCTTCTTAAAGCGTACCTCCAGTTATAAACAACTTTTAAATTAATAGTACAAATTAATATATGAAGCTTTGTAATATATCTTATTAAGGGAATATGTTTTCTTCTCCACTTTTCAAGTAGAGTTACTTTCTAAATATAAGTCTATGAAGAGGAGAGGGAAGATAGAAAAGATAACTTAAATAGTTTCTTCTTCACTCTGATATTTAGAACTCTTTCAACACTGTCATGTTGTAGATAAGAGGTTGTTACCGTACAGAATAATTAAATAAATAAATAAACTAGCTAACAGGAGAATCACACAGCACCCTCCCTTCTCCATAGAGTCAAAGAAGTCAAATTGAAGATGAGGAGCAAGAAAATAACTTAAAGGGGCTCCATCATTGGGAAAAGTAATTTTTAGCTAAGTGCATACTTGCATAGCTTTTAGAAAGGCTATTCCACACATACCTTTTGTATGTAAATTGCCTCAGTGGTTTTTAAATAAGTCCGGTTTTATCGATATGTAATTAGCCTTCTTTATGCACTCCGGAAGTGTCTGTGATCACAGTCTGCTATTCTCTGTGCATGAGAGCAGCACAGCACAGCACAGACTATAGAGAGCCCCCCCCCCCCAAAAAAAAAAAAAGATACCCAACCCCAGCTATCTTTGGTTGCATGCTCCTTAATTAAAATTGTAGGACACCCCTCCATTTGCATCAAAAAGTGCCCTTATTTGGCCCCCATGATACATAACTCTTTTTTTGGCCCTCACACAGTACACAATTACTTTTTTCTTAACCTCCACACACTTTATAGGGCCCCTTTCTCCCTCTTTTATTGCCCCCCAACAGTATATGACCCCTATTTTATGATCCCTTTTTGCCCCTCCCCAGTGATTTGTCAACAGAATAAACTGGGGGAGTGGCATTTCTATTTTTAATTGGCTGCTACTTACTTGCAATAGGTAGCGGCTGATATTTTTTATTCACCCATCCATGCTCGTGTCAAGTGTGGCTCTGTTGCCACCTCCAGGGAGCGCTGTAGCTGACACTGAAGAACGCCAGGATGTAAGTGCAGCGCTGCCTAGAGGCAAAAAAGGAGGCCGGCTAGGACAAGATCGTGGATGAGTGAGTAAAAATTATCCGTCACTACCTATTGCAATAATACAATTAGTAGCAGATGATCAGAGAAGGAAATGTCACCTCCCAGTATACTCCATGAGGCACTGCCTGAGGCCATGGTCTCAGGTAAGATGTGCCCCTGGGTCTCACACAATCATGGGTACTTTGTAAGGCAGTCTTCAAGTACAATAGAGAATAATGGTGGATTATGTAGATAATCTGTTTTCCATTAGTCATAACAGCAGCACAATGTGGGGGTATTTCTGCCCCTGCGTGCTGGTAGGACAGGCGGAATTTTTAATCAGCAATTAATTAATATGCATGACTAGGCCCTATAAGAGGCCTCGTGTGTTAATACAAAAGTACAATAATAATACAATAGGGAGGGAAGCCTTGTGCTGCTGTTATGACTAAGGGAAAACAGATTATCTACATAATCCACCATTCCCTGTCGTCACACCAGCAGCACAATGTGGGGAGATGTCAAGTAATCGCCTTAGGGAGGGTTTCCTTGACTTACAGAGCTCAAGAACGACCGCCTGAAGGCAGCAGTCTCCGTAGCACGAGAGCTCAGTTTGTAGTGCTTCATAAATGTGTTATGAGAGGACCAAGAAGCTGCCGCGCAGATTTGTTCCAACGGCACTGCTCTCCTCTCCGCCCATGAAGTCGAGACTGCCCTAGTCGAGTGTGCCCTAAGGCAAGTTGGAGGAGAAAAACCATGAGAAGAAAAAGCCACCTTAATGGCTTCCCTGACCCACCGAAATAGAGGCTTTTTGGCCTCTAAACCTTCCAGTAAAGTTAATCAGAAGACTGTTAGTTCTTCTGAGAGATCTCGTACGCTCCAGATAGATTCGCAGACATTTATCTAAGTCCAGCATATGAAGGCTTACTTCAGGAAAGAAGACTAGCAATGAAATCAGCTGATTTAGGTTTGCCAGGGAAGGTACTTTAGGCCTAAACTCCGGTAGGAAATGCACCCTATCTTCAAAGAAGGAGATGTAAGGTTCTTCCAAAGATAGAGCCTGAAGCTCCCCCACTCTTTTGTGTGATAGCCAAAAGAAAAGTTGTTTTATAGGTCAAAAACTTTAGGTCCACTTTTTCTAGCGGCTGAAATGGGGAGTTGCAGAGTCCTGTCCGGACCGTACCAAGATCCCACTGCTGTACCAGAGCTGATACAGAGGGTCTAATCCTCGTTGCACGCTTTAAGAATCCACTGACCAAAGAGTGTTGAGTCAAACGCCTACTCAGATAGGCAGACAGGGCGGCAATATGTACCTTCAGAGTTGAAGGAGATAGCCCTTTATCTAGGCCGTCCTGTGGGAAATCCAACACCGTCCCCACTGAGGGGTTCGAAAAAACCATATTGCGTCCAAGGCACCAAGACTTGAAGATTTTTCCAAATCCTGCAATACTTCCTGTTTGTAGAATCTGCCCTGGCACAGGCAAGGGTCCTCAGGACAGACTCTGACAGTCCACTATACAGTAATAGGGACTGGTCAACCTCCAGGCTGTCAGGTTGAATCTCACCAGATCCTGGCATGTCTGTCATCCTTGAGTGACCAGATTCCGGGAAGGGGAAGCCTCCAGTATATGCCTTGACTCATCTGTATGAGCTGGGCGAACCAAGTCTTTTTCGGCCAGAACGGGATGATTGCAATCGCCTGGACTTGGTCCTGTCTTATTTTCATCAATACCTTGGGTATGATGGGAATTGGAGGGAATATGTATTCCAGCCTGAACCTCCAAGGGATGAACAGGGCATCCACTGCCAAGGGATTGTCCTCCTGATATAGAGAGCAGAACTTCTCTACCTTGGCGTTGAGTTGGGTTGCCATGAGGTCGACTTCTGGAAGGCCCCATTTCTGGACAATTTGTTGGAACACCTCTGGATTGAGGGACCATTCTCCTGATATGGTAATACCTCGACTCAACTGATCCGCCACTATGTTTAGGGAGCCCTTGATGTGAACAGCAGATAAATGGGTGAGATTCTTCTCTGCCCAGATTTGTTTCTTTCAGGAAAGCTTTGGACCTGGTTACTCCCTGTTTGTTCAGGCACAACACTGTGATCATGTTGTCCAACCGGCCTCTGACAGCCTTCCCCTTGAAGTATGGGGTGACGTACAGCAATGCCAGGTATACTGCCTTGATTTCCCTCTGGTTGGAAGATCCTACTTCCAGGCTGCTTCAACGACCTTGCACAGTCCTCTCGTCCACATGGGCTCCCCATTCCAACTGGGACGCATCTGTTGTCAACAGAGTCCAAACTGGTTGGACTAAGGACCTTTCATCTTTCAGGTGTATCCACCTTCTGAGGGAAAGACAGGTACTGGAAGAAAGGCAGATCCTCTTGTGGAATCCTTCTAGAGACCTGTTCCAGGTCTTCAATACTTCAGTCTGGAGCGGATGGGAATGCCATAAAGCCTAAGGGAATGCCCTGGCTGAGGATGACATTAGGCCTAGGACTCTCCTGGCGGTTCTGATGAATACACGCCGCGTTTTGTATAGAAAACGGGCAGCCGACTCTATTCTCAGCCTCCTTGGGATGGATAATGAGATCTGCAGAGCCACTGAGTCCAATCAGAAACCCTAGAACTTTCCTCTGGGTGGCTGGTGCCACCTCGGATTTCTCCCAATTGATAAGCCAGCCTAGCCTATGAAGGAAGGAGATGGCTATCTGTGGACGTTATTGGAGGACTGGAACTGACTGAACTTTTATGAGCCAGTCGTCTAACCAGGGAACTCTGAACAGACCTTAAAGTCTGAGGGCAGCAGCAACGGGAGCCACCACCTTGGTGAAGGTGTGAGGAGCGGAAGAGATGCCGAAGGGTAGGGCGGCAAACTGGTAATGCCTCTGTGACCGCAAACTTGAATGGCAATCGTGAGGTATTTTCTGTGTGGCCCGAAAAATGGGTACGTGCAAGTATGTGACCTTCAGGTCTAGTGTTACCATGACCTCGCCTTGTTGGAGAAAGGATGTTACTGAATCGATAGACTCCACCCTGAAACACTTATAAAGTAATTCAGATATCCTAAGTCTATGATCATTCCCCAGTGTCCGAATCCTACTGAAGGAGGAACTCTCTCCAAGGTTCCTTTCTGCATATAGTCGAGGATGGAGCTCTCCAGGATGGAATGATGAGCAACAGGCAGAGGACGAGTTGCGACAAGGCGGTCGAGCGAAGGATGGGAAAACTTGACAATGTAGCCTCGTTCTACTGCCATGTTCTACTATCCATGCGCAATTTTCTATTTTTATTTATTTATTTTTAGATATGGGATATAGGACCCCTATATCCTTGAGAATCCTCCATGAATTCTTTTACATCAGGAGGAGGGCCTCTGTAGGAGCGGCAGCGGATCAATGCCGATATAAAAACCCCATATGATTTCTTTTTTATTTATTTTTTTTCTCCTGAATATCAGACTAAAGTGAACTCATCCTACCGTCAGGAAGAGGTATTTCGCAGACAGTGCAGGCCATATGCCTCCTCTTGGAGGAAGACTCCCGTCTTCTGTGGTCACCTTGAGGAGGGGTAGACGACCTACGTGGAGCCGCTAGCCCACTCAACTCTGGAAAAAAGACATTAACCACAGGACCACAGGTAAACCAAGACTTGCGGGACTGAGGCACTTCAGCGCTAATACACTTCTGTGAGAATACACAGGCACCAATTCTCACCACCAGGGGTGGTTACAATGCAATTTTCCAGATATGTCTGTAAGCTACAGCCAGCTACAGGTACCAGACCTAGAGAAAAGACTAGGCAGCCCCACCGGAAACTAGTAAGGCAGTGATTCCAGAGTAAACTGCTCTTAAAATAGGTCCAGGGCCGGAGGGTGCATGGCTTACCGCTGCATCAGGCCCTCCAACTTTAAAACAAACCCTCCCCAGAGGGTTTTAATAATGGTGGTAATAAATAAAATAAATGTCCTTATCTCATATAATAAATGTCCTTATCTCTACTCTGTTTACAATTGCTACTTTTAATCCCCTTATCTGTCCTCTAGGGGATGGACAGCGTTTGCTATTAGCATAAAAAGGTGTCAGTATACAATCAGTATGTGCCTCAGTCCGTTTTTAGTCTCAAACTGAATTCAAACAGACGGATGGCATACTGATGTGTGAACCAAGCATTAGACAAAAGACTGCAATATAAACCTAAATCTTTCTCCCAGAAAGAAAGAAAAAGGAAAAGAAGAAGGTTTGCAGACCTTCTTCCAAACCATACAGGAGGCCACAGAGGCCATGGGGGGAGGTCTCTGTGCCCTCTTATAGGGCCTAGTTATGCATATTAATTAATTGCTGATTAAAAATTCCGCCTGTCCTACCAGCACACAGGGGCAGAAATACCCCCACATTTTGCTGCTGTTATGACTAATGGAAAACAGATTATCTACATAATCCACCATTATTTTCTATTGTACTTGAAGACTGCCTTACAAAGTACCCATGATTGTGTGAGGCGCAGGGGCACATCTTACCTGAGACCATGGCCTCAGGCAGTGCCTCATGGAGTATGCTGGGAGGTGACAGGGGCATAAACACTGCACATTGTACTGCTGGTGTGACAACAGGGAATAGTAGTTGTTCAGGTACAACAGTAGTTAACAATTTCTCAAGGGGCCACACGGTGGCTCAGTGGTTAGCACTGCAGCCTTGCAGCGCTGGAGTCCTTGGTTCAAATCCCGCCAAGGGCAAAAAAACTACCTGCAAGGAGTTTGTATGTTCTCCCCGTGTTTGCGTGGTTTTCCATCCCATACTCCAAAGACATACTGATAGGGAAAAATGTACATTGTGAACTCTATGTGGGCTCACAATCTACATTTAAAAAACAAAACAGTAGTTAAAAGTTTCTCAGTAGCCTACTATCAGCAGGAGGAAACCCACAGAGAGCATGTAAGTTCCATGACAAATGTTATCCTTGGCTGGATTCAAACCAGGACACTACCACGCTGCCCATCTTTCTGTGTGTACATTATGTATGTGTTATGATGTCATAGTGGGCTTTATCCCTTACTGAGACACTAATATGTTTATTATTTATGTTTTGCGACCTCACTGTGTGGTTTATCCATGTTTTTTGACATTTGTGTTATCCCTGTACTGTGACATCACTGTGTTTATAATCCTTGTACTGTGACATCTCTGTGTATATTATCTCTGTATTGTGATATCACTGTGTATATTATCCCTGCACTGTGACATCACTGTGTATATTATCCATGTAGTGTGAAATCACTGTGTTTATTATCCCTGTACTGTTACATCACTCTATGCATTATCCTATGTGACATCACTGTGATCATTATCCCTGTACATTATGTCTGTACTGTGACATCACTGTGTATATTATTCCTATACTGTTACATCAACATGTATATTATCCCTGTACTGCAGCATCACCTCTCAACAGTCCCGGATTTAGGAACATTAAACTGTGGGGGTAGATGGAGGGGGACAATAAACTGGGGGGGGGGGGCAATTGAAGAGGAACATTAGACTGGGTGGGGCATATGAGGGAGGCATTAAACTTTGGCGGCAGATAGAGCAGGATATTAAACTTTGGGGGCAGATAGATGGAGCATTAAACTGTGTGGGCAGATAAAGGGCATTAAACTGGGGGCAGATGGAGGGGGCATTAAACTGGGGGCAGCTGAAGGGGGACATTAAATTGGGGACAACCGGAGGAGATTAAACTGGGGCAGATGAAGGGGGACATTAATGTCTGACCCTTGTTGCCCCCAATTTAATGTTTAATGATCTGCAGTATTATGGCAGTTAACAGATCGTCTTCTGTTGGTGACATAGAAAGACATTGTAGTCAGCAGCCAGAGGGGGAAGGAAACTGCTCCTGTCCTGCCCCAGTAGCACAGTTCAACAACAGCACTAACAATAATGAAAAGTATATTTTCCTTACTAGAAACACTGAAATTACAGCTATTACCAGCCTTTCAGTATTTATGACTTGATTTATAGAAACTAGTGGTGTAGTGGGAATAGATATAGCAGCTGTAAGTCTCACCTGTTATACACCTTTAATAGTTGTCTCTCCTGAACCCCTTAGGCCGGGGGAAAAACCACTGGCAACTCTGCTAGCAGCTTATCTTCCAGGAGAACAAAAGGATCAGGCTTTAAAATACAACATGGCAAATTCTTCCCTCCCCTTTCACATTAGATGGTCATTCGGTCCTGCAAAAATTGGAACTTTCAGCCAATGTTATTTGTGGCCTATCCTGAGGACACTATTAGGCTAAAGCACCACGCTGCGGAAACGCAGCTTTTTTTGTTGCAGATTTTGCTGTGTTTTTTGAGCCAAAGCCAGGAGTGGATCGAGCAGGAGGTAGAACTATAAGAACTTCCTATACATTTCCTATTCCTTTTGTAGCCATTCTTGGCTTTAGCTCAAAAAACTGCAACATAATCTAAAACAAAAAAAGCTGCATTTCAGCAACGTGGGGCCTCCGCCTTAGAGCTAATTTGGTCACACACCTGGGACCCCAGTTCCAGAGTATACTTGTTACTAAAGATCAATAACCCTATAGACTAGGTGGACTGAATTCCATTCTGAATCATCATTGCTCTTTTAGTTAGTATGACCACTACTAAGGGGAATTTAATATCAAGAAGGTCAAATGTGGGAACACAAGCTGCTAAAAACTAGTGCCAGAGGTAGACACTCAGATCAGCCAATAACTTGGTCAGATTCTGGAAATGATGATCAGCGTTCACTGTGCAATGAACTTACTATGCTGACCATGCAACACATACCCAACCATGACTCACGTTGTGGAATCACATGACATAGCAGCTTACCAAAATATAACACAGCACCCCGATGATTCATTTTTGTTTAACTTTTTGAAAGCCTATTTAATCAAAATGTAAGTGCTGGAATTGCACAGGGGAGTATTCAGTCACCAGAATTTTATTGCTGGTTGGATGTTTGAAAGGTCCAACAATATAACTAAAACAGCTTATTGACACCAAATGAAAGGCGATTTAGAAAATATCATACTCAGATAATTTATGCTACGAGCATTTGTGGGTTTTATTGGTGTTTATTTTGTAATATATTTGGTGTAGTCAAATATTATTGGTTTATTTATGACATTTTTATTAGTGGTTTATTTATGTTCTATATTTTTGGGATGTTTTGGGATAGTAATATATATATATATATATATATATATATATATATATATATATATATATTAGCCTCTGCCCGTGACTTCGTCTGCGTGTTGTTGGCGGCAAGAACTTTTAAGCCAAATAATAAGTGGAGTAATGTAAACAATACGCCAGACAGCAACAAGCACCTTGGTAAATCTGGTGTGGTTTAAGACAAAACCTTAGATGTCAGTAAATCTGCCCCATGACAGAATATTCATTCTTTTGATTCCTTATTATGTAATGGACATGCTGTGGTTTTATGTTGTTATTTAATAAATATATAATGATAAAGAAAATCTGCATTTGTCACGAAATGTTGCAGATTGTTAGCTCTGCTAGAACGTTTTGACATCATGCACATTATATAAGGGGCCCGCATGGACATTCCTTTGAGGGTTACAGTTGTTGATGCAGTGGAGAAGTTGCAATTTTGCAGAACAGTATAAAAGTATCAGTCAGTATGGAGAATATGGAGGAGTCTCCTGATCAAAAATGGAAACTCATGGTCAAGAGAGTAAAGCCAGTGTTCAAGCCTTATCAATTTGGAGAGGTCCCACATTGGCCCGTTCTGGAGACCATAATTGAAGAGGAGGAAAAAATGCATGATGACATGGAAGAGGTCAAATTGGACTTCAGTGAATCGAGACACCCCAATATTTATTTGATTGTGATAGAATGTATGAGGAAAAGGACAACATGGAGGAAGCTTGAGAGAGCGTAAGTGAGGACATCTATGAGACAAGGCAGGCTCCTTTGGGCTATTCTATAAAGTAAGCCTGGCCATTATGCCACAAAGAAGAAGGTGGCTTCCAAAGTGTATCTGTAAAAATATATACCCCAAGGCTGAGATCAGTGGAGTAAAAGAATTCCAAGACCCCTTCAGTCTTAATAAAATCAGCGATGAGGAAGAAGAGCAAGAGAAGGGGTGTGAAAAGACCTGTGAAAGGCTGAATATACCACTCAAGTATCAGGTGAAGGCAGCATGGCCAAGCGAGCAGTCAATGACATCCCAAGGAAAATGGTGGATACCAAAATGTTGCAAGAGGAACAGAAACCCCACAGTAGCAGAGGCCAGGCCATCATGGCTCCTTAGAGCAACTCTATGCTTCTGGAGTGTGAAGGCCTTTGATTAAATCATTTAACACCCAACTTGGCCAGATCATGATGACTCTAGAACAGGGGTAGGGAACGTACGGCTCTCCAGATGTTGCAAAACTACAACTCCCAGCATGCATACTTGCTCTGCTGTTCTTGGAACTCCCATGGAAGTGAATGGAGCATGATGGGAGTTGTAGTCTCACAGCAGCTGGAGAGCCAAAGGTTCCCTACCCCTGCTCTAGAATGTCAGATAAGACAAGAATATCATCTCCAGATTTGCATTATCCTGATCTGCCAGGCTAGAGACTCTGTGAAGATCTCATCTAAGAGTTTTCTTTCATTGACAAATTACTATAATTTATGATGATTAAAAAATGTATATTTTTTTTTTGTTTTTCATTCACTTCTAGTGTTTTCTGACTCGTATATTATAAACAGCGACTGATTCATGAATACAAGTGCATGACCCTATTTAAAACTCTGGATAATGGAATGAATGCATCACATGGGTTCATGTCATTCTATACAAATCACTAAACTAAGACAGCCATAAAGATAAAGAACCTGGGAACTGGGAATTGTTTACTTGTTTTTATATGTATATAGTAATAAGCCTCTTCCCCCCCCTCCTGAAATCATATCCCTATGTGTCCTATCCCTATATGTCCAGTTGTACATAAATATGCTGCCTTTAGAAAGTGATTTTTAGATATATCTGAAGAAGAAGCCAGGAAGCTTTGAAACATTATATTCTGTCATCATTATGAGTTAGCCATTAAAAAAAAAGGTATCACCTACTGAAAACTTGCAAGTTTTTTTTTTTTTTTAAAATATTTCCTATATTATAGGCAGATCAGCCATGGGGTTGTGGTTACTTATCTGAGTACAATGCCTGTAAGGAGTTTGTATGTTCTCCTGTGTCTGGTGGGTTTCCTCTGGGGACCGGTCTCCTCCCAGTCCAGTAGCTCAGACCTGATAGGGAATGTAGATTGTGAGCTCTACTGTACTGGTGACAGTGATGACAATGGGGGATTTATTACAACTGACACTTCTGATGCCAACCTTAATATACTGGCCCCGCAAGATACGGCAGAATTATTAACCATCTCTGGCATCTTAATAATTCCAACACATCTCGGGAGGTCGTGTACTCCAGAATGGAAATCTACATCACTGAGAAAACTGGCCCAAGTTATAGGAAGAGACGTTCACAAGTGTCTACCCTGTGTCATTCCGACAGGTTTCCGTCCTCAGCCCCCAACTGGACAGTGGACGGCTACCCGGCGATCAGTCCTTCATGTCTGACTTTGTGTCTGTCCGAAAAAAAAAGTTTCCTCGTGGAGAGGCCTCAGGTGGACACCAGCGGTTTGCTTTAAAATCTCATTCAAATGAATTGAGTTGAATACATACGCAATTAAAGCAGGAGCTGTCATAGCTCAGCTCCTGCCTTAACGCTGCGCTCTGGCTTCTGCATGTGTAGGCATGATGTGATGATGTCACATCACGCCTACAACTATTTGAGTGAGATAGACTGCGAGAGAGTGGCGGGGGAGCGTTGGAAGGTGAGTATAAGGGTTATTTTGTGTTAAACATTGGGGCTGAGATGGGGGGACATGAAACTTTGGGCAGATGAAGGGGGATGAGAACGGCATGACACTGGGGCAGATGAAGGGGGGGGAGAGAATGGCATGAAACTGGGGGCCGAGATGGGGGGACATGAAACTGGGGACAGAGATGGAGGGACATGAAACTGGGGGCAGAGATGGGGGGACATGGAACTGGGGACAGAGATGGGGGGACATGAAACTGGCGGGAGAGATGAGGGGACATGAAACAGACTGGTAGCTTAGCATACTAGGATAATAGGGAGCGAGTTAGTTATCTTTGGTGTTTGATATGCTTTTTAGGTTCTGTATTGTCAGAAGGGCGGTGTCAGGCAGGAGCAGACAAGGGGTGTGATTCTGAGTTCTGACACTGGCTGCCTCTGATTGGTGCTCTGAATCACACCCCCTGCCTGACACCGCCCTTCTGACATTACAGAGCTGAAATAGCACATCAGGCACCAAAACTAACTGTCATTGCTACTCAGGAATGCTGGGAGCTAGACAAAAAAATTCCAACAGCGTTGGAATCAGTGGAGCAGCACATGCAAAGAACTGGAATTGGAGTGGGTGGCGAAGGGTCCTCTTTCAGTTCCCAAAACAGGGTGGTTAATAATAGCTTAATATTATTAGAACTTCACCAACTATGTCTTCTATGAGGCTATATTCACAAAACAGCGAAAAATGGCTGTCTTAAAGACAATGGGAGTGAATGAGTGTATTCACTTTGTCCATTTTTTTACAAGCAAAAAATGGTCCATTAAAAAATGTGTGTAAATAAGGCTTTAGTCTTGTGAGCAGTCACATTAATGCACGGAAGGCATTGTGATCAGAGTACCAAGGGAATATAGAAGGGTTTCATTTCTGAAAATTAACAGAAATTTTGGCCTTGCTGATCATAGCAAACATTCACTGTACAACTTAAGACCAGGGCTCCACATGGTGTATACACCGTGGTTTGACCACAGGAAAAACTGTGGTGTTTTATAGTTGCTGCAAAGTGGATGGGATTCTAGTGAATCCCATCCACTCATTGCGGGAAAATACGCACAGCAGTGATGGTGGAATAGCACAGTGACCCATTCATTTCCATTGGCCCATACACATAACCATGAATTACACGGTCCTGTGTGTGCAGGGGTGAACCTGCCCCTTTCGCCACCTGAGGCGAACTACAGAAAGCCGCTCCCCCCCCCCCCCGGAGGAGGGGGCGTGGCAGAGCGTGAAGGGGGCGGGGCTTAGCGCCATTCGCAGGCAGAGAGCAGGTCCTCTCCGTGCCAGGCACGGAGAGGACCTGCTCTCTGTCTGAGCATGAGGGGAGGCTGGTGGAGCAGCGCTGCTTAAGTGGCCTTCCCAATCCACCGCTCGGTGCTAAGCCAGTCCAGGACAGCTTGTCCTGGACAGGCTTAGTTAATCAAAAATGCCGCCCTCCCTGGGGCCCTGACATAGCGCCGCCTGAAGCGGTCGCTTCAGGTCGCCTCATGGGAGGTGCGGCGCTGCGTGTGTGGGCCAACAGTCTGAGCCACAAAATATGGAATAGGTCCTATTCCTGTCCGATTTTGCTGCCCCGCTAATGTGGCTCCTATTTATTGAAAAAAAGGGGCCTGTTTTTTTGCTTTTTTCATTCCTCCCCTGAAGAGACCCCGGGGTATAATAATGTCACTTTCACTTTGACATAATTTCATCTGTGTTTGCCTTGGAGAACTAGACATTGGATAGATAAGGAGCCCTAGGAGTGTTCTACACTACGGTTTAAGCTGTGTGTTAGGAACCTGATTCAACAATAATCACAGTAAGACTTGGGCAACTAGAATCCCCAGGCATTGAGGCAAAAACAGTCCTGAGTGTACTATGTTCTCCTAACCGGAGCGGAACCAGGCCACGTAGTTCTTCGCCAAAACTCCTGATGGTGGGGTTGGATTTAGTAAAATCCGGGTCCCAGAACCATAGCCGTCCAGAGAGCGCTGCACACCCATCGAACCCCAAGTAAGGAGGACTTAGAAAAACCCAGACACTAACCTCAATGGATGAAGTTCAGGAGAGCAGATCAGCACAGAGAAACAGATGTATAGGGCAGGTTGGGGGATAATCGTACACATCAGGGAGAGTGTGTGCCTACATAGGCAGTATGGAGACTTACAAGTCATTCCTGCTCCGCTAGGGATTCTGGGTAAAAAATATGCAAATCTATTCTCCAGGATGTAATTAGGAGAACAGTGCACTCTGTATGCCGCCCTCTAGAGGGCAGCATCCTTAACATCATGCATGACTCAGTTAAAAAGTCTAATATCATGATGCGGATTTAATTGCCAAATTAGTATTTCTATTTCAAAAGGAACAGATTCCCGCATCATGATATTAGACTTTTTAACTGAGTCATGCATGATGTTAAGGATGCTGCCCTCTAGAGGGCAACGTATAGAGTGCACTGTTCTCCTAATTACATCCTGGAGAATAGATTTGCATATTTTTTTACCTAGGGCAGGTTGGCAATCCGGGAGGTCAAAGCAAGTTCCGGAGGAAACCAAAGCATAGTCAGTCAAGCCGAGTTGGTTCACTGGAGGTCACGTGGTAGCAGAAGGGAGAGGCAGAAGTGTAGTCAGGAGCACCAGGTCATACACAGGAGGTTTGCGGTGTAGCCAAATCAAGATTCAGATAAGGTAGGTCAGGACAAAGCCAAAGGTCATGCACAGGAGGTCAGGAAGATGCCAAATCAGGAGATCACAAAGGAGAGGTCTGTAAAGCAAGCTGGGTCATACACATGCAGAGCGATCACAGGCAGGGAGAAGTTGTTAGGGAGCTGATGCTGTAATAAACAAATAACCAGTGAGCCAGAATGAGGCCCAAATAGCCTCCAGCCCGCCGCTGACCTCCCTGACTCCGGAAGTGCCGGTCCTGGCACTAGAGGGAAACCGGAACCTCCGCAAACTCAAGCAGAGGCATCAGGCCTATCCGGCGCTTGACACAGAGCAGGCCGGGATCTTCCACGCAGCACAGCGGACTGATGTACATCAGTCCATCTAGTTGTACACCGTCTACTTAGTAGTGGCAGTGTTGGTTATTGCAGCCTCGTCCCGCTTACATGAGTAGATGTTGTGCAGGTAGATAGACCAATGTACACCGTGAAGAGGCTGCAGCACTCAATGAGGCAGATCAAGGCAACCCCTTCAAAACTGTTGATTTGTGGGTCAACTGAAAGTTCGAACAATCACCAATCTGATATTTATGGCCTATCCTAATAAAAGTCCATCAAAATTGAAATCCTGGAAACCCAAATTAAATAAGGTTGAGCACATAAACAGGTGTGGAGTTTCTAGCCAGAATCTTTTCTGTAATAAAATTTGTCTCAGTGATTTTGGTTTTCATAACCCAGTCCCTGATTTGTTCTGCTCAGTCTCAGGATAAGCACAATCTCTGGACCATATAAATATCACTGAGTACCATTTGTCAGTATATTTCCTATACTATATGGTTAGAGCAGTATATATTACTATAATACTAACATGCTTGAAGGAGTTGTCCACAACATGTCAAGCATGGCGCTATTTCTGAAAAAAAAATGTTTTCCTCATGCTGAACAATCCCTTTAAGTGCAAAATAAATGAAAAATATAATAATTGTAGAAAATATAGACTCAGTATTAAGATTTACAATATCTGTTCACATTTAAGTTGCTTTGACAAGCTGGAAACATCAAGAGGGAAAAATATTTTTTTTGGGGATGAATGAACTATTCCCTCTTCGTACCATCCAAACCAAAGCAAATACTCCTTGGCTGCTAATGTATATCTGGCCGAGCCAGAAGCGGCTGCTGTGGAAGGTGTGAGTGTCTCCTTTTACTGCACAAAATGTCACCATGATCTTCAATGATTCCTTCGCACATAGCTCCTAAAGAACTCCGCCATGTCTGTAAATACTAAATAAGCTGGACAAGGATAAAAGACTAATGTTACCTTTATGGAGTGACTACGGAGCTATATTTTATGAATATACTGAAGGACATGAGGACATTGGATGCATCTAATCATCTTACCAGTGTTAGGAAATTTCTAAAAACTAGTAAGAAAAAAGTTTTTCATAGTAAAGAAACCTTATTTGTAAGAATTTGGATTTTCTCCTACAATTGAAAAAAAAAAATGTGTTATTTGTAAGGATTTGGAAGCAGGATCATGCACATGAGCTTTTTCTGAAATAGGAGTAAAATTCATCAAAGAGCCTGAGTATAAAGTTTTTGCTTTCAATGCTGAATTCCTGTGTTTCTTTTATATCCTGCTGCAGTTCACAAAATTCATGCTGAGAAAAGCTATTTGGTGTTTCCTCTTGTATAGTTAATAGGAGCGAAACGATGTATGAAATGATTTTTAGCTTTATAAGTAAGAGGAAATGATGAGACGATGGCGACATGATAATATTGTAACTAAGGCATGGACAGAATATCCAGACAGATAGTACTTATAAGAGAGTTGAAAAATGGGTATGTCACCCTCGTTCATGAGAGACAATAACTTTACATAGATCCCACTGAACTGAAGTACAGCATCCTTTATTGTTGCTACGGGCACCCTGTTGCAGTGAAAATACCAACTGAGTGCCATGATTGTGATATTGCCATACTAGCCTCTACCCACGACTTCGTCTGTATGTTGTTGGCATTGATGATTCGTCTATATTCAGCAAATTGCTGTCATCGATAGTTCGCCTGCTCCACAGTTTCAGCAGCTCTCAAGCTGTCCTGCTGCTGAACTTGTTCCTCACGCCATGCCTGTGATTGTTCCAGCATTCCGACAGCTGGCTAGGACGCCATATAATGAGTGTGTTAGCGTTGATGATCCAACTGCTCCGGCGTTTTGGCAGCTCTCAAGCTGGCCTGCCGTTTAACTTGTTCCTCACACCGTGCCTGTGATTGTTCCGGCATCTCAGCAGTTCACTGGGACGCCATATAATGAGTGTGTTGTTGGTGTCGATGATCCCCCTCAGCTTGGCTACCTTCATAGCTCTCGTTGTTTTAGAATTTTGAGACAAATTAGATTTTCTTTTTCCAGGCATGTTTAAATTTGGCAAATTACCAATTTGGATTTAAGGTGTTTTTCCATCCATCCAGTGTGTCAGCACTGCCTGGAGCAGATCAGATAATATGCAAAAACATGTACACAATGGACTCAGTGTTATCTGTGTGTTTACATAGAGAAATAACAGACCTGACTTTATCAGTAATCTCCAATTAACAGAGATAATGCTGCTGGCAACAGCAGTTTAAAATAGTATGTGAACATAAATTCATAACAGTCGTGAAGCCATGTCATTTGCCGGGGTAAAAAGTAGCCTATGGGCTAATTCACACGGGGCAAAATGGTCAGGATTTTGACGTGGAGTGAAATCGATAGGAGCCAGTCTTTCCCTGTTCCCGCTCGTGGAAAAAAGAAGCGAACTGCCCTTACTTCAGGCGGATTCCGTGACTGGTTCAGCTGTGGCGTCCGCCTCGCGACACCACCCTCCGGACTAGACCCATTCATTTGGGCCTAATCCAGAGCGGAAAGCCACGACAGGATGCCAGTGCACTGCATCGGGCTGTGACGGAATGTGTTCACACTGAACCCCATGTGAACTAGTCCTATGTGTTAATCGAGGTTACAAACTATCTATGTGCCAGATTTCAACCATTTGCCATTTGTGCGTGAAGGAGTAACAAACAAACAAACATCCAAACTTTCACATTTATAATATTAGTAGGATACAT